>NW_027611674.1:1325238-1925238 GCF_964261635.1 Lissotriton helveticus
CAGTGGTGGCGGCTCATCTCAGGAGATCAGGGATTCCAGTATTCCCTTATTTGGACGATTGGCTGATCAAAGCGGAGTCGTCAGAGAGAGTGCTCCATCATCTGCAAGAGACAACCCAGTTGTTGTACAGGTTGGGCTTTTCGATAAATGTGCCCAAGTCTCACCTGGTGCCCTCCCAGCGCAACCTGTTCATAGACACAACTGTATGTCGTGCATTCCCTCCTCCTCAAAGGATTCGCGACATTCAGGAAATGATTCCTTTATTTTACAATGGAGCGGTCGTTCCAGTCCTGAAGGTCCTTCGCCTGCTCGGTCTGATGGCCTCTTGCATTCTGTTGGTCAACCATGCACGCTGGCACATGAGGGCGCTCCAGTGGTGCCTCCACAGGCAGTGGTATCAGCACGACGGAGATCTTGGGGAATCAGTGAGGATCTCCAGAGAAGCTGCGGCGGATCTGTCTTGGTGGGGCGTGGAAGGCAACCTGTCTCAGGGGAAACCTTTTCAGATGCCTCCATCGGTTGCCACAGTGATTACGGATGCGTCCACTCTAGGGTGGGGTGCACATCTGGGGGATCTGGAGGTCAAGGGTCTTTGGTCTCCAGAGGAAAGGTTGCTTCATATCAACCTTCTAGAATTGCGGGCGATACGTTTGGCGCTCAAGGCTTTCCTCTCTTCCCTTCGCGGTCAGTCGGTCCAAGTCCTGACGGACAACACGACCGCGATGTGGTATATCAACAAACAAGGAGGAGTGGGGTCGCAGTGTCTCTGCAGAGAGGCTCTGCGTCTCTGGTCCTGGGTTCTGGACCATCAGATTTGTCTGATGGCAAATCATCTGGCCGGAGTTCTGAACGTTCGCGCAGACAGTCTCAGTCGGCAGTTCTCTGCCGACCACGAGTGGAGGCTTCACCCGGAGGTGGTTCACGACATCTTTCAGATGTGGGGGACTCCTCGGGAGGACCTGTTCGCCACTCGCGAGAATGCTCACTGCCTGTCTTTCTGCAGTCTCCAGTATCCGTTGCAAGGAGCCTTGGGGGACGCGTTTCAGTTGAGTTGGGAAAATCAACTCCTTTACGCGTTTCCTCCCATACCCTTGATTCCTCGGGTTCTGAGGAAGATTCGCCAAGACCGGGCCCAAGTCATATTGGTCGCCCCAGACTGGCCAAGAAGGGTGTGGTACACGGATCTTCTCCACCTCTCCTCTCACCCGCCGCTCCGTCTCCCTCACAGGGTAGATCTCCTCTCTCAGATGGAGGGGCAAGTTCTACACCCCCACCTCCAGACATTGCACCTTCATGCCTGGAGATTGAACGGGGCAACCTGAGTTCTTTTTCCCTCCCGCCTGATGTGGTGGATGTCATCTTGTCTGCCAGGCATGACTCCACTAAGTCCATCTATTCTTATAGATGGTCAAAATTTGTCACTTGGTGTGGGGAGAAAT
Organism: Lissotriton helveticus; assembly: GCF_964261635.1. Taxonomy (NCBI): domain Eukaryota; kingdom Metazoa; phylum Chordata; class Amphibia; order Caudata; family Salamandridae; genus Lissotriton; species Lissotriton helveticus. Next base: position 1,326,678 of record NW_027611674.1, read on the forward strand.
CTATAGACCCTTTGAGAGCCCATTTGTCTGATGTTCTTCAGTTTGCCCTTTCTCTGGCGCAACAGGGACTTGCCGTTGCTACAGAGAAGGGTTATCTTTCAGCGCTGTCGGCATTTCTCTGCTTGCCTGATCAGCCTTCTCTTTTTAAGTCTCCTGTAGTTTTAAGATTTTTGAAGGGCCTCACAAATAAGTTCCCTCCTACTCCTTTTATTGTGCCTCAGTGGGACTTAAATCTTGTTTTGACCTTTCTGATGGGTGCTCCCTTTGAGCCTCTTCACAAATGTCCTATGAGGCTTTTGACTCTTAAGTCAGTCTTCCTCGTTGCAATAACCTCAGCAAGGAGGGTAAGTGAGCTTCAGGCTCTTAGTTCCAAGCCCCCTTTCTTGACCATTCATGCTGATCGAATGGTTCTTAGGACCAGGGCTGCTTTTCTGCCTAAGGTGGTTACTCCTTTCCACCTTGGTCAATCCATTACCCTCCCTACCTTTTATCCTCCCCCACACCCTTCCAAGGAGGAGGAGAGGTTACACCGTCTGGACCCTAAGAGGGCGGTGTCTTTTTACCTGGACAGGACTAAAGACTGTCGTTTGGATGACCAGCTCTTCGTTGGATTTGCTGGCTGCAAAAGAGGAAGAGCGGTCCATAAGAGAACCTTGTCGAGATGGATCGTACTATGTATAAAGATCTGCTACTCTTTGGCCGGTAAGGAACCTCCAGAGGGTATAAGGGCTCATTCTACTAGAGCTAAATCGTCCACTTCAGCATTGGCTAGAGGTGTTCCTGTAGAGGACATTTGTAGGGCGGCAACTTGGTCTTCCCTCCACACGTTCGCGAAGCATTACTGCTCGGATACCGAGGTGAGGAGGGACGGCCACTTTGCGCGCTCTGTCCTTCAGGATTTCCTGGTTTAGAAGAGTGGACACCCTCCTCCGAGAGTGGGGACTGCTGTGGGACTCTATTCACAAGGTGAGGAATCCACACGGCAGATGTATCTATCAGAAGAACAAGTTACTTACCTTCGGTAACGCTTTTTCTGGTAGATACTATATCTGCCTATGGATTCCTCACTGACCCTCCCGCCTCCCCGTTTTCCACTCTTCTTTGCCAGAGTTACTGTAATGTAATGTATATTTATTTTGTTGTCAAGGAAATGTTTCAATTGCTTTCCTGAATTTGCTTTACACTGTGTGTTTTGCCTTGACTATTGTGTACTGTGTATACTTTGTATATATCTACTGTCATTGGTCCGTCCGTATGCCTCAATGGCACGGAAAAAAGGGCGGAACTGATGTCATCACGCCGGCGTGGGCCTATTGTAGGCGTCGGTGACGTCAGCGGAGTCGCGTGCGAAGCCGTGTCTCTATGACGTCCAAGTCCACGTCGGCGCGAGGCTACGAAAAGAATTACAGAATGTTGCTGGCGCAAGGGGGATATTCACAAGGTCAGGAATCCACAGGCAGAGATATAGTATCTACCAGAAAAAGCGTTACCGAAGGTAAGTAACTTGTTCGTTAGAGACTTAAAAAGGATTCTAAGGTATTTTTGGGGGATACAGTATGTTTGCTTTATGTACTTCACAATGTAAGGTTCAATTTAGAGAGAAAACTCATCAGGAAATCTTCACAATAATACTAATACGTTTTTTTACCTGAAAATTGTTCACAGCTGACCTTCGGCGCTTCCGCGTGCACCGATACTCAAATGTCAAATTTATCGATAAATTCCATCCAGGCGGGTGAGTTAAGTTTAGTCCCCACACCCGCCACATTCCATGAAATGAACGATGTTTGGCATACCACACCAGCATGACCATAAGCTAAATTTCCTGATTCTGGAGAACTCACCGGTGCTTGGGATTCCTCGTTCTGCATAGGCATTGCTCCCGTTCCTAGTACCTCATTTATGTTTCCAGTACCTCTCATGACTGGGCTGCAGGCACCTTTCTCTATGCGTTTGCAATCATTGACAGTCACTTCAGCTACCGACTTATCACACCCATCCTCACCTATACCTAGAGACACAGCACTTAGTGCAGGATTTCGGGGCACACAGCGTCAGTCACACTCACCCAACCCCGACAATGCCTCAAACCTATTAAATAAGTTACCCAAAGGGCATGCATTAGTTTGCTCTTCCGATCTGAAAACATTCCTTCCAATGGGTACCCTAGGGCCATAGAAATATGATAGGGGGAAAGTTTGTATCTGAGGGGACCGATCGGATCGTGGCCAGCTACAAATGTAGTTTACACTTCTCCAGTCTTTGACATTAATAATAACACAGTCCCCTTCAGACGACTTAGGGCTCCTTCCCAACCAGTTCATTCTCCTTGCAAACAGAATTTCTGTAAGAATGTTCGTGGTAATGGGCGATACTTGTTGAGCCAAAAGACACACTTATTTTTCAGCTCCCCATAGGTTTCTCGGTTGCCATGGGCTACTGGAGGTACTCCCACTAGTATTACCACATACGGTGCTGATTCAGGTGGGAGATCAACAGTTGGTAGGGTAGCCACAGATCTTGTTAAAGGCCCCACGGTACTTGTTACAGGCCCCAAAGATGGATTTGACAAAGGTACTGCTGGACTATTCTCTGTAACATGAGGCCCTTGCTCCGTCCCCACAATGTTCCCAGTGACTGGCAGTGTAGATGGCAGTGGTGCCAAAAAAGGCACCATGTTAACTGCCTCAGAGACTCTGGCCCCCACACTAGTTGCCCCCGAAATGGAAGAATCCGGTGGGTTTGGAGCTGTTAGTGAATGAAGTTGCGGGTTAGGAACACTACGCCGTGTTCCAACCTGCTTATGGACTGTTGACAATGAGAGTTCCAGACACACCAGTCTATTTTCAATAGACTCCAAACGATCATATATTGGGTTGCATAGATTTTTAATGGTTCCCTCCAGTTTTTTCCAAAAAGGTTGGCCCAGATCAAAGTGTGACTCGTTCCTTACAGGAACCTGTAGCCCTCCATGTCCTTCAATAGTTGGTGGTACAGTCTGAGATTGGCTACCAGATGATGTTACTACTACATCCTCCTTTGGAGCAGTCTTCTTTGGACACTTTGCTTTCCTTCCCTCAGCTTGGATCGATGGACCGGGACGTTTTCTTTTCGCTAACATCCCCCCTCTAACTGTGCCGGGCCTGATTTTAAATTACAGGCTGAACGGGTTTTAATGTTAGGTGAGGGAACTCTTCGGGCACCAGGATGGGGGAGTAAAGAAATAGATGAAGACATGCTTAGCTCGTCAGTGAGGTCTAGGTGGGGAGAAGAGATATCTCCACCACCCCCGAGGGAGGGAGTGTACCCTGGATATCTTCCTGCCTGGGTAACGGTGATCTAGCTGTTGCTAGATTCCCCAAAGATGAACGTTTATCAAACAGGGTGTCCAAGGATAGTCTATTTTCCGTAAGTTCAATATCCTTGGCAAGGGCTGACGATACCCTAATCAAGAAATTATCCAGTGTTCCCAATAGAGAGCCTCCTGTAGACTTTCTACCATTAAGGGCTGCTTCTGATGGAGTCGCCATGCTCACTGTTATATGATTACTAATCCTCCCAACCACATGAACAACACAAATGATGATCTAGCTTGACACTAACCTTGTGCCTTTATTGGAAATATTAGTAGTCTGGCCCGTCCCGTCCTTGCTCGATCTTGAAGGCGTCGCCGTTTTAACAGCGCCTCCGGGCGCGGAAGTGGGTGTGTGCCGGTCCCCCAAGGTGTTCTGGGAACTGTAGTTCCCCTCCTGTCAACGGCCGCTTGGAGTTGTAAGTTGCAGCAGCAGGAGGGAACAAGAGCGCCCGTGGAAACTCGCTGGATAGCGCGATGCTAGCAGCAGCAAAGGTAGGGTCAGCCAAGCTCCAAAAGCCCGTGAAATGATGTCACAAATAATGTCTCTTCACACAAGTATCCATCACCACCCCTTGTTGTTAATTATTTTGTCCACCCTAAGCGTGGAAGGGTATGCTCAGACATGAGTCCCTTGCTCACTGCACCATCAGGATTCAAGCAAGCCGGGCCGAAGAGGCTGAAATGCCAGAAACCGGTCCCCGGTAGCTTGTTTCCTTTCCAGTGTAAGAATTGGCTTTGTAGTTTGGTTTGCCCTGTTCCCATCATGCACTGGGACAGGAACAGACTAATTTGCATACAGCCAGGTTCTGAAACTGGGATGATGCAGTGAGCTAAAAAACGGTGTTGGATCTATCCCTGATCTCTTGACTGGGTGAGAGTTTTCTGCTTAATTCAGAGACTCTGTCCATCACCACCCCTTGTTGTTAATTATTTTGTCCACCCTAAGCGTGGAAGGGTATGCTCAGACATGAGTCCCTTGCTCACTGCACCATCAGGATTCAAGCAAGCCGGGCCGAAGAGGCTGAAATGCCAGAAACCGGTCCCCGGTAGCTTGTTTCCTTTCCAGTGTAAGAATTGGCTTTGTAGTTTGGTTTGCCCTGTTCCCATCATGCACTGGGACAGGAACAGACTAATTTGCATACAGCCAGGTTCTGAAACTGGGATGATGCAGTGAGCTAAAAAACGGTGTTGGATCTATCCCTGATCTCTTGACTGGGTGAGAGTTTTCTGCTTAATTCAGAGACTCTGTCCATCACCACCCCTTGTTGTTAATTATTTTGTCCACCCTAAGCGTGGAAGGGTATGCTCAGACATGAGTCCCTTGCTCACTGCACCATCAGGATTCAAGCAAGCCGGGCCGAAGAGGCTGAAATGCCAGAAACCGGTCCCCGGTAGCCTGTTTCCTTTCCAGTGTAAGAATTGGCTTTGTAGTTTGGTTTGCCCTGTTCCCATCATGCACTGGGACAGGAACAGACTAATTTGCATACAGCCAGGTTCTGAAACTGGGATGATGCAGTGAGCTAAAAAACGGTGTTGGATCTATCCCTGATCTCTTGACTGGGTGAGAGTTTTCTGCTTAATTCAGAGACTCTGTCCATCACCACCCCTTGTTGTTAATTATTTTGTCCACCCTAAGCGTGGAAGGGTATGCTCAGACATGAGTCCCTTGCTCACTGCACCATCAGGATTCAAGCAAGCCGGGCCGAAGAGGCTGAAATGCCAGAAACCGGTCCCCGGTAGCTTGTTTCCTTTCCAGTGTAAGAATTGGCTTTGTAGTTTGGTTTGCCCTGTTCCCATCATGCACTGGGACAGGAACAGACTAATTTGCATACAGCCAGGTTCTGAAACTGGGATGATGCAGTGAGCTAAAAAACGGTGTTGGATCTATCCCTGATCTCTTGACTGGGTGAGAGTTTTCTGCTTAATTCAGAGACTTTGTCCATCACCACCCCTTGTTGTTAATTATTTTGTCCACCCTAAGCGTGGAAGGGTATGCTCAGACATGAGTCCCTTGCTCACTGCACCATCAGGATTCAAGCAAGCCGGGCCGAAGAGGCTGAAATGCCAGAAACCGGTCCCCGGTAGCTTGTTTCCTTTCTAGTGTAAGAATTGGCTTTGTAGTTTGGTTTGCCCTGTTCCCATCATGCACTGGGACAGGAACAGACTAATTTGCATACAGCCAGGTTCTGAAACTGGGATGATGCAGTGAGCTAAAAAACGGTGTTGATCTATCCCTAATCTCTTGACTGGGTGAGAGTTTTCTGCTTAATTCAGAGACTCTGTCCATCACCACCTCTTGTTGTTAATTATTTTGTCCACCCTAAGCGTGGAAGGGTATGCTCAGACATGAGTCCCTTGCTCACTGCACCATCAGGATTCAAGCAAGCCGGGCCGAAGAGGCTGAAATGCCAGAAACCGGTCCCCGGTAGCTTGTTTCCTTTCCAGTGTAAGAATTGGCTTTGTAGTTTGGTTTGCCCTGTTCCCATCATGCACTGGGACAGGAACAGACTAATTTGCATACAGCCAGGTTCTGAAACTGGGATGATGCAGTGAGCTAAAAAACGGTGTTGGATCTATCCCTGATCTCTTGACTGGGTGAGAGTTTTCTGCTTAATTCAGAGACTCTGTCCATCACCACCCCTTGTTGTTAATTTTTTTTTTTTTTCTTCACACAAGTAAGCATTGGGTAGTCCTGAGAAAACGCTTATTATAATGAGTTCCTGTGAGCGTTTTAAAATAAGACAGATATGCCTTTGTCTTTTATAACCCCCCGGTTTAATCGTGTTTCTCAGAAAAGCTCTAATTAAATGTTTCTTCTGAGCACAATGTTTTGGAGCTTTTCCAGCTCTGTAATTCGGAATGAAATTATACTGAAAAGTCTTAACGGCAAGAAAGAGTTCAAAATCTCCACCTGCTGTCGCTTTTTCCTTGAAATAGTCTTAAAACATACAGCGCATCTCCCACCTTGCAGCTAACAGTCTCTGTTTCCCTGCTCTGGATTTTACCCCAAGAACTCACCAGATTCGTTGTACTCAGAAATATTGCGGTGCTGGTGTGGTCGAGCTAAAAGCCGAGGGAAAAGCAGATCAAAAGCAGTCTGACCGCAGAGAATGTTTTCGCTAAGCGTGTGTCTCCAGAGCCTGCGAGCACTACAGCACAAACGCCGTCCTCTGCAGCCCAGCTCAGGTGTGCCGTGATTCCAAACTGCCGCTTGTTACCGTTCCAGGCCGCTTGCCTGCATACAGCCTGCTCGATATTTTCAGCTGAGGTTTTTTTACCACTGTCTATAATCCGCCACGGTTTTTCCACAATGGCTTTGTATAGTTTTTAGAAAAGAACTCGCTCTTGCTGCTGTCCCGCTGCCGCCACAATTTCACCGGGAGAGGTGAGAGACCCAGGAGCTGCTCCTCTGCAGTCACTTAGACAAGCCAAACAGAGCTGAGTATTGCTCCCGTGTCTCTTCCCTCCGTGTCCACAACAACCGGAAGAGAAGGATACCAAAACATGCAGGACCTGACACTGCCCCCTCCACACAGGAAGTTCAGGCATCCTGTAGTGCAGAAGGAATCCCTTGCGAGCCTCTCCTGAAAAGCACAAGGATTATTCCTCCAACATCTCCTGCTCTCATCTCATCAGGAGCCAGGGAAAAGAAAACAGGGGGATTCTGGGAATGCCTTCCTATTTATGGCACCCAGGAGGATGGGTGGGGCTTCATCTCAAAATTGTCCTGTGTTTTGCTGCCTGTCTTGGAGTGGGTTCACCTAAAAATGTAATGATGAGGACGAGGGACGTAGGGGTGATGAACGGCAAGAGATGAAGTGGAAAGATAGCCAGGCCTAGCACAATGCTTTGTTTCAGAAGAGTGGGGGGATCATTAATGTAAGCCATCAACTGATAAGTCAGGATTTGTTACTCACGGCTGCTTCACCCGTGATGGTCTCAAGGTGCTGTGGGGTCCTGCTGCAGGAAGACGTTGCCTGTTCCTATTGGTTGAGCCTCCAGGTCTTGAGGTCCTTCCTGAACTGTTGGAGAGACGGTGCTGCTCTGAGGTCCAGGGGGAGGATGTTCCAGGTCTTAGCCGCAAGGTGGAGAAGGAGTGGCCTCTGCTGTTATCTTGGCCGATGTGCCGGGAAGCTGCTAGGGGGAGGGATCCAGAACAGAGTTCCCTAGTAGACTGGTGGAAATTTCAATAGTTTTTTTAGGTCAGCTGGTCCCTCGTCGCTTAGTGCCTTGTAAGCGTGGTGAGGAAAAGTGTTCTTCTGATCGGCATCATTTGTACCGGGACTCCATTGTTTTTTCATTGCCATCTCGTGTCAAACACTTCCACACGACCCACCTGGTCGTTTCTGCTGATGCCTGAGGAAATTCTAACTGACACGACAAAAAGCAGCCTGCATTTCTGCCCAGGAACTGTCGCACACCCAACCCCCCCTGTTCTTTGCAGTTCACCAGAAAGCCACGAGACACTCACACCCTGTGTAAATGATTTGTTTTCCATCTCCTGCTCCCAGCCTGGTAAACATCCTTGACACCATGATCAGGTTATCTGGACAATGGTCTGACTGCTGGGCCTTGATCAGGGTGCTTAAACAATGACCTGAAAGACCGGGCTTTGATCAGGGTGATTGAACAATGACCTGAAAGACTGAGCCTTGATCAAGCCGAGTGAACAATGAATTGTGTACCAAGTCTTGATCAGGTCCCCATTCTACAAACGTCGTCTGGATCTGGTTATCAACTGCAAACACTTTCCTGATTGAACAATGAACTAACAGCCGAAAGACTGGAATGAAAAAGTATAAAAGGCTTGTAAGCTGCGGAGTAAAGCAGCAGCCTCCTCTGTCTTGTTTCTGACAAGCTTGGGGCTCTGTTCTATAGCCCGGGCTATTTGAATAAATCTAGGTTCCTCCTGCAGATGAAGGCTCCTGTGTCTCCTTTTACTAAGTATGAAGGGTATGGAAGGCTTGGGTGGTTCCCCCGCCGCAGAGACCCAGTAAGTGGGTTATTCCAGTTCTTCAAATGGCGCCTGTTGGACTTGGCCCTTTTCCCGGAAATATTTTGCTATTTGCTTCCCCTAATTCAAAGTTGTGTAGACCCTGTGAGGTTGAAAGGCCCTGTGTATTATTAAAATCAATGCTAGGTGCAGGTGCCCTCTTCCCCCAACATGGCTGCCACTGACCCCTGCTACTGCAGTGTGGTCTTGTTAAGGCGCATTCTAATTGCCAGGAGCTGGCTGGGACCCCAAACATTGTTGGCATTCCAGCCTGCCTTGCCTGCCCACAGTTAGAGTAGGGAAGCTCCTGGCACCTTCTAGAATAGGGGCGGAGCCTAGTTTTGCCGCCTTAGAGGGTGGTCACCTGACCTGGGCCTATATAGGGAAAGGGAGGGAAACTTTCCAGTCAGTTGGGGCATCACTGACCTGGGGGACCCACGCAGGAGATTTAGGCGGTAGGGCCTAGTCAGGGGCCTATGCCACTGGAAGTGACAGGGCTTAGGTGCTGCCTTCCAAGTTGAGTGAGGTACCCTGAACTAGCCCACTGATCTGGCCCGGCGGGAGGGGAACCCAGGGACCATCTACAGTGACCTGCTGAGGAATCCTGTCAGCAGCCCTCAACTCAAACCCCCTTCAAGAAACCAAGAAACTGCTATTTACAAAGGGCGCCAGATCCATCAAGCGCCAAGAAGAAGCCTAACTGCGCTAACCAGGACTACTGGGGATCAACCAGGTACTGGGCAGTGTTACTTCTGCGCCCCTTAATCCTGTCCTGGACCCCCTTTGCTGATTTGCCACTGTCATGTGACCTGTCCTGTTTGAGCTGCTGACTAAACTGCAAAGCGCTCCCCTTTCTCTGTGCCAGTATCCTGGACTGCTGATCTGCTGGGTGCTACTGCCAAAAGAGTGCTGTTTTATTTGCCCCCGAGAAGCGCTGGTGACTACCAGAGTTGTTGTGCCCTTAAAGCGCCACAAAGCTCCTGGGCGCTATTCCTGCCTGAAGCGCTGTAATCCACAACCTGCTGATTGTCCCCAGGCCCTACATCCCCCAAGCGCTGTGCTGCCCTGAAGTGCGCTGTGCCCCTGAGCACTGTGGTCTCTCCGCGCTGGGACCGCGTGGCATCGCACCCCACTAACCGCGGCAGCCCGGGTGCTCGGAGGGCCCCGATAGTGTGGCCGATTTGATCCCTAGCCTGGGAGACAACTGGCGCTGCCTCGCGCCGTCGCGAAGACCTGCTGCGGCCCTCCTCACTGCCCCGGCCAGGCGTCTGAATTGAGGAGGCTCCCCCACTGGGTACGTCGTTGCGGCAGCCCCCGGTACCAGGAGAGGGCCGCCGGAGTCCACAAATTCCTGTCAGGCCGCCCTCGCCTGACAAGGCCTGAAGCTTTCACCCGGCGTCTCTTGACAGGGGACGCGGCGTCCCTCGCCACGCAGCCCCCCCGGCGCCGCGCAGCGATTGGTCGGCGCTGCCGCGCCTCCCTGAGTCGCCTGCCCATTGGTTCCCGGGCCGGGAACATCATCCAGGGCCCGGGCACAGGATACCTTTTCACCGGAGGGCTCGGAGGGTCCCGAGAGACCTCCGCAAGCTGCCGCTTTGCCTCCGACTGGTCCCGAGGCTGGAGGAGCCTGAGTAAGGCCCGGGACCGGTCCCCCGATCAGCGCGACCTACTGGAGGGCTGGAAAAACCGGAGCCCTCCTCCGGCTCCCTGAGACCACGCAAGGGCTCCCCGAGGAGCCGAAGAGACAGGTAATCCCCAGGGAGGTGGGGGGGAGGCCGGAGAAGGCCCCGAGTTCGCCCCTCCCCGGGGGAAAGTTGAAGTTGGGCCCCGTTGGCCCTCCCCCGCCACTGCGCACCTCCGCAAGGGGCTAAGGAAGCCCGAAGACCACAAGGTAAACCCCGGGGAGGAGGGCGGGAGGCCGCAGAAGGCCCGAGACCGCCCCACCCCTGGGGAACTCTGTTGTTGGGCCCCTTTGGCCCTAATTGCCCACAGAAGGCCCAGAGCTGGGCCAGAACATGAACTAAGCCCATTGGAGACCCCCTCAATTGGGCAGAAGGCCTGTGTTGACTGCATGTGTAGTTCTGAAAATTCTGGACTCGTGAATAAACTTTGTCGTAGCATGACGAATTTGATATCAAAAGACCGAGAATGGCTAGTACACTATGTACAAGCATTTTCGTCTTGCTCAAGTAACGATTTCACCTCAAAATCGTCATTTCCGTTCTGAACCCTTGGGTTCCATTTTGTGCACGGCAGCCATTTTGTGAGTTGCCCTCACATAGGCAGATGATTAAGCCAAATTCGATTCCAAAGGACACGTACACCTTAATTCCTGTGACCTGGGCAAGCTGGAACTATTGCCCCAGGCCGAACCTGTTTGGTCAGTTCCTCTCCCAGTGGCCGAACGAGATAGCATCAAGGCACAACATGCCATAAACCCTTTTCATCTCACACACACCCTGCAGAATCTTGCTCACACCTGTCCCTGCTCTTTTCTCTCTCACTTGCTTTATGATGGGGAGGTGCCCGTTTTTATTGGGGGTCCACCGGTATCTGATGGAAATGTTGGGCCTTGCCGGGTAATTTGTTGTGGGCTGGACAAACTGAAATGTGGGCTCGTCATCATGACTCTGCATTTTCTTTGTAATGGGAACATGTGAATGGTATACTAAAATTCGAAGAATGTTTGCCTAAAGTACAATATTTCGTATAAAAAGAGAAGTCTGACTTTGTAAATTTGGGCAATCTCCTGAGAATATACATCCCGTGTTGTTGTACTTCTAGGACGCCTGTTACTTGGTTGCAGCCAATAAAATCTATCTTTGACTTCACCTAGAAGACTCTGAGTTTCTGTGGTCTGAATCAGGAAAGTACTCGAGGTCTTTGGGTGTACCCTGACACCACTGGGTTACCGGTTCGGTACCGGTTCTGAAAAACCCAGTACCTCAGTTGGCGCCCAACGTGGGGCGATTCCAGCGGTACCGGTCCAGCCAGAGGTTCGTGAGGAGCTTCGTGTGAAAATTCTGGAGGAAGGCCAACCACTTCATCGACTCCTGCATGTCGACGTGGTCCGAAAGTCGTTGCTGCGAGGTTCCCCTCTTCCCGACGGCTACAAAGGACTGCTGCCCTGGCTATCGCCCTGATTTGGACTCTTGAAGTTTGGTAGAGCGAAACGATAGACGAGTCTTCTGGTGACGTCATCGATATCTCAGTTAAGTATAAGTGGAGCGTCTCCCAGTCCTTAGTTGGTTCTTAGTTTTGGGTATCCCTCGGGATCGCTTTGTTTGGAACTTGCAAGTGCCAAAGCCAAAGGACTCGTGTATTCACGAGAAAGATCGTAATCGATAATCCTTTGAAGTTTGAAGCTAGACTAGAGAGCGAAGATGCCTGGTCGTAGAAGACTTGGAAATTTGTTTTGTCTTGGTTGTAATAATAGGGATTCCCGATTGGAGGACTCGTGTCCGGTTCCTCCAATTGGAACTCCAACATATGAACTGTATGTGAAACATGGAGTAGGCCCCATCACATACAATGAAGTATGGATCAAATACACCAGAAAAGATGGTGTTTAAAAATGGCCCCAATATGGTAGCTTTGACACGGAAATCTTAGATAATCATGAAGTTAAACTTTTTAAGAAGAAAGCCCGGCCGGCGATGTTTGACTCTTTCCGGCTGTGGCGTAAGGAGGCCAAACAGAAGGAAATTAAATTAGCGAAGAAAAATAAGAGAGAAAGGGGTATTTCGATAATGCAAGCTGCTATGCAGTTTAAAGACAATGAAGAAGAACAGATGAGTGAGCAGTTGCACAGGCAACGTAAAATGGTGATTGATAAATGTTATCCAGTTTTGCCGCCTCTTCAGCAAGATGCAGCAAAAGAGCTTGAAAAAGATCCGTTAATGGCGCATTTGTTAAGTTCACCACCCCCCTATGCGCAGAATGCTACGGCACCTCCGCAACCTTTAGTTGCGCAACCTGTGGTTGTTATGCCTCCTGTTCCTCCACAGCACCCACCAGCTACTCTTCAGCTGGCTCCTGCTCCTCCGGTGCAGCCTCCTCAAGGGCCACCGACTTTGACATCTGCTCTGCCTATACTCCCTACAACTTTGACTACTATAACGACTACCACTCCTGGTACTTCTCCTGACACTGCCTCTGCATCTGCCTCGTCTCACTCTGCATTCCCTCTTGTCTTTTCCTTGATTTCTCCTTCTGTTCGTCAGAGAGTGGCTAGTACTGTTACTAGTATTTTATATCCTTTCTTTGGAGCGGCAAGTCCGGCTCCTGTCTCTGAGCATAAACAATTGCGTAGCCAACAGCCTGATTCTAGGGAGAAAGAAACCTTAAATCATTTGGCACATAGATGGGTGACTGACCTGACAATATATGATCTAAACTCTGTTATGGATGTCTTCCATCAGTGGGAAGCATCAAAGCAGAGATACGTTTTCGAGAAAATGTGTGCTTTTCTGTGTGAAGATTTAGAGGAAAATGATTTGGACTCTAATCCGCCCGAGTTGAGCCATGTACGGTTCGAGTTTTCAAAAGGCGCAATTGTGGGTTCAGATGTTAGGAAAGCAGTTGCGACGTTGTTGTCGCTTAGGACTGAAGGTGTTTCTAAGTCGTTGTTTGAGTCTGATTCTTCTGTTAAAAAGAAGGGAAGACAATATCCCATGAGAGAAGTTCCTCCACAATGGAAGAAAGAGGTAGCGGCTGGTCCTGGTAATAACCCCCCAGCCATACCAGCACACTTTCAGCGTGTGTGGGTACATGTTCCATGGAAGCGAGCTGAAGTTTTGGCCCTTAAACAGACATTGCCTGATCCCCGTAAAAATCCTGCAGGGTATTACAAAGAGTTGTCACAGACTGCTGGGTCATGTATCATGAATTTAGCGGATATAGACATGTTGTTTGGGAACGTTGTTCCACAGCCTTTATGGAGAAAGATTCGTCATACAGATCATGATCAGGAGTTAGGTGACTCATGGGTTAATATTGCTGCTGCAGATGCCCGACAAGTTGGTGGTGCTAAGCCTGAGCCTTTAGTAGCAGAACTTCCTGGTAAGATCATTGATTATATGAAAACTATAATGCCTGCGATGCGTGTAAATTGGGATAAGTTGTCTGCGTGTAAGCAGAAGAAAGATGAAACGGTGTCTGATTTCTTCACCAGGTTTGAAGAAACGTTTGTCGACCACAGTGGTCAAGATATGAGCACAGAGGGTGGTCAGCGACTGTTCGTCGATAAATTCGTGCACAATTTGTTACCAGAGTTGTGTAAGAAGTTAAAAGATTCAGAGAGTTCTTGGGCAGTTTCCTCTTCAGCACAGATATTGGCTACTGCACAGTATTACGAAAATCGAGACAAAGATAAGAAAGATAGAGCAGAGAAGAAAACTAAAGAGTTGAAAACGAAGGTTCTGTTACAGCAAGCATATCCGCCACGTGGTGGTGGTGGCCAGAATAATGGTGGTCAGAATAACTATCAAATATCAGCAACCTCAACAGTTTCAAAGGCAAAGAGTAGAGAATACTCAGCCACGTGTTCCCGTAGGTCCCAACCAGTGTTCGTATTGCAAGGAAGAGGGTCATTTTAAGTATAGTTGCCCTATTCTGTTACAGCGCGCGAATGGTGTTTCAAACACAAGAGGTAGAGGTGTTCAGCAAGCGTCTAGAGGTAGAGGACGTGGAAATTTCCCCCAGAACACACAGACTCTTCTACCTCAAAATTCGATGAATAGGTTCGATCAGCAGAATAACGCATCTGGTAGGACAGCTCAGTACTATGCTGATGATTACTATGCAGAAGATGAGAATATGGAAGGTAATGATTGCTAGGACAGCCATAGACAAAGAGAGGGAGTTGTTTCAGTTCCAGTAGATCAGAGTGGACCATACGTTGAGGTGATTACATCAGGTGTGTCAGAGCCTTTTCTGTTGGATACTGGTGCTACAAAGAGTTCTATTATGCACTCCAAACTCCCTGGCGCACCTTTGTCTGGCGAAATGAATGTTTCTGTAGGTTTTTCTGGCGCCCCGGTTAGGAACCCGATTTCTAGTCCTATGTCCCTTTCTGTTGGTCCTTGTGAATTAGAAGCACCCCTTATTCTGACAACAGGTTGTGGTGAAAACTTGTTAGGATTAGATCTGTTAAAAAGATTGTATGCGACTTTGTACTGTTCTCCTTCAGGAGTACAACTTACTTTAGGTAAGAAAGTGGTTTCCTCAATATATTTGTCAAGGGATAAACTTCCAACAGAATTGTCGTTTCTTCCTGATATTCTTTGGGCTACTGGTCCTAATGATGTGGGTCTTTTAGAAATACCACCATATGTTGTAACATTGAAAGCCAATGTTAAAATGCCACGAATTCCCCAATACAAAATCTCTAGTGAAGGTGAAAAAGCTTTGCTAGTGATCGTTTACGATCTGATTAAAAAAGATGTGATTGAAGAGACAAAAGGCAACGTTTGCAATAGCCCTGTCCGTTTTGAAACGAACTGATCCCTTTCAGCCACCTGTGTACAGATTTGTGATTGATCTTAGAGAGGTGAATAAAATAGTTGTGCCACAATTTCCAGTTGTTCCTGATATCACTGCCCTATTGACTATGATTCCAGTTTCTGCAACCTGGTTTTCGGTGATTGACTTGAAAAATGCTTTCTTCAGCATCCCGATTGCTGAGGAGAGCAGGGATATTTTTGGCTTCAGTTTAAGAGGAGGAAGCTTCCGCTTTAAACGCGCTCCCCAGGGCTACTGTGAAAGTCCATCAATATATAGTCAAGATTTAAAAACACAGCTTGATACGATTGTTTTACCTGAAGGTGCAACCCTTGTACAGTACGTTGATGATTTGCTTGTTGCTGCAGATACTGAGGAAATCTGTAAAGAAGCCACGTTGTCATTGTTGCGTCATCTGTGGGATTTACATCACAAGGTGTCACTTTCCAAATTGCAATATTGTCGACAAGAAGTGACCTACTTAGGTCATCTCTTATCGAAGGAGGGAAGGAAACTGACCCCAGAAAGAATTCAGGCAATAGCGAAATTGAGTGTGCCAAGAACACAGAGAGAAGTGCATGCTTTCTTGGGCATTACATCATATTGCAGGCAATGGATACCAAATTTTTCTTTATTAGCCAAACCTTTGGTGGCATTAACGTGTAAAGATACACCCAATCCCGTTCCTTGGTCTGAAGAGTGCCAGAAAAGTTTTTCTGAATTACGCACAGCATTATGTTTGGCTCCTGTGTTAAGTACCCCCAACTACAGTAAGCCCTTTACATTGTATGTCCATGAGAAAGAAGGCTGTGCATTGTCAGTGTTGACACAGTTGTTTGGAGACAAGCAGCGTCCATGTGCGTATTTTTCGTTGACTTTGGATCCGGTAGCTAAAGCATTGCCAAGTTGTTTAAGAGCAACAGCGGCAGCAGCTGTTTCTATTCGACAGTCTGCTGGTCTAGTGATGAATAACATGTTAGTCGTGATGGTCCCACATGCAGTAGACACGTTGTTAAACAGAACCAAGACACAGCACTTAACTAGTGCTCGATTGTCAGGTTACGAATTAACATTGTTAGCAAGTCATGTGCACATAAAAAGATGTAACACTCTAAGCCCAGCTACGTTGTTGCCAATTGTAGAGGAATTAGATGCTTCAGAACAGCATGATTGTTTTCTTAGAACAGAAGAAGAAACGAAAGGGAGAGTAGATCTCCTAGAAACTCCTCTTGTAAAGTGTGATGGTACATTATGGGTGGATGGTTCATGTTTCAAGCTCCCGAATGGTGATACGACTGCAGCATATGCTGTCACGACTTTGCATACGATTGTTGAAGCTGCACGTATTCCACATAATTCAGCTCAAGCAGCAGAATTGATTGCACTTACGAGAGCATGTGTGTTGTCGAAAGGAATGAAAGTGACCATCTACACCGACAGTCAGTATGCGTTTGGTGTGGCTCACAGTTTTGGACGATTGTGGAAAGAACGTGGGTTCCTGACTTCGCATGGAGCTAAGATTCAGCATGGTCAATTGGTGAATGAGCTTCTTGAATCACTGACCTTGCCTCTGCAAGTGGCGATTGTGAAATGTAGTGCTCACAAGAAGGTGACTGATGATGTTGGTCGTGGAAATGCATTTGCTGACGAAATCGCGAAAGAAACTGCAAGGAATGTGATGAGCCGAATGTATGTTGCAGGCCCTGCAAGATGGGTTGGTGATGTTGGAATGTGTGAAGACACGATAGAGAGTGTGAAGTCTATTCAAGCTGAGGCTACAGAGAAAGAGTTGAACATGTGGAGAGAAAGCACGGGTAGAATGGATGCCAATGGTTGTTGGGTTGAATTGTCAGAGCATCAGAGATGGTTGCTACCCGATGCGTGTGTGCTTGCAGTGGTTACAATGGCTCATGGAATGGCTCACATCAGCGTGAAAGGGATTTGCAAGTTGTTGGCTCCAGTATGGCAAAATGCAGGAATTCCTAAGTGTGCAGAGAATGTGGTCAAGAATTGCATGGTGTGTCTGAAACACAATCCTGGTAGGGGAACCCCAACTCCAGCTGGTCATTTTGCGCCTCCTACGTATCCGTTCGAGGTATTGCAGCTAGATTTCATCCACATGGAGAGGTGCAACAACTTAAAATATGTACTCGTTGTTGTTTGTGCCTTCTCAAGATGGGTAGAAGCATATCCCCTAAAGGACAATACTGCCTTGTCCACAGCGAAAGCCCTTGTGAAAGAGTTCTTCCCTAGATTTGGAATGCCTAGAATGGTCTGGAGTGACAATGGGAGTGAATTTGTGGGTCGTGTGATGAAGAAAGTATGTGAAGGGCTAGGCATTCAGCAGAAGTTCCACGCTGCAAATCACCCCCAATCAGCTGGATTAGTAGAATGTTATAATGGCACGCTTAAGTTAAAACTAGCCAAAATTCAAGCGAGCACTGGTCTTAAATGGCCTGATGCTCTACCCTTAGCACTCCTATCCACCAGAATGACTGTGCATTCGCGAGTGAAACTTAGTCCCTATGAAATTGTCTTTGGCCGCCCGGCCAACATATGGGGAGTGCCAAGGCCCACAGAGTTCAGTGAAATCGAACACCCTGTTTTACTTGATTATTTGTACGAATTGACAGCTAAATTGCGTGTTTTACATCAACAGGTCCATGACACCCTGCCTCCGGTCTCTGAAACTCCAGGTCATCCCATCGACCCTGGATCCTGGGTTCTCGTGAAAAACTTCCAGCGAACCAAGAACGACCAGCCCAGGTGGACCGGACCGCACCTCGTCCTTCTTTCCACAAGATCAGCTGTTCGAGTGGAAGGGAAGAAGCACTGGATCCACGGGGTCCATTGTAAAAGGGTACCATTACCTCTGCCGTACGACCAGTGGGTA
Source organism: Lissotriton helveticus (assembly GCF_964261635.1). Taxonomy (NCBI): domain Eukaryota; kingdom Metazoa; phylum Chordata; class Amphibia; order Caudata; family Salamandridae; genus Lissotriton; species Lissotriton helveticus. The sequence continues at coordinate 1,344,420 of NW_027611674.1, forward strand.
CGGAAGGGTGTCGCTGACTCAGAGACTGAAACCGTGCCACGTTTTCTGCCTTTCAGTGATGCACGTGTAAAAGGAACACTTACTGAACAAGAGAGTGATACAATTTTGCAACCAGCTGTATCACCATCAGTTCGATTGGACACTACAGAACCTGAACTCCTTTTCCAAGATAATACAATACCAGGAAAACAACGATATAATTTGAGGCCGAGAAATACGAACTAATAAAAGTGTTTTTTTTCCTCCGAGTACTATTTTTGAAAGTGCGGCTCTCCCATCTGAGAAACTTGCTTATTTTTGTTTTTCGAACCGCCATCCGGGTTCCGCTGCTAGGGCCGCGATTGCCCAAAGTCTTTGGGGTGCAGCTGACGATGTTAGGTTGACAGTTCTGGTTGGTCCAAGGGAGTTGCCCTAGACTGACAGAAGCATTCCTTAGCAGAAACAACCTCCCATCGCGGGCAGCACTTTAGAGAGGATGGAGTTTTTCGAGATGGAGAGACCTGCCAAAACAATGAACTTTAAAGCCAAGATATGTAAAATGATGACAAAGAAAAGTTTTTTGATATTGTGCATTTTCATGTTATTCAGTGTGATGATATTTTTATTATGATATGTTTTATTCTCTTTTCAAGTGACATTTGCACCCACTACATCGCCTGCACTTCCTCCTTCTACTGTTTCCCCACACTCTTTTCAACCCCTTCCTGAACATGAATCCGCTAGGAGATTAGTGTTTATTAATAACTCCTTTGTTCAGCTCTTGCACCAACACCAACTTGTAATAAACACGACTAACTGTTGGGTGTGTGGTCTTATGCCTCACACAAAGGATAAAGGTATCCCTTATTTGGTCCTGCCTTTCAGCCATAATGGTTCTGTGTGGGCATACAGAACAATGTTCATCTATGCACGTGAAGTCCACCCCCTACGTTCTGTAAAAGACAATCCTAAGAATAGTGCTCTAGTTAAGGGTATAGTCGACATGATTAAGGAAGATATTTCTTATGAAACTACCCCCGAAGATGAGACACTTGCATATATAGGATGGAACGTGACCGGATATGGAGCTACTCTGAGTGAGAAACAGCAAGCTAAGAGATCGTCCCCGATTTGGATTGTACCCCATCAGGGTCAACTGTGTCTGCAAGGTACTGGCAAGAATCCCAGAGCTCAGTTAGGGAAGAGTGTCTGTACGGAAACGTGTTTTTGGGTCTCAGACTTCCCCTGCGTTTTTAGCAGCTAAGGGTACCTATTTCATCTGCCATGATAGAGCCTATACATGGTTGCCCCCTGACTTTTCGGGCTCATGTTTTGTTTCGTTCCTGTTGCCCCCCACCTACACAGCAGCGGCAGATTACCACAAGACAAGGATAGTTAGAGGTGTCTTGAGTAAAGAAGACACTGCAGGACAAGGATTTGGGGACTTTGTAAAGGGTTTTCTGCCGTTCTGGGGACCCATGGTTAACAGCAGGAACATAAGGCAAGTGACAAGGGTGGTTGAGTCCACCGTAATTGAAACTGCTGGTGCACTTAGTAACTTGACTGCTGAGCTCCAGTCGGATCGTCTTATGACCCTTCAGAACAGGGTCGCTTTAGATGTCATACTTGCAGACCGAGGTGGGGTATGTAAATTGATCCAATCGAGTTACTGTGTTTTCATTCCAGATAACGCTCCAACAGTGTACCAGGCCATCTCCAAACTGCATAAGATTTCCAAATCTATTCATGTGGATAAAGGAGATTGGTCGTTAATGGGATGGTTCTGGCAACTGATATCCGGCCGGGTATGGAAAATTCTGATGGCCATTGGGATGGTCTTAGCCATTCTTTTCCCGTTCTGTCTGTGTGTGCAGTGTGCTCCTGCAATATGTGGCCTCTGTGCTACATCATGTGTAAGGAAACCTGTATCAAGAGACGAGCTAAGTACTAGGATGATGTTACAGCAGCATCTCAATGACTTTAGGAATATAGACCTGGACTCAGATTAGCATGCGATTAGGTTAAATTGCCTATGTAAGGGCAAAAGGAGGGTTTGTAGTTCTGAAAATTCTGGACTCGTGAATAAAACTTTGTCGTAGCATGACGAATTTGATATCAAAAGACCGAGAATGGCTAGTACACTATGTACAAGCATTTTCGTCTTGCTCAAGTAACGATTTCACCTCGAAATCGTAATTTTTGTTCTGAACCCTTGGGTTCCATTTTGGGCACGGCAGCCATTTTGTGAGTTGCCCTCACATAGGCAGATGATTAAGCCAAATTCGATTCCAAAGGACACGTACACCTTAATTGACTTTTCTGTGACCTGGGCAAGCTGGAACCATTGCCCCAGGCCGAACCTGCCCGGCCAGTTCCTCTCCCAGTGGCCGAACGAGATAGCATCAAGGCACAACATGCCATAAACCCTTTTCATTGCACACACACCCTGCCGAATCTTGCTCACACCTGTCCCTGCTCTTTTCTCTCTCACTTGCTTTATGATGGGGAGGTGCCCGTTTTTATTGGGGGTCCACCGGTATCTGATGGAAATGTTGGGCCTTGCCGGGTAATTTGTTGTGGGCTGGACAAACTGAAATGTGGGCTTGTCTTCATGACTCTGCTTTTTCTTTGTAATGGGAACATGTGAATGGTATACTAAAATTCAAAGAATGTTTGCCTAAAGCACAATATTTCGTATAAAAAGAGAAGCCTGACTTTGTAAATTTGAGCAGTCTCCTGAGAATATACATCCCGTGTTGTTGTACTTCTAGGACGCCTGTTACTTGGTTGCAGCCAATAAAATCGATCCTTGACTTCACCTAGAAGACTCTGAGTTTCTGTGGTCTGAATCAGGAAAGTACTCGAGGTCTTTGGGTATACCCTGACACGACTGGGTTACCGGTTCGGTACCGGTTCTGAAAAACCCAGTACCTCACATGGTAGCAAATGTTAGCCCCTGGATGGGGAATACTCATCTCCAGGCTACTGCTAGGCCCTGTTTAATGAAAAGTGTATTCTTGAATGAAAGGGTTATCCCAGCCCATCAAGGATAAGGAAATGTACTAATGAAATGTTTTAAGGAGATAGTGATACCTGCATTATCGACATTACCTTGAATGATTTGCCAAATCTGAATTCTTGCTTAAGGAAAAGCTCATTTGGCTTGAATGCATTGTTTATCAGTGTCTCAAGGAATGTCTAGGGTTGTGTAAGGAAATAGATATGAGTTCCTACTGAAATTTTTATGCCTGCTTAGTGTAGGTACTGAAATGCTGATTCTGACCTACTGACCTGGGGATTGAAATGCCTGCAGTTCTATAATGAAATGTTTCCGTTACCTCCCTAATGAGACGGGGCCAGGATCCTGTAAGCCATTTGGGGACTGAATTCTTCTGAAGTTAACCCCAGGTTGGGGGTCGAGTTGTGCTAACCTGCCCCTAGGCAGGTCCTTGGAAGGTACCGCTATTGGGCTAGTTTCACGGCACCCTGGCCCAAAGTGCTAAATGGCTAGTGTGGCGAATGGTAGGTCTACCACTGTTGAATGAGTCAGCTTAATGCCCTGATGACTCCTGAGTAAGGAAATGTTATTATTCCTGCCTGATTTCTAGGGACATGTTTATTCTGACCCCATGCAATGTGTGCCTCCCATAATGAGATGGTTATCTTTACCTGTGTGCGGAGATGTTTATTTCTGATTAAGAAAATGTGGTACCTATGCCTAGGAGGGGGTTCTTCCTAACTGTTGAATGTTTATCCTGCCTAATGCCAGGTTTCCTGGAAGCCAACAGTTACCTACTTACATGTGTACTGCTGTGTAAAGAAACGTTATAACTTTCCTGGCAGGGTTATTGCAATATGCTGAGTTGATTAGGGAATCACACCCTTTACTCCTGCAGGGAAATGATTATTAAAATGTTCTTCCTAGTCAAGGAAATGTGTACCCTGGCGTAAGGAAGTATCTATCTCTGCGCAAAGGGGATAACTGAGAGGTACTGCTAACAAATGAAACGTTTTACTCTTACCTGATGAGATGGGTAATTCAGTCCTAATGAAATGGTTTACCTATGCCTAAGGAAATGTTCTACGTTGGCTTCATAGAATGTTCTACGCCTGCTTAAGGGAAGGTTTTTATTCCTGCTAAGGAGTTTTATGTAATGTTCACCCTTGCTTGGTGAGAAGTTAATTGATTTGCCTACTGAACAGGTTACTTACCGTATGACATGTGGACTCTTGCTACATGATATGCTCATCCTTACCTGATGAGCTGGTGGTCCATGCTAATCCTAATTAAATGTTTATGGCGCCGTGTTAAATTGGATATTTAACTGCTCCCTTTACTCCCCTCCGATGAAATGCTTTGATGAGTAATTGATACTGCAATTTTTGATTACCCTGAACCTTGATGTTACATAAAAGTGTATTGTTTTAAATCAAACTCACTCGTGTGGTCTCAGTTATTGCGAATGCGTTTATTGTCTCAGTGGTTGTGTGTGCTGTGTAGTCACTTAACACCTAAGCTTTCAGGTGCCTACCTGCTCGTGCCAGGCTACCCCCGGGGAACTGGTGACCCCAGTTCCTTCATTGGTGCTGAGCGGTGGGATTCAGGACCTGTGACTATACAGCACCCTCCAGTGAGACGAAGTGCGCCGCAATTAGACTGGCCACCTCTCGTGCCTGCAAGCATAATTAATTGCCCCCCACTGTCTAGCCTGTAGAGTGTGTAGAGACCTGTTTGACCCGGCATTGTTACCTACGTCCTAGTGCTTTCCCTTTATTTTATCAGGGTCCCCACCTGGCAAAATGGAGTTCCGGCTGGCCGACCTGAAAGAGTAAATGTAAATGTAAATGTAGTTGAGCTTATATAGCGCACAGCTACCCGCAGTGGGTTTCCCGGCGCTTGCTTAGGGAACCCTTCCTGGTATTCCCCTGTGAGATAGCAGGGTATCCACAAGGTGAAAGTCAGGCATCCCGCCGCGAGGGGCCGTTGTGGAGATTAAGCAAGCTATTGCCCAGAGTCGCAGAGTGTGAACCCGTGAGTCGAGGAGGCACCGGGGCGAGAATTATCGAGTCCGTGGAATTTTTAGCCCAAGACCCCCGCCGAGGCGGGGAATTGAACCCTGGTCCAGGACCGATCTCAGCTTCCGGGTCTGCTGCCTCTAACCCCTGAGCCACACTTCTCCAGACACAGGGGCACAGCCATGGGAATTTTGTCAGGGGATGAGGGTGCCGTTTGGGCGGAGAGCCGCAAAGGAGGAGCTCCGTACCGCGTTGAGGGCATGGGTAAGGGCCCACCCAGAGGGGAGAGGGGATGGGGAACAGGAGGGGCAGGTCACACAAGGGGAGGCGGGCGCTCCAGAAGGACTAGACCTACTGAACACTGTGATGAGTGGAAATGTGTTGCCGGGAAGACGTTCCGGGACAAGCAGTAGGGTATCTAGGAGGAGTGCGTCGTCAAAGGTGTATGAGGACAGGAGGGAGGAGAGGCGATTGAGATTGGAGCTTGCTAAGCTAGAGCACGAGAGGGAGAGAGAAAGGGAAGATAGGGAGTTCGCAATGGAAAAAGAGAAATTAGCATTGGAAGAGAAGAAGCTGGCGCACGAGCTTCATCTTAAAGAGTTAGAGCTGAGAGCCTTACAATTAGGTGCGCCAAGAAATTCTAATGGTGGCAGCGTACCCGAGGTTCGGGGGAGTGATCCTGAAGGGAGTGGTGCAGGGATCTTCTGACCCACCGAGGCGGGAGAGGTGAGGAGTAGCCAGCTAGGTCCCAGGATAGTAAGAGGGTTGTAGCCCCTCACATCCCATCTACAGGAGGGAGTGAGATGGGGAGGTGTCCCGAGGTGCCCCAACCGTAGTCACAGGGTCTGGAGAGTTCCATAAGGGGACCCCAGGTTGGGAGCCTAGGCAGTCCTGATGTGCCTTCCAGTAAAAGGGATCCCCTTGTGACAGGAGAACCCGGAGCATCAGTAATCGGAGCTCCAGTGGTTCGGGGTTCTGACCAGTCGCAGGGTTTAGATCCTGGACTGGGGTTTCAGGTTCAGGAGTTGCCTGACTTGGAGGGTGGGGTACCTGTAATCAAGGTCCCAACCAGTTTGACTTCCAAGGGTACTTCTCCCGGTGGGAGGGTGCGGAACTCTGGGAGGGGGTGCGGAGGGAGGAAAGACTCTCCTCTGTCACCGGCTCAGCCACAGGGCGCAGATCCCGGGTTGGGTGGCCAGGTTGAGGGTTTGCTGGAACTGGCGGGTGGGACATCGGTAATCAGAGTCCCTTCGGATTTGACTCTCAGGGGTACTTCTCCGATGAGGAGAGTGCGGAACTCTGGGAGGGGGTGCAGGGGGAGGGAGGACTCACCCCTGTCACCAGTTGAACCTAAGGGTCTAGACTCTAGGTTGGGTAGAGACTGTTGTTCTGAGGGTGTCCCGCTTAGGAGTAATGGGCGGAACCCCAGAAGGAGAGGTAGGGGGAGGAGAGCCTCGCCCCTGGTGGCTGGTCAGCCTGAGGGTTCGGACTCCAGGTGGGATGACCAGTGGCCGTTTGGAGCTGCAAGGAGAAGGAGAGTGGTCAAATTGTACTACAGGCCTGGGGCTACTGCCCCCCACTCTGTGAGAGAGCTAGGGCCAGAGACTTTTGGACTGTCTAGAGGCCAGTCCTGGCCACATCCCACTAGGGAACACCAGAGGGGTGGTTTGAGTGGTGAAGAGCTGGCAGATGCCATTGAAGTAACGGGCCTGCGTCCACCTTTTTCCGCCCCAAGCAGCGAAGCCCATCACTGTGATGATTGGTCTACCCTGGCTTTTGGCTGGGGGGGAGTTGTGTTGGACTTGGCCCTTTTCCCAGAAATGTTTTGCTTTTTGCTTCCCCTAATTCCGGATGTCCCCCCATGGTAATGTAGTTGTATAGACCCTGTGAGGTTGAAAGGCCCTGTGTATTATTAAAATCAATGCTAGGTGCAGGTGCTCTCTACCCTCAACATGGCTGCCATAGGCCCCTGTTACTGCAGCGTGGTCTTGTTAAGGTGCATTCTAGTTCCCAGGAGCTGGCAGGGACTCCAAACATTGTTGCCATTCCAGCCTGCCTTGACTGCCCACAGTTAGAGTAGGGAGGCTCCTGGCACCTTCTAGAATAGGGGCGGAACCTATTTTTGCCACCTTAGAGGGTGGTCACCTGACCTGGGCCTATAAAAAGAAAGGGAGGGAAACTTTCCAGTCAGTTGGGGCATCACTGACCTGGGGGACCCACGCAGGAGATTTAGGCGGTACGGCCTAGTCAGGGACTTATGCCACTGGGAGTGACAGGGCTTAGGTGCTGCCTTCCAAGTTGAGTGAGGTACCCTGAGCTAGCCCACTGATCTGGCCCGGCGGGAGGGGAACCCAGGGACCATCTACAGTGACCTGCTGAGGAATCCTGTCAGCAGCCCTCAACTCAACCCCCCTTCAAGAAGGAAGGAACTATCCCAAAGGGCGCCAGAACAACCAAGCGCCAAGAAGAAGTCTAACTGCCCTACCACAGGACTGCTGGGGGAACAACCAGGTATTGGCGCTCTGTCACCCCCTGCGCTCCCGGACTCCACCTGGGCCCCCCTTTGCTGATCTGCCACTGTCGTGTGGCCTGTCCTGCCTTATCTGATCTGCAAATCTGACTATCCTGCCTAATCAGCGCTCTCCTATGGTGCCCCTGAGAAGCGCTGTGGACTGCTGGAATTGTTGTGCCTCTAAGCGCTGTGAAATTGCACCCGAGCGCTAACTCTGCTGTGAAATTGCCCCGAGGCGCTATTATTGTCCCGCGCCGTTCTGCCCTGGAAGTGGCTGCCCGACTTACCACTCCAGAGTGGGAGCCTCGGTGCCTTCTTGTGCCCCCCTCGGCGACCCTCGGTGTCAGGAGAGGGCCGCCGCCGCATCGTGATGGGCTGCGCCCGGCCCGATTGTGTGCCATCCTCACGGCGGCCCCCGGAGACTTGGGGAGGCCGCCGCGATCACCAGCCAGCCGGTGCTGTCCTCAGTACCCCCTCGGCGGCCCTCGGAGCCAGGAGAGGGCCACCGCGAATTTATGTCAGGCCGCGCTAGGCCTGAGGCTGCGATCTCCGCGCCTCACGTGACGGGGGCGCCCGGCACGTCATCGGCCGCACCCCCGCCCCTTTGCCACGCAGCCATTGGCTGCATTTGCCGCGCCCACTGGGCCTGCCCGGCGATGGGCCGAGGAGGCCGAGCCCCCTCCCCTCCAGCCCCCGGATTGGTTCCCGGGCCTCGGAAGCCTCTGGAGGCCCGGGACCAGGAGAGGAGCCAGTGCTGACGCCCCGGAGGAGCCCAGGAGCCCCCACCAGCCTCGGGAGAAGCAGCGGAGCAATCGGGCTTCCCTAGAAAGCCCCCTTCCCTCCCAAGGCCAGCTGAAACCTCCGCAAGGGCTCCCCGAGGAGCCGAAGAACCCCGGTTAACCCTTGCGGTCGCGTGACCTCACTAGAGGGCTCCAAGAGGAGCCGGAGCCCTCCCCCAGCCCCCTGAGCCTACGCAAGGGTCCCGAGAGGCCGAAGAGAATAAGGTGAACCCCGGGGAGGTGGGCGGAAGGCCGGAGAAGGCCCGAGTTTGCCCCACCGCGGGGGAAAGTTGAAGTTGGGCCCTGCTGGCCCTGAGAGCCCTTGAGACTGGGAAGCTGTTGTTGGGCCTAGTTGGACCCTGCGGTTCGAACTGGGCCACCCCAAGGCAGGAGCTGGGTATTCCGGGCTCACTGGCCCCATTTGCTCCAGATGGTGACTAATATTAGAGTGGCCGGCTTGATTGTAATGGTTACCCCCGCTTAATAAGCCAGTTTAAGGCCCTGACCTATACCCAGATTACCCTTGCCTGATGAATGGGTCGTTACTGCCCAAGGAGATGTTTCTATATACATAAGGAAAGGTTTTATATGTGCAAGCCAAGTTCCATAAGTTCATTCTCGCTACATGAAATGCTTATGCTTGCCTGTTGAAATGCTTAGTCCTGCATAGGGGTCTGTTACTGTTTTCTTTAAAGGTGGCTTGATCCTTGATGAAATGTTTAATGGGTCATTACTATTAAAAGAAATGTTTCTATTGATATAAGGCAGAGGTCTTCAAACTTTAGTCGGCCGAGCCCCCCCATCTAAACCTTTTTACGCGTTGAGCCCCGCCACCGCCACTACCACCTGACAAAAAAGTACTGGAAGCTGGTACTCTGCATCATTGATGGCCATTCCCTCCTGCAGAGCCCAGGTTGTATAGGGCAAGTAATATTAAATAAAGTAAGAGTGTTTAGTAAACTGAAGCTTTTGTAGTGCATGTGTTTATCCTAAAGTTAAAATGAAAAGTCTCCAAGAAACAAATGAGCACAAAAATTTACATTGGTGCTTTATTTTTCACATAAAACACAAAATGTAAGATAGATCTGCAAAAACACTCCCAAAACACATGTGTGGGAGTGCTTGTTTTTCTCCACAGAGACAATGGGTGGACGTATTCTTGCTTCTGCCATCCTTAGGTTGTGCTCCACTTCCAGTCTTGAGCAGTGCCTGGAAATGGGACTGCTCACAACATTTCCAATATATTTTTTGAAGTTTCATATAGGGTGAACATGACCTAAAGGTATTGGAGCGCTTTACAGGAGCATCTTTTATATTACAGAAGCACACATTCATTTTTTGTAAGTACAGGGAGATTAAGTGATTTGCCCAGAATCACAGGATGTTGAGCAGACATCAAGAATTGAACCTGGTTTCCCAGCTCTACAGTCATCAGCTCCAGCTGTTGTGCCACATCCTTGCCTCTAAACAAGATATCAGAAAAAGAAGTTCCACAAAACATGCTTTCTGACACAATCGAAAAATCCATGATTATGTGGAGTATGGCCAGGTGTTGCCATGTCAGTAGGAGGCCAGCCGCAGTTTTCCAAGAAGCCTAGGGGACATTTACATCATACACATGTGATATAAGTGATTCAAGAGGATATATACATCTTTATTTTCTAGTAGCATCAAGAGTCAATTTGTTAGCATAGTTGGCTTATAAAGAAGATCGCCTTCCAAAGCTTCAGAAATAGTTGCACAATATTTTTTTTTAATTTGGTGTATGAAAGAAGTGAGGACAGATGGTAGGCACACTTAACAATATTTGTTATATTTGACTGTGGACTCAGCTCTAGGGATTGGAACATATCAAACAAGCACCAGCGACTTTAATCAAGGTCAAATTCATTTTTCGTAAGTCACTGGTAAATTAAGTGATTTTACCCACACGATGTTGAGCCGAACCCAAGACTCGAACCTGGGTCCTCAGAACTCAAGGCAGCACCTATGGCATTAATGCCAAATCCACTCCTCCTTGAAATATCCAATGTTCCCACTAGTATTGGGACGAAGGGGAAAGGAGCGCGGCTTAAAAAAAATAATACAAAAAGCTCTTCACTCTTACCTGCCAGAGAATGGAATCTACAGGAAGGATGTAACCGTTGTAAACTCCTTGCAGTGAAATGTACTTCCGATTTGGGAAGCAACATGGAGCGCAACTAGACAGAACTTTGGGGGGGGGGACTAAGATTCCCAGCCAGGGCTGGCTCTAACACTGATCGCACACATGAGAGGGACAGGTGAGTGAAGTGTCGCATGAGCAGGGTGAGTAGTGTGCTCGTGTGACAGCAGGGTGAGGTACAAGGTGAACTTGTGTGACTGCAGGGTGAGGTACAGGGTAAACAGCGCAAGAGTATTGTGAGTGCAGAGTGATCACTGTGAGTGCAGAGTGTGCTGATGTGACCGCAGGGTAAGTGGAGGGAGAACGGTGTAAGTTCATGGTGAGTGGCTTAAGTGCAGTGTGGTCACTGTGAGTACAGGGTGAGAGGGTGGGTTCAGGGCATAGTGATCAGTGTGAGTACATTGTGATCCCAGTGAGTGCAGGGTGAGTGTGAAAGTGAAGGACGAGAATGAGGAGTGAGTTGTCTGAATGCAGGGTGCATCCCCAGACACAGTTGAAGTTACTCAGCATGTTATTGAGGCTTGGCATAGGGTTTCAGATATAAGTTAAACTATTGCTTTTATGGCAAGGTCCAGGGATCGAGGGTGGGGGAAATAAATATTGTGCTCAACCTGCAATAAACTTCCAGTCTTGCGATTAGGGTTGCCAGCTCATTATATTGATGTCCCAGAAGGTACAAAAGTAAGCAGTCCCCTAAAGCCTATTTTCAGCACTGATTGGTGCACACTTGGAACAGCAAAAATACATAGAAAGTATTTTTAATTGTGTTCTAAGGCTGCCTGAATGATCTATGACATATAATTAAAGGGAACAAAGATTTGAAACTTCACATTACAAAAGAAGACATACTATTTTATTTATAACCCTATTTAGTGTCAAGACAGGGCCTTTGCAGACTCTTTAAACAGCACATGGCTGGCATTTTTATTTTGGTAACCCTACTTTATATTCCTTTTCATGAAATGCATTCTCACATTAAGGCAGTAAAAAGTAAAAGGTAAGGAATAGGCAGAGCGGGGACACAGGGGGTACTGGAACCAGAAAACAAACAGCCTCTTTAATCATTTTACAAAGTATGTAAATATGCACATGGGGCAGATTTACAAGCCCCTTGCGCCACATTTGTGTCACTTTTTCTATGTTAAAAGTGACGCAAAAGTGGCGCAAGGGGCTTGTAAATAAGCCCCATGGTTTTTAACAGGCACACAACACCCATGGGCACAAAAGGCTTCAGCATGCTTCCCTCCTCCCCCACCCCCCCTAGTTGTGTGTGTCAGCACAGAAATAGACAGTTTTGGAGCTGCGCATCCGAGTACTTCACAGGTCTTTAAAAGACCATTTAAGCGTTAGTGAGGCTTTGTTGTTTTCCTTCCTTTCTTAGAGCCCTTGCATCTCCATGAGAATTAGCGTCCTACCCCCTCCGAAATCGTCTTGCCTCTGGCCTTTAAAGACCTGTGACTCTTGACACTCTCAGCCGAGCGAGCCCCGGGCAGCTGCAGCAGCCTGGGCTGAGAGGCACGTCTCGCGACTGGAAACAACAGTGTTGGGTGTAGTGCGCGCCCCCCCTGAAGGGATGTGGTACCCCCCCCAGGGGGGCGCGCCCCACAGTTTGAAGAGCTATGCTCTAGATCGTAAGGGGGCGCACCCAGCATGTGTTGCAGGCTATGCATAGGCAGTCGGTACTGTCAGTGATGCGATCGTGGCAGCCCATATAGAGGAGAAGTGTGGCTCAATGGTTAGAGCGGCAGACCCTGATGCAGAGGTCTAGCCCGGGACCAGGGTTCAATTCCCCGCCTCGGCGGGTCTTGGGCTCAAAAATTCCACGGACCTGATCATTCTCGCCTCGGTGCCTATTCCAATCATGGAGTCCCACTCTGCAACTCTGGGCAATAGCTTGCGTAATCTCCACAGCGGCCCCCACTACGCTAAGGATGCCTGGCCTCCACCTTGGGGGTGCCCAGGAGTGGACACCTCACAGGGAAAGCCAGGATGGGTTCCACAGCGGTATTCGTTCAAGCGCCTTGAGACCCTTGCGGGTGAGTAGTGCGCTATACAAGTATCAATTTACATAATCACGCATGAGAGTAGCAAAGGGGGCCAACTCACCGTCCCCTACTATATCGTCAGCAGAGCGTATCCCTCTGATCCTCCACTGTGTAATCGGAGTTCAGATCATACTTGGCCCCAAGCAGCTCCTTGAGAAGAGCAGGGATCAGCAATGCGTTATACGTCTGAGCCAGGAGAAACGTGAGGTCAGTGAACCAACGCTGTTATGCCTCACAGTGGCATTATAGGCAGCCAAATCATTCATCTGCCTTCCTGTCCGCTCACAGCACCTGTGCAGAGGAGATGGACCCAGCGTTCGCCTCCCAGTACTGGCTCAGATATTGTGACCGTCTGTGTTTATTTTCAGGGGCTTTATACCGTGCTGTATACGTTCTCCAATGGGCCTGAGGAGTTTGCAACCGTCGAAGATTATGGTCGAGTTGCAGAAGATCATGATCAAAGGTACTGTTTGGGGGATCAAGGCGTAAACGTTTACAATGGAAGCAGGAGGTGAAAAGATAACCGCGTCCCTCAGGTGCGTCAATCACCAAGTATCCATCAAGGCACGATCATCAATAATGTCAAGGAGGATGAACCGGTCGCGGGGCTGCATGGTTTATGGTTTCTGGACTTGTCAAGGTGCCATATTCCAGCCCCCCTACTCATTAAATCCCTGGCTGCCCCAAAGGAGAGCAGGAGTTTGGTCAGCCGCCGGGGCATAGATAGAGCCCACACACAAAGACTCATTGAGGATCTGAACCTTGGCAAAAATATATCTGCCCAGGGGGTCCCGCCATGTCTGCAGCGTACAAACCCCCAGGGCTTTGTGAAATAAGATGTCCAACCCACTCTCCCTATGTTCCAAAGGAGTAGATGGGTGTGTAAGGGTAGTCTGGATCCTGCTGGCATGTAGTACCGTACTCATCCAATCCCTTCTGAGTTCATCATGTTCAATAGGTGACAGGTGTGTGTCCTTCAGCAATGCTACATCAAGGCGGTGTATCTTCTGAAATGAGAGGATTTTCTGTCTCTTGATAAAATGGGTCAGGCTGTTGACATTAAGGGGCATATTTACAAGGAAGTGGTGGAGCACAGCGTTGGCCTCTTTGGTTTACGCCACGCTCTCCACTGCTGAAATGCAGGGCTACACCGTATTTACAAGAATACGGTGCAGCCTTGAATTTCACCCTGTGCTGGTGCTAAATTTAGCTGCCTAACGCCAATGGTGCAAGGCTGCCTGCGTTGAGGGGAACAGGCATGACAAGTACCACGCATCAGGGTTTTGACTAACCCATTTCAATGTGGTGGTCCGCATCACCGTACTGAAATGCAAAGTCACACATTTTTATGGCTGTCTGAGCTGTCAAGGGCTGGAGCGCTGCTATAATAATTAGAAGTCAAACTGAGCAAAGCTGGCAGCGCACATTTAGAGGTTCTGGTTTAGCTACTTTCAGGCATGGCACTCCGATCCATCACGTGAGACATCCTGTGATTCTGGGCAAATCCTTCAATATCCCCGTGCCTAACAAAAGTGGATGCGTCCATCTGTAACACAACTGGGGCTCATATAAAGCACTATGATCCCCGATACCTTCGGGTCGAGTGCGAGCTTAATGAATCTCCGAAAAAAAATGCAGGAGACATTCCTATTCCAACTCTAATGCTAACCCCATGAAGCACCCTAAAACTTTAGGGCTACTTAGACAAAGACAGACTGTAATCCAAGTCACAGAGTTTCAAACCCACTACTTCCTGAAGAAAGCCTAAAGGAGGTTCTGGCGGTGCCCGACCAAAAGAACCAGTGGAGGCCAAGTTGCGTGATGTTTGGGTGGTTTCCTAGGGTCAGCACAAACTGCAGCAGTTTAGGGAACACAACTCTTCCCCTTTCAAGAGTTTGACACCAGCCGCTGTATTAGTGGTGTATGTACTGTCAGTAAATTATTTTAAGGGGCTGAGAACCCCTAGTCATAAGCACTGAATGCCCATGCTGCTCCAGACCAAGGGCTTCCTGTCCCCTGTCAACACTCAGCATTTCTGTAAGGAACCGGTTACGTTTCAGCCCCACACAGAGCAAACTAGTCCTCGTGGATCTCTAGGACCAAACACTCTGGTCCTGTGATCGGGGTCGATCAGCAGCCCTAGTTTTGTTGTTTTCGCCTGAAGTGCTCACCTCCATGTCTGCTAAAGTTGGGTTTATGAGAGAGAGTTTAGTGTTCTCTCGCCAGCCACCTACAGGTGCTGCTGAAGAGGGTCTAGAATAGGTTAGATTTGCAGGTATGATGAGACATGGCTGACCTTTCCCATGGAGCGGCGCTGTTAGCAGATAAATGTACACACTCTTGCTAGCAGTACTAACAGTATTGATCAGGGCATGGCATCACCATCACCGTTCCTTTGTAAAGTGTACATGTTTCTATTACTTTCATGTTTTACATCTCAAACCTTGATTTCCAAACTTGTGCTGAATATACTCAGCCAGCAGCCCATCTGGACATGGTTGGAGGGGGCCTGATCCAATCACTTATTGCAATTGTGAGGATGATAAAGTGGTAATAAACAGGTTTGACGTTGAAATCCATCGGCTTTGAGTCTCTGTGTTGTCTCCTTTAAGATTTGACTAACCAACAGTGTCATAACAGGCCCCTCACACCTCTCCGATGAGGAACACCCTAGACCAGTGGTCTTAAAATGTTTTAATGCCATGCCCCCAACTCCACAGCGATCGTCGGGCTACCCTCAGAATTTTTCACAATTATTCTATTCAATTGGCAATGTTTAAATATGTCTAGACTTATTTAAACATTGCAGTTAAGTACTGTTTTAAGAATGCAATCAAATACATGATTGCCAAAGATACTATTCTGGTCAGGTAGGCTTTAATATAGTCTTATGGCCTGCTGACGAAGGCCTGCATCTCGGGACTATAACGAGTCCAGGGCCTTTAACTAGCGGTATATCCCGAAGCAGAAGGGCTATAAGGCTATTTGAACATTCCACCCACTGAGGGTAGAATGTTCTAAATTAAAAAGAGAAAAACATGAAGACAAACATTGGAATGTTGGAGCTCCGGACTTATACCAGCCATTACAAGCCCGGAGCTGCTTCAATGGAGCTCCCGACATTCCAATGTTCTAATAATGGGTACAAGTACCCACAGTGAGTTTATTTGAAGTGGAGTCCTGTCCCTTTTGACACCTACTCCTAGCTAGGATATAAATGACAAAACATGTTAGTGATGGCCCATTGGAGAGCAGCTTACGGCCGCTCATTATTTTCAGCTTAAAACAAAGCACCGTTATCAGCATAATGCTTCTTTTGACCAGAGCCTAGCGCCCCACCTGGGATCATCTAAGGCCCCCATGGGAGGGCCGCCCCCAGTTTGAGGCCCCCCGCCCTAGACATACATTTCAAGCATTCTCAGATCCTAAACAAAATCCCATAAGAGCTGATAGAATGTGAGTGAATGAATCAATCAAGATTTATTTAAGAATGAATTAATATTTCACAAAATTGATATAGCAATAGTACAGAAGAACAAGTAAATGACCGAAATGCATTTTAACATCTACTAATCAATTCATAAACACTGGTAGGAAACAAGGAACTGGTGATTCAAAAGGATGAGAATAAATCCTACATCTAAATCTGATTACAAGTTTGATTAAACATTCAAAGATACACAAACTGACTAAAAAGATTCCATGGTTAATCACGCCGCTAGCTAAATCAAACCTACGGAAATATGTTACCAGCAGCGTGATAAGAATTTTTAGGCTAATGAAGTCACGTTTTGACCTAAAACTCTATCATTTGTTCGTGTCATACTGTTGACCAATTACTACAGAATGTCCAGATCATCTGAGGTTAGGAGGAAAGTTAGAGTCTCACACTAGCTTTCTTTTTTTTTTTTTCATTTTTAGGGCTTTAATACAGTGAAAATGTATCTCAATATATAACTGTTGGCAAATTGTTGCTTTGTTATCATTTTATCCGTCCCCTCAGAGTCAGCAACTAGGTGTTTCAGAAATGTATGACCTTTTTATTCTGTACACTGCAGTAAAAGCTAGGGACAGCTGTCGTGATCATCAACCAAACTACCTTTTAAATTAGTTTGAGCATCCCCAGTGCCCTAGCTTGAGTTCTCGGTGAACACCCACCATGTCATACAGGACAGGTAGCCAAGTCGATAGGGAGTCATCTTTCTTTACTTTAACATCATTGGTTCACAAAGCCCTCCATACCAAAAGTGCCATGGTGGATGGAACTCTGGCTCTGTGGCTGTGCTATGCTCTTTCTAGCATTTAACAGTAACTAAAGGTTTTATTTCCAAGCTCTGAAAGTGACCTCGTCCTGGTCTATCGGACATTGACCTGGTGTGCTAGCCTGTATCTCAAACTAGCTTTATAGGTATATCAGCTAGCACCTGTTTTAAAGAGAACCAGGGGTAGAAAAAGGTTTACGGAATCAAAAGAACCAAATACATTCAATTTCATATCACAATTATTTGTGTCAAATGTTTTGGTTCTCTAAAATTTACAAATGACTCGGCCTCACTCTAGTAATTATATTCAAATGTATGAATATTTAGATATGGTGTCCTGGCCTTAGAAGTACTGGAGTGAATATGTGCCCAAAATGAGGACATTTTAACACAATTCCATACACAGATTTGAGCTGGATCAACTGTGTGATGACAGCGATCCTTGTGCCAATCATTCACACTCGAGCTCATCAGGTAACAAAGACAATCATCAGTACAGACTACTTACTTATCCCTATCTTGGCTCAGTCTAGGAGAGCTTTTAGTTCCATTCTAGTCAAATATACATTTAAAGTTAAGCTTCCATAGGACTATGGAATGATTATTCTCCAGAGGAACCCACAGAATTCTCTTTTACAAGTTACATACGACAACAGCTCAAGCAGGTGCTGCTCAGTAACACCAACGGAGGGCTCCATAGATTGCTTTTGCTTGAACTTTAGCACTGTATGTTCTTACAGGGGCTTTAAGGAACATCCTTCCTTCCATTCTAAGAAAAAGCTTAAAACACTCGGTTAGTCCTGGACACAGGAAGAACGACATTCTGGATATGATTGTGGCATAAAGATTTCGACAAAAAAGCCAACACTCCTGTGCCAGACTCTCTGCTGAGGGCAGTCACACTGTCGAGGCAGGACCCCCTTCTAATGCCACCTGTGCCAGACTACCTGCTGACAGCAGTCACACTGTCGAGACAGGACCCCCGTCTAACGCCACCTCTGCCAGACTCCCTGCTGACAGCAGTCACACTGTTGAGACAGGACCCCCCTCTAATGCCACCTCTGCCAGACTCTCTGCTGAGGGCAGTCACACTGTCGAGACAGGACCCCCTTCTAATGCCGCCTGTGCCAGACTACCTGCTGACAGCAGTCACACTGTCGAGACAGGACCTTCTTCTAATGCCACCTCTGCCAGACTACCTGCTGACAGCAGTCACACTGTCGAGACAGGACCCCGTCTAACGCCACCTCTGCCAGACTCCCTGCTGACAGCAGTCACACTGTTGAGACAGGACCCCCCTCTAATGCCACCTCTGCCAGACTCCCTGCTGACAGCAGTCACACTGTCGAGACAGGACCCCCTTCTAATGCCACCTCTGCCAGACTCTCTGCTGACAGCAGTCACACTGTTGAGACAGGACCCCCCTCTAACGCCACCTCTGCCAGACTCCCTGCTGACAGCAGTCACACTGTTGAGGCAGGACCCCCCCTCTAATGCCACCCCTGCCAGACTCCCTGCTGACAGCAGTCACACTGTCGAGACAGGACCCCCTTCTAATGCCTCCTGTGCCATACTCCCTGCTGAGGGCAGTCACACTTTCGAGACAGGACCCCCTTCTAATGCCTCCTGTGCCAGACCACCTGCTGACAGCAGTCACACTGTCGAGACAAAACCCCCATCTGTTGCCACCTCTGCTAGACTCCCTGCTGGAATCACAAATTATCTTGAGTTTAGTGGCTCAATATAATTTCTTTACAATCAGCAGTAAAATGTCAAAATCCAAATCATTTTTTTATTCTATTACATATCTTAAAAAACGTGCCCTTCTTTTTAATATGTAAAACTTAGTCATTATTGTGTACATTTTATAGCATCGTGATTGGTTCTACCTTTATATTATTTTTGTGCAATCAATCTTTTTTTTCATTTCTTTTGTGGAACAATCATGTCAAAATTCGGCTCCATTAGCCATCAAAAAATCGTCGTGCAAGAATGTAAAATGGTGATTTTGCCTAACTATCACACAACATGCGGCTCAGTGACTTTTATAAATGATTCCTCCTGAAGAGAAGCCGCATGCTCACTCTGTCTATCACACAGCATGCAGGTTGGAGACTTTCATTAATAATCTGTATTTGCTGAACAGACACTGTGTGCTCTGCCTGGATATCACACAGCTGCAGCTCTGGGACCTTCATTATTGATCCTGCACTCTTCTGAAGTGTGCTCGGCCTGGCTATCACACAGCTGCAGCTCTGTGACCTTCATTATTGATCCTGCACTCTTCTGAAGTGTGCTCGGCCTGGCTATCACACAGCTGCAGCTCTGTGACCTTCATTATTGATCCTGCACTCTTCTGAAGTGTCCTCTGCCTGGCTATCACACAGCCGCAGCTCTGTGACCTTCATTATTGATCCTGCACTCTTCTGAAGTGTGCTCGGCCTGGATATCACACAGCTGGAGCTCTGCGACCGTCAATATTGATCCTGCACTCTTTTGAAGAGAGGCTGACGTCTTTGTAGCTTTGAAAGTTGACAAAAAATCCTCACACATTTACTGCAATGACATGGCTTTTCCCGTGTGTGTTCGCTGATCAGTACTTAATATTGAATATTCATAAAACCTACTTCAACATTCACTGCACTTGAATGATTCCGGTGCGTGTTTTCTGATGCCGTTTTGGACCTGATATATATATATCCATTGTCACACACCTTGCACTTGAATGGTTTTTACAGTGTGTATTCGCTGATATTTTCTTAATGTTGATGATTCACTAAAACTACTTCTACATTCATGGCAATGATATGGTTTTTCCCTAGTGTGTGTTCTCTGATGCTGTTTTAGTTGTGATAATCAACTAAACATCTTCAAACATTCTCTGCAATTATATGTTTTTTCTCCTGTGTGTGTTCTTTAATGGTGCTTTCGGTCTGATAATCGACTAAAGCTCTTCAGACATTCACTGCACTTGAATGTTTTTTCCCGTGTGTGTTTGCTCATGAATCCTCAATGTTGAAAATTCACTAAAACTACTTCCAGATTCACTGAACTTGAATGATTTTTCCACTGTGTGAGTGCTCTGGTGCCGTTTTAGGCTTGATAAATATATAAAGCTCTTCCCACATCCATTGCACTTGAATGGGTTTTCCCCAGTGTGTGTTCTCTGATGCTGTTTTAGGCCTGACAATCGAATAAACCTCTTCTCACATTCACTGCACCGGTATGGTTTTTCCCCGGTGTGTGTTTTCTGATGCTGTTTTAGGTGTGATGATTGACAAAAGCTCTTCACACATTCACTGCACTTAAATGGTTTTTCCCCTCTGTGTGTTCGCTGATGAGTCCTCAATGATGAAGATTCACTAAAACGTCTTCCACATTCACTGCACTTAAATGGTTTTTCCCCTGTGTGTGTTCTCTGATGAATCCTTAATGTTGATGAATTACTAAAACGTCTTCCACATTCACTGCACTTAAATGGTTTTTCCCCTGTGTGTGTTCGCTGATGTTTTCTTAATATTGATGAATCACTAAAACTTCTTCCACATTCACTGCACTGGAATGGTTTTTCCCCAGTGTGTGTTCGCTGATGCTGTTTTAGGTGTGATATTTGATTAAACCTCTTCACACATTGAGTGCAATTATATGGTTTTTCTCCTGTGTGTGTTCTTAGGTGGCATTTTAGGTCTGATAATCGACTAAATCGCTTCAAACATTCACTGCACTTGAATGTTTTTTCCCCTGTGTGTATTCGCTGATTAATCCTTACTGTTGAAGATTCACTAAAACTAGTTTCACATTCACTGCACTGGAATGGTTTTCCTCCTGTGTATGTTCTCTGATGCCGTTTTAGTCCTGATAAATATATAAAGCTCTTCCCACAATCATTGCAATTGAATGGCTTGTCCCCTGTGTGTGTTCGCAGATGTTTCCTTAATGTTGATGAATCACTAAAACTTCTTCCACATTCACTGCACTGGAATGGTTTTTCCCCAGTGTGTATTCGCTGATGCAGTTTTAGGTGTGATAATTGATTAAACCTCTTCACACATTCAGTGCAATTATATGGTTTTTCTCCTGTGTGTGTTCTTAGGTGGCATTTTAGGTCTGATAATCGACTAAAGCGCTTCAAACATTCACTGCACTTGAATGTTTTTTCCCCTGTGTGTGTTCGCTGATGAATCCTTAATGTTGAAGATTCACTAAAACTACTTTCACATTCACTGCACTGGAATGGTTTCACCCCTGTGTGTGTTCGCTGATGCCGTTTTAGGCTTGATAAATATATAAAGCTCTTCCCACATTCATTGCAAATGATTGGTTTGTTCCCTGTGTGGGTTCGCAGATGTTTCTTTAATGTTGATGAATCACTAAAACTTCTTCCACATTCACTGCACTGGAATGGTTTTTCCCCAGTGTGTATTCTCTGATGCTGTTTTAGGTGTGATAATTGATTAAACCTCTTCACACATTCACTGCAATGGTATGGTTTTTCCCCTGTGTGTGTTTGCTGATGTGTTTGGAGTCCTGATACCTGGCTAAAGCTCTTCTCACATTCAGTGCAATGGTATGATTTTTCCCGTGTGTGTTCGTTGATGTCTTTGTAGGCCTGATAACTGAATAAAGCTCTTTACATATTCAGTGCATTTGAATAGTTTTTTCCCTGTGTGTGCTTGCTGATGGTGTTTTAATATTGATGACAAACTAAAGCCCTCACTGCATGTGTCTGAGACTTCTCTCTTGGTTAGTGTCTCTGGGTCTGGTATATACTTGTTTACATCCCTTGACTGTACTTCCTGAAGGGCCAACATGACTGATAAAGCACTTGTGCTATTCTTGCATTCCTTGTATGAGTCGTATTTTGCACGTTTGTTTTCCGATTAAAGAATAAAGTGCAATGGTCACCAACTACTTTCCAATCTCATAACATGTGTAAGGCTTCTTCATGGGCGATTGTGTCTTTAGACTGGATAATGGTTCTCCATGCTTGCGGGTAAAGATTTATTTTCCTTCTTGTCAGGGAACACTGGGACAGTGCTCTTTATTTTAGACTGCAAAAACCCTATTTCTTTTAACCTTCAGTTGTCTGACTCCACTCCGTTGCGCTTTTCAATGCTTGCTGTGGATTGGTCTGAAACAGTTTGCAATGCACCTCTAGCACTGAATGGTAGCCTGGTATTATTTAAGG
Source organism: Lissotriton helveticus (assembly GCF_964261635.1). Classification (NCBI taxonomy): domain Eukaryota; kingdom Metazoa; phylum Chordata; class Amphibia; order Caudata; family Salamandridae; genus Lissotriton; species Lissotriton helveticus. The sequence continues at coordinate 1,366,365 of NW_027611674.1, forward strand.
AAGCAGAGCACTGCTGTAACCACCTCATACCGACCTCATGATCAAAGCTGTTATTGGACATGTTTACACAAGAGGAGGTTTATCAGTGTTGTCTTCATTTTCTAGAGGTTACTTCTTCGTTTTGAGGCACGGAGGTGCACAGCTGAGACTTGTGGAATCACTGAATTTCTCGTGTCCCTTGTCCCTTCTTCCAGGATGCCTCAGTTTATGTTCAGTCCGGCTGGCTCTGTCGGTACTTATGTTTTCCTGAATACTGGAACTCAATATTTCAGACTTCGTCTTTGCAGATTTACAGTGTTATCTTCCTTATTTTGAAACATTTCGTACAATCAAAGATTGTTTTCTGTCAGATGTAAAAAGATTTAAAATTACTTAAAGGGAAACATAACGGAATGTGCATACACAATTTTTAATTGATTGTTTAAATATATCTTGATTACCATTTTTGAAACTTATGAAGGCATCTTTAACCGTACACAGAAATGTACATAAAAGTTGCTTTGAATATGTCACATCTTACTTATTTCAGCAAAGGTGTTCATGAGTAAGTTAGTAAAAAAAAGCACTCATACACTAGTTACAGCTTTAGGTAGATGCATATGGTCAAGGTTTTGTTAAAACAAGAACATCTCTTTGAGTAAGAGATGGATCAGGAAGACTCGAGACAGAAGGGTGGACATCAGAGTGTTGTATCATGAATCAAATATTGCTGCTCGCAGAGGTGCCTGGCTTCATCCACTGCACCCACAATATGCAGTAGAGCAGCAGTTTCATGATTGGATTTACTTTGTGGTTTTACTTCTCTCAAATATTTTTACGTTTGTCAGTATTATCTACCGGGGTGGGAATTCCCGGCGGGAGCTTGAGATAGCACACCAGCCTGGTGGCACACTAGTTGAGAGCTGTGGTGCATAAGCATAGCAAGAGCACAGATGGTGCTCCAAAGCCAAAGCCTGTTAGCACCCTTTCACCTCTGGATCTTGCTCAGCACCCGAAATGATCTTAAAAACATCTCTTAAGTCAAACTGCTCTGTCCATATATCCTACATCTCTGCTGCCCTCTATACAAGGAAGGGCCTGTTCTCAAATGTATTCACCTGCACCTCACATGCATAGACCTGCTTTCAACATTCCTTTTCCAGCACAAAACCTGCGAACAACATTTTCCAACTACGTAATTCCCATGACTTTCCATAGGTCTCTCCTCCTACTCATGCTTTTCAACATCACCTGTACAAACCACCGTGGCCACATTTAATGGAACAATCCTGAGGTGCACTCATTCTTTCCACAAGATGGAGAATGCACCAGAACAGCGCACGCTGCACATAAGATAAAGATAAAGTGCCCTCTGCGACTCTCACACATGCCCGGCAATGACACAGTCCCTACACAGCTTTTACAAAGGACCAGATGCTTAGCATTGCTTTTCAAATACACACAAAATGCCATAGGCACAGCTCAACAATGTAAAATAAAAGTATTTCACAGTGTGAAATGCACCGCCAAATGATCCAAAGCGTGCAGCATGGTCTTTACTAGCTCAACTGCGTTCTACAGCAGCAAAGTTTGTTGTCACCAAAGTGTTCTTCCTTTGAAAAAGGTGCTATGCATGTGGTATTTGTACAGCACAAACCTCACCAAAAATCAGCTGAGCTCCCTACCGATCCAAGGCAGGGACAGAGTCAACGAGTGATAGGTGAGGCGGCGAGATAGTGGATTGTTACTGCATTGTGATCGAAGAGCCTGAAACTAGCAGTGTGTATGATAATTCCTCAGAAGCTTTCCCTTTATGACATGTAGAGCGGGTCCAGGCCAAGATCAGACAGAAATAAAACATTTATAGCTCAGTAATATTCAGAGATATAGAAGCGGAAAGTAGGATGCTGGCTTCCAATAACACAGCACTGAGCACTCCACCTCAGCCAATCTTTAACGATTGTTTGAAGAACAGAGCAACAGGAAGGGGTTTTAAATGCCGACCATCGACCTTTCACCAGCTGCACATGGGGGACAGCATTGGCTAGATGAACGCTGTGCTCCTTCAACCGCTCGAGTCATGCATACAGGCGCTACAACATGTTAGCCAAGTGTCCTGGAACCCTCGATTCCAATTCACTCAATTTAACTACACACATTACAGTTAACTCTCCCCCTACCGTATCAAGAGCACGTTTCCTGATTCAACACCAGAGTGTCCGTGCTGTAAACTGGCTGATGCTGGTTTCTAACATATGGTGTGGGAGTGCCCACCACTACAGGTGTCATGGCTCGAGGTTACAGCCACCATAGCAGAACTTGCAGACCATACACTGTCAACTACCCCTGAATCCTGCCTGCTAGGCCTTCACCCTAAAGCAAAGAGGGGGCAAACACTTACACAGGTTCATAGACCTTGCATACGTACTTTTCAAATGACGAATAGCAATGTCTTGGAAAGCGGCCTCTGTGCCGGACACTAGGAGGCAGCTGCATACTCCCCTGCACTGTGCATGAGCAGAGGCCAACACACTACACATGCTACTCTCTAGAGGAGTGGGGAGAAGGGGTAGGAGGGTGGGAAAGTAGGATCTGCTTTCATTGTTACCCCCACTTTTTCCTGGTGTCATACAGTTTTTCCTGACTAGTCTGACTGAGATCCTGCTAATCAGGACCCCAGTCACTGTGCTTCCTTCCTAAATTGGCTAAGGTGAGTACTTTGGTACATTCCTAATTGGCTGCTGATGTACCCTTGTACGTCCCTAGTATATGGTACTAGATACCTGGGGCCAAGGAACTCCAGGGGACCCCCATAGGCTGCACCATGTGTTATGCCACCCATAAGGGACCCTTCAAACTCTGACTACATTGCAGCCTGTGTAAGTTGGTGCATGTACAATTGTACCCAAGTATGATGTATACCCTCCTGTTCATGTGATCTCTGGTCCCCTGTGGACAGTGGGGCCGGGAGCCGCGCTGACAGACTGCGTGGATTAGACATTATGTTGTTCTACACTTAAGTGTCCCCGGCAGCCTCCTCCTTACATCCTACTTCCTTATAATGTATTGTTTTATTGACGCACTGTCTGCTATTAGGATTGGCATGTTTCATAGTCCTCACCATCCTCCTTGCCCTGTGGTCACCCTTTACCTTAGCCCCCTCGCTGCCAGGCCTTTTGTCCCCCTGTTCCACTCCCTTTTTTGGTTAAAATCATGATCTTCCCAGCTTTCACGAACAGGCAAATATTTGTCAGAAAACCAAAATGTTCTACAAGGTTTTGGCATTTTATTAGGAAATAAGCTATTTTCCTATTTTTTGTGCTTTCAACCTCCTTCAAGTTAGTGGTAGAAATGGGTGTAAAACCAATAATGGATCCCGGAAAGCAACAGATTTATGAAAAAAGACATAATTCTGAATTTAGCAAGGGGTCAATTGTGTAGATCCTTCAAGGTTTTCCTTTAAAAGTAACAGTTGAAATAAAAAATATTGAATTTGAGTTCAAAACAACAGCCATGTGTGCCTAGATTTTCATCTGTAACTTCTTCTACTATCTTAGATTTTTTAAAGCAATATACCGTTATATTCGCAGGACCCTTCTGGAAGCGGGGATATATCGGGCTTGTAGGTCCACCAAGAACCTGAGATACCCAGAGCCAATAACTGAGCTGCGCCTTGCAATGGTCATTCATTGTGTACCGGGTATACAGCAATTCATTTGGTAAAATATAAAGAGAGAAAAATAGGTATCAAGTAAACCTATGTATTTCTCATATTGGGAACAAGATAAGGAGTTTTGAAGCAGTGGTTATTTGCACATCTCTGAATTTGTGGGTAGCAATGCCAGCATGTGAATTAGGGGGCATTTTTCAAAATGTCTTTTTTACCCACTGTGTTATATATTCGAAGGCAGAAATTCCTAAAAAAATAGCTGCTAATAACACTTGTTCTACTATTCTGGGTTCCCCTAAGTCTACCGATAAAAACGGTACCTCACTTGTGTGAGTAGGCCTAGTGCCCGTGACAGGAAATGGGTCAAAATGCAACATGGATATTTTTTGAAAACTAGACAACCATGGGAATCCAGGATGGGGGCACTTGTGAGGCTATCACCAGGTTCTGTTATTCAGAATCCCTTGCAAACCTCAAACTTTGTAAAACAAAAAACATTTCCCTCACATTTCTGTGATGGAAAGTTCTGGAATCTGTGGGGAGCCACAAACTTCCAACCTCCCAGCATTCCATCAAGTGTCTCGATAAAATTGGTACCCCACTCATGTGGGTAGGTTTAGAGCCCGCAACAGGAAACGGTCCAAAATAAAAGAAATGTGGTCACATAATTTTTTGCAAGGAAAACGGACCCTTCTTTCGCAACATGCCTACCTGTGGATTTTGGACCCTAGTTCAGCCGGCACGAAGGGAAACATAGCAACAGGAAATTGCCCAAAACGTACTGTGGAGACTTCAAAATTATTGATCACAAAAAAGACATGGGTTTGCGAGGGAGTCACTTGTGTTTTTGGTCACAGGCTTGGCAGCCATCTAGGGAAATCTAACAAACCCAGACATTTCTAAAAAATAGACACCTGGGAGAGTCCAGGGAGGTGTGGCTTGCGTGGATTTCCCAATGTTTTCTAACCAAGAATCCCCTACAAACCTCAAATTTGCTAATCAAAATTATATTATCGTCACATTTCTGTTTGAGATCACCAAGCCGGCACAAATTTCCTACCACCCAGAGTGCCCCTTAAAAAATAAAAATGATACCTCACTTGTTTGGGTGTCCATTGCAGAATCGCCTAAATAAATAGGGTGCTTAGAGCTTGCTGTGCTATTTCCTCAGTTTCTACGTTTTTGGCCTTTCCCAGTCGCAGACCCTTGGCCACCCAAACAAGTGAAGCATAATTTTTATTGGGAGACCGAGAGGAATGCCGTGTGGTAGGAAATTTGTGCCAGCATGGTGTACCCACAGAGAACTGTGAGAAAAATGTAATTGTTTAGCAAAATTTGAGATTTGCAGGGGATTCTGGGTAAGACAACATTGTGGAACCCATGCAAACCATACATCCTTGGACTCCCCGGGTGTCTAGTTTTTAGAAATGTCTGAGTTTGGTAGGTTTCCATAGATGGCCACCGAGCCAGGGACCAAAAATGCACTTGCCCACCTTGCAAAACAAGGTAATTTTGTGATAAATAATTTAGATGTCTTCACAATGTGTTTTGGGACCCTCCCTGCTGCAGGCCCTTAGCCTTCCCACACAAGTGAGGTAGCATTTTTATCAGGAGAGCTGGGAGAACTTTGGGTGGTAGGAAGTGTGTGAGGGCTTGGTAAAAAACTCCATTCGCAAAAATAGGTTGTTTTGTGATAGATTGGGTGCACCTGCGTTTTTTGGCCCTGGCTCGCAGGCCATCAATGGAAACTTACTAAACATAGACATTTTTGAAAACTAGACACCTGGTGGAGTCCGGGGATGTGTGGCTTGCATGGATCTCCCAAAGTTTTCTTATCCAGAATCCGCCGCACAGCTCAAATTTAGCTAAAAGGTCACATTTTCCTCACATTTCTGTGTGCCAAGTTTGTGAGATCACTGCCCGGCACACATTTCCCACCACCCATTGTCTCCTCAGTCTCCTGATAAAAATGGTTCCCTCGCTTGTGTGGGTGCCCAAAGCAGAGTCAGCCTAATAACGTATATAAAAAACTGCCCTTTTGGACCCTCTTTGGTCCCCCTCAGTGTTTCATTTTATAAGTTTTTAGGTTCTCTGTTTTGGGCGCCCACGCAATTGAAGTATCATTTTTATCAGGAAACTGAGTAGTACGCTGGGTGGTGGGAAATTTGTGCCAGCACGATGATCCAACAACTTTTCCACACAGAAATGTGAGGAAAGTGTGACTTTTTAGCTAAATTTACGTTTTGCAGGAGCTTCTGGGTAGTAAAACGCTGGAGGTTTCACGCAACCCACACCACCAGCCAAGCGCCATCCATGCACACCACCAGCCAAGCACCATCCATGCACACCACCAGCCAAGCACCATCCATGCACACCACCAGCCAAGCACCATCCATGCACACCACCAGCCAAGCACCATCCATGCACACCACCAGCCAAGCACCATCTATGCACACCACCAGCCAAGCACCATCCATGCACACCACCAGCCAAGCACCATCCATGCACACCACCAGGCAAGCGCCATCCATGCACACCACCAGCCAAGCACCATCCATGCACACCACCAGCCAAGCACCATCTATGCACACCACCATCCATGCACACCACCAGCCAAGCACCATCCATGCACACCACCAGCCACGGACCATAAATGGCTTCAATAAAATATCGACTCAGAATAGTTTTGATAAATTCATTAAGAGTAATGATATTATCTGTCTGCAGGAGACTTGTCTGTGTGACGATACCAGAGCAACCCTAGTTACAGAAGGTTTCGTCCAACACTATAAAGCAGCAAAGAAAAATACTCTGGGGAGGCCATTAGGGGGCTAACTAACGCTGAGTTCCACACTGATAGCTATGAAGGTTCAGAATTTGAAACTACATTGTGATTGGGCATTAGGCTGTAGGTTCCTACTGCAGAAGTCGGATCCCTGCTATGATGGAATATGTATTATAAACGTATATATACAGAAGGGAAAGGACAATGAATAGAAGGTGAATTTGGGAAAACTGAAAGAAGACATAAAGTCTGTTAGCCTAGAGTATCAGAAGGATATATTATTGGTGTTCGGTGATTTTAGATTAGACACCTCAAAGGGTGGATAATTGGCACAAGGAATTTTTAAAATCTTATAATATCGAAGTAGCCATTTTCCCTAGAGGAGAGATCTCGCCACAGGATGCGACTTTTACTCAGCTGATGGGTTCACTGGGCATGGTATGCGTAAATGGAAGAATGCTCTGTGCACTCTAGCCATGCTCTGTGCACTCTAGCCATGCACTGTGCGCTCTAGCCATGCACTGTGCACTCTAGCCATGCTCTGTGCACTCTAGCCATGCACTGTGCTCTCTTGCCATGTTCTATGCACTCTAGCCATGCACTGTGCACTCTAGCCATGCACTGTGCACCCTAGCCATGCACTGTGCTCTCTAGCCATGTACTGTGCTCTCTAGCCATGCTCTCTAGCCATGCACTGTGCACTCTAGCCATGCTCTGTGCACTCTAGCCATGCACTGTGCACTCTAGCCATGCACTGTGCACTCTAGCCATGCTCTGTGCACTCTAGCCATGCACTGTGCACTCTAGCCATGCTCTCTAGCCATGTACTGTGCTCTCTAGCCATGCTCTCTAGCCATGCACTGTGCACTCTAGCCATGCACTGTGCACTCTAGCCATGCTCTGTGCACTCTAGCCATGCACTGTGCACTCAGGCCATGCACTGTGCACTCAGGCCATGCACTGTGCACTCAGGCCATGCACTGTGCACTCAAGCCATGCACTGTGCACTCAGGCCATGCACTGTGCACTCTAGCCATGCTCTGTGCACTCAAGCCGTGCACTGTGCACTCTAGCCATGCACTGTGCACTCTAGCCATGCGCACTCTAGCCATGCACTGTGCACTCTAGCCATGCACTGTGCACTCTAGCCATGCACTGTGCACTCTAGCCATGCACTGTGCTCTCTAGCCATGTACTGTGCTCTCTAGCCATGCTCTCTAGCCATGCACTGTGCACTCTAGCCATGCACTGTGCACTCCAGCCATGCACTGTTCTCTCTAGCCATGCACTCTGCACTCTAGCCATGCACTGTGCTCTCTAGCCATGCTCTCTAGCCGTGCACTGTGCACTCTAGCCATGCACTGTGCACTCTAGCCATGCTCTCTAGCCATGTACTGTGCTCTCTAGCCATGCTCTCTAGCCATGCACTGTGCACTCTAGCCATGCACTGTGCACTCTAGCCATGCTCTGTGCACTCTAGCCATGCACTGTGCACTCAGGCCATGCACTGTGCACTCAAGCCATGCACTGTGCACTCAGGCCATGCACTGTGCACTCTAGCCATGCTCTGTGCACTCAAGCCGTGCACTGTGCACTCTAGCCATGCACTGTGCACTCTAGCCATGCGCACTCTAGCCATGCACTGTGCACTCTAGCCATGCACTGTGCACTCTAGCCATGCACTGTGCACTCTAGCCATGCACTGTGCTCTCTAGCCATGTACTGTGCTCTCTAGCCATGCTCTCTAGCCATGCACTGTGCACTCTAGCCATGCACTGTGCACTCCAGCCATGCACTGTTCTCTCTAGCCATGCACTGTTCTCTCTAGCCATGCACTCTGCACTCTAGCCATGCACTGTGCTCTCTAGCCATGCTCTCTAGCCATGCACTGTGCACTCTAGCCATGCACTGTGCACTCTAGCCATGCTCTCTAGCCATGTACTGTGCTCTCTAGCCATGCTCTCTAGCCATGCACTGTGCACTCTAGCCATGCACTGTGCACTCTAGCCATGCTCTGTGCACTCTAGCCATGCACTGTGCACTCAGGCCATGCACTGTGCACTCAAGCCATGCACTGTGCACTCAGGCCATGCACTGTGCACTCTAGCCATGCTCTGTGCACTCAAGCCGTGCACTGTGCACTCTAGCCATGCACTGTGCACTCTAGCCATGCGCACTCTAGCCATGCACTGTGCACTCTAGCCATGCACTGTGCACTCTAGCCATGCACTGTGCACTCTAGCCATGCACTGTGCTCTCTAGCCATGTACTGTGCTCTCTAGCCATGCTCTCTAGCCATGCACTGTGCACTCTAGCCATGCACTGTGCACTCCAGCCATGCACTGTTCTCTCTAGCCATGCACTGTTCTCTCTAGCCATGCACTCTGCACTCTAGCCATGCACTGTGCTCTCTAGCCATGCTCTCTAGCCGTGCACTGTGCACTCTAGCCATGCACTGTGCACTCTAGCCATGCTCTCTAGCCATGTACTGTGCTCTCTAGCCATGCTCTCTAGCCATGCACTGTGCACTCTAGCCATGCACTGTGCACTCTAGCCATGCTCTGTGCACTCTAGCCATGCACTGTGCACTCAGGCCATGCACTGTGCACTCAGGCCATGCACTGTGCACTCAAGCCATGCACTGTGCACTCAGGCCATGCACTGTGCACTCTAGCCATGCTCTGTGCACTCAAGCCGTGCACTGTGCACTCTAGCCATGCACTGTGCACTCTAGCCATGCGCACTCTAGCCATGCACTGTGCACTCTAGCCATGCACTGTGCACTCTAGCCATGCACTGTGCACTCTAGCCATGCACTGTGCTCTCTAGCCATGTACTGTGCTCTCTAGCCATGCTCTCTAGCCATGCACTGTGCACTCTAGCCATGCACTGTGCACTCCAGCCATGCACTGTTCTCTCTAGCCATGCACTGTTCTCTCTAGCCATGCACTCTGCACTCTAGCCATGCACTGTGCTCTCTAGCCATGCACTGTGCTCTCTAGCCATGTACTGTGCTCTCTAGCCATGCTCTCTAGCCATGCACTGTGCACTCTAGCCATGCACTGTGCACTCCAGCCATGCACTGTTCTCTCTAGCCATGCACTGTTCTCTCTAGCCATGCACTCTGCACTCTAGCCATGCACTGTGCTCTCTAGCCATGCTCTCCAGCCCTGCAGGCCTCCAGGCCTGGTTTGAGCAGAGGTCATCGTATGCAATGGTCCAGCCTCCAGCCCTCACCTTGGTCAGTCAGCACCGAGTGGTGTCTCAAGAGAGCCTCAGACTCAGCCCTTGGGCTGCGCGTTGGCAGTAGCAGGGATTGTTTTGGTTGTATTGAATGTATCCAAAGCTGGATGAGATGTGAGATTCTGTAGCGCATTAGAATCATTCATATTTCATGCAGCGCTATATTAAAGGAGACAGAGAAAGCATTCGCGGGAGTGGAAGCTTCTGGAAGGCTCACACAGCACAAAGGATCCAGTTTACAACCAGTGACAGTCAGAAGCGCCCGCTGAGCCGCGCATTGAACCCGTGGACGGACGGCACGCGCATTTGCATTATAATTACAATGCAATATAAAGCTCTGCAAAAAACAATTTAAAAAAAGACTGTGAGCCCATCTTTGTATGTCATTCCCTCACCTGGGGTGGTTTGGGTGCTGTGGGCCCTGCTGAGCCCGAGGCCAGGACTGAACCATGAGCGCGGGGTAGAGAAGGCCTGATAATGGGTAACTGCGCATGCGCTGGGGATAGACACTGCCTCCTACAGCGGGACGCGGTGAAAGACGGCCTCATGGATGAACAACTGCGCATGCGCGGAGGACAGACACACTGTTAATACAATGCAACTCCGGGAGTCGGTGCAAGAAAGTTTTCTTTATTTCGTTCTCAGCACCGGCCCCGACAGCACGGAGCGCAGGAAGGGGCCACAGCTCAGGGCCAGGACAGGTGGGACGGGGTCCGCGCAGGGACAAGAATGAATGAGATACAACAGCTGCCTCCCGCCACGGAGCACGCGCTGAGATGTATTTCTGTGCAGGGCTTCTCTATGGCACTATCTCTCCTCTGCGCAGGCGCAGTGAGGCTGAGCGCCCTCTGTCCGGGGCAGGTCACAGTCTGTACCCGTGGAAGGTCCTAACTCGGCGATAGGACGTCGTGTCTTCGCCCCGCACATGCGCAGCTCTGACGCGCGGTCCTGTTTTGTTCGCACGCGCGATGGTGGCTCGTGCAACGGCGTGAGCTCGCGCGTCACTCGGTCGGAGGGGGAATAACACACCGGCTCCCTTCTCACTGCCCCCGGTGCCCCACCTCTCCCCCAGGCCCTGCGGCCCCCACTGAGCGGTGATTAAGGAGAAGGGAGGAGACCTTAAAGCGCCCGGCCATGTGTGTGAGGTTTAAATATTTTTATTGGCTTTTATGTTTTAAAAAAAAAAAAAAAAATGTTTGTTGTTATTTATGAATAACAAAAGAGAGACCCTGCCATCGCCATAGTCAAATAGTTCCATATAATCCCGTCCCCGTGGGTGGTTTTGTGGTCCCAGGTGATCCTGGGGCCTTATTTATGAAAGCCTTGCGCCACCGATGCGTCACTTTTTCCCATGTTAAAAGTGACGCACCGGCGGCGCAAGTCCTTCATAAATAAGGCCCCTGGTGTCTGATTTCTGGTGTTCGTTTGGGCCTCGCGCACTCCGGCCGTTCTGCCACATCCTGCCCGTGAGAGCCACAAACAAGGATCCGCTGCAGGGGCGTGAGCCCGGCTGCAGCGATCCCCGCTTCCAAGCTCCATTGGCGTGATGTTTACCTTCTACTGTGTATGTCGTGCGCTTTACAAGTGAATGAATGATTGATTGATTGATTAGGTGGATCAAGAGAAGTAAAGAGAGGTCAACAATGTGTACTGTCACAAAGAGGCATGGCAGTCCTAAAATAATCAGCGGGAGGGGAATTCCTCCTTTCGGAACTAGGGCCCTCACGCACCCAGCCAGCTAGGTGCCATGCTTCATCATTGGGGCCTGCTCCTCGTTGGGTCGGCGCTGCAAGACCTGACGGCCACCCAAAGAGGGCCTCTTAGGTGGTGATCTTTTGTTCTATGCCGTTTGGTGCAGTGGAGGTAAGGGACCTAAAAAGTGGAGATGAGATGTAATGGAAAGTGATTAAAACAGGTTGGGTAGTGCAAAGACTGACTTTTATTCAAGTTGGCTCCCCACCAGGTTAAAAGGAAGAGTGGCGACTCTCTGAACTAATAGTTTGGGATAACTGCGCTCTACTCCTGAGGGGTCGACATGTTTGATGCCTCATAGTCTGGAGAATCAGTGGCGATTCATCAGGACCTAGTGAAAAACTATCAGTTCGAATGTTACTGCATATTGTGCTGTGTTTTATGTAGTTGGCTCCTCATATGCAATGCATTATTTCGCTATTCTCGTTGAGTCCATTGTCGGTTGTGCCCAGACCTAGGATAGTTTTTGCTTCGAAGCGCGATAATATGGAATCAGTGCAACATCCTTTTACATGTTTTAGGACTGTCCATTTTATGTCTTGTGTCCCATGTCTTTATTTCTTCGCAATGTCGTACCATGGGTGCATTCTGGACTTTGCATTTAATTCTTGATCTGTGTTGAGTGATTCTCTTTTTTTACTGCCTGAGTTGTTTTACCTACGCATGCAAGCAGGCATGGGCATATTACACAATATATTACATTGGTACTATTGTAATTTGTGAATTCTTCATCGATGATACTTTTGCCTCTGTATTCAAAGTTATCTCCTTCGATGGTACTCAATCATGAGATGCAATTTCCACATTGGTGGTGTCCTTTAATGTGAGGTAGTGCTAGCATGGTCTGTATGAAACCTTTGGTCTCTTCACCTGTGTATTGGCACGTACCAGTTTGTCTTCGATGTTTTTGACAGCTGTCAGGGGCCTCTGTTGGTTGCTGTCTTAATTCACAGAGTTTACCTTGGGTTGGGAACAAAAGTTTGATCCAAGGGGTGTACTGATCCAGATCACTTTTGTTTGCCATGGTGGTACTGTCTGCCACCTGGGATGTATCTGTGAACAAGTTACGGTTAGCTGCTGCACAGATGAGGAGAAGAGTTCCCCGTGGGTCAGTTCAGTGTCTCAGGAGAGTGTAGATAGAGATATCCAACTGAGTTCAAAGGGGCATAGAACTGATGATTGTCTCTGACGTAGAGGGCCACTGTCCATGTTCTTTCACCTAAGCATGTAATCAGATGTAGTATTGATATATAGGCAATCAACGAGGCATCAGTTTGGTACATTCATGATTGATTTAATGCCTTCGATCCATATTGAGATAGTCTTATTGAAGAACACCAAGTCGCTTATTCTTATTAAGAGATGCAATATCAATAAGCTGGTAATCACCATCGCATCCAGTCAGATAAAATCTTGAAAGGATTATTGCCTTGGATAAGTACTAGCGTGTAGTCTCGTCGGGTATGCAAGGCCGTCTATCCGATCTGATAGACAGACGGCCTTGCATGCAACGGTGATTGCCTGTATAATCTATCCTACATCTGATTACGGAAATAGCACCTTGGTGAGCTTCCCTGCACCTGCTTCTCTAATGATTGCTGCTCCTGTGTGGGCATAGGGTAGGCTTCAGTGAGCTCTTACCCCTTCTTCAGCCCTGGTGCCACTGTGCCTGCTGCACTAACAATAGATGTGCCCATGTGCTGTGTAGTGTTCAACCTACAAGGATACAGAACACTAAAAAGGCCTTTGCTGCAACTGTCCAGCTGACCAGTGGCATGGACTGGACTGGTCCCGGCTGTTGGTCCTTGACTGAGCCCATATGAGGCTCTATGTGCTTCCCCTGAGGTCCTGGGAGGCTATAGAAGTGCACTCCTATTATGGAAGAAGACTTAAAGGACTAAAGTCAAAAGGTAAAATCTTTGACCAGCACGAACCTGGTTGGTGTATCCGACCTGACTTCCATCCTGGTCACCATCAATTTATGCCTAGGTCTTCCGCAACAATGGAGTATCATTGGCACCTTGTGATTCTTGGCACTATCGCTACTTGAAGCATTACATTTCATATCTCAGATTCCGCTTATTGGGTTTTGTCATTTTAGTGTTATTTTGTTCATTACATTTTACATTATTTTTCTATTTCGTTTTTTTTTTTTTATTGTTTTACATTTTGACTTTTACTGTTTTGGTTTCTGCATACATATTTTACATATTTTTCTATGTTAAGCCTGCCTGTTCCGTGCCTTAGGTACCAGGGGGTTGACTCCAGGTTACTTTTAATGGCGTTGAGAATTCACTCTGACAGGGGTTGTGATTTTTCCTCTTTCACCACAAATAATAATTCAATTTCTTGCAGAAACTAGCAGAGTTTTTAGAAATAATCTGTAAATAGGCAGTTGATAACCTACCAGGGTTGAAGCACTTGGAATATGAGACGAGTATCGTGCGGGAACAGAACCTCTACAAAATTCAGTTTAGAGATAAACCAAGCTTCACGCTTGAAGATCATAACTTTTTAAAACAAATATATTGCAGCTCTTTGCATTTTGAAAGCCCCAAGCAAATTTGAGAACAGAGTGGATATATGTAGCAGAGACGAGTTTGTGTTTAACTGTTTATCTAAGAATTTGCAGGAGAGATTACTGAGCTGCAGGAACCCAACTCTCCCCGAGAGGTGAACATTCCTAAAAGCATAGAGCGCTACATCCTTCCATCTAGAACACTGATCTCTGGGGAGGGCGCATCACCAGTGAGTCTCATTCTTGAGACTGCTCTGGGTTGTTCTGTGAACTCCAGAGACTGAACAAAAAGGAATTGGGCTGAGAAAGCTTATCATGGCAGTTGTTACAGGTGTGGGTTTAAGGCACACGTGGGAAGTAATGGGAAATGCCCGGATCAAGGACAGTGTTGCAGTGTTGGGGCATTTTCAAGCAGTATGAGTGTATGCACTACTGTAAAAGTCTGCACAATTGATGTTAATGAGGAAGAATGTCCCCAGAGGGAATAACTTAGTTTTAGCCATTGATTCCATAGTTCGTTCCACCTTCCTGCGACAGGTAATGTGTCCCTTGTGTATGGTTCATGCTGGTGCGGTGCTGTTAAATGGAATGGCGGATTCAGGACTACCCATCAAGATTTGGTGTGATGTAGCCTTTGATAAAACTAGAGCCGTGAGAAACAGCTGGCCAGCTCCAGTATAAATCCCCACACCTTAGGTGAGCAGATTATCGATATATACTGGATTACTTTGTTAGTCTGCTGGAATGATTGGGTAAAAAGATTCACTCAAAAATTTATGTATCTATCAATGGAAGGTAAGGGATGGAATGGCAGAATCAGACTAAGTTGGTTTCGCTATGAGGCCGGTTCCTGATAATCCAGCGGTGTTGAGTGACATGCCTGTATCGAATGTAGATTTTGATGCCAATGACATTAAGAATACTTTACTACATTCTCCCGATGTTTCCCGAGTGGGTGCAGTGAATGGGTTGAGCATTGTATCAAACTTAAAGCTCAGGCAGTACCTCTCATTCATAGAGTGCGCTATGTTTTTCTGAGGTTACGGAGTAAGCTTACTGAACTCTTACATGATTTATGATACCAAGTCCTCTGAATGGTTTCATCAGTTTTTATTGTCCAGAAGAGGTCTGGGGGCATGCATCTTTTAAAGTTCACCGACCACAGCCCTTTGGTTTGAACCCTTAATGGTGTCAGTAAGGCCCCTGTAAGGTTGCTAAGGCTGTTTTTAAAATTACAACTTTGGCATCAAATTAGTACACAGAGACAGACACTACAGGGCTGGCTGCTTATCTAGAAAGCCACTTTTGGGTAGTTTGGTCACGAGGATTTGGATGTTCATGAATGTTTGTGGCAGCGGTGTTAGACGCTGTCCATGATGCTGCTTGTGCTGACCCAGGAGTGGTGCCAGTTCAGAAGGACTTCACAGATGGTCTCCCCTGGGACTGGTGCTTAAGTGCTGAGGTGTTTGGGTGTGCTCAAGTGGCGGCAGAGCTAACTGTGGCTCTGTATATGTTGTGAGACCCTGTGGTAAATAAATAAATAATACCCTATTTTTGACTAGGCATATATCATAACAGATAGCTCAATAAATAAGAGTCAAGATTCGAGGTAGTAGGAGTTTCTGCAGGTTTATTACAGCATAAGGACAGGATCAGGACGACCTGCATAGGAATAAGATGACAGGGCCCGGCAGCTGCCGGGGCTAGATCTGGGATGAGCGCGCTAACTTTTAATAACAATACAGGAGCATTTATACATAGCGCAAACACATAGCATTACATTGCAGTAGGCATAGCAGTGGGTGGAGCAGAAGGCGTGACGCGTAGCAGTCGCGAAAGATAACAGTAAAAGTAGGTGTAACTGGGCGTATACATAGACATGTGGTGCAAACGTAACAGAATATGTCATGAATGGGCGGAATCATTGGAGGGGGCTACCTAAGGAGCCGGGACCTCTAACCTAATGGTGCGCGTGAACTGGCAATGACGTATTACTAGGAGAAGCTGGGGGCTATGAACTCTGTGCTAGGAGCAGAGACTAAAGTCTGGAGGGTTGGAGCGACTTGTACCTAAACCCTATCTAGTATCTGATGTTTAGGGAACATGTTGATATAAACTAGAAGTCATGAGGGGAAAGGCTAACTTGATTCTAAGACTGGACCATGCATTATTCTACATGTAGTGCGTGATGGAGAATATTAAATGACCATTAAATACAGTATTTCTCTAACGTGGAGCCGCATAGGCTAGACAATGACGGAAACTATTGATGCAGTTCAGTAGCTTAGGAATGCAGAGAAGGAGGACTGAACTGATAACTGGAACTATAACATACTTTTGGCAGACTCAGAGGCAGAGCCAAGCTACACCGGGCACTGCGAGGCAGGAAGTAAGTGAAGGGTCGAGGATACAGGTGGGGGCTGTATCGCTCCTTAGCGAGACTTCAGGAGACAGGAGCTGAATCTGATGTCCGGGCCCTTTTGAGGCCTAATATTCGTAGTATTCACGAGGACTGGAAACTGGCATATTAGAGGAGGACACAACTGTAATTGCGTCTTGATCAGACATGGGGAGTAACATATGCATATTTAATCATGCACACATAACATATGATGGATGAGGCGTAGGGACACAGAACATGACAAAATTTACTTTTCCACATTCCCTCCTTGTCACTACGTTTCCATCAGGAAACATCAATATTCATGATACCATCTATCATTTCATACAGTACCATTTGCTCGTCTCGAATTGTCTTGGAACGGGATTTAGAACGGGGCTTAGGACTAGGAATACAAGAGGTAGCACAAATGCCGCAAATCGCAGGGCCACATTGTATACAGAGGCAGCAGCTAAATATGATCGCTACTGCAATACTTAGAAAGGACAGGATTTTCCATCCCCATGCGGAAATTATATTCCAGAACCAACCGGACCATGTCCAGGTGCCTGGATCTTGATGTAACAGATGGGCAATTTTATGGAGTCTGGTTATAGCTGAATAAACAGACGGCGCGTTATTTGGAATGAAAACGCAACAACTAGATCCGATGAGTCTACAGGCCCCGCCCCTATCGGCCAGTATGACGTCAAGGACGAGACGATTCTGTAAAACGACAATTCTCATAAAAGATTGCTCTTCAGTTAAGTTACCTAGAGCGGAGGCAGTCTCATCTACTACTGCTTCAAGGGTTCTTGTTAACCTACGGATTAGCTTACTGTTTACAACTGTGCCTAAATAAGGGAAAACACCTTTATCTATATCAATGAATTGTTCTGCGGCAGTTTCAGTATAATCGACAATCGGGAGGTTTCTCTTGTGTCTAGTGTGTACTAGGAAGGAATTCCTATGATAGTCAGGCGGGGCTAGAAAAACAGGTGGCAGTAGGAAGGCAATGTAACAGGTTCCCTCCCAATCGAGGGGCAGACGAACATATGCGGTTTGACCACAAACAAAATATGAATGACGTGAAGCTTTAAAATTAGATTTCCCACTGTCACTATACTGGATAATAGTAGTACAATCACTATGTCCTACATGTACGGAACCCTTATTTCGGACACATAATTCGCCTTTGACTGGTAGTACTGAAATAGCAGGTGAGTCTGGAGTAGTATCAGACTGGACATTCAGGACCATGAAATTCGACGAATAATTACCTAAATTATACACTTCATTTTCTAGATCTAAACCTGTTCTGTGGGGGAAACCTTGCTTGTCTGGGAAACATGTACTGTTAAGAAAAAACATATCTGTTGAGGATGACGTTAAGGTGGACCATGCTCCACACGAACCATTATGTGTGAATGGATAAGGAAAGAGTGGCAGAACTCCCTTCGGTGTCTGGAATGGGGGGAGTCGACCACACACCCAACAATTAGTGGCATTGCTGGTCTGGTGTGAGTAATGTAACATACGGATAAATGAATTGTTACGCATAGCGAGGCGGTAAGCATATTCGTGAGGAGCCAGATCACTAAACGTGTGCTCTACTGTAACATTAGCAGACTTATTTACATGAGGAATTGGAAAATACAGGAAAAATGCATAACTGGTGCAGGAAATCATAATGCTGATGAATAATATGAAGCTTAGAAAAATGATACATTGAATTGAATTTTGACTGACTCTCTCACTATGGGGGTCTATTTTATACATGTCAGAAACAGTCTAACCGTTTCACCTAGGGGAGGACTTATACAATCAAACTGACTGACTTATTTTACTAGACCTTAACTTTTGCTTATACTCCTGCTGCGGAGTTTTCTCTAACAGGGGAGGGGTTGTAGCAATGTCTTTTGCGGGACAGTCCTTAAGAGCAATAGTTTGGCAGTCTTTAAAATCCTGGGAATCCTTGGAAATGTTTTTAGAAACGGGTTTCAGTCCATTGAAAAGTTTTACATGAGAAAGGTGGACCCACCCCTTCCTGCCTTCCAGCTTGACGGCAGTACGGGTGGTCAAGAGGACCTGACGTGGCTCCTTCCAACGAGGTTCCAGCGGACTTGATCTGTCAAAATTTCGGATCATCACCAGCGAACCTGGAACGATTTCATGCGGTGCCACCTCGGTATTGTCTGGAAATGCGGCGGCAACCTGTGAACGACATGAGTTGAGGGCAGACATCAAGGAAGCTAGGTAATCTGTCAGCATATTACATGAAACATCGGTAATACTTCGGGGTCTAGGAGTACCCCACATGTTAGGGGGGCGGCCGAATACGACCTCATACGGGGACAGACCTGATCTGGAATGTGCGACCATGCGCATATAAAACAAAGCGACTGGCAGAGCTACTAGCCAGTCCACACCTTTTTCTTTACAAACTTTGGCGATGCGGATTTTCAGGGTCTGATTATGTCTCTCGACTAGACCGGCTGCTTCAGGATGGCGTACACAATGGAACTTCCACTGGTACCCTAACAACAGGGAAACGTGTTTCATGAGTTCGGATGAGAATGGCTGACCGTTATCAGAATATACGACTCTAGGGAGTCCATACCTAGGGAAAAATTCACGAACCAACTGCTTGGCAGTGGTCGCGGCTGTGTAATCTGGGACTGGATATGCTTCTGTCCACCTGGACAAAGCGCATACTACTACAAGGACATACTTGAAACCTCGACATCGCTCCATCTGAATATAATCCATCTGGAGGACCTCAAAAGGGTGGTCAGGGGGCTGGAAACCACCTTGTTCCACCGGAACACTTTTACCTGGATTAAACTGACAACATATCATACAGGTACGGACTTTCTGCTTGGCTGCAGCTCGTAAATGCTTGTTGAACCAAATGTTCTGGATACTGTCTAACATGGCTTTTTCTCCTAAATGTGCTGGACTATGTGCGGTATTAATGATGACTTGAACCATAGAGTCGGGGAGAAACCATGTGGCTCTACCCTTCGTTAACCATCCTTGATCTGTCTGGACCCCTCCTTGTTCGGACCATTTCTTGATTTCATCGGGAGTAGCATGTAACTGGATATCTATGACATCTTGTGTAGGGTCCTTAACTGTCATACATGTAGTCGGATCTGGAGTATGTGTCTTGTTAACTGGAATGTCTGGAGTCTGTGCTGTAAGCTTGGCTGTGCGGTCTGCTAGATTGTTACCTTGGGAAATAATGTCAGTAACTTTCGTATGTGCTTTGCACTTCATGATAGCAATGGATGTCGGTAAATGTATGGCATCTAACAGAGCTTGAATAAGGAGACCATGCTGAATCTTGGTTCCATGAGAAGTCATGAAACCTCTCTCCTGCCAGAGCACTCCGAAGTCGTGTACAACTCCAAATGCGTAACGTGAATCTGTGTAAACATTAACTTTCAGGTTCTTGGCGTGTATGCAGGCTTGTGTCAGAGCAACTAGCTCTGCTGCTTGAGCAGACAGGGTATCAATACGGTGTGTTTCAATAACTTCGGTGTCAGTAGTCACTGCATACGCGGCGACTAGTTCTCCTGTACTAGTTCTCATACATGAACCATCCACATAAAGTGTCAGGTCAGGATCTGGTAACGGAATGTCTGTCAGGTCTTGTCTTGGCTTTGTCGTAATGTTAACTACTTCCACACAGTCATGTGTGGCTGGATTTGAACTAACTGATGGTAACAGTGTGGCAGGATTCAGAACGTTGCAGCGTCTGATTTCTATGTGTGGCTGGAACAGTGTCAATTCATAACCTGTTAAACGTGCAATTGTCAAGTGCTGAGTTTGTGTTCGGTTTAAAAGAACTTCCACGGAATGTGGGACTTGTACTGTCAGGGAGTGTCCTAAAACTATGGAATCACTTTGTCTGATAGCTAGTGCTGTGGCTGCAACTGACTTAAGGCACGCAGGCAACGCCTGGGCGACTGGATCTAATGTGCTAGAAAAGTAAGCACAGGGCTTGGATTGTCCTGCTTGATCTTGTGTAAGAACAGATAATGCTGTACCTTCACGTTCAGTAACGAAAAGTGTAAAAGGCTTACTGTAGTTCGGTGTAGCTAGAACTGGAGCTTGGCATAGGGCTTTCTTTAACTCGTTGAAACTAAGTGTATGTTCAGATGTCCAAGGGAGGACAGTCGATACGGCTGCCTCCTGTGTCGTTAACTGTATCAGTGGCTTGGCTAGAAATGCATACTGAGGAATCCATTGTCTGCAATAAGAAGTAAGGCCGATAAAGGCACGTACCTCCTTCTGGGTTCTGGGCTGGGGAAGACTCGCTATTAACTGGATACGGTCTGGTGTCAACTGCCTACCCCTCTTGGACAGCAAGTGTCCTAAGTATACCACTTGCTGGACACAGAATTGAAGCTTCGAAGGGGACACCTTGTGCCCCATCTCGGCTAGAAAATACAAAACTGTAAGGGATGCTCGCTCGCAATCACGTTCAGAACGGGCTGTGATCAGTAGATCATCGACATACTGGAGCAGGGCAGTGTCAGTTGGCATGTGAATATTATCTAGTTGTCTCTTAAGTGCTTGACTGTAAATACTAGGGCTTTCTGTGAAACCTTGAGGAGCGCGTGTGAACATATAGCTCCTTCCATTTAAACAAAATCCGAAAAGAAACTGGCTGTCTGGATGAATTGGAACACTAAAAAATGCATTCTTAAGGTCTATGACAGTGAAGAACGTGGCTTCGTAATCAATGGCTGTCAACAGGGAGGAAATATCTGGGACAACTGGGTACTGAGGAATAATACATTTGTTAAGTTCTCGTAAATCAATCACTAATCGATATACTGGGGGTGCATTTGGATCAGTACGTTTCATGACTGGAATGATCGGAGAATTACATACATTGGAGTCAGTTTCTACAACTACTCCTTGTGCCATGAGCTCGTCTATAATTTTGGATAAGGCTGCTACAGCCTCAGGTGGCAATCTGTACTGTCTGATTCGGGGTAACACTACACCTGGTTTGAGAGTCACACGATAGGGTGTGATTTGCATGTAACCTACATCAGTTGGACCTTGCGCCCATAAATGCTGCGGAACATTAGACAGTCTGGAATCAAAATCTCGTAATACATAGTGACCCTTAAAGTCACGTAGGAACAGACGTATTCCCTCTGGGGAACAGCAAATGACTGCACCTAACTCTTTCAGTGTCTTAATGCCTAATAGGTTTTCTGGACATGACTTAGTAAGTAACAGATCAGTAGTACGGGACAATGGACCTACTTCTAGAGTAACTGGCTTTGAAATCTCATTAACTATTGGTTTTCCTGAAAATCCAAGGGAAACATTTCTTGAGCCTGAGAGCGGAGCCCCTGGAACTTCGGCATGACTAATTGTGGTCCTACTTGCCCCTGTATCGATCAAAAACTTTCTGTCTTTCCCTAATACTTGACTGTGAACATAGGGACCTTCTTGATCTACAGGTATCTCGATGAGAGGCAAGCCTACCTCCCTCTCTAGGCTGTTTCATGAATATGGCTGGTACTCTGGATACTCGGACTGAGCATACTGGTACATCTGCGATGTGACATGCTGTGTTGCAGCAATAGGCTGCGGTACTGTAACTGTCTGTGGTGCATTCTGTGGCTGAGGAATCTGTGAAACTTGTTCTTGTCTAGGCGGACGTGGTCTTTCTTTAGTCTTACCAGTAGCTATGTTGTGTTTCAGAACTGCACACTCGTTTATAAAATGACCTGGCTGTTTACAATAATTGCAGTTCCCTTTAGCGGGTGCTGCAGGATGACTGGCTTGATTCGGACCCCTCTTCTGACTGTCTTGAGGAACAGATTGTGCAACTAGCACTTTCATTTTCGTGTCTTTCATACGTTTTCTCTCGTGTTCTTGCTCTTCCCTGATTCTATTCTGGTGATACTGGAGCATCTGGAGCATCTGGGACGGAGTATTAGCTTGCCAGGTGCTTTCGACTTTCAAAACTCGATTTTTAATTTGTGGGCTTGAATTCTCGACTAATTTAGTAACGAAAAGGTGAGGGTATGACTCACTACTTGTCTTGAGACCACTGTTAATACTAAAACATTTTTCAAATCTAGAATAAAAATCACTAATATCTTCATCTTGTTTCTGTTTACAGGCTGAGATTGCATCCCAGTCTTCCTTTCTCGTTGTCAATAATCTGGGTAAAACTTGAATCAATAATTCTGGTAATTCTTTACATTTATCTCCAAGACCGGTACCTGGTACTCGTGCCTTGTCTTCAGCTTCTAGAGCTGCCCAATCGATCTTTTTCTCTCCCACCTCCCATTCTTTTTCCTTTAGCTTTTCATACACCCCTGCGGGTAACAGGACCTTTAACATTTTAATGATATCTGGGTAAGTATATTCTCCCATACGGAGCATGTCTTTTAATTCTCTATGGAACCCCGCTGGATCTTTGTCATGACAGGGAATTAATTTCTTCATTTCAAGAAGTTCCATCTTTGATATTGGAGTGTATACAAACACTCGTTGCATTTCGCCACCCGTCCCTCTGACTGGGTGGACTTCTCGTAACGGATTCTGTCTGTCTATGTAGAATGGTTTACTTTCTGGGGGTGAGACATGAACAAAATGCGGGTTCAAAAACTTTCTATATTTGTGACGCTGTTCTAGAATGACACTAATTAAATCGGTACCTAGACCTCTCCATCTGTACTGGAGTAACTCGTTCAGGATATCGTGTAACGGACCTGGATCAGAGTGCTGACCCTCATACAGAGTAATGAGGTGCTGGATCATATACATACCCACCAGTCGTTGCTCGGCTGGGGGCAGTTTCAGAAACATTTGTGCCACTATTTCGTCTGGAAAAGTGGTAGAATCAGTAATCCATCGGACTGCTGATCGGGCTAGTTCTTGTTCGTGCATGGTACTTAACTCACTATAACCGATTCGTGATTTCAGAATGTGATCGGTAGCTTGAAATACTTGTTCTAAAGAACCTTGTTCTGGTGCTGAATGATGGAAAATAGACTTGTGTTCTAGGCGTAAATGGCGATCTGGAAATCTAGATTTTCCTACATACGCTATTCTGGCGGGATTCTCGTCCTCTTCTTCTTCGGGATCAGAGATACTTTCTTTCTCGCTTACTTGTGCTGCTTTACGCTGTTCGTGTATCTTTATTATCTCTTTACGGATTTTCTTGTACATACTCTCCATAGCACCGACGGTCTTGTGCTTACCCTCGGCTATATTATCACTCCACCTTGTCAGGATTCTCATTTCGGCGGAATCTTTAGACGGGTAATCTTGTTCTCTTATTAGACAATTGATCAGGAACTTTAATATCATGAGCTGGATCTCGGCTTTCCTTTGAGACATGGTCTCACTAATACTTTCTGGATCATCCCCTGTACGGATGAAACGATATATTCTGTCTAGATCTTCTTTCATATTCGGTAAGGTGACTAGATACTCGGCCACCTTTCTTACGCGGAATGAATATAAAACCATATTATCCTCGCCTGGGACTGGATCATAGCAACATTCGGCAAGGGATTTTCTTATTTCTGCAACAGACTGATACCTAGGCGTACGCTGTGATGCTTGTGCATGTAATTCGGCTAACGTTAAACGCTTGTGTGGCGGCGGGGTTTGAGGAGGACCTCCTCCTGCGGCCCCTAAACTGGAGTCGTCTACTGAGGCTCTACGTCCTGGCAGAGTGGGAAATGGAAATGTAGGCTGGACTTGTATGGCGGGCTGGACCGGGGGTACCGTAACAGGTACTCCGGTGTCTGGAGGAGCGGGAAGTGCCTGATTTACAGGGACTGGCGGAGCGCGAACAGGATTTGTATATTCTGGGACTGTGTCGTCCAAATAGGACGAAATAAAAATATCAGCTGCAGTCTGTTTGTGACGTAACTTGGTCGGAACTAATGGTGGCGGAAAATTACTGGATGCCTCTGGGGTCGCTTTTGGCAAGCCCTCGGCAAGGAGAGGATACATACCCTTAATAAGGGCATGCCTCTGTCTGTCTGATTGTTCGGCTTTGACTCGTTCACCTATCTCGATTAATTCTCTTTCTTGGGCTCGTTCTTGGGATTCTCTACTTAACTCTGACTTTCTGACTTCCTTTTCGGTTCTTCTATGCGCTTCTCTACGCCATAACTCGATGGCATCTTTCTGTGACTGTCTGGCTTTCTTTTTCCATAATGCTTCTTCTACTCGCATGATACATTCGGCATCCCATGTACCCGATACGGGCCATCTATACTTTTCTTCTAACCGTTTGGTATACTCTACCCATAAATCTAGATACAATATGGCGCTTATGCCATGTTTCTGATACATAAAATGACCTGGACTGTCCCTCGGCGGGACAGGAACTGCTGCTTCCAGCAGACCCTTTCTAGTTTTTAACTGACGTAACTTGGAAAATATAGGCATGACTGAACTGTAATCTGGACACAATACAATACACAATAAACGCGAAATCACGTCACACTCATACCACAACATTAAAATACATGAAGAACATTATAAATAACAGTTTGAACAGAATATTACCTGGAATACTGAGAGCAGAAATACAAGAATTTTCTCGAGAACGGAACAGACTAGAATTACTGGATGCACTGCTGTAACAGTACGGAACATACCGGTCCCATAAAGGAACGCATCAAGACCCGTATCCACCTAGGTGAACACTTCGTTTGTGAGTCTGGGTACCACCAACCCACGGACCAGGAGTCAATTTAGATTGGTCCTGTCTAGATACTACCCCAGCAATGGTACTCACCGGGCAGCACGGAACGGAAGGCCTCGGATCGGACTGGACTGCTACGACGACGGACGGACTTCGGACTTCAGTTACGGGTGGGCCTCCGGATACCTCGGACCTTGGACTCTCGGCTTGGGCTCTGGTCGGGACTCGCCGCGTTCCTCCACCGTCTCGTTTGGATGCTGGACCGCCTCCTCCGTCTCCTCCGTGGGCCTGAGGGATACTTGGAGCAGAAATATCTGCCAGTGCACGGTATGGTTCCGTCACGACTGCAGAGGGTCAGGGGGTCGGCGTGGCTTCACCGACGCGTGGGGAAAGGGCAAGTCCCTATTCGGGCGCCATTATGTGGTAAATAAATAAATAATACCCTATTTTTGACTAGGCATATATCATAACAGATAGCTCAATAAATAAGAGTCAAGATTCGAGGTAGTAGGAGTTTCTGCAGGTTTATTACAGCATAAGGACAGGATCAGGACGACCTGCATAGGAATAAGATGACAGGGCCCGGCAGCTGCCGGGGCTAGATCTGGGATGAGCGCGCTAACTTTTAATAACAATACAGGAGCATTTATACATAGCGCAAACACATAGCATTACATTGCAGTAGGCGTAGCAGTGGGTGGAGCAGAAGGCGTGACGCGTAGCAGTCGCGAAAGATAACAGTAAAAGTAGGTGTAACTGGGCGTATACATAGACATGTGGTGCAAACGTAACAGAATATGTCATGAATGGGCGGAATCATTGGAGGGGGCTACCTAAGGAGCCGGGACCTCTAACCTAATGGTGCGCGTGAACTGGCAATGACGTATTACTAGGAGAAGCTGGGGGCTATGAACTCTGTGCTAGGAGCAGAGACTAAAGTCTGGAGGGTTGGAGCGACTTGTACCTAAACCCTATCTAGTATCTGATGTTTAGGGAACATGTTGATATAAACTAGAAGTCATGAGGGGAAAGGCTAACTTGATTCTAAGACTGGACCATGCATTATTCTACATGTAGTGCGTGATGGAGAATATTAAATGACCATTAAATACAGTATTTCTCTAACGTGGAGCCGCATAGGCTAGACAATGACGGAAACTATTGATGCAGTTCAGTAGCTTAGGAATGCAGAGAAGGAGGACTGAACTGATAACTGGAACTATAACATACTTTTGGCAGACTCAGAGGCAGAGCCAAGCTACACCGGGCACTGCGAGGCAGGAAGTAAGTGAAGGGTCGAGGATACAGGTGGGGGCTGTATCGCTCCTTAGCGAGACTTCAGGAGACAGGAGCTGAATCTGATGTCCGGGCCCTTTTGAGGCCTAATATTCGTAGTATTCACGAGGACTGGAAACTGGCATATTAGAGGAGGACACAACTGTAATTGCGTCTTGATCAGACATGGGGAGTAACATATGCATATTTAATCATGCACACATAACATATGATGGATGAGGCGTAGGGACACAGAACATGACAAAATTTACTTTTCCACAACCCGATTCTTTTGTTCTACTTGGGAAGCTGAGACCATGCTTGTTGAATATTCACCCAATGTGTGTGGTGAGGTCCGCATTGCAGGTCTGCCTGAAGTTATGATGCTGCCGACAGCAGCGTGTCTGCTAAAAGCGATGGCGTGACTGGTGGAACTATAAAGCCAAATAAAAGAAAGTTATCTTCCGACACCACAGTCTTCGTGACTGAGACCAGTAATACTGAAGACTTTGAGACTCACAGCTGTAATTTCTCCTTTCAGAGCGTTATTGCTGCAGATGGAGTGAAGCCCAGAAGAAAGCACATTACTAAGGTACCAACAAAGTTTAATATTTTTCAATTGTATTAACTGTTTCTCTTTTGCAACATTTGGAAATGCATTTTCTAGTTTTGTGGCTTTTTGTTTCGTTTTTTCTTGTAGGCTGTTACCTTTTGTTTAAAGGGAATGATGTTGTAGTGTGTGACCTTAATGCTGCAGTTTGCATTTCATTACCATCATTTGCTTACCCTGGAGAATCTCCAGGGTGCAGTAGGTTTGCTGTTCCAGAGTTCTTTCTTCAGCTTCTGGGCAGTTGTCACTCTGTGGCGGTCTGTGGTCCTGTTTCTCTGCTCTTCTTGTAGTAGCTCCTATCAGACTATGGACTGTTCCCATGAGGCACAGGGTCAGACTGATTTGCATATGGCCATGTCTGAAATGGGGTGGCAGAGTGGGCTAAAGAACGGTGATGGATTAAACCCAGATCTGTTGACTGGGTGTGAGTGTTTGATTGGTTCAGATGCTCCGTCCATCACCACCCCCTTTTTTACTGCTTTTGGCCGCCATAAGTGTGGCAGGGTATGCTCAGACGTTGAGTCCCTTGCTCACTTTGCCACTGGATTCAAGCCAGCCTGGCTGAAGACGGCTGGAATGCCAGAAACTGGTCCTATGAAGCTTGATTCCGGTCCACGGAAGGCATGGCTTGGCAGTTCGGGCTGGACTGTTCCCATGAGGCACAGGTTCAGACTGATTTGCATATGGCCATGTCTGAATTGGGGTGGCAGAGTGGGCTAAAGAACGGTGATGGATTAAACCCAGATCTGTTGACTGGGTGTGAGTGTTTGATTGGTTCAGATGCTCCGTCCATCACCACCCCCTTTTGTACCACAAGGTCAAAATCAGCCACTGGCTTTCATCAGTAGAAGGCTAATCCCCAGGGATCAGCGTCGAAGTGCCATTTAGATGGGTGCCTTTGCTGTGGTTTGGTCCCTTGAGAAGTTTAATTCAAACCTGTATGGCTCTCACTTCCAAATTCAAACCTTCCACAGGCCTCTCCGATGGTTAATACAAATGAAAGGTGAAAATCCCAAATGGCTAAAGTAGTCCATCTCCCTACAGGGAATAGACTTTGAAGTGAAACAGAGACCTGGGACTGCCAATGCAGATGGACTTTCCAGGTTGTCCCATTTAGACGATGTTAAATGTTACGTTATGTTAAAAATACTTATAAAGCGCACGCACACCACAAGGTTTCAGGGTGCTGCGGACAAGGGAATCCTGCCCCTAAGTGATTCATTCATAAGCCTGGCAAAAGAGCCAGGCTTATGAATGAATCACATTCACATGCATTTTAGGTCAATGCGCAAGCGCATTGACCTAAAATGCGCGTGCATATTATCAAATCGCCATCTGTTCCCCAGCAGCACTCCTCCCACACCTTTGAAGTGAAGCTTAGCTTCACTTCAAAGGCCCCTGCTGCTTCACACCCTCATCACCGCTCTCCCCGCTCTGCCCCCTCCCCTGCCCGCCGTGTCGCATTTCTCCTCCCCCCTCCCCTTCTCTGTCTTCCCTCCGTCTTGTTCAAACAAATATGCTTTTGTTTCACCTTTTCCTGTAAGATTACTTTGATTAGTGGTAGTAGATTTCTTGGACTTTTTATTTCCTGCAAATTAACTGAAGTGATAAGATCTTATTGAAGCAAGTGATCGCGCTATAGCAGTCTGTCCTTGCATTTCTCCTCCCCCCCTTCTCTGCCTTCCCTCCGTCTTGTTTTTTTTTACCCGCTCCGCCCCCTCCCCTGCCCACCGTGTTGCATTTCTTCTCCCCCTCCCCTTCTCTGCCTACCCTCCATCTTGTTTTTTAAACGCAGCGCTTACAAACATAGACAGCATACACAAAAGCTTTCTCAAAATACAGCATGAGAGAATTCTTCACACACACAGACACACACACGCACTCACACACAGACACACACACCCATGCACTTGCAAACAGACTCACATGCATGCACTCACATACACACACCCACATGCACACCTAGACACACACACACACACACACATGCACATACACTCACACTCACATGAATACTCCCACTCAGACACACACGCACACAACTAGCACAACTAGCGTCATCCTCCCCTGCCCGCCGTGTCGCATTTCTCCTCCCCCCTCCCCTTCTCTGCCTTCCCTCCGTCTTGTTTTTTAAAAGCAGCGCTTACGAACATAGACAGCATACACAAAAGCTTTCTCAAAATACAGCATGAGAGAATTCTTCACACACACAGACACACACGCACACACTCACACACAGACACACACACGCATGCACTTGCAAACAGACTCACATGCATGCACTCCCACATGCACACTCAGACACACACACACACACATGCACACACACTCACACTCACATGAACACTCCCACTCAGACACACACACACACACAACTAGCACAACTAGCGGCATCCAAGGAGTGTTATGTTTTCCCATCACAAGGAAAGCATGTGCAGCATATTTTCTGCCACATACGAGAAATATCACAAACTCTTGCGTAGGATGTATTTTTATGTAATTTTGTATGCTAAAGTACTCAGAGAATAGAAGAGTAATTAAATACTTAGCTCCCCTAGAGCTTTGACAAGGACATTCTCTGCCTTTTCCAGGAGCAGTTAAATGTGTTTCTTCTTTGCCGCTATGCACCCACACAAATGGCCAAATAGCTGCTGCCGATTCACAATTAATTTGAAAAAAAAAGTCTCCGTAAGTCAGGAGACAGGCAGGAAAGGCTACAAAAAGAAGGTAGCAAGCCTCACCTGGCAGCAGTGTATTAAGGGGAGCTATTTTTGGTTCATTAAAATGAGCGATCACGCACTAGTGGCCCGTGACCAGTTCTTTGCCTGGATAACCTTGATCCAGCTTTTGCCCATGACCAGGATTATGATGCATCAACCGTCTTGTTACTTGCCACTAACTTTACCAAGAAGTGGGCTACACTATGGTAACATCACTCTGTGCTTTATGTTATCTTGGATGTCAGAGAAACGACAGCCTTCCCCCTTTTAAACCAGCTGGCTTCATTGCCAAGCTTGTTTCCTTAGTATTGGGACAGCGGAGGTTCCTAAGTATTGAGGACTCCCCAAGGCTTTATGCAGCTCGGTTTCATGTAAGATGAGCGAGGGAGTAAATACTCCCACTCAGACACACACGCACACAACTAGCACAACTAGCGGCAGGCTGAAACACAAAGTAAATAATAAATAAAAAACAACATGTAATCTTTGACAGGGATTACACTGCCACTGACAAAGGTAAACAAAAGTTAGCTCAGGATCTGCAACACTGCATGTTCTTCTCTTCGCTCAAGTTTGACTTGCAACTGTGGGGAGGGGGCGGTGTATTCGCCAGAGCACTTCCACCTCATAATCTGGAAGCATAAATCACCCCGCCCTCCCTCTCCCCATTGTTCGGCTCCCATTTCCTGTAAAGTTCAATTCACAGTTTCTGTATTTTGTGGTCGCCTTTACATAGTGCATTACACAGTGAGTTACAGCCCTCAGTTCACGACAGGCGACACTGTTTCAAGCTGTTTTCAAGCTTTCAAGCTTTATTACAAATCACAAAAAAAGATGTTAATATTTCACTTCTGTTCTTGGATTTTCGTCACAATAAAAAACACTGAATATAATCTTCACAAAAGTTATTTACAAAAGTTTAAGATATTGCCATTACAAATTAAATAAATTATTTAACAATTAATTTAACAAAAAAAATAAAAGCCATTGTTATTTGTAATATTAATACATCTAAGTCACGTAAATAAAAAACATGTTGCATTACAAATGTTATAGGTGTCACATTTGCAAAAGTTATTACTATTAGCATTGTAAATGACAGAGCTATTAATTTAGCTATTTTAACAAACACATAAATAAAAAAGAATTTAATTTATAAGACCAATAGCTCAAACTTTCCTAATGCGAGACCTATTGCATTTTCAATGCTTGTTTGGGATGACCACCACCTCAGACATTCTTTGGTCCTCTGGGAGACACCCTTATTTTCAGGCAGTCTGAAACCTCCTCTGGAGGTACTCCTTGATTTTATCCATCATGCTTTTATATAATTCTATGGGGAGCTCATTAGGCCCCGTCGCTTGCCCTGCTTGCAAGGTTCTTATTGTCTTATTTATTTAGTCTAATGTCAAGTCTTGGTCTAGTGCGTCTCGGTCCTCATTCGTTAGCATTGGCAGGGTCAGGTCTTTCAGGAAGTCTCTCCCATTATTTCTGTCCCCTTGTAGTCAGTGTCCTCAAGGATCACTGGTTTGAATTCATCCTATAGCACGCAAGCTGATTCAACAGGCCGCCCGTTCTCCTTAAAATAGAATTCTGCTCTATCTCTCATACGAGCTTTGACCGTCTTGTCTTTTAAATATCACGGACCAACCCTTGGGGGTAGCATGAAGTCCATAACCGGACCATCGAGTTGCACCTCCACCAGCGAATGGTCTGAGATTCCCCCTGCTATGTGCGTAGCGGCTCTAAAATCAACTTTATGGACAGTCTGGGTGAAAAGATAGTGCAGGCATGCCAGACTACCATGTGCTGAAGACAGGTGCGTCCGGTTCTGATACCCTCTTCCCCTCTAGGGGCATTTAGGAGTATCATGAATATAGTATAGGGTCAGTTCTGTCAGTCCAGTCACCCCAATGCGTGTATGCTCAGTCGTAAGTGTCTTACCCTTTCACAGGATGAGTCAGTCTTATCTGGGTCTCTTTCCTGTTTCCCGACACTTGAATGGCACGCCCGAAGACTCGAGAGAGCAGTGACCCACCAGCAGGCTTTTGTGGAGCGGTTTTGTCCTGGATATAGTGCTGCATTCAGTAGGGCACCCACTCTGTCTTTTCTTTGCAGTTGCCTGAAGATCATTAGTCCCAAGGTAGCAGTCACACCTGGCCTGTCGGTAAGTGCAGCCCCCTCTGGAGGCCCGATCGTCAGCAATCGAGGCCACACTGTGGCTGGCTGGACCACAGGCGTAAGCTCAGACAGGGTGTTCGACACTGGAGTAAGTGTAGTCCCTCATGGGCCTCTGACACAGAGTAGTCAGAAATTCAGCAGCTAAAGGCCCAACACAGGCTCTCCAGGAAGTCAGTAGAGTCAGACTCTGTTGTGTTAGGAATTTGGCAAATGCAACCTTGAATGGGCCTGTTGGCAGCACACAATCGTCCTACTGGGCCTCAACAATCATGTTGTTGTAGAGTTTTATTTTCTGCCTTGAACTGTTGGGAGAGTCTTGGGGCGGGGGGGGCATCTCTCAGACTAGCTGGTCCTGCTGGATGGCTTTCCGGCCCGCCCTACAGATAGCCTTGTCCTCCTGCTGGACAGTCAAACTCCCTTCCCTTTCTTACCAAACAGGCAGGCTTCTAGGCAGATTTTTAGGCTCCCCATTAAGTAAGTCAGCCTGCAGGTGATGTCCCTTCAACTTAGATAGACTGTCAGGCTGACACCATCCCTGGTGTCACAGCAGGCACCTGGGTACTTTGTAGAGCACATTATTCCTTGGTAACAGAGGACTTCGAACTAGGGTATAAAAGAGGGATAGATGGTCCCACTTGTATACACAACTGGCAGGCAGGAGATGCAGTTTACTCTGTCGCACTCTCACATTGCATTTATGCTACGCACACCGACACCCTAAACATGCACTTGATGTTAGCGCAAAGTCTGGGCACAGGTATATAAATGGAGCATTACATGGTTGTGTCAGTAGGAAGCCACTTCACTGAACATGATGCAAAGATCTCATCAGGCTATTGATCCTTACAACAGGGTGCATTGCCACCACCGCTCTAGCTGTTAAACCCATGACAGTCCTCTGCCTTAAATAAGAGCACACTTGGTGTGACCCTCCAGGTCACAGGACCTGTCCAAGACCTCTCATAGTCCCTTGTTAGAAGTTGCACAGTACTGGAGTGGCAGAAAAATCTCATGTAATTGTTTTGTGGTACATTTACCCCAGTAACGTGCAGTTACAAGTTTAACGCCAAGGACTGGGGAGTTGCCACGAGGAACAGACTCTTCTGCCTGTCAAACCACATGCCCTTCACTATTTCATAGTGTTTTCCTGCTTTTATTTACCACTTGTTTTAAGCAGGTGGTATATATATGCATGTGGTTGGTTGGGGGGAGATGGGTGAAGCAGGGGAGGGAAGAGGAAAGCATTTTCTAACAGAGGGAAGAATTGTGTGTTTCCCCCAGTTAGTAAAAAAACAGCATAAGTCTTGGCTGCGTCATTTCAGTAAAGATTTTCTGTCTGGAAAAAAAGTGTGTCCTATTTTTTTTTGCACCCGGTACATCCAGGTGCAGAAAAACCTAACAAATGATAATCAGATGGAATAAAATGAACACATGAAAGTATGCCTTAATTTCATTGCCCTTGATTCATACTCTGGACCATAGTTGAGGGATAGGTCTAGGCATAGTCCTCGCAATACACAATAGATTTGCGTCCGGCAGAGGACAGAACTCAAAAGTCAGGAAACCAGCTACAAGTAGGTGGTAACTCAGGGCAGGGGAAAACGCCTGTTGTCCGTGGAGGAGAAATTCCCATCCCAGAAATCTACATTAAAACTTAATTAATAGTATTCTTTTTTAAATATCTGTTTGGTGCCAGTCCATATGACTTTAATGTCTGCCTTTGGGATTCTATGTTACAAGTCCATAGGGTACATGTATCCTTTTGAGCTTAATAAATTCTACAAATCCTCACTCATCCAAGTACTCTCAAGCTACCATTCTACACTCTGCTCTGTCTGAAGAACAGCTCAACATTTTCAAAATTCTGCAATTCTGCATTGATTTGGCTTGTAAATTATTTTTGTTGAAATCTACATGTATTAACTATTTAATTTTAATACTATAGGTGATTGAAATTACGCATGAAGAAAGCAAGATTTAGCACCAGGCAACTGAATGTTAGTGCCATAAGAAGGATTATTTGGAAAAACTGATGGACATCCAGCATTCTAAGTTTAAACAATTTCCAAAACCTAGGTGTGGCGAGGAAGTGGGAGCTGAGGAAAGTACTATACCTGTAAGTGAAGTCTCTAATTTTGCATTTCATTAACCCAGAGCAAAGTCATATCTGTGCACACAGCATCAGGAATAATGCCAGAAAGACCAATCACAGCATCCTCATCTGAAATATTATCAGAAAGACAAATTGCTGCAGCATGACGGAATAACGTTAATCTAAAGCATCATCTAATTCCAGACACTGCAAAAAAGAAAGTTATAACAAAAGGTTTCTTCTGCAGACCATCAAAGAAAAGACGCTAAAAGAAGACTCCAAAGCTGACAAGCAAACAATCAAAATATTGGAAAATCACCTTTGTTTAACAACCGTTTTTAACCAGTTACGCAAGTTTGAGACTATCTGCCTCTGAATAGAACACCACGACCCACTCTGCTCACTCTGGCGAAAACCTAAAAATCCACCACTTTATTGTGTTCATGACCATCTCAGAATGTTTCCTTTTTAATGTTTTCTGTTCTGTAATTCTATGTAAATCGCCTCGACATTATCTGTTGTGCAGGAGTGATGTGTAAAAACTGATTAAATGAGCACCATTGCGCTATATCTAATGTAAATAAATTCTCGTCTTCAGAACTACACCTTACACCAAACATAAAAAGGGTAAAAGGAACTGATGCTCTTTGACTCGTGATCCACAATAGTACTGTGCATTTTCTAATGTTCTCAGTTACTGCCATTACATCAGTGCAAAAAGGTACTTCTCAGTTTAATAATTAAATATCAGACTAACACCTTATTACTGTATTGCTAAGAACCTATACAAATAGATTTGAGAACAACTTCAGTCACAAAATAAGTTGCTGCCGGAGAGGCTATAACCAAAAGACTATTATCTGCTAGAAACATTTCGACAGGTGTTACAGGGCTGCTTCTAGACATATTTTGCTCAATTCAAGTGTAAAACACACAATTTCTTTTAGAGATAAATACTGAACATTATCTAAACAAGCCCGACTCTAAAATCGGGTTCACTCTTACCGTGGCATATAAGGAAGAGAAAATTAAATGTAACTCAAGGAATACACCTTATAAAAACACGGGCTGTGAGAACAAATTCAGTGTTCAAACCCACCTTAATCAAAGCAAAATAACCCAAGTTGGAGAAAAAAGTTACCTGTGCCAAGAAAGATTCAGCCATAAATCTCATCTCACTGAATTTGAGAGAATGCACACTGGGAAAAACCTCCCTCAGTGCAAAGTATGCCAAAAAAGTTTCAGGCGTAAATCTTATCTCACTGAGCATATGAGAATCCACACTGGGGGAAAAAACTCTCCGTGCAAAGTATGCCAAAAAAGTTTCAGGCGTAAATCTTATCTCACTGAGCATATGAGAATCCACACTGGGGAAAAACCTTATCAGTGCTCTGAATGCCAGAAAAGGTTTCGTAACAAACCGAGTCTATATCAACATGCATTAACCCACTCTGCAGAAAACCCTTACCAGTGCTTTGAATGCCAAAAAAGTTTCAGCCGTAAATCTTATTTCACTGACCATATGAGAATCCACTCTGGGGAAAAACCTTATCAGTGCTCTGAATGCCAGAAAAGGTTTTGTAACAAACAAAATCTTTCTCGACATGTATTAACCCACTCTGTGGAAAAACCTTACCAGTGCTCGGAATGCCAGAAATATTTCAGTGACAAAAGAGGACTCACTCTACATACAAGGACCCACACTGGAGAAAAACCGTATCAGTGCACGGATTGCCAGAAATGTTTCAATGACAAAAACATGCTCACTCGGCATAGAAGAACCCACACTGGGGATAAACCTTATCAGTGCACGGATTGCCAGAAATGTTTCATTGACAAAAACAGTTTCACTCGGCATAGAAGAACACACACTGGGGAAAAACCTTTTCAGTGCTCTGAATGCCAGAAATGTTTCAGTTGCAAAAGCAGACTCACTGAACATACAAGAATCCACACTGGGGAAAACCCTTATCAGTGCTCTGAATGCCCACAACATTTCAAACTTAAATCACTTCTAACTGCACATTTGAGATTCCACACTGGGGAAAAACCTTATCAGTGCTCTGAATGCCAAGAAAGGTTTTGTAACAAGCAAAGTCTTTCTCAACATGCAATGACCCATTCTGTGGAACAACCTTATCAGTGCTCTGAATGCCAAAAAGGTTTCAGTGTAAAAAGTACTCTCACACGGCACATAAGAATCCACACTGGGGAAAACCGTTATCAGTGCACTGAATGCCACAAATGTTTCAGTCAAAAAGACCGCCTCACTCGGCATACAAGAACCCACACTGGGGAAAAACCTTATCAGTGCTCTGAGTGCCAGGAATGTTTCAATGAAAAAAGACATCTCACGCTGCATATAAAAACCCACACTGGGGAAAAACCTTATCAGTGCCCTGAATGCCAGAAATGTTTCAGTGACAAAAGAAGTCTTTCTCGACATACAATAGCCCACACTGGGGAAAAACCTTATCCATGCTCTGAATGTCAGAAATGTTTCATAAACAAACACAGTCTCACTCAGCATATAAGAACCCACACTGGGGAAAAACCTTATCAGTGCTCTGAATGCCCAAAAGATTTCAAACTTAAATCACTTCTAAATGCACATGTGAGATTCCACACTGGGGAAAAACCTTATCAGTGCTCTGAATGCCCAAAAGATTTCAAAGTTAAATCACTTCTAACGGCACATGTGCGATTCCACACTGGGGAAAAACCTTATCAGTGCTCTGAATGCCAGAGATGTTTCAGTGACAAAATGAGACTCACTAAACATACAAGGATTCACACTTGGGTAAAACGTTATCAGTGCACTGAATGCGACAAATGTTTCAGTGAAAAAAGCAGTCTCACTCAGCATATAAGAACCCACACTGGGGAAAAACCTTATCAGTGCTCTGAATGCCACAAAGGTTTCAGTCAAAAAAACAGTCTCATTCATCATATAAGAACCCACACTGGAGAAAAACCTTATCAGTGCTCTGAATGCCAGATATGTTTCATTAAAAAAAGAAGTCTCACTCAGCATAAAAGAACCCACACTGGGGAAAAACCTTATCAGTGCTCTGAATGCCACAAATGTTTCATTGGAAAAAACAGTCTCGCTCA
Organism: Lissotriton helveticus; assembly: GCF_964261635.1. Lineage (NCBI taxonomy): Eukaryota > Metazoa > Chordata > Amphibia > Caudata > Salamandridae > Lissotriton > Lissotriton helveticus. The sequence continues at coordinate 1,403,388 of NW_027611674.1, forward strand.
TCATATAAGAACCCACACTGGGGAAAAACCTTTTCAGTGCTCTGAATGCCAGAAATGTTTCAGTGAAAAACGCAGTCTCACTTACCATATAAGAATCCACACTGGGGAAAAACCTTATCAGTGCTCCGAATGCCAAAAATGTTTCAGCCAAAAATCTCATCTCACTGAACATGTGGGAATCCATACTGGTGAAAAAAATTATCAGTGATCTAAATGTCAGAAAAGATTCAGGGGTAGAGATGGTTACAAGCGCCAAACACACCATCAAAATAATCAGTTCTCCGAATGCCAGAAAAGCATACATTTTAAACTCAATCTCACTCTACATGAGCAGACGCACACAGGGGTAAAACATTACCAATGCTGTGAATGCCAGAAATTCCTATTTGATAGGCACAGCCTCACTAACCATAAGTGACTCCATACTGATGGAAAACCTTGAGGCCGATTCCGATCCTGGAAAAACGCTGTACAAATCGTGGTATGGAGCGTTTTCCCCATACAACTCGTACTTGTAAGGAGGCCCCTACAACCTAGGAAGTACGATCCGTACAAATAGACGCACTCCATACAAATTGTAAAAAAAACATACAACTCGTATATACAAGCGATTCCGATTCGGATTGCTCTGTACGCGGCGTTCCCATGTATTCCCGGCAGCAGTTTACAACCCGGCAAGTACGATTCGTACAAACGGCACTCCGTACGGCTAATTTTTTTACAAGAGCCAAAAAGTGCCGGAAAAACCTTGTACGCCCCGAAAACAGTACGAGACAGACCCCCTCATGTGCGCGTCATACACCCCATGAATACAGGGGTACGGTGTGTATGTATGGTGCGTACGGATGACACGGAAAGTGGGGTACGGTGCGTACATACGCGATGGAGGGGTACTGGTCGTGTACGCACCGTACAAGCACCGTAACCCAAAATCGCGTATGTACGCACCGTACCCCAAAATCGTGCATGTACGCATCGTACCCCAAAATCACGTATGTACCCCCAATCGCGTATGTACCCACCATACCCCAAAATCCCGTTAGTACGCACCGTACCCCAAAATTGCGTATGTACGTACCGTACCCCAAAATCGCGTATGTACCCCAAAATCGTATATGTTCGCACTGTACCCCAAAATCACGTATGTACGCACCGTACCCCAAAATCGAGTGTACCCCAAAATCGCATCTGTATGCACCATACCCCAAAATAGAGTATGTACGCACCGTACCCCAAAATCGTGTATGTACCCTAAAATCGTGTATGTACGCACCGTACCCCAAAATCACGTATGTACGCACCGTACCCCAAAATCGCATATGTACGCACCATACCCCAAAATCGCATACGTACGGTGCGTACATGCGCGATGTTCGGGTACGCACCATACACACGCCTCTTATGTGGGGGGACCCCTGTACGCCTCATACCCCTATACGACCCGTACCCCGGTATGAGTCATACCCCCAGAACGAGTCATACCAGGGTAGGAGGCGTATATGGGTTGGCTTCGTTGCCCGGTACGAGTCATTCCCCGTATACAGACCATTATCCATACAAATCGTATGCTGACAACCCAGTACGAATCGTACTTGACGGGTTGGACAGCCTTTTTACAAATTGTATGGTCTTTTTTACAAGTCCGTGTAGTACAACTGTTCCCTATCCGATTTGTAAGGATCGGGCCGATCTGTATGTATTTTTCCCGGACAAATGGTACTACACGGGTTGGAAGGGACTTTTACAATTTGTATGGAAAAAAATACAAATCCTATTTGTATGGAAAATAAAAATCCAGGATCAGAATCGGCCCCCTTATGAGTGCTCTGAATGCCAGAAAAGCTGCAGAGAAAAACGCTATCTCACCATGAGAAAATTGACACTGGCGAAAATCCTTATGCCATAAAAGCTTGAATCTGAAATACAGAGTTATGCTTCATGAGAGATCCCACTCTGGGGTAAAACCTTATGAGTGCTCGAAATGCAAGCAAAGTATTGGTTACAAATTACTTCTCACTTGACATGAGCGAACTCACACGGGGGAATAAAAGCCTTATGTGTTTTCTGAATGTCAGATAAGGTTTAGTCTTGAATACAATGTCACTTCACATGAGAGAATTCACACTGGACTAAAGCCTTATACAGGAGGGGAAAGCCAGAAACGTTTTACTCAGAAAGGAGATCTCACTAAACATGAGAAATACATCCACATGAGGTAAAAAGTAAGGCGTATCTTGAGTTGCAGAAAAGCTTCTAACAATCTGACTTTACATGAGAGAGCACATATTGTAGTTGCAATAGGATTCATCAAGAAACTCTTGCAGGATAATTTAGGCTGCCCGCATGCAACCTCCAAAGAAATTTCAGGCCTGGAAATATTTTTAATTGCAACAGAATTCACAATTTGAGTATCTGAAAGTTACAAAACTCTCAAGGTCTTTACTTTAGACAAAGTAGTGTTAGTGGTTGCAAAAATCAACTGATTGCCAAACAAATCAGAATAATAATGTCATAAATTTTACTCCACCCAAAAGGTTTCTACTCACCCTTGTTTCTTAACATATGACTGATATCTATATTTTCACGATAAGATTAAGCCTATGCAGAGTTCCTCAATGAGGAACTCTGCAAAGTGATAAAAAAACTCTGCCGGTGTACACGGAGTTCAGCGAGCAGCAGAGTGGGTAAGAGTCATGCCGTTTGTGGTGATTTTGATCTCCTGGTGTTTGTCCCGCCCTGTAAAAATAATCGCGAATGGCACCATGTGCAGCGCAAGAGGTAGCAGCTGCTTCTACTCGAGCAGCAGCTTTGTCAATGTGAAGGAAGGTTTCTCAACGCGAGTGGTTGTGACCTGCCACGACCACTCGCATTGAAAAATCCAACCACCCGCTTTGAGAAATGTCCCCAGGAGGTTGATTTTGCTCGCCAACTAGACCATGGCGGGCGCGAGCAAGTTAAAATCTCATCAGGATGTGGATTTTCCCCGATCCGGCACATGACGTTGAAGAGCTCGAGTGTAGTAAAAACCTCGTTAGGCTCCATGGACCGGAGTTTTTAGGAACTATGCGAGCTCCGCGGAAAACTCCGCGAGCAGAGTTCACCACCCAGAATGAGATAATATACGACACCATGAAAACATAACAAACCATTTACTTGCCTTCGGTAACGCTCTTTCTGGTGGATACTCCTTTACCTGCAGATTCCTCACCTTGTGAATATCCCCCACACGCCAGACTGGGTCCTCCAACTTTAAAGCAAAGTAGGAGACAACATCCAACTCAGTGTCGACATCATTCTGCTCCAGAAGTGACAAGCAGAGACTCCTATAAGCACTTTCCATTCGCTCTGTGAACAACTACAGAGGTCTATGATTTCATTATCTCACAGGTCTGTATCACATATGCAGGCCCTGGGCAGATATTAATTCACCATTTTTATCATGATTAGAATTCAGATGAAGTCTTTTCATTTCCAAAATTCTAATTGTATTCTCAGCAGCAAGGGTATATATAAATCGTTGAGTGATGACTGCACAGTGCTCAAGATGAAAGTGATATGATGATAAAACAGTCCGATCTACATTTTGTACACAAAAACAGGGCTGTAAATACTTTTGTACAATACAAGTTAAGCAAAGGCGATTCTTAGAAGACATAATATATATGAAATAGTCCCTGTATAGTCAATGTTTCGACCCTTCCAGTTAATTACCGTAGTCTCATCAGGACGGTAGATCGGCGCCTCTCCAATTTGCCCATACAATGGTAGGGTAGTGGTCAGTTTGGGTGGGGGTGGTAGGATCTGTCTTTTTTCCAGATCCTTGGAAAAAGGCATCGATTTTGCCGCTTCTAAAGACTCCCCCCCCCCCCCCCCCCCCCCCTTGATCCCTCAGATGTAAAGTACTACAGATCCAAATTGGTCTTTTCTCTTCCCGATGAAATATTAGAAAAGGCCATGAATCAGGAGATCACCGCCTTCTTCAAAAATACGGACTGTATGGATCCTGTTCAACATGGTTTTAGACCCTACTACTGTACAGAGTCAACCATATCGGCAGTGACTGAAGAGATCAGATCCATTATGGATAGAGGAGATTAAACGGCCTTGATCCTATTGGATCTTTCAGCCACATTTGATACAGTTAACCATTTCTATTTGGTAAGCCGTTTAGTAAGTATAAGCATCAAAGAAACTGCTCTCAAACTGACCAGGTTGTTTTTGTCAAACAGAGAGCAATTGGTACCTTTGGAAGATTTTACCTCTGCCCCATTTTCACTTCCTTGTGGGGTGTCGGGGATCTTCAATAAGTCTGACTTAGTCTAACGCCTACAGCACTCCATTAATTGAACTAGTTCGATCCTGTTGGTTCTCTGCATTCTTTTATGCCAATGATACCCAAATAGTGGTATCGGCTACTGCAGAACCTGAAAAAGTGGCAAAAGATTTTAGAACAAGTATGACTAGCATTGCTAATTGGATGCAGAAGACTTTCTTAAAATTGGATACAGAAAAAACAGAGTTAGTGCTATTTGGTAAGTATTCCTCCATCTGGAGCTCCTTTTGGTGGCCACACATTCTCGAGCCCCTTCCACTCCCAGTCCAGAAGGCTAGAAATTTGGGTAGTCGTCTTTGACTCAATCCTCACTTTTATTGACCACTCCAATCAGGTAACCTCTTCCTGTTTCCTTATGTTAAAACATTCAAAGAAAATCTTGCCCTTCCTTCCCATGGAGCTTAGGAAAAGTGTTATCCTGGCTGTTGTCGTATCTAAAAGGGAAAATTTTATTGAACTTTATATGGACTCCCAGTTGTCTTCTTAATAAGTTGCAAACCGTCCAAAATGTGGCAGCAAGAGTGCTGAAGAACCTCCCCAGATTCTGCTCAGCCTTTGAAGCCATTTAAGACCTCCATCGGCTGCCCATTACTAGGCAGATATGTGTACCCAGAATAAAAAGTGTCCATTGGGGAGGGAGACGTTTCTCCTACTCCACCTCCAGATGGTGGAACTCTATCCAATCACTTGAGGTCAGCCTCAACTATTGGAGTTCAGGAAGGAACTTAAGACTTTTCTTTTCAGCCCATAGTTTAATGCTCTCATCTAACTGCTAGGCAAATGTTTAGGTATTTTATATTCCGTACTGTCAGATTTTCAAATGACAATAGTGCCAGGATGCCTTTTTGGTAATCGTGCGCTTGATTTAAAATTTATTTAAAATTGTTGATCTCCAAAAAGGCCTAAATCAATAAATTGAATTGAAATTCAAGTTTATCATTGTAATCCTATTGTTGGAAAAGATGTGATTTTTAACCCCATGAGGCGGTTCCTTTCCATAAATCATTCAGGTTGTAATCATGAGTCAAATAATGCTGAGGAGTAGGGCTCCCCCGATTGAGGTATGGAAAAGGGGCTTGGACTATTATATGGGACTGGAACGTCCAGTGTTTGAGGCCCGCGGCTGCCCCAGAAAGCACTATAAAATTTGGAAGCGGTGGGCGGAATACAGGGGGCTGTGGCTGCAGCCGCCGCCGCGGCAAGATGCAACTGAAGACCGATTGTTCTGAGAACCGGGGCGAGGAGGAGAGTGTAATACCGATATTGTATAGACTGATTAGCTTAGTTCCAGGTGACCATCGTGACCAGGGCTAGGGTGGGTTGAGGGGGTGGGGGTAGTTCAAAGTTAATGCCTTATCCTGCTTACTGTACTGATTGCTATATTTTGCTTCTTGATTACATGCTCACAGCTCCTCCGGTGTTCGGAGTACTGTGGATGTCTCGGAATCGTATTTCGAATGTCAATAAAAATTTGGTTCTGAAAAAAAAATAATGCTGAGGAGGTTAAAATATTCAAATTGAATTCTAATTACACATGAAATGTTCATTGTTCAATATATTTCTCTTAGTATTTTAATGTGAGGACTTTATTGCTTAAGGAAAATAATTAGTATTTGTTTTTCTATATGTAGGAAGCATTACATTAATGAAACCACTGTATCCCACCTTCTTTCATTCCTTTCCTGTTCTTTATGAACGTTTCTATTGTTGAACTTTAAAGATTGCCCGAAATTAAGAATTGTGCTCTACATAACTTTGCTGTGTTACAGTATTTTGATTTTTATGTACAACTTTCGTCTCTTATGTGTATGGCAACTGATGTTTTGTTTTGCTTTAATAATCAGCTCATGTTTATTAGGTTTTATTATTCAATAAAATGTTTCAAACGCAACAAATGGTAGTTGATATGTATTTACAACTGCAACATTTTTATTGTATGGGCACTTTCAAAGGGGCCACAAATCTGGTCTGTGGGATGACGGAGGTCGACATTGGCATCAGCATGGAGAGGTTTGGGCAGGTGATTGGGGGTACATGTAAAGTTGGAATTAGGGGGAACAAAACGTACATTGTGTGGACTGTGACTCCTGGAGCTATTGTGAGGGATACCATGCTACCCTGTAAATGATTTCCCTACTGATTATTATCACGGTGAAGATCCCTCAGAAATAAAAATGATGTTACTGTCAATGCCAATGGAGGACATCAACTGCCACAGCTTGGACCTATTGACCCAGTGGAATGCTGAGGACAGGTCCACGAAGGCTAGGTATATGGGGCTGGAACGAGCCACAGTGTATTTGTTCAGAACCATGTACAAGTTTAAACACTGTTCCGCAGTGGAACGACCTGGGCGAAAGCCGTATTGGATATCGGATAAAAAGTTGTTTTCATCAACCCATGATACAAGTGTGTCAAGTACCATGTGGCCCACCACCTTCACCACAGAGTCCAGCAGAGAAATGGGCCTATAACAATAGGTACTGTCCCGTTATCCCTTTTGAAATGCCGGGACTATAATCGATAAAGCCCAAGAATTTGTGCGGCCAATCTGGACTGCAGCATAGATGACAGCTGTGAGGACAGGCACCCAGGTTTTTAAGTGGGCGATGTAGAGATCTGGTGGGATCCCATCTGGCGCAAGGGCCTTGTTTTTAGATAGACCCAGAATACCTCTTGCGTGGTGAAAAAAAGTTCCGACTTGCCTTCCACCCTTTCCTGCCCCTCGATTGGAGGGGTATCCGACTGGAAGATACTCTCGAAATGATATACCCAATCGTCCTGTGTGATTTGGGCATCCAGTAAATTAGCTCTATTTTCCAGATTAACAGATGGGCTGTTAATAATACCCCAAAACTTTGAGCTATTCCGCAGTGTACTAGCCTTCACTAAATCGATCCAGGCCTCCTCCTTCAGGACAGACTCGCGAGTTGCTAGAGCAGTCTTATATCCTCTTCGTAGGCCTTTGACCTCCACCCGGTCTCGGGGTTTAACACCCAAGGCCTGTCACAGGTTCCTGGAAGCCTGGGAGCACGCCGAGTAAAACCATTGTGGACCTGGTTGCTAACGGCCCCGTAGAAACTTCCTTATGACAGTAGACATGGATCCAAATGCACCCATGATGTTCAGAGCACTTGCCTCATCGTCGAGACAGGTGGCAAACTCGCTGCGACATCGAGTTAAAAGGGACTCGTGGAGTACCTCTGGGACAATACACCCCCACTTTACGCTCCTTCCCGCTTCCACCTCTTTAAGGGGGCACCAGCCCCCCGTCCACCTTGGTGTGTCTGAGTGTTTGGGTCCCACCTGTTGAGACACAAATGGGGTTGTGGTCACTTTATTCACTCGCCTGCTCAGAAAATTCGGTAACCAGAGAGTAAAAGGGGGTATATACAAAGGTGAAATCAATAAAGGTCTCACAACATCTCCCAAAAAGGTGGGAGTAATGTCTTTTTTCCCTGGAGGCAGCTTATTCATTACAGATGTTAGATCAAATTCAAGCAAGATGGAATTAAGCTCAATACCCTGGGGAGTATGTTCCGTGTGTAAGCCTGCTTGTCGTGCACAGTCCATAGCTTCCACTCCTCCTTTCCTTATGTCCCCACACACATGAGTGTTAAAATCCCCTGTTAGAAAAATGTAGTGATAACTCTGACCTTTCAGGATGCTATCCTGAAGTACAGACGCCAACAGAGTTATTTAGCCCTCATCCGAGTGTGTAACTCCCGCGTTGTAATAGTTTACCCAGAAGTAGCTTGCTCTTTCCACTGGACAACAACATCACATGTGAATTGGGAGAGACACATATAGTGAGGTAGTGTAAGAAACTGTCTCTCTATACTGCACTAAAGTGAGGTACAGTGTGTATAGAGTCCAAGGATCTCCAGAGGTAGGCAGAGTTAAAAGTTAGATAGAAACGTACTCTCTAAAGTGGTAGCTTGGTCGAGCAGTGAGGCAGTATCAGAGGACAGTGTAAAGCATTTGATGTACACACTCAGTCAGAAAATGAATTCACACACTCAAGAACTGAACTCTAGGCCAATTGTTTTTGTATAAAAAAATTACTGTTGTTTTATTTCTAGAACCATGCAAGTCTGGCACAGGTAAGCATAAAAATACTTTGCAGTAATAATTTACTTGTATGAACACAGTTCAAGTATGCAGTAGAAATTGTACTTTGTTTGATTTACAGGGGAGCAGTATTATGCAACACTTAGCAAATAGAGTACATTGAAATGAATAGGCTTTTTCAGTAAATTGCAGGTAAGTTACTTTTTACGTTACTTTTCTAACTCAGTGCTGGATACCTAGATTCAGAACTGGGACATTTCCTAGAAACAGGTAAGTAATTACGTTTTGGTTCTTCACATGATTTTTAAAGAATATTTTCAGTTTTCAAAACACCACACTTGGAAACTTTTTGGAGCAGCACATTGAAATGAATGGTCTTCTACAATAAATTGCAGGTAAGTTACTTGTCGCTTTACTTTTCTAACTCAATGCTGGATACCTAGATTCAGCACTGAGACATTCCCTAGAAACAGGTAAGTAAACACGTTTTGGTTATTAGTGCATTTTTTAAAGACTATTTTGAGGTTTCAAAACTCCACACTTAAAAACATTTTCGAGAAAAAGTGTCCATGTTATCCTATGAAGGGAAAACAGAATAACGGTTCTCAGGTAAGTAATCTACTGTGGGTGTTCAGGTTCTGGGGTTAGACTCAGGGGTGACCCAGGGTCAGTGATGCACTGTTGTTACACCTTCAGCGGCACTAGGACAGCCGGGTGCAGAATGTTGAGGCCCAATGTTATTCTATGGAGAATAGGGGAGCACCGGTTTGTGGCCGTTGGCAAGCAGGCCACGGGATTATGGGAGCAAAGCGCTTAGGGTTTAGCTCAGGGCAAGTTGGGGACCAAAGGTGCACCCTCAGCGGCACTAGGGCGGCCGGGCGCATGGGGCTGTTTTGAGGTCGGGTGCCCTGTTGATTTCAATGGAAATTCTCGGGACAAACAAAACACTGCAGGCTCGGGGACGAGGATCTTCGAGGAGCGACCACCACTTCGAGGGGTAAGTTGGGATGTTGAGGGTTGGTTAGGCACCGCTGGGTTGGGCACACAAGGCCGTGGGGCGTGGAGTGCAGGGGGCCCTTTCAACATCAGTTTTTCTTACCCGCTCTGGTCGCGGTAGGGGGTTCTCTGGATTGAGGCTGCAGGCGTCGTCTGGAGGCTTGAGACAGGTCAGGGGTCGCTGGATATCTAGTCAGGATTGCCAGGGGGACCTCCTCGTGGTGTTGTTTCACTCAAGCTCGTGCCAGGTTCGGCAGGTGCACAGTGGGCTGGATTCGCGGTTTCTGGCTGGCACCAGAAGCTGCAGTTTAAACATGTGCGGTGTTCACAAGAGAAACAGTCTTGAAAGTGAAGGCAGGTCCTCTGGGGTTTGTGAGGGTGCTGGCTACTGGACACGCCGGGGTTTCGCAGGAGCAGGTTCTAGGGGAGACAGGCCTGTAGGGCTGGGGCCAAGTCAGTGGGCGTTGTCCTCTTATTAGCTCTGCACGGATTCTCGTCCTTCTTCTCTTCTTTTCTTGTTGTTGCTGGATCTGAGGAAGGAAGGTTCAGGGTGCCCCTAAATATGAAATTTAGGGGCATTAAAGGTAGGTAAAGGGTAGGGACTAATGGGTCCATTCCCCTGTGGTGGGTACACCCCCTATTCTGCCACTCTCCAGTGGGAGTGGGGCTGAAGCCTGTCCCTGGTTGGCTGGGTCCGCCCATCCTCAAGATGGCAGGGACTCGAGGTAGTGCTTCACCTCGCCTCCCCCACCTTAGGGGTGGAGTTGGCAGAGGTGGGCACACCTCTCTTCCTCAATTGTTTTCCCCGCGGGTTCTCCCGCCCAAAGTGGGGGGTAGAACCAGAGGGGAACTGTTGCTGAAAGCGACAAATGGTCTGGAGAGTCTCACAAAGGTGGCATGCCTTTGAAGCTTCCCCTTCGTGAACCCTGCCCATCCTGGGGGTGGAGGCATGGCACCTCGTCCCAGGATGTGCATTGTTTCAGACCCCCGAGAGCATCAAGCTCTCGACCTAGGGGTCCAGAAACAGGTCTGGTGGTGGCAGCCTAAGCAGCCACTCAGTCAGGTCACTCGGAGTTTGTCGAGTTTCAGGGGGCATTTCTAAGATGCCTTCTGTTGTGCATTTTACCTTAAATCCCACACTGGCATCAGTGTGGGTTTAATATGCTGAGAAGCTTGATATCAAACTTCCCAGTCTTCAGTGTAGCCAATATCGTGTTGTGGAGTTCGTAATGACAAGCTCCCAGCACCATATATTCTTAATGGCAGCACTGCACTTACAGTGCGCGGGAATAGCCTTGGGCACTGTAGGGGTACAGGGCTCATGCACCTGTACCCTCACCACTGGCATTGAAAGTATGCCAGGGCAGTGGTTTGTGGGCATGGCACACAAGGATTTGTGCCATGTCGACTCTTCAGTTTGTTCTGCACCAAGACACGCAGACTGCAAAGGAAGTGTGTGAGTGTCAGGGTACAGGGCCTCTAAGGGTGGCACAATAAGTGCTGCAGCCCTTAGAGGCGTTCTCTGTCACAGTGCCCTGGGTACCTGTGGTACCATTTACCAGAGTCTGACATGTAGCCAGAGATGTCAATTGGGTTAGTTTTGGGGAAAGAACAAAGGCTCTGGGAACCTGATTGGCAGGGACCCAGGGTACACCAAGAAAAAGTGCATCAGTAGTCTAGCAAAAAGTGGGGGGGTTACTGCAACAGAAACCCACTATCCTAAAGGTAGCGGAGATGCCAAGGACAGCTAGAGAAACAAAGGTGATAAGCCCCCTCTTGGCTCTCCCTGACCTGGACAGGGTAGCTGGAATGAGGAGTGTTTTATAGCCATCCAGGTGATAAATATTGTCTACAGCCCAAGTTTCCTGAAGGCATATCACATAAAAACTCTTAACAAGGGCCAACCATTCGGTGTTCTGGATCTTACTCTCCAGCCCCGCGATATTCCAAGAAAGAAATTTACACCCTCCATTCACACTCCATGCCTGTTCCGGTGGCGATACATTTCCCTGGGATGCGGGTGCCACAGGGTCCTAGGGATCCACACATCGTCAATCTCCATCTTCCTATGAGCTCAGAGGAGTAAACCTATTTCCTGTGCTTACTCCTGTAATCCCCTCTGCACGACCCCTATGGCCCACATCTTGGAGCCGCTCGCGCTGGGACCGTAGTTGGTAATAATGGGGACTGTAGAAGTGTCAAGATTGCTGAGTTCCAACACCTGTAGTTAGACTGGGCAACCGTGCTTAAGATTCAGTTGACCATGACTGGATTGTTAAAATTGATGATAATGCAGTCCCCCAGTCAGGATTTCTTGGCGCTACCAACCCACTGTGTCCGGTGCACCATGAGAATTTGGTTTTCCACCCTAAGCCCAGGGTCAGTGTTGGAATTGATCCAGTGCACCACCTTACTGTTCAGCTGGTAAAAGTCTTCCTTGGTCCCGGGGTTGAGGCATGGTACTCACACCACAACAAGCGGAGTGGACTCAGGTAGGAGATGAACAGAGCCCAAACTAGGAGAATAGTTATTCTAGTCCCCGGGGCATGGCTTCCAGCCCCTCCCACCTGTCATCGGAACTGTACAATCCGCCCACTTTGAAACCCTGAGATTGCAGAGATTGAAAATATACTGAGTTCTGGGTGACCCCCGCCCCCCTCCGGTTGGCTGGACGGTCTTTAGGGTCAGTCCTGAGCATAATAGGTGGCATTGTATCTCCTACCATGTGACTAGGCTGCTTTGTGATAGACACTGCTCTGTCTCCTACCTCCGTGCCACTACCACTGGGACTGGAAATGGTGGTCGAGATCGTAGGCCTTGTAGGAGGGATACTTGTGGAGAGAAGGACACGGTCCCCTTGCAAAGAGGCGATCAGTGCAGACAGGTTGCTTTCCAGTGCAGAAAGTTGTAGTAGGATGGGGTCCAATTTAGTTCCAAGTGCTGACAGCAAGGCCGCTTTGAGCATGTCTAACGAAATAGCATCCACGTTAGGCACTACTGAGTGGACTGCTGAAGATGACTACGATCCAATGTTCTTTCTGCGTTTACAAGGGCCCCCAACCAAAGGGCGCTTCCTCTTAACGCCTCCTGGGCCCAACCCATTGCTAGGGGTCATGTCAGAGGCTGACCGAAAAATTGGCGACTGGGCACCGACCCATGTGACAACAACTGGTGTAAGGAGGACGATACCCCCAGCCTGGTCTTGAGGCATATGGAGTAGTTTCTTACCTGTAACTCCAGTTCTGTAGTAGGGGTATCTCTGTTATAGTCATAATCTAGTGAATAGTCCCGCCCATGTGTGTGGACCCCGGAGCAATCAAAAATAATCTCTTAAGCTGTCTTTATTGCAGTACCGCATAGACACTTAAGAGTACATTAAAGACAATAATGCAGCCTGTACCTACAAGTCTAAACTGTCCAGTACTTCAACTAGAAATGCCAAGGATATTACACCAATATCACATCGGCTGCCAAGCCATGCCCCGTGCCTGGCCTATGTTATTTAATTATTTGCGTCACATTCTCCTCGTGCCTGCCTGTGTTATTGTATTGTTTGCGTCAGATTCTCCTCGTGCCTGTCCTGTGTTATTGCATTGTTAGCATCAGATTCTCATAGTGCCTGGCCTTTGTTATTGCATTGTTTGAGTCAGATTCTCCTAGTGCCTGGCTTGTGTTATTGCATTGTTTGAGTCAGATTCTCCTAGTGCCTGGCCTTTGTTATTGCATTGTTTGCATCAGATTCTCCTAGTGCCTGGCCTGTGTTATTGCATTGTTTGCATCAGATTCTCCTAGTGCCTGGCCTGTGTTATTGAATGGTTTGCGTCACGTTTTCCTAGTGCCTGGCCTGTTTTATTGCATTGCTGGCATCATATTTTCCTAGTCCCTGGCCTGTGTTATTGCATTGTTTGCGTCACGTTTTTCTAGTACCTGATCTGTGAGATTGCATTGTATGCACTGCTCTTGCTATGTTATTATTCTAATAGTTGCAGCTTTTCTAACAAACATGGTACCTTTTATTCCAATCAAGTGCATCTGACTGCAAGGACACTGCACTCTTCCTGCAGGAGCAATCGATTTCCTATTTATGTAGCAACAGACAGCACAACATGTCTGCCAGAGATGTCGTAGGGTCAGAAACAGTACATATGTAAGTAGGTATGATGCAAAACAAACTGTTGAGTAAGATTTTAAACGAAGAATCTGCTATGATAGATGGCGAAACATCAGCAGTAGGACAATGGTACATGGAATGATATTGGTAGATTGCAGTGCGTGTCACTTATTGTTCTTTTCTTCCACTCTCATGGCGGCACGACGTGAAATATGTACATGTCATCATGACTCTGCTTTTCCTTTGTAACCAAAACCTGTAAATGATATATTGCAAATTCGAAGAATGTTTGCCTGAAGCCGAATATTCTGTATAAAGAGAGAAGCCTGACTTTGTAAATTCGAGCAGTCTCCTGAGAATATACTTCCCCGTGTGTTGTACTTCTAGGATACTTGTTACCTTGGTTGCAGCCAATAAATCGATCTTTGACTTCACCTAGAAGACTCTTGAGTTTCTGTGGTCTGGATCAGGAAGAACCCGAGGTCTCTGGGTGTACCCTGACACCGCTGGGTTACCGGTTCTGTGCCGGTTCTTAAAAACCCAGTACCTCAGCTGGCGCCCAACGTTTGGGGCGATTCCAGTGGTACCAGTCAGCCAGAGGATCGTGAGGAGCTTCGTGTGAAAATTCCAGAGGACGGCCAACCACCTCATCGACCCCTGCATGTCGACGTGGTCCGAAGGTCTTTGCTGCGATGTTCCCCGCTTCCCGACGGCTACAAGGACTGCTGCCCTGGCTATCGCCCTGATTTGGACCCTTGAAGTTTGGTAGAGCAAAACACTAAGATGAGTCTTCTGGTGACGTCATTGATATCTCAGTTAAGTATAAGTGGAGCGTCTCCCAGTCCTTAGTTGGTCTTAGCCTTGGGTATCCTTTGGGATAATTGTTGGTACTTGCAAGCACCAAAACCGAAGGACTCGTGTATTCACGAGAAATATCGTAATCGATAATCCTTTGAAGTTTGGAACTAGACTAGAGAGCGAAGATGCCTAGTCTTAGACTTGGAAATTTGTTTTGCCTTGGTTGTAATAATAGGGACTCCCGATTGGAGGACTCATGTCCGGTTCCTCCGGTTGGAACTCCAACCTACGAGTTATATGTCAAACACGGAGTAGGCCCCATCACATACAATGAAGTGTGGATCAAATACACAAGGAAAGATGGTGTTTTAAAATGGCCCCAATATGGTAGCTTTGATGCCGAAATCTTAGACAACCTTGAAGTTAAACTGTTCAAAAAGAAAGCCCGGCCGGCGATGTTTGACTCTTTTCGCCTATGGCGTAAGGAGGCCAAACAAAAAGAAATCAAATTAGCTAAGAAAAATAAGAGAGAAGGGGGAATGTCAGTAATGCAAGCTGCTATGCAGTTTAAAGACAATGAAGAAGAGCAGATGAGTGAGCAGTTGCACAGGCAACGTAAAATGGCAATAGATAAATGTTATCCAGTTTTGCCGTCTCTTCAGCAAGAGGCAGCAAAAGAGCGTGAAAAAGATCCATTGATGTCACATTTGTTAAGTTCACCACCCCCCTATGCGCAAAATGCCACGGCACCCCCGCAACCTTTAGTTGTACAACCTGCGCCTCCTATTCCTCCTATTCAGCACTCACCAGCTGTTCTCCAGCTGGCTCCTATCCCTATGGTGCAGCCTCCTCAAGGCCCACCGATCACACCTGTTTCACCTGCGCTTTCCACAATTTTGCCTACTGTACTTTCTACTTCTCCTAATGCTCCCTCTACGATTTTGCCTAGTGCTCCTTCTATGTCTCTTGATGCCTCCTCTGCTATTGTCTCTGCTCCTGCCTTATCTCACCCCGTTGTTCCACCCGTTCTTCCCTCAGTTTCACCTTCCATTCGGCAGAAAATGGCCAGCACTGTCACTAACCTTTTCTCACCTCTTTTCGGGTCGCCTACTACGACCCCTAAAATGGAACGAAGACAGTTGCGAAGTCGACTGCCTGACTATCAAGAGAGAGACTCACTGAATCGTTTGGCACGGAAATGGGTGATGGACACTGTGAAGTATGATGTAGAGTCTGTCATGGAAGTCTTGCATCAATGGGAAGCACCGACGCAGAGATATTATTTTGAACAGATGTGTGTTTTCCTTTGCGAGGATTTGGAAGACAATGATCTGGAATGCAACCCGCAATAATTGTGTCGTGTACGGTTTAGGTTTGGAGAGGGCATGATTGTAGGTCCCGATGTAGAGCAAGCGGTTGAAATATTGTTATCATATCGGAGTAAGGGGAGCAGTTCTGGATCACAATTTGAACCTGGTGCGTCTAGTAGGAAAAAGGCGCAACAATACTCCATGAGAGAAGTCCCCCCACAATGGAGAGATGGCGACATAACTGTTAACCCACCTATTCTGCCACACTTTCAGCGTGTATGGGTACATGTCCCATGGAAGCGAGCTGAAGTTTTAGCACTTAAACAGACATTACCTGATCCGCGTAAAAATCCTGCAGGGTATTACAAAGAGTTGTCACAAACTGCTGGGTCATGCATAATGATTTTAGCCGATATCGATATGTTATTTGGGAATGTTGTTCCACAGCCTTTATGGGGTAAAATTCGTCATACAGATCATGATCAGGAATTAGGTGACTCATGGGCTAATATTGCTGCTGCAGATGCCCGACAAGTTGATGGTGCTAAGCCTGAGCCTTTGATAGCAGAACTCCCTGGTAGAATAGTTGATTACATGAAAACGATAATGCCTGCAATACGCGTAAATTGGGATACGTTATCTGCATGCAAGCAAAAGAAAGAAGAAACTGTCTCCGATTTCTTCACCGGGTTTGAAGAAACATTTGTCGACCACAGCGGTCAAGATATGACCACAGAAGGTGGTCAGAGATTGTTTGTCAATAAATTCGTGCACAATCTGCTTCCAGAATTGTGTAAAAAGTTAAAGGATTCGGAAAGTTCTTGGGCTGTGTCATCTTCAGCGCAGATATTGGCTACTGCACAATATTACGAAAATAGAGACAAGGACAAGAAAGATAGAGTAGAAAAGAAAACTAAAGAGCTGAAAACAAAGGTTTTGCTACAGCAAGCCTATCCGCCACGTGGTGGTGGTAATCAAAATAATAATGGCCAGAATAATTTTCAGCAGCCTCAACAGTATCAGAGGAACTCGCCAAGAGTCGAGTACACTCAGCCACGTGTCCCTGTAGGCCCCAAGCAGTGTTCATATTGCAAAGGAGAAGGTCATTTCAAGTATAGTTGTCCTATTTTGTTACAACGTGCAAATGGTGTTTCTGGTGCAAGAGGTCGTGGTGTTCAGCAAGCGCCTAGAGGTAGAGGACGTGGAAACATCCCTCAGAACGCACGTCCCCTTCCACCACAAAATTCTATGAATAGGTTCGATCAGCAGAACAACGCATCTGACAGGACAGCTCAATACTATGTTGTTGATTACTATACAGAAGATGAGTATTTGGAGGGTAATGATTGCTAGGACAGCCATAGACAAAGAGAGGGAGTTGTTTCAGTTCCAGTAGATCAGAGCGGACCTTACATTGAGGTGATTACATCAGGTGTGTCAGAGCCTTTTCTGTTGGATACTGGTGCTACAAAGAGTTCTATTATGCACTCCAAACTCCCTGGCGCACCTTTGTCTGGCGAAATTAACGTTTCTGTAGGTTTTTCTGGCGCCGCAGTTAGAAATCCGATTTCTGACCCTTTGTCTCTTTCTGTTGGTCCTTGCGAATTCGAAGCACCCCTCATTCTGACAACAGGTTGTGGTGAAAACTTGCTAGGATTGGATTTGTTAAATAGATTGTATGCGACTTTGTACTGTTCTCCTTCAGGAGTACAACTTACTTTAGGCAAGAAAGTGGTTTCTCCCATGTATTTGTCGAGGGATAAACTTCCAGCAGAATTGTCATTTCTTCCAGATATTCTTTGGGCCGCTGGTCCTAATGATGTAGGCCTTTTAGAAATTCCACCATATGTTGTAACATTGAAAGCCAACGTTAAAATGCCACAAATTCCCCAATACAAAATCTCGAGTGAGGGTGGAAAAGCCTTGCTAGCGATCGTTTACGAATTGATTGAAAAGGATGTGATTGAAGAAACACGAGGCAACGTTTGCAATAGTCCAGTTCTGCCTGTTTTAAAACGAACTGACCCCCTCAGCCACCTGTGTACAGATTCGTGATTGATCTTAGAGAGGTGAATAAAATAGTTGTGCCACAATTCCCAGTTGTCCACGACATTACCACAATATTGACCATGATTCCAGCTTCTGCCTCTTGGTTTTCGGTGATCGATCTAAAGAATGCTTTCTTCAGCATCCCGATTGCTGAGGAAAGCAGGGATATTTTTTCCTTCAGTTTAGGAGGTCGAAGCTTCCGCTTTAAATGCGCTCCTCAGGGCTACTGTGAAAGTCCATCAATATACAGTCAAGCTCTAAAAACACAGCTTGATACGATTGTTTTACCTAAAGGTGCTGCTCTTGTACAGTACGTGGATGATTTGCTCATTGCTGCAGACACTGAGGAAATTTGTAAAAAGGCAACGCTGTCATTATTGCGTCATCTGTGTGAACTTCATCACAAGGTGTCACTTTCCAAACTGCAATATTGCCGACAAGAAGTGACCTACTTAGGTCACCTCTTATCAAAGGAGGGAAGGAAACTGACCCCAGAAAGAATTCAGGCAATAGCGAAATTGAATGTGCCAAGAACACAGAGAGAAGTGCGTGCTTTCTTGGGCATTACATCATACTGTAGACAGTGGATTCCGAATTTTTCGTTATTAGCCAAACCCTTGGTGGCATTAACGTGCAAAAATACACCCAATCCCATTCCTTGGTCTGAAGAGTGTCAGAAAAGTTTTCTTGAATTGCGCACAGCATTGTGTTCGGCTCCTGTGTTAGGTACCCCCGATTATAGTAAGCCTTTCACATTATATGTCCACGAGAAAGAGGGCTGTGCATTGTCTGTGTTGACTCAGTTGTTTGGAGGTAGGCAGCGTCCATGTGCCTATTTTTCGTCAACTTTGGATCTGGTAGCTAAAGCATTGCCAAGTTGTTTAAGAGCCACAGCAGCAGCAGCAGCTGTTTCTATTCGACAGTCTGCTGGTCTAGTAATGAATAATACACTAGTCGTGATGGTCCCACATTCAGTAGACACGTTGTTAAATAGAACCAAGACACAGCACTTAACTAGTGCTCGACTGTCCAGTTACGAATTGACATTACTAGCGAGTCATGTGCACATAAAAAGGTGCAGTACCTTAAACCTAGCTACATTGTTGCCAATTGCAGAGGAATCAGATGTTTCAGAACAGCACGATTGTTTTCTCAGAACAGAGGAAGAGACGAAAGGGAGAGTAGATCTATCCGATACTTCTCTTGCTGAATGTGATGGTACATTATGGGTGGATGGTTCGTGTTTCAAGCTCCCGAGTGGTGACACGACTGCAGCATATGCTGTCACGACTTTGCATACAGTTGTTGAAGCTGCGCGTGTGCCACATAATTCAGCTCAAGCAGCAGAATTAATTGCACTCACAAGAGCATGTGTATTGTCCAAAGGAATGAAAGTGACTATCTACACTGATAGTCAGTATGCATTTGGAGTGGCTCACAGTTTTGGACGATTGTGGAGAGAACGTGGGTTCCTGACTTCGCATGGAGCTAAGATTCAGCATGGTCAGTTGGTGAATGAGCTTCTTGAATCACTGACCTTGCCCCTGCAAATGGCGATTGTGAAATGTAGTGCTCACAAGAAGGTGACTGATGATGTTGGTCATGGAAATGCATTTGCTGATGGGATCGCGAAAGAAACGGCAAAGAAGGTAATGAGCCGAATGTATGTTGCAGGCCCTGCAAGATGGACTGGTGATGTTGGAATGTGTGAAGACACAATAGAGAGTGTGAAGTCCATTCAAGCTGAGGCCACAGAGAAAGAATTGAGCACGTGGAGAGAAAGTACGGGAAGAATGGATACAAATGGTTGTTGGATTGAATTATCAGAGCATCAGAGATGGTTGTTACCCGATGCATATGTGCTTGCAGTGGTTACAATGGCTCATGGGATGGCTCATATCAGCGTGAAAGGGATTTGCGAGTTGTTGGCCCCAGTATGGAAGAATTCAGGGATTCCCAAGTGTGCAGAGAATGTTGTCAAGAATTGCATGGTATGTCTGAAACACAATCCTGGTAGGGGAACCCCAACTCCAGCTGGTCATTTTGCACCTCCTACGTACCCGTTTGAGGTTTTGCAGCTAGATTTCATTCACATGGAGAGGTGCAACAATTTAAAATACGTACTCGTTGTTTGTGCCTTCTCAAGATGGGTAGAAGCCTATCCCCTAAAAGACAATACTGCCTTGTCCACAGCAAAAGCCCTTGTGAAAGAGTACTTCCCCAGGTTTGGAATGCCTAGAATGGTCTGGTCTGATAATGGAAGTGAATTTGTGGGTCGTGTGATGAAGAGAGTGTGTGAAGGGCTAGGTATTCGGCAGAAGTTCCACGCTGCAAATCACCCCCAATCAGCTGGATTCGTAGAATGTTACAATGGCACTTTAAAACTTAAACTGGCCAAAATCCAAGCGAGCACGGGTCTTAAATGGCCTGACGCTCTACCCTTAGCACTCCTGTCCACTAGAATGACTTTGTATTCACGAGTGAAACTTAGTCCATATGAGATCGTTTTTGGCCGGCCAGCCAACATATGGGGATTGCCTAGACCCACTAAGTTCAGCGAGCTTGAACACCCTATTTTGCTTAATTATCTGTATGAATTGACGGCTAAATTGCGTGTTTTGGATCAACAGGTCCACAACACCCTGCCTCCGGTCTCTGAGACTCCGGGTCACGCCATTGACCCCGGTTCCTGGATTCTTGTCCGCAACTTTCAAAGAACGAAGAACGACCAGCCCAGGTTGACCGGGCCTCATCTCGTCCTTCTTTCTACAAGATCAGCCGTTCAGGTGGAGGGGAAGGCCAACTGGGTTCACGGGATCCATTGTAAAAAAATCCCTTTCCCTCTGCCCTATGACCAGTGGGTCCAGAAGGGTGTCGCTGACCCAGAACCTGATACCGTGTCACATGCCGTCCCTTTAATGACTTGCATGTAAAAAGAACTGACTCTGAGTGAGAAAGTGAAAACCTTTTGCACAAGGCTGTGCCACCACCTAATCGATTGAACACTACAGAGCCTGACCTCTTGTTCCAGGATCAGACAATACCTGGAAAACAACGATATAATTTGAGACCGAGGAAAACGAACTAATAAAACACTTTCTTTTTGCAATTTGAGACCAAGATCCATGGACTAATAAATAGGTATTTCTTTTTCCTCCCAAATACTATTTTTGAAAGTGCAGCTCTCCCATCTAAGAAACTTGCTTATTTTTGTTTTTCGAACCGCCATCCGGGTTCCGCTGCTAGGGCCGCGGTTGATTAAAGTCTTTGGGGTGCAGCTGACTACGTTAGGTCGGTAGTTCTGGTTGGTCCAAGGGAGTTGCCCTAGACTGACAGAAGCATCCCTTAGCAGAGGCAACCTCCCACCGCGGGCAGCACTTTAGAGAGGATGGAGTTTCCCGATGTGGAGAGACCTGCCAAATGGACGAATTTTGGACAAAAATTGTGCAACGTGATGACAAGGAAAAGTTTTATAATATTGTGTATTTCTATGCTATTCAGTATGACGATATTTTTGATAAGTTACGTTTTATTTTATTTTCGTGTAACATTTGCACCCACTGCATCACCCATACCTCCTCCCACTGTTTCCTCTCATTCTTTCCACCCTCTGCCTGACCACGAATCAAATAGGAGATTGGAATTCATTAATAACTCCTTTGTTCAGTTGTTACACCAACACCAACTTGTAATGAACACAACTAACTGTTGGGTGTGCGGTCTTATGCCTCACACAGCGGATAAAGGTATCCCTTATTTGGTCCTGCCATTTAGTCACAATGGTTCTGTATGGGCATATAGGACAATGTTCATATATGCACACGAAATCTACCCCCTACGTTCTGTAACAGACAATCCTAGAAAAAGTGCTCTAGTCAAGGGTATAGTAGACATTATTAAGGAAGGTATTTCTTATGAGACTATCCCGAGAGATGAGACACTAGTCTACATAGGATGGAACATGACTTGATATGGAGCTATTCTGAGTGAGAAACAGCAAGCTAAGAGATCGTCCCCGATTTGGATTGTACCCCATCAGGGTCATCTGTATCTGCAAGGTAATGGCACAAATCCCAGGGCTCCGTTAGGGAAGAGTGTCTGTACTGAAACGTATGTTTTTGGATCTCAGACTTCCCCTGCATTTTTAGCAGCTAAGGGTACCTATTTCATCTGCCACGATAGAGCCTATACATGGTTGCCCCCTGACTTTTCGGGCTCATGTTTTGTTTCCTTCCTGTTGCCTCCCACCTACACAGCAGCGGCAGACTACCACAGGACAAGGATAGTTAGAGGTGTTTTGAGTGAAGAAGACACTGCAGGTCAAGAATTTGGGGACTTTGCAAAGGGTTTTCTGCCGTTCTGGGGATCCATGGCTAACAGCAGGAACATTAGGCAATTGACCAGGGTAGTTGAGTCCACCGTGATTGACACTGCTGGTGCCCTTAGTAACTTGACTGCTGAGCTCCAGTCGGATCGACTTATGACCCTTCAGAACAGGGTCGCTTTAGATGTCATACTTGCAGACCGAGGTGGGGTATGTAGATTGATCCAATCGAGTTGTTGCGTTTTCATCCCAGATAACGCTCCAACAGTGTACCAGGCCATCTCCAAACTACATAAGATTTCCGAATCTATTCATTTGGATGAAGGAGATTGGTCGTTAATGGGATGGTTCTGGGAACTGATATCTGCCTGGGGATGGAAAATTCTAATGGTCATTGGGATGGTCTTAGCCATTCTTTTCCTGTTCTGTCTATGCATACAGTGTGCTCCTGCAATATGCGGCCTTTGCGTCACATCATGTGTAAGGAAGCCTGTATCAAGAGATGAACTGAGTACTAGAATGATGTTACAGCAACATCTCAATGACTTTAGGAATATAGATCTGGACTCAGATTAACATGAGGATAGATTAATTGCCTATGTAAGGGCAAAAGGAGGGTTTGTGGTTCTGAAGATTCTGGATTCATGTAATCGTTCTGGACTCGAGAATTAAAACTTCGTCGAAACATGACGAATTTGGTATCAAAAGACCGAGAATGACGAGCACACCATGTACATATATTTTCAGCATATTCGAGTGATGATTTCACCTCGAAATCGTCAATTGCGTTCTGAACCATTGGCCTCCATTTATGTGTTGCCCTTTACATAGGCCTTAATCCAGCTGAATTCAATTCCACAAGGACACGTACTCCTTAATCGACTTTCCTATGACCTGTACAAGTTGGAACCATTGCCCCAGGCCGAACTCGTTAGGTCAGTTCCCCTCCCAGTGCCCGAACAAGATAGCATCAAGGCTCAACAAGCCATAAAACCATTTCAGCGCGCACACCTGCCGTATCTTGCTCCCATCTGTCTCTACTCTTTTTGCTTCACTTACTTTATGGTGGGGAGGTGCCTGTTTTATTGGGGGTCCACCGATATCTGATGAAATGTTGGGCCTTGCCGGGTGATTTGTTGTGGGCAGCACGACGTGAAATATGTACATGTCATCATGACTCTGCTTTTCCTATGTAACCAAAACCTGTAAATGATATATTGCAAATTCGAAGAATGTTTGCCTGAAGCCGAATATTCTGTATAAAGAGAGAAGCCTGACTTTGTAAATTCGAGCAGTCTCCTGAGAATATACTTCCCCGTGTGTTGTACTTCTAGGACACTTGTTACCTTGGTTGCAGCCAATAAATCGATCTTTGACTTCACCTAGAAGACTCTGAGTTTCTGTGGTCTGGATCAGGAAGAACCCGAGGTCTCTGGGTGTACCCTGACACCGCTGGGTTACCGGTTCTGTGCCGGTTCTTAAAAACCCAGTACCTCAGCAGAGAAGGTTGAAAGATCTGAGTCTTGATACTGGCAAATAGACTGGTAATCCCTGAGGGGGTTCAGTTGGTCTGTGTGTTGCCATGGCTGTCCAGGGGGTGTAAGAAAATGTCAGCAATTTGTGGAGGGCCCTCTTTTGGGTGAGAACCACCCAACTTCATGCAATATGGACTTGAGGGTTTGTGTCTGCGCAGGATGCGTTACATTTTGATAGCAAAATGGAGGACCTTGTCCAAAGTGGATTGATGTTACCAATGATTAACATCTTCAGTTACAACAGATAGAGAAAACAGTGGCGGCTCCCCCATTGGGGCTTGTTGCGTTGCCTCACTGCTTTCTGGCAGTGCGAGAAGGCAGAAACATAAATGGTAAAAACTACCATTAATGTTTCTGCCTTCTTGCACTGCGTGAAAGCAGAAGTGCCTCTGTTTCTGGTTGGGGGCGGGCGGGTGGGCGTCATGCTTGAGGGCGGGGGGGAGTGGCTTGCCTACTGTTGTGGGTACTGACTGTTTGGTCGGCCCCAGTGTCAAACAAAGTAGTCATGCACACTCCTGCCGGGGGGCTCTCCGCTGCGCCTAACCAATCACAAAGCGTCGTGATTGGATTAGGGGAGCAGGAAGAGGGAGGCGGCCTAAAAGGGCGCCAGGACTCCAGAGCAAGCAGGAGCTAAGACAGCGGAGCGTGATGCGGTCCCAGAGGACGCAGGTACGTTTTTTATTTTATTTAGGTAAGATACTGATAGATTACCTCCCCCCCCCCCGCTTGTACTCACCCGCTTTGCCGGCCGCAACTGTTTACATGATACCATGGGATTCGATTAAACGTTCCCACCATAAATGCTTCTTCTTCCTAAAATTATGGAACCCTATCATTGAAAACAATTGGGCTATATATCAACAGCAGGGGTCTTCTTTGATTTTCAGTGCCTGGTAGCCCTGTTTGCATGAATTTGTGTATTAATATGCCAAGGTTCTTACGTATAGTGTCAACTGATCACCATCGTTTCTCAAGCTGACAAAACCAAAAGCGTTCTCTGTTAACAAGCAAGATGCTATCACGGTTTTCCAGTGTACCTTATCCTCCGACCTCTGACTCATTTTGTAGAGAAGGCTTGTGCAGTGGCGTAACGAAAGTTGGAGGGGCAAGGTTCACAGAGGGGCCCCTGCTCCGGATTTAATCTGGAGCTCTCTGGCTTCAGTACAGTGCTGAGGGAGACCCCGTACTGCGGGGCTTGTGTCGTTGCTATCTATTCAGGAACTTTCTTTTAATAACCGCATAGCCACGTAACAGTTGAGCTGAAAAAGACACCGGAATAAAAAGATGGTGTTTTCCCAAGTGGAGTATTGGTTAATAAACATAGTCTGTGAGTCTCAAACACAGTACACATAAAGCCGCCCACCCAGGGTAGATGATACGGTTGTATCAACGTCTAGTGCAGTTATCTGCATCAACAACGTTCTTTACTAAGCTCTCAACTGTGGATTACCATTAGCATCTTAAATCCTGCAGTCTCGGCACTGTAAAACCGAGCAAAAACAAATCAAACTAGAATACGATATACATAGCATGTGCATATTTACTGATCTGTTGTGTCCTGCAAACACTATTCCATTCTGATGACAGGCTTTTCAGGAGTCATTGGAGGGTTGAGCGCTGAAGTGCCTGGCCTTGCCTGCAAGAACTCTCTGCCTGTTTTCTGCTTCCCGCCGAGCTGCTTGTGTTCCTGCTTGGAAATCGGCATCTCTCCCGACACAATCTGCCATTTCAAAGATGCTGCCGTATTTTATGTTGATAATATCTTAATAGCCTCCCCTGCTTAGGAATACGATCTAAATGACCCGTCCTCCAGTCCACCCTGCCAGGGCCGTATCTGTGAACCACGGATTGTCTTCCCTGCAGTGTCGTCGACCAGATGCCAGACAAGCAGGAGGCATCTCACACTCTCACTGCCTGTTATGTGTGGCTCAGTCCTTAATCTTTACGATAGTGAAATTTATTATTCTTTTCCTGCTAACAAGCTGTGTGGCTAAACTCTCATTCACAGAGGCTGCAGAGGCACCAGAAGTCCTCTGCGGGGCTTCCCGAAGAGGGACACATAACCATGGGGTCAGGCCACTTTTATCTTGGCTGTTTTTAGGTGTAGTCGCAGCAGGGAATGTACGAAAGCAGTTTTTCACTCCCCATCTTGTGCAAAGTGCCAGTGGGTGGGTCAGTTCAAGACTTAGGGCCAGATGTAGGTAATCCAGATTTACCGATTCTAAAATATCGAATTTTACCGATTCGGAATTTTAGAATCGGTAAATGGGATGTAGGTATTCATTCGGTAAGTATTACGGGATCGGTAAGATTTGGTAAATATAATACCGATTCGGTAAAAGGGGGAACACATTGAAGGGTGGCAGGGTGTCACTTTGACACCCTGTTGCACCCCTAAATAGTGTATGGGTGCATATGTGGCACACCTACATGCCCTAAGGGCATGTATGTCTGCCACATGGCACTGTAATAATTTGAAAAAAATTGCTTCTTTTGGGGTTTTTGATATTTACCACCAACTTGTAGTTGGTGGTAAATAACAAATCCTAAAATGGGAAAAGTACTCATTTGAGTGCTCCCTACATTAAGGTCTCGGTAATTTACCGAATCGGTATTTAAGAATTCGGTAATTTACAGATTCCTTAAATTACCGATTCGGTAAATTATCGAATTCTTAAATTAGGCCCCTACATCTGAAAAGCCTAATACCGGTCGGTAACGGCCGAAATTCTGTAATTTCGGCCATTACCGACCGGTATTAGGCTACCTACATCTGGCCCTTAGTTTTTTTTTTTAACCTAGCTACCTCATTACTCTTGGCATTTGCCCTTCTTTCAACAGACTACTATCGGAGCTGGCTGCGTGTTAAAGAATCACACCACAGGCTGCGTACGTACATAATAATCATAAGTGTTTGTTTTATTAAATCATTTTCATCTGCTATTGTGTTGTACAAACTGTGAAGAGTTAATTTTTTTTAATCGGGGCTGCATTGTGACAGGCGTTACCATACCAGAAACAACCTTTGTCTGCAATTGTTTAAGCAGTTCTTAGTTCATTAATTATTAACTTCTTTCGAGTGGTAGATGTATTCAACTGCCTCGCAATGACGTCGGGAATAACACCAATTCATCAGAAAAACTTTTCATTCATTGGCTAGGATTTTGTTTTCTCACACCGAGGCTCATCTAAAAGCTGAGTGAACGGGAACTAGCAGGCCTCGTTTTTTTAAAATCATGTTTTTAAAATATTTTCTTCTGTTCGATATGGCTCTGTCTTTGAATTTGCCCCCATGCTTGTCTACGCACGCTGGAAGCCATTGAGCATGGACTCTACGGGTATCACTTGTTGTGATGTAGTATGTGGGATCTGTCTCTGTGTAGCGTGTGGTAGTAGTGGAAGGCCTTATCTTAATTTAGGGTAGGTGTGGTCTGTCCGTGTTTTGGTGCAGGGCGTCAGTAGGAATGACGAATATGAGGTAGGAGTCCGAATAGTGGGATTACACTCTCAAATTTGCTTGAAAATGCACCATTTGCACCCTCCGTAGGTGGTTCAGTCTCGCTCGCTCGCCACAGTGAAGTACAACAATTGTTTTATGCCTCACCACTTTCAAATGTCACCAGCCGCCACTGAGAGAAATCCCAGGTACCTCTAGTTTTGAAAAGCTTCCTGCATGGGATGTTCAGATACAGTGGTTGAATTAAACCTTGGAACAGCACTTGTAGTGTTGACTTCTGGAGTCTTGTAGTGTGTGCTGTATGCAGTAGGACTGTCTCAATGCTCTACGGAGCTCATAAAATCCAGACTCTCATTCATCTCAGAGCTCGAGCTCTGTGGCATGACCAGTAGAACTGCAATAAAGAAGATGACCTAGAACAGTTCTACCTCTCCCAACCTTTGAACTGATCATTGAGGAAAGAAGACCTTGTCTGGAAAGCAGATCTACGCAAGGCACAGCTGACAGAAAGCCCCTGCCTGGAAGGAAGATCTGCACAAGGCACAGCTGACAGAAGTCCAGCCTGGCAGGAAGATCTGTACAAGGCTCAGCTGAGAGAGGTCCACCCTGGAAGGAAGATCTGTACAAGGCACAGCTGACAGAAGTCCACCATGGAAGGAAGATCTGTACAAGGCTCAGCTGAGAGAGGTCCACCCTGGAAGGAAGATCTGCACAAGGCACAGCTGGCAGAAGTCCACTCTGGAAGGAAGATATGCACAAGGCACAGCTGAGAGAGGTCCACCCTGGAAGGAAGATCTGTACAAGGCACAGCTGACAGAAGTCCACCCTGGAAGGAAGATCTGTACAAGGCACAGCTGACATAAGTCCACCCTGGAAGGAAGATCTGCACAAGGCACAGCTGACAGAAGTCCTGCCTGGAAGGAAGATCTGCATAAGGCGCAGCTGACAGAAGTTCTGCCTGGAAGGAAGATCTGCACAAGGCGCTGCTGACAGAAGTTCTGCCTGGCGGTGACCTCAAAGCAGTGAGAGATCCACAAACCACTAGACCCTTCAAGCCCAGCTAGCCACACTGGACACAATGTACATCAAAGGCCTGATTTAGATTTCAGGGGATGGTTTATTCCATCACAAATGTGACAGGTATCCTGCCCGTCCCATTAAAAATGCATTACATCCTGTGGCAATCATAATAAAGCAGACAGGATATATGTCACGTTTTGATTAGGCCTTGGAATAGTTCACAGAGTTTTACTCTGCAGAACTCCACGAAACTTCACACTCTGCGGACTTCCACAAGTGGCAGAGTTTGTTAAATTGCGCTGTTCTCACTGATCTTTCGTGCCAGGAGTTTGTCCTGCATTGTAAAATCAGCATGAACGGCACTACGCGTCACACCAGAGGGCGCTGCTGCTTTCTGCCGCTCGAATTGACATTCTAATTGAGTGGCAGCTTCATCAACGAGAATGGCAGATTTCTACACTCAAGTGGTCGCGACCTCCCTAAATTAGAAGTCTCACCAGGAGGAGGTCTTGCGCATAATATATTCTCACAAGCGCTCGCCACCTTACCGTTGGTGAACCGCTTGTGAAAAAAACTCAGTTCTGCATCACTTTGTGGAGTTTTTTGGAACTCGGCACCTGTCGGCAAAACTTCGCAAGCTCCCCCGGCAGAGCGGAATTCTTCTACCACCCCTAGTTTTCAGGCAATAATCTGTTGGACAAACTCCTAACTAGGCCCTATGTCTGCAATAAGTGTTGTAGAAGAAGTGAGATCCATGGCCTTGTGACTATCAGGTCATTATCTGACTTCTGATGAACCCCACAGAGTGAGTGGGCAGCCACAGGGCAGTAGGGGGGCCGAAGGACAGGAAATGAGATAAACTAGAAGATGGCAAATATGGAAAGGTAGAAATGCTGCATCACCGGTGGATAACTGACACCTCCTTCCGATCTTCCAAAGGCCCATCCATTCACAAAGTGGCATCCAGGGCCCCAAACGGACAACATCATGCCAGATGCCATGTAATGTTGGAAAAGGGGGAAAAAAGAGTAATATGCACACATCTGATGCGGGGATACGTAAGGTAAATTATTGGTTGTGATGGATTTTCTATAAGTACTAAATGACTGATATTGTTGAATATTAAATTATATGAATCAACGTTTGTTTGCCTTATCTGCGCTTATAATGTAAAGGACGGGCCTTACATTGAACCCCTCGCTCTGTTTTACACAAAAGCCCCGGAAGGAGCTGCATCTTACAGACTTTATCTACTTTAGGAAGAACTAAAGACTTGCTTTTTAAAGTTGTCTTCCAGGGCCAGAACCAGGCTCTGTAAGCGGCACTAGTTTCAGGGAGATGGACAGATGTTATGGCGATAGGAAACCCCCTCAACTCACAATAATGTTCCAATCTTCCAGGTTAGAAGAAACCAGAAATGCTTGAACCAAGGAGCTGTTGAAAGTGTCAAAGGTGACTTATGAACAGCGAGTAAAGACAGGAGTTGGTATTTGAGATGATCTTAAGTGAATAGGAAAGAATGAGAAAAAGTGTGTAAATGGAGTTACTTTTGTTGTATACTTCGTAAAAAGAGTTACTGGAAATTTTACAGCCCAGCCTGATCCATCTCTTTTTCTAAAATCTACTGTTGTTTAAATGAAATCTTGACCATATGCGTCTATCTTAAGCTATGCCTCTAGCACTTGGGTGCCCCGTGAGTTACTTTGCTCAGTTACTCTGTAAACATTGGTAAATCACCTCCTTTTCAGACATTAATAAGATGTCACGTGATCAAATGAACTTTTAGTTAAATATCTGTGTATGATGAAATATTCCTTGCTAAGTTTCAAAAGTGATAAAGAAGAAGGGGGAGATTTACTAAGATTTTGCACTGTGTTTACGTCACAAAAGAGGCACAAAATGGCGCAAAATCTTTTTTCCTAATTTACTTTCCAGCGCTAAACTTGTTTAGCGCTGGAAATAACGTTAAAGTAATGTGACATAGCATTGTTTGGCATTACTTTGTGCCATGGGGGTCTGCCAAGGTTGGTGCATGGGCGTTCCCGTGCAACCAGATAACTAGGTGCAAGGAAGGAGAAATGCTTTCATTTCTTCTTCCTTTTCTGACTTTGCATGTGTGCTGCACTGTACAACACGTATACAAAATGGTAAAAGCTTTCCCTCGTGTCGTGTAGTATTTTGTACAGGAAGGGTGTCCTTCCTGTACAAAACCCATGCTGGACTCACAGACACACACACGCTAGTGCTCTGGTGCTAAGGTGTGTGCATGGCGCAGGCCTTCTGTAATCAGTGCCGGCGCAAGGGAAAGGAAAGGAGAGAGCCATATCTCTGAAAATATGGTGCTCTCCTGTTCCCACTCGCGTAGCTAGGGGGGGTGAGGTGGGCGCTCCGCCCCAGGCGACACCATTTTTGAGGCGGCAGCCGTCCCGCGGCACTGGAGGCCCGTTGCGCTGAGGCGGCCTTTAAAATGTATTTGGGATTCTTGGGAACGATTCACTGGAACTAAAGAAGGAACACAGTGTCCCATAAATTATTAAGGCGGCCGCAACGGGCCTCCAGTGCCACGGCCGTGCTGGGGTAGAGTGCGTCTGAGGTCACGTGACGTCTGGAGGGAGAGAGAGGAAGTAGGCAAGCGGCAGCGGGGGAATCTGAGGCTATGTGCTGCACGAGACTCAAGTGAGTCTCTCTCTCAATGGCACAGCCTCCCGACACGATGCAATCATCCGGCGATTATCATGGCGCAAAACAGATACTGCAGGCAGCTGGCGGGCTAAGTCAACAGGGTGGCCAGCCAGGCCAGCCAGGCCAGCCAGGCCAGCGTGGCGCCTGAGGGCCGCCCAGGACGAGGGGCCCACATCAGCAGGCGCAGCCTGGAAGAACTGGGCTGCAGCAGAGAGAGAGTCCTCCAAGAACTGTAAAAGTAAGTGAGTGATTTAGTCGACTAAGTCGGTGACAGTAACAGGTGGTGCAACTGACATCATGCATGCAAAAAAATATTGGTAGCAAGATAAAAAGTGGCATTAAATGTATGTGGAAAATAACCCTGTGGTAATGAGGTAGCGCTTATGCAGTAATTTCATTCTTTTCAGGACGATGACGTAAGCAGAGAAACAGAAGGGGGTTCCCCACAGGGATTTGGATGGTCGGCAGGTTAAGGGGTTAAACAGAGCAAAAGATCAGCAATAAGAACCCTGCCGAGTCACAATACGTGACGTAAGCAGCACTGAACGGCACTTACATTATCAACCTTCATTGTCTGACACGCCAAGTTTATCCAGCAAGACAAAAGCGTGCACTTTCTTAAAGGATATGTTCAAGTGCCATCAGGTAATTTGGGTCATCTGAAGAACTATTACGTGCTTGAACTTGTTCCAAACACGGATATAGACAAACTAGAAAAGCAGATTGTTTTGTCGCATTTAATAGTTTACTCCAAAATATGACGTTTCCTGTATACTTTCCTCTTAATACATTAACAATCTATACAAACTAAAATTGGGAGTTGTCGATTAAATAAAATTAACAATGTAAGAATTTCAGTTGCGCTGTGCAATAGGGATTAAACACTTAGACATGTTTAATTAAAGTAATCAGAAGCGTAATAGTTGCAACACACTGACAATATTTGAAAAGACACATGTTAAAATTGGGGTGCAACAGAGTAGTGTGAGATTTTCGGTAAAAGCAAAACTGACCAGATTCCAGCTTTGGCTGCCAATATTTTTTCAAACTCAAAAACGGAGCCTGCTGATGAGAGACCAGAGAATTCATGAAATGCTTGTAGATCCAACTTCGTTTGCTATGTTTGCCATACATGTATGTGCATGTAACTTGCATGATCGAGGTAACTATTAGCAGCAATACTACGTGTCTCTCGGACATCTTTCAAGTGCTCACCGTCCTTCCCCCCCCCCGGGCCCCGGGCGCCACAAGCTCTAGCTACGCCCCTGCCTGTTCCCTTCCTGTCGCGCCACGCAGCATAGCCTCGCAGGGGGAGGGCTGCGCTGCATTGTGTGGAGTGTCGTTTACAAACAGTTAAACATTGTGAATTCTCCTTCCATTATGTTTCAATTTAGTAATTTTAAATATCTTTACATCCAACAGAAAACAAGCCTTGAATGTGTGAAATGACCATCAATAATGAAGCGAATGCTGAAAATCTTCAATAATAGCAGAATAAATGAGCTACGGTATTCAGGAAGTCATCAGCGCAGTCGGCGACAGGGGAACCTGCACACAAACTGACAGATCCCGGATGAAGCATCAAGGGCAGTTCAGTGATTGTAAGAGTCTAAGCTGTGCACCTTCACGCCACAAGACGGAGAAATGACCGTAGGAAAATAAAGGCAACAACAATAACAAACCGCCTCCTGTATAAACAAGTGTCCAACACCAGCTTTGATCCTGGGATCGGTATGATGTGATTACCGCAGTGCTCTATTTAATAAAGTGATGACAAGCCATCATTCCGTGCTCTAGGAGAATTGTAAACTCTTTCTGGA
Organism: Lissotriton helveticus; assembly: GCF_964261635.1. NCBI lineage: Eukaryota > Metazoa > Chordata > Amphibia > Caudata > Salamandridae > Lissotriton > Lissotriton helveticus. Next base: position 1,435,894 of record NW_027611674.1, read on the forward strand.
CAAACCACAGTAACCAGAGAAGAGCACAACAGAGCGGAGCCAGACAACTGTCGGGTAAAGGAAAGAGGAGTTCTTCTATCTACAATACAACAGACTGTCCCTATTTGCACCGGTCAGAAGGAAGATACATCTTTACCCTCAAGCGTGCATAGCCATAATCCAATCTAAAGGCACAATTACCTACAAAGACACCTTCTACGTATTAGGAGTGTGGCAAATATTTGGTGGCTATCGCATTTTATTGTTAAAACAGAACAAACATGGAAAATACAGCACACATTTAAAGTGTGTGAGAAAAACACAAGTGCTTTATAAGCCATGTCGGCCCATCAGGAAATGCAATCATGGGATGTAGACAAATATATACCCGACCCACAGACACTAACCAAGAAGGAAGAATCATACACATGCAGCGAGAGCTTTAGTTTAACATCACTACGCAAGCTTCATCAGCACACGTACATGGGACAAAAACCATTCAAGTGCAGTGAATGTGTCAAGAGGTTTAGTAGGTTATCAAACCTCCAAAGTCATCAGCGAACACACACAGGGGAAAAGCCATTCAAGTGCAATGAATGTGGGAAGACCTTTAGTCGATTATCAGTGCTACAAAGTCATCAGCGAACACACACAGGGGAAAAACCATTCAAGTGCAGTGAATGTGGGAAGAGCTTTAATTGGTTATCAAACCTTCAAAGTCATCAGCGAACACACACAGGGGAAAAACCATTCAAGTGCAATGAATGTGGGAAGACCTTTAGTCGATTATCAGTGCTACAAAGTCATCAGCGAACACACACAGGGGAAAAACCATTCAAGTGCAGTGAATGTGGGAAGAGCTTTAATTGGTTATCAAACCTTCAAAGTCATCAGCGAACACACACAGGGGAAAAACCATTCAAGTGCAGTGAATGTGGGAAGTGCTTTAGTAGGTTATCAGAACTACAAAGACACCAGCGAACACACACAGGGGAAAACCCATTCAAGTGCAGTGAATGTGGGAAGTGCTTTAGTCAGTTATCACACCTTCAAAGACATCAGCGAACACACACAGGGGAAAAACCATTCAAGTGCAGTGAATGTGGGAAGAGCTTTAGTTGGTTATCAAACCTTCAAAGACATCAGCGAACACACACAGGGGAAAAACCCTATCATTGTAGTGAATGTGACAGTAGTTTTCGCTGCTCTACAGCATTAAAGGATCATCAGCGAACACACACAGGACAAAAACCATTCAAGTGCAGTGAATGTGTCAAGAGCTTTAGTAGGTTATCAGAACTACAAAGACACCAGCGAACACACACAGGGGAAAAGCCATTCAAGTGCAGTGAATGTGCTAAGTGCTTTAATCAGTTATCAAGCCTTCAAACACATCAGCGAATACACCGAGGGGAAAAACCATTCAAGTGCAGTAAATGTGCAAAGTGCTTTAGTAAGTTATCAAACCTCCAAAGTCATCAGCAAACACACACAGGGGAAAAACCATTCAAGTGCAGTGAATGTAGGAAGAGCTTTAGTTGGTTATCAAACCTTCAAAGACATCAGCGAACACACACAGGGGAAAAACCCTATCATTGTAGTGAATGTGACAGTAGTTTTCGATTCTCTACAGCATTAAAGGATCATCAGCGAACTCACACAGGAGAAAAACCATTCAAGTGCAGTGAATGTGGGGAGAGCTTTAGTCAATTATCAGGACTACAAAGACATCAGCGAATACACACAGGGGAAAAACCCTATAATTGTACTGAATGTGACAGTAGTTTTCGCTTCTCTACAGCATTAAAGGATCATCAGCGAACTCACACAGGAGAAAAACCATTCAAGTGCAGTGAATGTGCAAAGTGCTTTAGTCAGTTATCACACCTTCAACGTCATAATCGAACACACACAGGGGAAAAACCATTCAAGTGCAGTGAATGTGCAAAGTGCTTTAGTCAGTTATCAAGCCTTCAATGTCATAATCGAACACACACAGGGGGAAAACCATTCAAGTGCAGTGAATGTCCAAAGTGCTTTAATCGGTTATCACATCTTCAAAGACATCAGCGAACACACACAGGGGGAAAACCATTCAAGTGCAGTGAATGTGCAAAGTGCTTTAGTTGGTTATCACACCTTCAAAGCCATCAGCGAACACACACAGGGAAAAAACCATTCAAGTGCAGTGAATGTGCAAAGTGCTTTAGTTGGTTATCATACCTTCAAAGCCATCAGCGAACACACACAGGGGAAAAACCATTCAAGTGCAGTGAATGTGCAAAGTGCTTTAGTCAGTTATCACACCTACAAAGACATCAGCGAACACACACAGGGGAAAAACTATATGATTGCTGTGAATGTTTGAAGAGCTTTAGTCAGTTATCAACCCTACGAAAACATCAACAAACGCACACAGGGGGAAAGCCACTCGAGTGCAATGACTGTGGGAAGAGCTTTAGTCGACGATCAGAGCTACAAAGTCATCAGCGAACACACAGGGGGAAAACATAGAAGGGCACTGAAAGTGAGAAGGGCTTTTGTCAATTTTCGATCCCACACTGCCCTCAGTGAATACACTCCTTCATTTAACTCACATGGAAATAATCCTAGAGATGCAGAGATTCTGGAAAGAATTTAAGAACATCAAAAATAATATTGACCCATCTAAGGACATAGACAAGAGCAGAACAGTGCAGTTATTGTGAGAGGAATGAATTACGGAAAAAGATCAAATTCAAATTATGTATGACATTGAAATACCAATGATAGAAGACCTGAATAGCAGTAAAGAAGAAAACCAGATAACAGTATTTGCAGAATTATAAAAGTGTTTGTTTCCAGTGATTGTTCACTTCCGTGCACATAGCAAAGTGACATGATGTACCAGGATACACAGTTGGAGACAAGCACAATGTGGATTAAAAGAAACATTGTTGATTTTTATTTGGTGAAGAAGAGATACAAAGAAAAAAATTCAATCGCACCTGACCACACTACCTGTAAAAGCAACACTGAACAATACTGGGACTAACAGCGGTATCTTCAGCTAACTTGTCGGATTAGTGATAAAACCTATAAACCCAACACACCCAGAGTGGACATGTTGTCAGGGCTCTGGAGATGGAAGCTTCATTGGTAAAATGCATGTATTACTATTAACAAATGCTACTGCAGTATATGTAATGAACTAAAGCGAAGCACAGGTGTTCAAGAAATAACCTATTTTGAGATATAAAAGAGCACATACCTTGTTTTTAAGTAACGTTTGGTGCATCTTTTACACACTGTTATCGGTCGTGCCTCGCGCCTTATTACTAAGTGCCTCTCCGACTTGGCGATGTGGTGAAATAGCGAAATCCCACATCAAAAGCATATATGTCTCAGGACAATCAGTTGCACTCCCAGCAACTCGTCTTCCACACTGATTGTTCCTTGTTCTCAAATGTTCTGAAGGATTTGTCATATGAATGCCAGAAGTGGCAGTGACATTCATGAAGCTAAAGCTAACAGGAGGGTGTGGGAGATAGAGAGGGGGAGAGATAAAGAGAGCGAGAGAGACAAAGAAAGGGGGAGAAAAAGAGAGAAATGGAAGGAGGGGGAACAGCACGTTATTTGTACTCACCTAAAAATAGAAGAAGCAGCCGAATACATGCCAAAGTGTGACATCACCAGAGAAACGGGCTGAACACCTGTGAATTGATATGTTTATTTTTAACACCTATAGACCCATGTCATGCCAATAAACAGGGCACAAGTAAGGAAAATAGTGAAGGAGCCCATTATCATATGCAAATCACAGAGACGTCACATGTAGTGACATCACAAGAAGTGATATCAGGCCCTTATAATAATGTTCACGTGAAAGGTTGACGGCCTGTTTTAAAAACAAAAGATAAGAAACATAAAATAATGTAAAAGTACGTTTTTGGTTTCAGTTTTTATACATCATGTGTTTTTCCCACTTTTAGTTTGTAACTAAACTCGGAAATGACTGAAAGTGTAAATATTTTTAAACAGATATGTGGAACTTGGAAATTACATTTTTAAACAGTTTTCAGTGAATAAATAAAATTTGCTTTTAATTTGCGCTTGTTTCCTGACGTTATTCCTTATCCAGCCCCTAAGCCCCAAAGTGTTTCACATTTACAATGTATTAAGCAATAGAAGGGCTAATTTTGTCAAGTTCTCTGTCTCTCTCTTGCGCCACTCACACAAACAAACACTCAGAGGCCTGTGTCTGCAGTGCAGGGGCACAAAGTAACAATTACCAGTTGCAGACTAAGGATCTAGGTGGAACTGAGTCCCGTTTCTAGATAATAGTGGGGGGACCCCTTAAACTGTGGCTACCCCCTCGACTTGTGCCGTGCTGATAAAGCAATAGTGAAATTGAGTAATTTATGATGAATTGAAATGAGAGAAAGAGAAGAAGAGAGCGTGGTGCAGGATATATTAAAGAAAATGAAAAAAAGCGACACAAGACTTTACCCTGTTCGGTGTACTAGCACTTTACGTAAGCAAGTTGTGCTGTGTGTTGTGAACAGGCTGTCACCCCCTTTGTATGTAAATGAGCTTCTGTGACCAGACACCCCAGGCTCCCATCTCTTCTAGCGCGGATGATAATGTGAGCACTGTAAGGTAATCACAAACTAGGGCTTTATTGAGAAACAATCGGCTTCCAGGTCCCACAGCTGTGGTTATGTAGTTCTTTATTCGTTTTTTTTAATTTACTTTAATTTGCAGCAATTCTCCAGGTTACTTTTTCTCAGTATTACGCTTCAGGTCGCTCATAGCTCTCCATCAGTTAAATGTGAGGTTTGATGTAGGATTTGTTGCAAGTGTTCCTAGACCATGTTCCAATCCCTTTGTCCTCGATTTGTCGGCATGGGTTTTGTCCACACACTGGTCTAGGATGGGCCTTCTCAAGGTAGAAGGCGCTGTAATAGGAATAATAAATCAGACATATATGAAATTGTATGTAAACAAATGTGTGCCTTTCAGTTATCAGGCACCCCCAGACCCACATCTACACATGGAATTGAGCACCAAACTAAAGTGACTCCTCCCTGTATAAATATGTGCCATCAGTAATCAGGCTGATCGTTCTACTGATGTTGACAGCAAATATAGTTTCTGGCATTGTGCACATTGGCCTAAATTTTAATTGGTGAAGTTTCACGCAGTTCCGCTGATGCGCACAGCTTATAAGGTTTGTGGATATTGTGCACTGTACGCAGATCACTGAAGATCACCCTTAAGTAGTAACTAGGTGAAAACATAGCTCGTACATCATGCAAGATGTCACTGCCCCTCCCTTCTTGTTGACATCTCCAGAAGTTCCTCCTCTCTCGTGGAAGAAGGTTTCCACACATTATGCTCGTGTCTGTGCCACTTAAGCGCAGGGAGGAAAGCCTCATTGCTAATGCATTGTTTGGGCTCTGAGGGATAAGAATTCTTTGAACACCTTCCTGAACTCTCTGATAGTGACTCCGACACTCTTAATGAATACGAGATCTGCTTCAAAAAGTTGGACTTGCACCACCTCCCCAAAGTGAGTACAGTCCTTGAACAATATCACTTCGGGAGAAGGATGCAAAGGCAGGATGAGTCGGTCGAACAGTACATAACTACCTTGCGCAAATTGGCTTCCACGTGCAATTTTGGTGCCGCTTTAGGGGATCGCTTAAGAGATTAGTTCATGTTAGGATGCACCCTCGACAAAACAAGACATGCCCTGTGGTAAAAAGACACACCATCTCTTCAAGAAGTGCTGACCATAGCCAAAAGTCATGGGCATTCAAAAGTGTGTGTTGATATTATACGCAAAGACAGTACAGGTGATAAAAAGGAGAACATTAATGTCAAGGTGGTGGTGGATAGATTTGTTAAACCCATATTGAGCACCACTTCAAAGTCCTTTAACACAAAGAATTTTCAGAGGAAGTGCTTCAGGTGTGGCAACTCTGGCCATATGGCCAGCTTTAATCCGTTGCGTGCGTCGGACGGCCCCCTAACGTCACAGTGGGCATGTGTGGAGGGGCTGTACGTACTGCACCCACTCATTAATATGCCCGCACAGCGGTGAAATTCGCGCCACAGGCAACGGGTTAAAGACTGCCCAGGTTGGAAGGCCATGTGCAAAACTTGTGAGAGAAAAGGTCACGTCTCAAAGAGCTGCAGAACGGGCCACGAGCATAAAAAAGTCAGGGAAGTTTATCTTTATGAAGAAGATTTAGAAGGAATCAATGTTCTCCCTGTCACAGGGAATGCTAGAGATGGCCCTCAGGAGCTAGTTTTGATCAGTGATGCTCTAGTGAGCATGCTCTTCGACTTTGGGGCCAAGATACCGCTAGTCCCCAAAACATTTTATGAGTGTAATCTGCTGGGCAAACTCACCCTGTTGAAGCCAGACATTAGACCAAAAGGTTAAGGTATGGTGACTATTGAGTTGCTGGGTTATTTCTGGGGCACGATTGACTTCAAAGGGAGAGTCATCCCTGGTAAAATCTATGTCTCGATGAAGCGGGACTCGCTCATAAGTTGCTTCCATCAACGTGATCTACATATCTGCCTTTATCCCAATGAGATCTGTCTGCCTAAAAAAATTACCACCAGTTAGGGTTGTTAGTAATGCTAATCGAGACTGGATCAAGGAATTCCTTGAGGTCTTTGCTGGTGAACTGTGTTTGTTTCAAAAACTATGTACATGGGATAAAGGTCAAATCTAACGCTGTTCCAAAAACAGCTAAGGTCAGAAATGCACCTCTGTAAGTAAGGGAGAGCATAAAAGTTGAATTAGGCAATCTCTTAGCCAAGTTTATCATTCAAGAAGTTGAAGCAACGTTGTGGGTCTCTCCTGTTGTTATGGCCCGCAAAGCCAATGGGGAGGCTAGGCTCTGTGTGAGCTTGAGGGAGCTCAACAAAGCAGTTATTGTTGATCATTATGCTTTCACCCACATAACTAAAATGCTGTGTTCTCTTGAGTGGGCAAGGCATTTTTTTTCTTGGACTTGACCTCCGCCTATCACCAGGCCGGCCTTCACTCCTCTTCAGAACATTCAGAGCATTTACTCCTCTTCCCAGGACCTTACCTCCTGGGTAACACCCTTTGGTACCCTTAGGTTTCTAAGAATGCCTACCGACTGATTTCTGCGGCCTCAGTTTTTCAGAGGGCGATGGAGGGCATTCTTGGAAGCCTTCAGGGTTTCAAGGTGTACCCAGATGATGTGCTCATCTTTGGTGTGGATCTTGAGGATCATAATGGGAGGCTGAGGTCAGTATTGAAGAAGTTAATTGATGCTGACCTCACCCTTATTGCTGACCAGTGCAAATTTGATGTCAAAGAATTAGAGTACCTTGGGCATTTTGTGTCCGCTGCAGGCATCAAACCTAAGCACCATTTGTAATTTGCACAACCCTTTGAACAAAGAAGAGTTTGTAAAGTTTCTCAGCATGGCTGAATTTTATCACAAGTTCGTTCCGAACTTTGCAGGGAAAACCTCTTGTTTGAGGTCTCTCCTCAAGAAGGGAAGCACATTTGTTTGGTCCAAGGGCTGTGAGGAAGAGTTTGAGTGCATTAAGAAACATCTGAATGAAGCACCTTGTCTAGGAAGTTTTGACCCCACAAAGGAATCTTATCTCATCACTGATGCCAGCTCAAAGGGGTTAGTAGCAGTTATTTTGCAAAAGGTTGATGTGGAGGTTAAAATTATTATGTTCTTCTCTAGGCCCTTGAGGGGTGCTGAATGCAACTGTTCTGTTGTGGAGAAAGAAGCTCTGGGTGTTTCCTGGGCAGTGCGCAAGCTGAGAAAGGATTTGTGGGGGAAAAGGTTCAGAATTCGTACTGATCACAAACCTCTTAGGGAGGTCTTCTCCAAGAAAGGCATTGACTCTGTCTCCCATGGGATACGGAAGTGGGTTGTGGCTCTACAGTTCTGGCACACTGTCTGTCAAGACTGGTGGTGTGGAGTATGAAATGACAGATGATGTTGAGAGGTTTGGAGGTGAATAATTGGAGGAAGGAATTAATTTGTGTGTGATTAGCGAAGGGTTGATTTCAGAGAGAGAGTGGAGGGAACATCACATGATCGGTTTAGACTTGCAGAAAGTCCTCACCATGGTCAAAGGTGGTTAGTGTGAGAAGAAGGACTGTGAGGAGGTCCTCGAAGGCTTTTGGCAAGTTAGGAAAGATCTGGCGGGGGGAGGATGGTCTCCTCGTGTGTGGTAGTAAGTTGGTTGCACCCCTTGCTCTAAATTATAAGCTAGTAAAGAGTGCTCACACCTCGCATATAGGCATTGCCAAGACAAAGCAAATTATCAGGTAAGAATATTGGTGGTCTGCCATGGATGTACATGTAGAGAGGTTGGTGCGTGAATGTGCGTGTTATGACAGGATATTGAAGTGCAGGACTCAACCCATGGTTATTAGGGAACAGGCTACTGGTCCGTGGTGGACACTTTCATAGATATTTTGGGACCTGTGAAGTTGAAGACTCAGGATCTCTATTTGATCGTGTGTATTGATATGTTTTCCCATTGGCCTGATATCAAAGGTGGTTAATTCCGTTGAATCTGGTGAAGTGATTGAGTTTCTAGAAGAGTTATTTGAACGTGAGGGTTTCCAGTTAACACTCTTGTCAGACAATGGTATTCAGTTCACAACCTTAGTCATGGAAGAGTTTCTGAGTTCCAGGGGGATCAAGCATAAGAAGGCGTCCCTGTACAATCCACAAAGCAATGGTGTGGTGGAAAGGTTTGTCAAGGTTGTTAAAGAGACTCTGCAACAAGCTGTTGTCTGTGGTGAAAGTTGGGAGTTGGCCATGAGGAAGTAGGTTAGCGAGTATAGGTTCACTTCTTGTTCGTCCACTGGTGAAACTCCCTTTTGTTTATTTAAAGGAAGGGTCCCCAACATGGAGGTCACTCTGTTGTGGGTAATGATCAAAAGAACCTTAGTGGATGAAAAGGTGGGTTTTAGAACTGGGGGTCTCTAGTCAGCAATGGCTTGCACCTTTGTCCAAATAGGGACCCTTGATTCTAGTCAGAATAAGGGGGCGACACTCCTAAAATAACCCCTGCTCAACCCTGTGGTAGCTTGGCACGAGCAGGAAGGTTTATCTCAGAGGCAGTGTGTGAAGCATTTGTGAACACTTACAGTAATACAGGGAAAACACTACAGATGTACACCACACAGGTTTTATAAAAATAAGTATTCTTAATATAGACTTAACACAAGACTCAAACGACAAAAATCCACAATACTGTAAGCAGAAATAAGATGGTAGAAGTAGCTCAAAAATAGGTTATTCACTTAAACGCAGTTTTTAGCAACAGATAACCCCAACTGGAGTTATCACAACGTCGAGGTCAAAGAAATCCCAAAGTACGGCGCCGACCGTGAGGTGCGCGGCTTCGAGCGCGCAGTCAAAACAGACCCACAAAGAACAGTACCTTGGAAAAGTGAAAACAAAGACAGCTCACAGCGTAATTGGCGCTGTGTTGTGTCGGTTCCTTGCTTCAGGGGAGGCGCGTGTCAGGTCCTCGATGCTTGCACAAAGCAGGGGAGGCGTTGGTTCCTTACGATAGCGCCGAAACCAAGGTTCCGTACAATGTCACGATGTCGATGGATTCTTGACCACCCACTTCTAAGATCGGCTCCACAATGATGTCGGCTTTGGAGGCGATGTGGCATAGCAGCTGGCATCAGGCCTACGTCACAAAGTCGGAGCAGCGCTCAGGGCTTGTGGCAGGTCACGATGTCGCTTGTTGGTGTCGATATGGCACGGCGGCCGGCGTCGGGTCTACGTTGTAAGTCAGAGCAGCGCTCACGGCTTTGATGGAGATTATGGCTTTGTTCGCCGGCGTCAGTTTTGCAATTTCCTTCTGTAGCAGCCAGAAAAGCAAGTTCCAGATGCAGGCAGGCATATGGGGTGAAGTCTTTGTATCCCTGAGACTTCAGACAGGAGGCATGCTCAAATTCAAGCCCTTGCAGATTTTCTGCAAGATGATGAAAGTTTCAATAAAAGTCTTTTCTCCTTTCCTTGGCAATAAAGAAACCACTGAAGGTCATCCCCAGCAAACAACACACTGGTATAGGGGTAGTCAAAAACTCCTGCTGATTCTCTTGTTCTTCTCCTTGATTCCCAGAAGTGATCTAAAGTTCTGGGGTCTTGGTCCCCCTTTTTATACACACAAATCCTTTGTCTCTGAAGGTAGAGAGTGTCTGTACCTAGTCTAAACCAGTTCTGGGTGCATCCTGCCAGTGCACAACTTCTTCCTTTGTCAGGGTGGGCCAGGGTCAACAGACACACCACAGGAGGTGGAGCCAGCATTGTGGAAGGCAGGCGCAGCCCTATTCAGGCCCAGGTGCTACTCCTCTCACCACTCTACATGCAGATAGGTCTATTCAGCCCAGTGCTGACTCACCCTGTCTCCTGGAGCCCCCTCAGCCCCTGTCACTCACAGACCAGACATGTAATACACATCCTTGCAGAAGCAGGCTTGGATGGTTAGGCAAGAAAATACCTATTTCTAAAAGTGGTAGTTTCAAACACAGAATGTTTAAAACCAACTTCACTAAAAGATGTATTTTATCATTCTGAGTTCAGGCATATTAAATTCATTTTTCTACCATTTCCCTGGGATAGTTAAGATTATAAGGTGTTATAACCAAACTGCCCCTTCTGGCCTATGGGGACTGGTAGCCTTGCAGTAGTGAAAAACAAAATTGGCTGTAATTCACTACCTGGACATGCTACACACATCAGTGCATGTCCTACCTTTCACATACAATGCACCCTGCCCTAGGGCCTACCTTAGCCACACCTCTCCGGGGAGAGGTGTGGCGCCGCAGCCAGGGCGACTGACGCTGGAATCTGGGGACCACGGTTCGATCCCCGGCTCCGGCGGCAGGTTAGCCCAGCACCATGTGACTCTGGGCAATAGCTCGCTTAATCTTCCCGACGGCCCCCAGCGCCTAGAGACCCTTACGGGTGATTGTGCGCTTTACAAATGTGGACTGTACTTTACTTTTACTTAGGGGTGGCTAACATGTAGAAAAGGGACGGTTTAGAGACTAGTCAGTGGGTGCACTTTATAAACAACATAAGGCCTCACCTAAAAGACACTTAGTCCTAACGTAAATAACAAATCCGGGGTTTTCAATACTCTTCTCAATTCCCTCGAGTGTGTACAGTTCAACTACTCTTGTTTGTCACAGTGTCTCACTAAAAACAACAACTGCTACCATCCAGACTCCCCACCTTCCAGCAGTGAAAAAATGTGAGAGAAGGGAGAGAGTACCTCATGGTAGAACCGCCAACGGGGTTGCTGACTAACAATCGCCAGCTTACCCACTTCTCATCATCGGTAACTCTCTCTCTGAGTGTGTAAGAAGTAAAGAAAACACAGGAAAAAACTGTGTTGGTTCTCCTTTTCGAGAACCACAAAAAAAGTGGTGACACAAGTGATAGTGAGACAAAATAACCGTGCTTACTATTGTGTATATGTGCCCAATGAACCCCTGTGAGAAATAATTAACATAATTCTGTGAGTGGGTGCACTTACCAAGTACACATGGCAGTACTAGACTGCATACAGGCTCTGCAATGGCAGGCCTGAGACACACTTTACAAGCTGTTTCTGTGGGTGGCACAATCAGTGCTGCAAGCCCACCAGCAGCATTTGACTTACAGGCCCTGGGCACACGCAGTGCAGTGTACTAGGGACTGACATGTAAACCAAATAAGCCAATCATAGAGTTATTAATCCATGACATCAAATTAACATAGGGAGCACTTGCACTGTGGCACTGAATAGCAGTGGCACAGTGCTCACATGCAATGCACCGTGCCCTAGGGCCTACCTTAGGGGTGGCTACCATGTCAAAAAGGGAAGGTTTAGGGACTGGTCAGTGGGTGCACTTACCAAGTCGACATGGCAGTACTAGTGGAAGGGAGTCTCATGCCAATGCTACCAGGTCTAACAGTATTGAGGACTGGAAAGAGAGAAAGAGGTGATAAAAAAATACAGATCTTGTATGATAAAAGGAGGGCTGTGAAGAGAACAGTGGTCGACGTGGGAGACTGAGTCAAGATCAAGATTCCCAGATCCAAATTCAGTCTTCCGTTTAAGGGTATCAAGGTTTTCAAAAATGCAATAACGACGAGTGAGCCTGATTCAGGCTCTGAGGTGGAAGAGCCTGTTGCAGGAGAAAGGGGCTCTGGGCCACTTCACTTGAAATGTATTCCCCGACGTTTGCACGATTGTGTTTCTTAAAGTGAGCTCTTTTCCCATTTGCCATACACCCCAGTTTTCTCTTTGCCTATAAAATAGCTTTGTTGAGTTCTTCAAAGATCCTACATGCATTCTCTATTATGTTCTTTGTATCCTTTGCATTCATAGTTACGTTTCCTTTTATTTTCTTTAAGTTTATAATGTGTGAGGGGGAGAAGGTGTGTCGTCCTGTGTCATGATACTCTGGAATGTGAGGATGGGTTCTGGGCCGTGGGCTGGAATAGAGACATTTGTCATTCGGTTTTACCTTGATGAAGGATGGGGTCTCTGTAGCTGTGATACTTAAATAAACCTTTCTTGACCCCCCGTATGATCTACTCTGCTTTCTGGAGGGACACACTTCCACAGACGTCCATGTTAAATCTAGCAGCGCACAACCCACTGAGCATTCCTGCATGTGTGGTACTTGATGGCAAAGGTTTATTGTCAGCGGTTTATGCCATAACGCCTAAAACATTGATATTTACAGCATGTAATAAAACAATCACAATTCTTGTTAATTTAAAACGACTTAAGCACAGATCATATAAATACTAATCCACACATAATCCATGATCTGACGTGAAGTGCAAGTGCAAACGGATGACGTACATCACTATGAAAACCAATCAATTAGATAGAGCGGTCATTAGATCTTACAAAGCGTCCTAAGTAACAAGCGCATACCGAGGTGCAGACACCGGCGTCTCCGTCTGCTTGTTGCCTACTCAGAGCAATTAAACCTATTAGGAAGCCTGAAAGCTGTCTTATAAACAACAGAAATAAAACAAGAGCACAAGCCTGCTGCGCAAACGTTATCTATTATGTTACAAAAACGAGGATTTGACCACATAATTACAGTTTTGCTGACAGCCCTATGGAAATTAACCCTTAGATATGGGCCAATAGACGTCCAACACCTAAGCGAGCATTTTATAAAGTGCAGGTGCAAGTAGAAATGAGCAACAATACGTCTCGATGCTCTGTCCAGTCAATAAGGGGCTCCTGGTCGTCCATTTTGCCCTAGTGCCTTTAATACCGGAGTCGAGCCACACTCCAGTTTATGAGGGCAGATCTATCAAAGGACGACCACAGTCCCCAGAGACAACTCGGAAAATGGCAAAGCCATCACTACAGTTGGTTTATGGTTTGCACCCACTTCCTTCGCTGCTGTCTATAGCAGGTCTGCATATACGAAGCAACTGCCTGGCAAATCTCCATACGATCAGTTCTATAACATAAGAAAAGTGCTGCCCTGCAGCATCTCAGATTACGTTTTAGAAAAAGAGGACGTAGGTAGTACCTTTGGAATTTAAGCGACATATCACACAGCAGCATAAAACACATAAATGACTCAGGGCCCCCTTATGTACTGGGACACATGTTAGATCCGCCTCCAGGGGCTTTACCCATGATTTAGCAAAGGCCCCCACCTGAAGAGTCCCTAAGCTGAACATGAGATAGAAAGCCCTTTTCTCAGGAGGGAACAGCAAGTCCTTGAACTGCTCCCAGCGCGGTTCACATTTTACTTTCTGGTAATTAGTCGCAAGGATGCCTTTCCTGGCTTCTTGCTTGCGCCACATGAATGGGCAATATTTCTTTTTAACCAGTTCTATGGTTGCCTTATTCATCAGTTCCAGGTTATTCTATTGCTCTACTAAACTACTGTATGTTAGAACGTTTGTAACGTACTTTAACCAGGGTAAAGTATTGTAATCCTGCATCGTCGCAGTTCCTTCAGGACCATTCTATATGAGGGAAGAGCTGGAGTCGACCACACTCGCACCCGGTGTCTTACAGGTTGAGATCCTCCGGTGAACCCCAGCTCAGCTGTTAATACTGTCATTGGGGTGCCAGGACCCAGGATCAGTACACGTTACAAGAACATTTTCCCAGTTTTTGAACAGCGTGAACCTTTGTAAAATCCCACAGTTAGCACCATAAGAGCAGGCCACCCGTGCATTTGTCTTGAATGTGTCAGTGCTAGTTTTATTGGTCTCTTGCTGCTTGAGTTAGCAAAATGTAGAATCGTGGCGACAAGTTTGTTTCCGACTTCGCTAGATGAGCTTTCCAATATAAATGGTAATCCATTCGTATGCCGAGGTAGCCATGTTTTAATTAGCTTAGTTGGTTTACTATCAATCCTGAATGTCAACAATAACTTTGATTTAGGATTAATTATCATATATTTTTCTCTTTATTGATTATTAACTTCTGTACTTTAGAGAATAGCTCGAAGCCTTCCAAAAGTTGATGCATTGATTTTTCAGTATGCTCTAATATTACTGCATCATCTGCGACCAGCGGGATTGGAATATTCTCCTTCTCCAATATCGGAACATGGAGACCAAGATTCCCGAGAGAATCAGTTCCATTGATGTGAATGTTGAATAAAGCTGGGGCAAGTACGCAACCCTGCCCAACGCCAATGTTTATTTCAAACTTCTCTGTGCATTCTCCTTTTACAGTGATTCGTACTCTGGAATGATTGCCGTGGGGCAGATCCTTTCGGATACTCAAACAGTTGCTTGGGAACTTCCTTCCTCCAGAAGACTCCAAAGGACGGAGCGCCAACAGAATAGAATCCTGTTTTTAGGTCTCCAAAGACCACAAAGAGCCAGGAGTTTCCAGGGACACGTACTTCATACAGATCATGTACAACCTCAGAGCCAGGTCGATTCTACTTTGGCCTTTCCAGGATCCGGCCTGAAGGTTAGAGAGAATCAATCAATCAATCAATCACAGCATTTATAAAGCGCATTACTCACCCGGTGGGTCTCAAGGCGCTAGGGGAGGGGAGGTCCGCTACTGCTCGAACAGCCAGGTCTTGAGCTGTTTCCTGAAGGCGAGGTGGTCCTGGGTCAGGCGGAGGTGGTTCGTGAGGGAGTTCCAGGTCTTGGCGACCAGGTAGGAGAAGGACCTTCTTCCTGTGGTGGCTCTTCGGATGCGGGGGATGGCGGCGAGGGCGTGGCCGGTCGATCGAAGTTGGCGTGTGGGAGCGTAGAAGTTGAGGCGGCTGTTGAGGTATCCTGGGCCTTGGTTGTGTAGGGCCTTGTGTGCGTGGGTGAGGAGACGGAAGGTGATTCTCTTGTTGACCGGTAGCCAGTGCAAATCTTTCAGGTGTCCGGAGATGTGGCTGCGACGGGGGATGTCCAGGATGAGTCGTGCTGAGGCGTTCTGGATCCGCTGGAGTCTCTTCTGGAGTTTGGCGGTGGTTCCGACGTAGAGGGAGTTGCCGTAGTCCTGGCGGCTGGTGACGAGGGCCTGGGTGACCGTCTTCCTGGTCTCGGTGGGGATCCACCGGAAGATCTTACGTAGCATGCGCAGGATGTTGAAGCATGATGAGGAGACGGCGTTGACTTGTCTGGTCATGGAGAGGGAGGAGTCCAGGATGAAGCCCAGGTTGCGTGCGTGGTCTGTTGGTTTGGGTGCGCTGCCTAGAGCGGGGGGTCACCAGGAGTCGTCCCAGGCGGAGGGTGAGGATCCCAGGATGAGAACTTCCGTCTTGTCTGAGTTCAGTTTCAGGCGGCCGGTCATCATCCACTCGGCTACGTCTTTCATCCCTTCGTGTAGGTTGGCTCTGGCGGTGGCGGGGTCGTTGGTGAGGGAAAGGATCAGCTGGGTGTCGTCGGCGTAGGAGATGATGTTGAGGTTGTGTTGGCGTGCGATGGCTGCGAGGGGGCTCATGTAGAAGTTGAAGAGGGTTGGGCTGAGCTAGGAGCCTTGAGGAACGCCGCAGATGACTTCGGTGGCTTCTGATGTGAACGGGGGAGGAAGACTCTCTGTGTCCTTCCGGCGAGGAACGAGGTGGTCCATTCCAGTGCCTTCTCCTGGATTCCGACGTTGCTGAGACGCTGCACTAGGGTACGGTGGCAGACAGTGTCGAAGGCTGCGGAGAGGTCTAGGAGGATGAGGGCCGCTGTTTCTCCGTTGTCGAGCAGGGCTCCGTTGTCGAGCAGAGTTCTCCTCTGTCCAGGACTCGAGTCGTGACTGTAAGAGTTTCCCAAAAATGTTCCTGATGTTGTCTAGGGAGGAAATTTGCTGATAGTTGGAGGGGTCATCTCTCCCCCCTTTCTTGTGAATCACCATAGATATGGAAGGCTTGCATGATTCTGGAACCAAACCAAGAGGCATTACGGTGCTAAATAAAGCTGTTTAAGACCCTGAAGCACTGAACGTCTGAACTGGCCAACCCTCCTTTCCTCTGAATCCATGCAATAACGCTTAGTGGAGGTGTGGAGGGGGGAAGCCCATGTTACCGCACAGTAAACAAAGTGATGCTATAAAGAGAACAAAGGTATGCCCAACTAGAAGACCAGGAACCTGGAGGAACAGCAGGTAACCAGTAACAATGCTTCGCTGTAGACTGATTTCTGAAAAATACCAACTCGATGACTGTGTGGATGCCGCCGCTCTCCACGAGCGGTCCATTAACCAGAAATGTACAGTTTTGACATTTGCTGACACGACTTCGACAATTTGGAAAATACAGTTAAAAAGCAATGATAGAACAATAGCACTTGATTCCATTTATTCACAGAATTTAGCAGATTAACCCACCCACCAATAGGATCATGAGACCACCATGAGACAGACCAGATTAACCCCCTACCATAGGGACCACCATGAGCCAGACCAGATTACACCCCACCCGTAGGATCATGAGACCACCCTGAGCCAGACCACCTGTAGGATCATGAGACCACCATGAGCCAGACCACCTGTAGGATCATGAGACCACCATGAGCCAGACCACCCATAGGATCATGAGACCACCCTGAGCCAGACCACCCGTAGGATCATCAGACCACCATGAGCCAGACCACCCGTAGGATCAATAGACCACCAAGAGCCAGACCACCCGTAGGATCATGAGACCACCATGAGCCATACCACCCGTAGGATCATGAGACCACCATGAGCCAGACCACCCGTAGGATCATGAGACCACCATGAGCCAGACCACCCGTAGGATCATGAGACCACCATGAGCCAGACCACCCATAGGATCATGAGACCACCATGAGCCAGACACCACCATGAGCCAGACCACCCGTAGGATCATGAGACCACCATGAGCCAGACCACCCGTAGGATCATGAGACCACCATGAGCCAGATCACCCCTAGGATCATGAGGCCACCATGAGCCAGACCACCCGTAGGATCATGAGACTACCATGAGCCAGACCACCCGTAGGATCATGAGACTCCCATGAGCCAGACACCACCATGAGCCAGGCCACCCGTAGGATCATGAGACCACCATGAGCCAGACCACCCGTAGGATCATGAGACCACCATGATCCAGACCACCCGTAGGATCATGAGACCACCATGAGCCAGACTACCCGTAGGATCATGAGACCACCATGAGCCAGACCACTCGTAGGATCATGAGACCACCATGAGCCAGACCACCCCTAGGATCATGAGACCACCATGAGCCAGACCACCCGTAGGATCATGAGACCACCATGAGCCAGACCACCCGTAGGATCATGAGACCACCATGAGCCAGACCACCCCTAAGACCATGAGACCACCATGAGCCAGACCACCCGTAGGATCATGAGGCCACCATGAGCCAGACCACCCGTAGGATCATGAGACCACCATGAGCCAGACCACACCTAGGATCATGAGACCACCATGAGCCAGACCACCCGTAGGTTCATGAGACCACCATGAGCCAGTCCACCCGTAGGAGCATGAGACCACCATGAGCCAGACCACCCGTAGGATCATGAGACCACTGTGAGCCAGACCACCCGTAGGATCATGAGACCACCCTCAGCCAGATCACCCGTAGGATCATGAGACCACCATGAGCCAGAGCAGATTACCCCCCCCCCCGAAGGATCATGAGACCACCATAGTGTTTGAGCGAGAAGCAACAGCTAAGACGCAGACACTCGCTGTATCTGAAGTCCACAGTGATGGGTCGTGGAGACGCGGTCATAGAGTGACTCGCGCGTATTCTCTTCCTTTAGAATTCTCTTTTTTGTGTTTTCTTTCCTTTAATTCTTCTCCTTCCTGTCTGTTTTTCTTCTTCCCCCACCCCGCCAGATTGCCCTAAATCCTTTTATTTATCAACCAAGGGGTAAGATGTTGATTAAAGCTTAATTTGAGCCGGTGGTCGCAGGTGGGTCCCATCTTCACTCTCGTTTTGAGGGCCGGCAGTTATTTTTCCTCATCAGACTTTGACCCATAACGAGGGAGTGAAAAACACACAAGAAAGGGAAAGAGAAAGATGAAACAAAGTAACAAAGGGAGAAAGCAGGGACCTACAGGAGTGAGATAAAGGAGCCGGGAGTGTCTGGGGGTGGATTAAAGAGCCATGAGGTGGAATCAGGAGTGAGATAAAGGAGCCAGGAGTGTCTGGGGGTGGATTAAAGAGCCATGAGGTGGAATCAAGAGTGAGATAAAGGAGCCATGAGTGTCTGGGGTGGATTAAAGAGCCACGAGGTGGAATCAAGAGTGAGATAAAGAAGCCGGGAGTGGATGGGGGTGGATTAAAGAGCCACGAGGTGGAATCAAGAGTCAGATAAAGGAGCAGAGAGTGTCTGGGGGTGGATTAAAGAGCCATTAGGTGGAATCAAGAGTGAGATAAAGGAGCCGAGAGTGTCTGGGGGTGGATTAAAGAGCCATGAGGTGGAATCAAGAGTCAGATAAAGGAGCAGAGAGTGTCTGGGGGTGGATTAAAGAGCCACGAGGTGGAATCAAGAGTGAGATAAAGGAGCCGAGAGTGTCTGGGGTGGATTAAAGAGCCACGAGGTGGAATCAATAGTGAGATAAAGGAGCCGAGAGTGGCTGGGGGTGGATTAAGAGTGTCGGTGGTGGATTAAAGAGTCATGAGGTGGAATCAATAGTGAGATAAAGGAGCCGAGAGTGGCTGGTGATGGATTAAAGAGCCATGAGGTGGAATCAATAGTGAGATAAAGGAGCCGAGAGTGGCTGGTGATGGATTAAAGAGCCATGAATCAAGAGTGAGATAAAGGAGCGACCCTTGACCCTGATCCAGGCAGGTCGCTCCCCACGCCGCACAGCTCTACCTGTCTGTGCCAATATCCCTGCTCCCTGATCTCACTGCTGCCGCAAGTTCAAGTTCCTCATCCACCCCCAGGCTCCCACCTGCGCCTCATCCCTGGTGGCCCAGTGGTGAGCCGTAAGTATCTGTGTGCTCGCTCTGTTCCTTTTTGCCTGTTATTTGTCTGATGTTGTATTACTTTTTGCGGTATCTGTTACCCACTGTTGTATTACCACTTTGTATTCTGCTGCTGTATTATTTTGTGCCCACTGTTGTATTCCTTTTCTTTGTATTCTGTGCTGTCGCCCGTTTTTTGCGTACCTCAACAGATGACTCAGCTTCTACACCCTGAACTGCCAGCTTAGCTCCGCTGACCTCACCCTCGCCACCGTCCCTGTGTGGGTGAAATACCCCCTCCGTCCTCAGACCCCATCCACTGAGTGAGAGACCCTTGTGTGGGTGAAATACCCCCTCCATCAGACCCATCCACTGAGTGGGAGACCCCTGTGTGGGTGAAACACCCCCTCCATCAGACCCCATCCACTAAGTGAGAGACCCCTGTGTGGGTGAAATACCCCCTCCATCCTCAGACCCCATCCACTGAGTGAGAGACCCCTGTGTGGGTGAAATACCCCCTCCGTCCTCAGACCCCATCCACTGAGTGAGAGACCCCTGTGTGGGTGAAATACCCCCTCCATCCTCAGACCCCATCCACTGAGTGAGAGACCCCTGTGTGGGTGAAATACCCCCTCCATCCTCAGACCCCATCCACTGAGTGAGAGACCCCTGTGTGGGTGAAATACCCCCTCCATCCTCAGACCCCATCCACTGAGTAAGAGACCCCTGTGTGTGTGTAATACCGCCTCCATCCTCTGACCCCATCCACTGAGTAAGAGACCCACAGATACTAACCAAGAAAGAAGAATCATACACATACAGCGAGCGCTTTCGTTTGTCATCACTACTCAAGCTTAATCAGCACACGTACACAGAACAAAAACCATTCAAGTGCAGGGAATGTGTCAAGAGTTTTAGTAGGTTATCAGATCTACAAAGACACCATCGAACACACACAGGGGAAAAGCCATTCAAGTGCAGTGAATGTGCAAAGTGCTTTAGTGAGTTATCAAGTCTTCGAAGACATCAGCGAACACACACAGGGGAAAAGCCATTCAAGTGCAGTGAATGTGTAAAGAGCTTTAGTCAGTCCTCACACCTTCAATTTCATCAGCAAACACACACAGGGGAAAAGTCATTCAAGTGCAGTGAATGTTTGAAGAGCTTTAGTTGCACCGCTCTTTCCTTCTTGCAGCCAGCAAATCCAACGAAGAGCTGGTCGTCCACTCGATAGTCTCTTGTTCTATCAAGATAAAAGCTCACCACCCTCTTAGGGTCCAGACGGTGTAGTCTCTCCTCCTCCTTGGAAGGATGAGGGGGAGGATAAAAGGTAGGAAGGATAATAGACTGTCCTAGATGGAAGGGAGTTACCACCTTAGGTAGAAAAGCAGCCCTGGTCCTAAGAACCATTCGTCAGCATGAATGGTCAAGAACGGGGGCTTGGAACTAAGAGCTTGAAGCTCACTTACCCTCCTTGCCGAGGTGATCGCAACCAGGAAGACCGTCTTAAAAGACAAAAGCCTCATGGGACACTTGTGTAAGGGTTCGAAGGGAGAACCCTTCAAGTAGGTTAAGACAAGATTTAAGTCAACCCATCAAGTAGGTTAAGACACGATTTAAGTCCCATTGAGGTACAATAAAGGGAGTAGGAGGGAACTTATTAGTGAGGCCCTTCAGAAACCTCACAACCACAGGAGACTTGAAAAGAGACGGCTGATCCGGCAAACAGAGAAATGCCGACAATGCCGAAAGATAACCCTTGACTGTGGCGACAGCAAATCCTTGCTGTGCCAAAGAAAGAGCAAACTGTAAAATATCAGACAAATGAGCCTTCAAAGGGTCAACAGACTTCTCCCCACACCAAGAGACAAATTTAGACCATCTGTATGAATAAATGGATTTAGTGGAGTCACGCTTAGCCGAAAGAATGACATCCACCACATCGTGTGGGAGAGAACAGGAATTCAGGTTGCCCCGTTCAATCTCCAGGCATGAAGGTGTAATGTCTGGAGGTGGGGGTGTAGAACCTGCCCCTCCATCTGGGAGAGGAGATATGCCCTGAATGGGAGACGGAGCGGTGGGCGAAAGGAGAGGTGGAAAATATCTGTGTACCATACCCTTTTTGGCCAATCAGGGGCGATCAGGAAACTTGGGCCCGGTCTTGGCGAATCATCCTCAGAACCTGAGGAATCAAGGGTATGGGAGGAAACGTGTAAAGGAGTTGACTTCCCCAACTCAACTGAAACGCGTACCCCAAGGCTCCCTGCATCGGATACTGGAGACTGCAGAATGACGGGCAGTGAGCATTCTCGTGAGTGGTGAACATGTCCACCTGAGGAGTCCCCCACGTCCGAAAGACGTGACAAACCACCTCTGGGTTACGGCTCCACTCGTGGTCGGCAGAGAACTGCCGACTGAGACTGTCCGCACGCACGTTCAGAACTCCGTCCAGATGATTTGCCATCAGACAAATCTGATGGTCCTGAACCTAGGACCAGAGGCGCAGAGCCTCTCTGCAGAGACACTGCGACCCAACTCCTCCCTGCTTGTTGATATACCACATCGTGGTCGTGTTGTCCATCAGGACTTGAACTGACTGACCGCGAAGGGAAGGGAGGAAGGCCTTGAGTGCTAAACGAATCGCCCGTAATTCTAGAAGGTTGATGTGAATCAACCTTTCCTCTGTAGACCAAAGACCTTTGACCTCCAGATCCCCCAGATGAGCACCCCACCATAGAGTGGATGCATCCGTAATCACTGTGGCCACCGGAGGAGACAGATGAAAAGGCTTTCCCTGAGACAGATTGCCTTCCACGCTCCACCAAGATAGATCCACCGCAGTTTCTCTGGAGATCCTCACAGACTCCCTGAGATCTCTGTTGTGTTGACACAACTGCCTGCGGAGGCACCACTGGAGCGCCCTCATGTGCCAGCATGCATGGTTGACCAACAGAATGCATAAAGCCATCAGACCGAGCAGGCGAAGGACCTTCAGGACTGGAACGACCGTTCCATTGTAAAATAAAGGAATCATTTCCTGTATGTCGCGAATCCTTTCAGGTGGAGGGAACGCACGACATACAGTTGTGTCCAGTACAGCACCTATGAACAGGTTGCGCTGGGAGGGCACCAGGTGAGACTTGGGTACATTTATTGAAAAACCCAACCAGTACAACAATTGAGTTGTCTCTTGCAGATGCTGGAGCACTTTCTCTGATGACTCTGCTTTGATCAGCCAGTCGTCCAAATAGGGGAATACTGGAATCCCCGATCTTCTGAGATGTGCTGCCACCACCGCCATCACCTTGGTGAAGACTCAAGGGCGCAGTAGTAATTCCAAAAGGAAGGACCGCAAACTGATAATGTTGCGATCCCACCGTAAAACGGAGATACTTCCTGTGCGACTTCAGGATTGGGATGTGAAAATACGCATCCTGCAAGTCGAGCGACACCATCCAGTCTTCTTCCAGCAGCGCTTGAAGAACCTGCGCCAGGGTGAGCATCTTGAACTTCTCTTGTTTCAGATAAAGATTCAATTTCCTGAGATCCAGGATTGGACGAAGCCTGCCATCTTTCTTGGGAATCAGGAAATACCTGGAGTAGCATCCCTAACCCCTTTCCTGCTCTGGAACCACCTCTATCGCACCCTTTCTTAATAGCGTCTGTACTTCCTCCTGCAGAAGTAAAAGGTGTTCCTACGTGCAAAAACCTAGACAAGGAGGGTAATTGGGAGGGAATTCCCGAAAGGGAAGAGCATCCCCATTTTCTTCGAGATTGAGAACCCAAAGATCTGATGTAACCGATTCACAATCCCATAGAAAGTAGGTAAGCCGGCCCCCCACCGGACCCGCATGATCCTGAATGATGGATCTAGGGCTGCTTTTCTGAGGCTGGGGGGTTGGAGGAGGAGGAGGAGAAGGAGGCTTGACGAAATCGAGGTTGAGCTCTTTGTTTACCCCTATATGTTCTGTACAAGGGATTCTGCTGCTGCTGTTGCTGCTGCTGCTGACCTTGCCGATAGGTACGAAAGGAAGAGCGTCCAAAAACTCTGTATCTCTTGGTGGAAGAACCCCTGGTCTGAAGACCTAAAGATTTGGCAGTAGCCCTACTGCTCTTAAATCTTTCTAGGGCTGTATCAGCTTTTTTCACAAAGAGTCCAACACCATCAAATGGCAGATCCAACAAAGCAGCTTGAACATCTGCCGAAAAGTCTGAAGATTTCAGCCAAGCTGACCTTCTTGTGGCAACTGCAGTACCCATGATACGTGTCACCGAATCCGCAGTGTCTAGCCCACTTTGTATCACCTGGCGAGCCGCTGCCTGTGTATCCTTCAACACCTCCTCAAAATCCTTCCTGTTGTCAGCAGGGATCTTAGGAGCCAGAATATGCAGTGTATCCATGAGAGCATGCACATATCTCCCCATAAGGCAAGTGGCATTGGTTGATTTTAACGCCATACTCGCTGAAGAAAAGGTCTTTTTTGCAACCTGATCTTGTTTCTTGGTATCCTTATCCCCAGGCACTTGAGGAAATGCACCCACAGTCTTTTTGGAACAGGCTGCCTGGATTACTAAACTCTCAGGTGAAGGATGAAAAACAGGGTCTTCAGGAGCAACCCTGTACCTTCTTGCCACATTCTTGGAAACTGCTGGTGCTGTAAGAGGCTTTTTCCAAACTTCCATGATAGGCTCCGTTAAGGCATCATTAAAGGGGAGCAACGGTTCTACCACGGAACTGGGTGAATGCAGAACCTCAGTCAGTAGATTCTACTGTGGGTAGAGTCAAATTCAAAAGTTCTGCTGCCTTCCTCATAACCATGTGATAAGGCTGAGCGTCTTTTGAAGGGGGATCAGACACAGAAGGTAACTCCCACTCGGGAGAAAACTCCAGGCCACTAGCCTCAGCCAGATCCTCGAAACAGTCATCCTCAAGCTCACCTTCTTCCATTTCAGCTTGAGCCTCTGTATATCTCTGCTCCTCCATGAGGCGCTGAGCCTCCCTCCTGGACCTTTCCTTTACAAGCCACGTCGTCGGATCCACCAACGACTCTGACGGAGCCGGAGCCGGCGTCGGTATCGAATCCGATGGCACAGAGGGTTGGTCTCGAGGTCGATTCGGAGGAGTCGACGTCGGAATCGGCGTTGACGACCTCGGCGGAGCCGGGTACTGCCACGGCGGCGTCGGAGCTGGCATGAACGGCATAAATGGAGCCGGAGCATGGGAGTGAGGAACTCCTAGATTGAAGGCTAGTGGACCCACGGGACCCGAAGGTGCACCAGAGGGGTACCAAGCCCTTGAAAAAAAACGCTGACAGGTCTTGGCCTGGGGCTGGAAAAGGTGGCTGAAGGCTGGTCTTGAGGTGGTTCCGGATTCGACTCTTCCATAGGCGCAGAATCCTCACCAGCAGGAACTTTTTCCTCATCCACTCGGGCCGGGGACGGAGCCGGAGATGGAGCCAGAGACGGAGCTGGCGACTGAGCCTGCGACTCCGAAGGCGAAGCCTCACCTTCAGGATCCAAGACCTCCTCCGGAGGAATCACCTTCGAACGTACCTTCTTGGGTGACTTCGACCTCAAGTCCGAATCCCTACCGGAGTGACGTCGGGACTCATGTCTTCTTTTCTTATGCTTCTTCCTCAACTTCGAAGCATGATCGAAGTCGACTCCACTCGAGACCTTGACCTCGATCTCGACCTCGCCCTTCTCGAACGAGACCTCGAAGACTTTCTCTCCTTGTCAGCTTTCAGCTCCGCCACCAGAAGTTCGGCCTCTCTCTCACGCAGAGCCTTCGGGTACATCTTCCGACATGAAGAACATCCATCGACATCATGGTCCGAACTCAGACACCAGATGCAATCTTCGTGTGGGTCCGTGATTGACATCATTTTCCCACATTCTCTGCAAGGCTTGAAACCGGTCTTCTTTGTCGACATCGTGAAAGACACAAAGAAGCATAAAAGTGATGAAAATAGCAACAAAGTTACTAAATAGCTACAGAGATTCCCCGAAACCGTTAGCGTCGACGACGTGGAAAAAATGGAACTGATGTCATCACGCCGGCATGGGCCTATCATGGCGTCGGTGACGTCAGCGGAGTTGCGAGCGATGCCGTGCCTCTATGACGTCCACGTCCACGTCGGCGCGAAGCTACAAAAAAAAATTCTGAATGTTGCTGACGCAAGGGGGATATTCACAAGGTGAGGAATCCACTGGCTGATGTATCTATCAGAATGAATATTCTTCAGAGTTTTGGTCATTTAGTGCATCATTAATGGTTCTCTGACAGCGGCCAGAGAACAGTTTAGAAGAGCAGAAGTGAAAGCAGGTTAACCCTCGCAGTGCATGACATTTACCTCTGAAGCAGGAGAATGTGAGCTGCAGCTCTCTGGGTTAACCCTCGCAGTGCTGACATTTACCTCTGAAGCAGGAGAATGTGAGCTGCAGCTCTCTGGGTTAACCCGTGCAGTGAATGACATTTACCTCAGAAGCAGGAGAATGTGAGCCGCAGCTCTCTGGGTTAACCCCTCGCAGTGCATGACATTTACCTCTGAAGCAGGAGAATGTGCGCTGCAGCTCTCCGGGTTAACCCTTGCAATGCTGACATTTACCTCTGAAACTCTGATGTAGAACAAATGATGATCATTTCCATCATCATTCAATCAAATCCGAGGAGACAGAGAAGTTGAAACATTTAAGGCCAGGTTTAGAACTCGGCGGACGGGTTACTCCATCACAACGATGACAGATATTCCATCCGCCGAAATATGAATTCCATTATATCCAATGGGATTAATATTTCGGCGTACGGGGTATTCATCACTTTGTGATGGAGTCACCCGTCCGCCAAGATCTAAATCAGGCCCTTGGTTATTAACAGGTTTCTAAAAGCTTGACGGTCGAGTAAAAATTGAATCTTGAACAGCAAAGAATTCCAGCACTTAAAAAATAGAATTCAGAACTCTGCTTTACAGTTCTAGACCCTTGGCCTGAAAAAATAAATCTATATTTAGAACAGAAGGAAGGTGAATGAAATTCATTATTCACTGAAATTATACTCTGGCTTTGTGTTTACAAGCAAAAAGGATCCCTCATTTTATATAAGCTTCAGTTGTGTGATAGTCAGGCCAAGTACTTATTTATTTATTTTATTTAAAGAGTTTTGTATAGCGCGAACAAGCCCCATGGGTAACAGAGCGCTTTACATATCATGAGGTAGTAAGGAGACACATCTTGTACAGAAGAGTTAAACAAAGAGATATAGCATATATACGTGTCCAAACCTCAAAATATTGAGAAACAAAACAACAAAAAAATACAGTAAACACAATATATACAGTGTCTGAGATTATCTTAGTGAAATAAGACTATCTCTATAATGCTATTCCCTGATTGCAGGGAGATTTTTTAAGTGTTCTTTCCGATGTGTTCTATATTCTTTACAATCTAATACCAGGATTAGTATTGTACCGGTCTAGGCAATCTTCCAAAATAATAGTGGATTTATACATCGGGTTAACAAAGTATGGTTTGTGACATGAGGTAGATTTGGTTTTTAGTATTTAAGTTCACTTGTCCTGTATCTTGCCCTGTAATTTCCATCTTCTCCATGCATGGAGTATTTCCCTCGATTACGACCTACTCCGCTGTTGTGCTTTTTTCACTTCTTATGAGTAAGTGTCTTGGACTTAACTCTGCCGCTGTGTTAAAGAGGATCCAACTAGAGCTATGGGAGGAATTTGCTCATTAGAAATATTTTTCGTTTCCCTCTTAAATGTTGCTCTGTTTGTTAGCTTTCTAATGTTTGGCGGAAGAGAGTTCCAGATTCTAGGGGCTGCTCCAGAGAACGTTCTATCATAAGTTCTCTTCTTCCTGAAAATGGGCCGTCTCAGTACCAGCTCCTTGGCACTCCTAGCAGGTCTATTTCCTCCAGATAATACTATTTTCTGGGCAAGATATCTTGGAGTGTTGTAGTAAAGTGCTTTGTGAGTGATACATGCCATTTTCGGCTGAATTCTGGCTTCGTACAGTAGCCAGTTTAATGCTTTTAGGTGTGGAGAGATATGGTTGAACTTCCTTGAGCCGGTTATAAGTCTTGCCGCTGCGTTGAGGCATGCTTTTAGCGGTGCTGTGGAGATTTGTGATATGCCTGCTAATGTAGTGCACCCATATTCAATCCTCGAGATGACCAATGATTGGACTGCCAGCTTGAGATCTGCTTTTGAAATGAAGGGTTTCACCTTTCTAATGTAGTTCAGGTGAAAACAGGCACTTTTTGCCATTGCCTTGATATGTTCTTTCATATCCAGGTTCTCATCAAGTGTTATTCCTAGTGATTTAGCTGAGTCGACTAAGGTTGGGGTGCAGTTAAGCGCCGTGATCATTCTAACCCATTCCTTAACTTCTGTGTGTGTCACTGTGTCACTCCAGAAGATTGCAGAATCAATATTGAAGGTCACAGAGCTGCAGCTATGTGATAGCCCGGCCGATCACATAACTTGACTTCAGAAGAGAGCAGGATCAATAATGCCTCCCGTCCTATATGGCATGGTGGGTGTTCACTGAGAACCAACTTTTCAACCTAGGCTCAGGGCACTGGGATGCTCCAACTAATTTAATAGGTAGTTTGATTGATCAACAAGACAACTGTCCCCAGTTTTCACTGAAATTCACTGAATAAGTAGGCCATCGATTTCTGTGATGCCTAGTTGCTGACACTAAGGTGACAGATAAATGGATAACAGAGCAGCAAGTTGCCAAGAGTTATGGGCTGTGCAACATTTTCAATATATTAGGGCCCATTAAATAAAAATATTTTTTTTAAAAGCTGGTGTGAGAATCTCTGGATATGTAATAAGTTTTCTCCTAACCACAGATGATCCAGACGTTCTGTAGTAATTAGCCAAACGTATGAAACAAATTATAACTAGAGAGTTTTAGCTCAAAATGTGACTTCATTAGCTTAAGAATTCCTTTCATCCGTAGGTTGGAGGATGCTGCTGGTAACATCTTTCCACGGGTTTGATTTAACAAGCGGTGTGATTAACTATGACATCTTTTTTGTCATTCTATGTATCTTTGAATGTTTAATCAAACGTGTAATCAGTTTTAGATGTAGGGTGTATCTTATCCTTTTGATCCATCAGTTCTTTGTTTCCTACCAGTGTTTATGAATTGATTAGTTGATGTTAAAATGCATTTCAGTTGTTAACTTGTTCTTCTGTACTATTGCTGTATCAATTTCGTGAAATATTAATTAATTCCTAAATAAATCTGGATTGATTCATTCACTCACATTCTGTCAGCTCTTATGTGATATTTTTTTAGGATCTGAGAATGCTTGAAATGTATGTCTCGGGCAGGGGGCCTCAAACTGAGAGCGGGCCCTCCCAGGGGGGCCTGAGATGATCCCAGGTGGGGCGCCAGGCTCTGGTCAAAAGAAGCATTAAGCTGATAACGGTGCTTTGTTTTAAGCTGAAAATAATGAGCGTCAGTAAGCTCTCCAATGGGCCATCACTAACATGTTTTGTCGTTTATATCCCACATTCATGATTTCTGAGATAAATCTTGATTGATTCTTTCACTCACATTCTGTCTGCTCTTCTGTGGTTTGTTATTTATGAAGAGAGAATGCTTTATGTATGTCTAGAATCTTCTGTGACAACTGACAAGTAGTCCCTAGTTGGCCTATAAATCAGGCAGAGAGGGAGGTTCCTCAGTTAGATTGACAATGGGGTAAGGGGGAGGGAGGGGGAAGCCAAATAGCCAGCAGATGCCATAACCACATGAAAAATAAATCACAAATAATGAGGGAAAATTATAAAAACACAATTCAAAACACAAAGTGTATGTACTTGCACAAATTTTTAATTCACGATATACAAAAGTTGATATAATACCAGTTTAAAAAAACATAAAAATGTACTTGTAAATGTACATGGGTACAAAGGAATAATTTAAAAACACAAGAACACAAGTTGTCGACGCAGCGTTTCGGTATCTAGGATTTTGACCTTCATCAGGACAGGGTTTCTAGAAGAAGAAACATCTTATTTAGAGAAGGATCTATTACATTTTGATCATCAGTTTGTTCACATAATTATAACATTAAGAGACCCATGTTATCTAGCATAATTGCTTGACAAGTACAGTGTCGGTTTTTTCTTTAACAAAGGTGGGCACAATTTCGCCTCTTTTATTAAGCATTTGGTATGGTCTTGAAGGGAAAAAGGGGGGGGAAAAACCTTAGAGTGCTAGGGTTTATAGGTATTACGCAAACCCAGTGACTGAGGTGGGGGTAGCACATATCTAATAGAATGTTGTGGCCAGTTTTTTAATAATTACTGGAGCACGCAGGGGTTTATACATTTCCTGCCGTTACAGAGACCTATAATGATGGAGTTGTACAAGTACCTTTGAAAAGAGAAAACAAGATCCTCTCTATTCGGTTCTGTATACGTGTTGTTGCATCCACCCTTGTGGAAGCACGATTCCTTGGATGATGGGGTCGTTCTAAAAATTATTAAAGAATATTTGTATTTTTCATGTCTGGTCATCATAGGATTTACTGCTAAGATATGCATATGACCTGGAGAATTACCTTTACAGTTAGTCTTTTTGGTGTATCCTTTAGTTCTGTTCACCAATGAGATGGTTCAAGTGCGAACTTTGTGGAGGCTACCTTCTTCAATTGGATAGTCTCTGTGGGAACCCTGTGTTGTGGCAAAAAATGAGTAGATACAATGTCTCTACTAGTATCGCGAGAGTTTCTGGTAGGGACAGTTTGTGTAATTACCTTAAATAAATTTGGTATTCCTGATGTACGTGTAGATATTAAACATTGCTCAGGTGTGGTCAGGTGGATCTCTTTAGAGGTTACTGTCATCAATTAGTAATGCTCTGCCGGAGTCCTCAGGCGTCCTATATATTAGGAGAAGCCATATATACAATATTTCATAATCCTGATTTGGAATAAATTGACATATTCATAGTCCTAAACATTTTTAGAGCATTACTAATTGATGACAGTAACCTCTAAAGAGATCCACCTGACCACACCTGAGCAATGTTTAATATCTACACGTACATCAGGAATACCAAATTTATTTAAGGTAATTACACAAACTGTCCCTACCAGAAACTCTCGCGATACTAGTAGAGACATTGTATCTACTCATTTTTTGCCACAACACAGGGTTCCCACAGAGACTATCCAATTGAAGAAGGTAGCCTCCACAAAGTTCGCACTTGAACCATCTCATTGGTGAACAGAACTAAAGGATACACCAAAAAGACTAACTGTAAAGGTAATTCTCCAGGTCATATGCATATCTTAGCAGTAAATCCTATGATGACCAGACATGAAAAATACAAATATTCTTTAATAATTTTTAGAACGACCCCATCATCCAAGGAAACGTGCTTCCACAAGGGTGGATGCAACAACACGTATACAGAACCGAATAGAGAGGATCTTGTTTTCTCTTTTCAAAGATACTTGTACAACTCCATCATTATAGGTCTCTGTAACGGCAGGAAATGTATAAACCCCTGCGTGCTCCAGTAATTATTAAAAAACTGGCCACAACATTCTATTAGATATGTGCTACCCCCACCTCAGTCACTGGGTTTGCGTAATACCTATAAACCCTAGCACTCTAAGGTTTTTCCCCCCCCTTTTTCCCTTCAAGACCATACCACATGCTTAATAAAAGAGGCGAAATTGTGCCCACCTTTGTTAAAGAAAAAACCGACACTGTACTTGTCAAGCAATTATGCTAGATAACATGGGTCTCTTAATGTTATAATTATGTGAACAAACTGATGATCAAAATGTAATAGATCCTTTTCTAAATAAGATGTTTCTTCTTCTAGAAACCCTGTCCTGATGAAGGTCAAAATCCTAGATACCGAAACGCTGCGTCGACAACTTGTGTTCTTGTGTTTTTAAATTATTCCTTTGTACCCATGTACATTTACAAGTACATTTTTATGTTTTTTTAAACTGGTATTATATCAACTTTTGTATATCGTGAATTAAAAATTTGTGCAAGTACATACACTTTGTGTTTTGAATTGTGTTTTTATAATTTTCCCTCATTATTTGTGATTTATTTTTCATGTGGTTATGGCATCTGCTGGCTATTTGGCTTCCCCCTCCCTCCCCCTTACCCCATTGTCAATCTAACTGAGGAACCTCCCTCTCTGCCTGATTTATAGGCCAACTAGGGACTACTTGTCAGTTGTCACAATTGCTTCTCTCCTCGTCCCCTAACGGATTGTGAGGAGACCTCCCTTTTCATTTTGTTGTCTAGAATCTTCCTCATCGGGGAGGTGTGAGGGACCCGATGTGACACTGTTAGTCAAAGCTTCAAGGGGAGGTCACACAGACTCAAAGCCAGAGGATTTCAATGTTGAACCTGTTTATCACCACTTAATCATCCCCACTGATCATAATAAGTAACTGGATCAGGCCCCCTCCTCCATTTCCAGTTGGGTATATTCAGCACAGATTTGTAAATTAAGGTTTGTGATGTGAAACATGAATGTAATGGAAACGTGCAAGCATTACAAAGAAACGTTGAGGGTGGTTTTCCTTTTTTATCCAACTCTCAGCCTAGACCAAAGCTTCAGTCATTGCAATAGTTTGTTGTGGGGTATGTTGGCTTATGGCACTGTCTGCAGAAGAGATTGTGTTTCTGTTGCCCAGTTGTGAGTGTGTGTGCACCTGCCAGGTAGGGGACCTGTGAAACAGCGGAACATAAATGTCTGTGTGTTCTTAAAGTGCCTCAGCAGGAGGTTTTGTGTATGCAGGTTGGATATGTGTGCATGTGAAGAGGGTAGGGTTGCCTTTGCAGAGTGTGTGTGCCTGTATGAGGTGTCTTCAGTGTTTCCATATCTTTGCAGGTTGCCTGACTTTGCAGATGTTTGCAGGGCTTTCATCCTCTCTTCTTGGCCTCTCCTCTTTGAACAAGAAGATGAGCGAGTGGACAAAGTAGAAGAGTCCAGGCAAGAGAAATAAGAAAGGTACAGAGAGAAAAACGCAAAGGGTGGAGTAAAGTAAATAATGTATATCAGCTAAAATACCAAATAAATAAATCTGTCGGCAAGGGAACCAGAGCTCGAAAAGAAGGGCAGGAAAAGGAAAATAATTAATTTTATTTATAAATTGCAAAAAGCTGAATTGTATGTTAAAAATATGATCAGGTGCCATGTGACTCTTCAAGAATTGGAGGGGTAGTTTACTGTTTAATAGTACCAATAGTTGAACCAAGTAGAGCTATGGGATTGGGTTTTAATCCCATGTAGTTTGCTGCAGGTCAGCAATTTCAACTCTAGTGACATTGTTAAAGGTCCTTAAAGCACTAAATGCAGAGATTGATTGTAATTTATTGATCCCAGGTTCCAACTATCTTCCTGTATAAATGGGATAATGTACATACTGCACGGATCTGTGTTACCTTTGTATCACTAGAACCAGTCCTAATAAATTCCTAATAAAAATAAATCGAAAAGTACTCCTAAATTAGGCCAATTTTACACCTAAGACAACCTCCAGCTGTTCCACCTCTAGACATGTTTTTGCTTTTAAAAAGACCTATGAATGTGTCGGCTATGGTCCATCTAAGATTCAGGTAGTAAGTAGGACAAGTGGATTTCTATGGAGGGCCAGTAGATTGCTCCAGGATTCTGCATTTTGGACAAGCAAAGTTTTAATAGAATTTCATGCACCTGGAAGGGGCATTACAGATCTATACGGTGCACTGATTACCACTCACAGTAAGGGACATTACAGATCTGTATGGTGCACTGATTACCACTCACAATAAGGGGCATTACAGATCTGTACGGTGCACTGATTACCACTCACAGTAAGGGGTGTTACAGCTCTGTACGGTGCACTGATTACCACTCACAGTAAGGGGCATTATAGATCTGTACGGTGCACTGATTACCAGTCACAGTAAGGGGCATTGCAGATCTGTATGTTGCACTGATTACCACTCACAGTAAGGGGCATTATAGATCTGTACGGTGCACTGATTACCAGTCACAGTAAGGGGCATTGCAGATCTGTACGGTGCCCTGATTCCCACCTACAGTAAGGGGCATTACAGATCTGTAGGGTGCACTGATTACCACTCATAGTAAGGGGCATTACAGATCTGTACGGTGCACTGATTACCACTCATAGTAAGGGGCATTACAGATCTGTATGGTGCACTGATTACCACTCACAGTAAGGGGCATTACAGATCTGTACCGTACACCGATTACTACTCAAAGTAAGGGTTATTACAGATCTGTACGGTGCACTGATTACCACTCATAGTAAGGGGCATTGCAGATCTGTAAAGTGTACTGATTACCACTCAAAGTAAGGGTTATTACAGATCTGTACGGTGCACTGATTACCACTCATAGTAAGGGGCATTACAGATCTGTACGGTGCACTGATTACCACTCATAGTAAGGGGCATTACAGATCTGTACGGTGCACTGATTACCACTTATAGTAAGGGGCATTGCAGATCTGTACAGTGCACTGATTACCACTCACAGTAAGGGGCATTGCATATCTGTACAGTGCACTGATTACCACTCACAGTAAGGGGCATTGCATATCTGTACAGTGCACTGATTACCACTCACAGTAAGGGGCATTATAGATCTGTACGGTACACTGATTTCCACTCACAGCAAGGGACATTACAGATCTGTATGGTGCACTGATTACCACTCACAATAAGGGGCATTACAGATCTGTACGGTGCACTGATTACCACTCACAGTAAGGGGTGTTACAGCTCTGTACGGTGCACTGATTACCACTCACAGTAAGGTTTGTTACAGATCTGTATGGTGCACTGATTACCACTCACAATAAGGGGCATTACAGATCTGTATGTTGCACTGATTACCACTCACAGTAAGGAGCAATACAGATCTGTATGGTGCACTGATTACCACTCACAGTAAGGGGTATTACAGATCTGTACGGTGCACTGATTACCACTCAAAGTAAGGGTTATTACAGATCTGTACCGTTCACCGATTACCACTCACAGTAAGGGTCATTACAGATCTGTACGGTGCACTGATTATCACTAATAGTAAAGGGCCTTACAGATCTGTATGGTGCACTGATTACCACTCACAGTGAGAGGTATTACAGATCTGTACTGTGCACTGATTAGCACTCACAGTAAGGGGCATCACAGATCTGTACGGTGCACTGATTACCGCTCAAAGTATGGGGCATTACAGATCTGTACGGTGCACTGATTACCACTCACAGTAAGGGGCATTACAGATCTGTACATGCACTGATTACCACTCACAGTAAGGGGTATTACAGATCTATACGGTGCACTGATTACCACTCACAGTAACGGGCATTATAGATCTGTATGGTGCACTGATTACCACTCACAGTAAGAGGCATTACAGATCTGTACGGTGCCCTGATTCCCACTCACAGTAAGGGGTGTTACAGATATGTACGGTGCACTGATTACCACTCACAGTAAGGTTTATTACAGATCTGTATGGTGCACTGATTACCGCTCACAGTAAGGGGCATTACAGATCTGTATGTTGCACTGATTACCACTCACAGTAAGGGGCATTACAGACCTGTATGTTGCACTGATTACCACTCACATTAAGGGGCATTACAGACCTGTATGTTGCACTGATTACCACTCACAGTAAGGGGCATTACAAACCTGTACGGTGCACTGATTACCACTCACAGTAAGGGGCATTGCAGATCTGTACGGTGCACTGATTACCACTCATAGTAAGTGTAGGAAGGTGGATATCTGACTATGGTTACCCCCAAACTTTTTGCCTGGTGTTTAGCTGGTTTTTGACATAGTTGGCCTGGGATCCTGCTATTCAGGGCCCCAGGCTAATTGCTCTCTCCTTAAAATGGACTCCATGTACCTTAGGTGCATACACAATTGGAACTTGTTGGACCCGGCCTCGTGGCGTGGTCCCACTCCTCCCGCATGGCGGGCCCTGGACTACCTCGACCCCTGTCCTCTGGCCGAGGGCGGCACCATCCACCCTACACAAGAGCCGCCCCTCCGGGCAACTGCCGGCTCTCCCCCTTTGGAACTCGGCCACCCCTCCTCGACACCCTCGGTTGGTCCGAACCCTATCCCGGACCACCACCTCAAACCCAGAATCCATCTTGGACCCTCCACGACCAGGCCCCGTGGCCTCAGCCCGACCCCGGCCGCAGACCCCGCGAAGCCCCGACATTGAGGCACCACGATCCGACCAGGTGGTAAAGAGGCCACTTGACGGTTCAATGGGGGGACGAGTTTCGATGGTCCTCCAACTGTCCCCCGACGCCTGGTTTCGATCGCCTCTAGCCTCCCTGGGCACAGGCTCCACCCCCCTGCTGGGTGTCTGGACACTCTCATCCCGGCCCCTCCGACCCCCAGGTGCGAGGGTCCGACCATCAAAGGACGCCAGACCTATATCTGGGGCAGCTCTGGAGCAGGTCGGCAGTTGTATCCTGGAGTCGAGAGACACCGAGACAAACTCATCTGCGTGGAACCCGTAACCACCTTTGGAGCCCTGCTGGCGCTGCCGCGGCTCATCTTCGCCGGAACTATCCTTGGAGCCCTGCTGGCGCTGCCGTGGCCCATCTTCGTTGAAACCATCTCTGGAGCCCTGCTGGCGCTGCCGCAGCCCATCTTCATTGAAACCATCTCTGGAGCCCTGCTGGCGCTGCCGCGGCCCATCTTCATTGAAACCATCTCTGGAGCCCTGCTGGCGCTGCCGCGGCCCATCTTCGTTGAAACCATCTCTGGAGCCCTGCTGGCGTTGCCGCGGCCCAACTCTGAGGAACCCCCCAGCTCGAGGATTGAGAGCTGAGCGTAGGGTTTCCCCGTACCAGGCTGGTACCAAGACTGTCCCGCTACCCCCTTCCCTCCGAGACTAAACCTGAAAGGATCCCTGGATACGGTTACACCTGTATCGCTACGATAACCTGCCTTAAAGTATTGATAAAAGCGTTGAGAATCTATCTTTGTGTGGTGTCCATCTGTAGGGGGGTGATTGCTCATCTGTACGATCCTTGGGGAGGAACCTCGCCAGGAGGCCTCTCGACTTTGCTCGGCCAACCCTAAGATACCCCTTTCCAACATTGGTGGCAGGCGGTGGGATCCGAGCCGACGCAGATTGTACAGAGAGTAACTCGCCCCACTACGAACAGAAACACACGACGACCATGACTACTAAGGAAACCGGACCGACCTCAGAGTTCCAGATGGAACGATTAGAAGTCTATAGCCACAAAGAATTGAAGCAATTCTGCAAAGACTTGGGTATCGCTACAACAGGACTAAGCACCAAAGCCAATCTCAAGCAGGCCCTGCAGACCTGGGTGGAGACAGGAGCGACGCCACCCCAGAACGAAGGCATCACAATCCCCGATCTGCACCCAGAGAACATCGCAACCCCAGCGGAGGAGAGAAACACAGGCCTCTCCCACGAGGATGCCCGAGAACGAGAAAGGAGCCGGCTCCATGAATTGGAACTGGCTAGACTCCTAGCCCTTGAGCAACTACGGCTACAGGGAGACCTGGAAGAGAAAAGAAGGCAGAAAGAGTTAGAGGAGAAGAAGCTTGCGTACGAGCACAAGCGCGGTTTAAAAGAACTGGAGATTAAGGGGAAAAACGGGGACACCGGCGTCTCCGGGAGCTGGAGCCCCCCTCCTCCTACAGACACAAAAGTCCACATCCCCAAAGATGTCGTCCGAGAGTACTATAAAAACGACGACATCCAGCAATGGTTTAAGGCCTACCAGGTAGCCATGACCTCACACCGAGTACCACAAAAAGACTGGGGTGCCGGGTTATGGGGAGGGTCGTCAATGAGGGGAGAGACGCCCTGCTACAGCTCCCCGACGCCGAGATGACCTCGTACAAACACATGAAAGCCGCCCTCCTCACTCGCTATGGGCTCACCCCCGAGATGTACCGGTAGCGATTCCGAGACTGCAAAAGGATCCCCGGTACCACCTGGGTGGAATATGTGAACTTCTTTAGTAGAGCCTTAGAGGGGTGGATCAAAGGCAGCCAAGTCACCACCTACGAGCAGCTGTTCGACCTCATTGTATGGGAACACCTCTCCAACAACTGTTTCGTCGAACTCAGGCAGCATCTCCTCGACAGCAAGCTGACCGAGCCACGTAAACTCGCCATCGAAGCCGATCGATGGGAGAGCACCCGGGTCCCCCGGAACTGGATGGGAGACCAAGGCCGAGCTCACCAGCGATCCCACCATCAGCGAGGAGGAGGAGGAGGCCAGGGCAGGGGCAGGGACACCGCCACGGTGCCCCCCATCAACACGTCCCCTCCCCTGGCCGGAAGAGGAGCCCCCCAGCACGGCCGGGGCCCCGCTCAAACCTTATCTGCCACAAATGTCAGCAACCCGGTCATTACGCCAATGACCCCAACTGTCCCAGAAACCAGCCATCCAACCCCACAGGTCCGCAAAACCGCCAGATCGCCGCCGCCTCCCTGGGGGAGGAGCAGGGCGAAGAAGCCGACTATGACCAAGACCAGACCGAGTGGGAGCCCGCAGCCATGTCCCTGGTATGTCTGGGCGAAAGAGACATGGTCCCCCGGGCCCCCATCCCGGCCAACACTCAGAAGTACAGCCAGTGGGTCACCATTAATGGACACCGGGCCGAAGCCCTCCGCGACACAGGAGCCAGCGTGACGGCCTTCCGTTGCCACCTGGTGACCCCGGATCAAATCTTGCCCAATGTACTGTGCCCAGTACGGTCCGCGGATAATTCCGAGAGCCTGTGCCAGATGGCCCGCGTCCCCTTTGAGTGGGGGGGGGAGTGTCCGGCATGCTAAAAGTGACTGTCCGAGACGATGCCCCCATAGACTGCCTCCTCGGGAACGACCTCGAGAGCTCCCCCTGGGCTGACGTCGAGCGGAGAGAGCATCTGGGGATGCTAGGCCTCCCTGAGTGGGTCTGTGCGATAACCCGATCCATGGCCGCCCGAGCCATCACCTCAACCGAAGAACCAGAATGGCCCGAGCCTCCACCGCCCGTCGTCTCCGAAGACACCGACCCTGAACCCGGTCCACCGGGGCCCAACTGTGAAAAAAGTGCCCCACTCAGCGACCTCCCGGAACTGGCCCAGTGGCGCCAAGAAGGTGGCCCCACTCGAGAACAGTTCTGTCAAGAGCAAAAAACGTGTCCCTCCCTCGAGGGGATCCGACAGCAAGCCGCAGCCCAGAGCACAGGGGATGCCTCGGGGGCCCACTGGGTCTATTGGGACAATGAGCTCCTCTACAGAGAGCACAAGATTGCCGAGGTAGGGGCCAGCCGGGTATTGGTGGTCCCCCTCCGATTCAGAGACTTCCTCCTGAACCTGGCACACGATGTGCCCCTCGCCGGACACCTGGGGCAGGACAAGACATACAGCCGCCTGGTGACCAACTTCTACTGGCCCAAGATGAGGAATGATGTGATCAATCACTGCCGGACTTGCCCCACCTGCCAAGCCAGCGGGAAGAGCGGCGGAAAACTAAAAGTCCCCCTGCAACCTTTTCCAGTCGTCAACACTCCCTTCGAGCGGGTGGGGATCGACATCGTGGGGCCCCAGGAGCCCCGGACCTCCCAAGGTTACCGTTTCATCCTCGTCCTGGTGGACCATGCCACCCGCTATCCCGAAGCTATCCCTCTCCGGACCGTGTCGGCTCCCATGGAGGGCCGGACCCTGATGGGGATCTTCTCCCGGGTGGGCTTCCCCCGAGAAGTCGTCAATGATCGGGGTACGAACTTCATTTCCCGCTACATGAAGTCCCTGTGGCAGCAATGCGGGGTCACGTACAAGTTTTCGACCCCCTATCACTCCCAAGGGAACGGACTGGTGGAACGCTTCAATCGCACCCTCAAGGGGATGATCATGGGCCTGGAAGAGCCCTTACGGCGCCAATGGGACGTGTTGCTGCCCTGCCTCCTCTTCCCCTATCGAGAGGTCCCCCAGAAGTCCCTGGGATTCAGCCCCTTTGAACTATTGTACGGGCACCCGGTCCGGGGTCCCCTAAGCCTGGTCAAAGAAGGTTGGGAGGTGACCGCCCAAGATGCTCCCCCCGACGTATACCGGTACCTCCTGACCCTCCGGAACCAGACTCGGCGGTTCCGGGAACTTGCCAAGGCCAACCTCGAAGGCAGTCAAGAAGACATGAAGCGTTGGTATGATCAAAACGCCTCTTCTATTGAGTTCGAGCCGGGACAACAGGTCTGGGTCATGTCCCCGGTCGAACCGTGTGCCCTCCAGGACAAGTGGACCGGGTCCTTCAAGGTGGTGGAGCGCAAGAGCCCCATCACTTACCTAGTGGACATGGAGTCCCCGAGGAACCCCCTCCGGGTCCTCCACGCCAACCGACTCAAGCCCCACTTTGTCCGATCAGAACTTAGCCTCCTAATGGCTACCGACAGTGGGGCTGAAGATGACTCAGAGCCCCTACCAGACCTCCTGAACGCCCTCGAAAAGGACGGCTCCGTGAAGGGAGTCAACCTCTCCTTCACCCTGACCCCAGAACAACGCCGAGATTGCCAAAAGCTATTGGGACAATTTGCCGATTTATTTTCTCTTACCCCCGGGGTCACCCCGTGGTGTGTCCACGATGTCGACACCGGGGATAGCCCACCTGTGCGACACTGGGCCTACTGAGTTCCCGATCGAGTGCGAGCCTGCATTCAGTCAGAAGTGTCCAAAATGCTGGCTCTGGGGGTGGTCGAGCCCGCCGACAGTCCATGGGCCAGTCCTGTTGTCCTGGTCCCCAAGGCCGCTGCCCCTTGGCGCCGCCCCCGAACTCAGGTTTTGTGTGGACTACCGGGGTCTGAGCGCCGTCACCCGGACAGACGCTCACCCCATCCCTCGGGCTGATGAACTGATCGACCGCCTGGGGGTGGCCCGTTACCTGAGTACCTTTGACCTGACCGCGGGCTACTGGCAGATCGGACTCACACCAGGCGCCCAGGAGCGATCCGCTTTCTCCACCCCCGATGGCCACTACCACTTCAGGGTGATGCCCTTCGGAATGAAAAACGCCCCCGCCACGTTCCAGAGACTGGTGAATAGGGTGCTGGCGGGGCTCGAGGATTTCAGCGCCGCCTACCTGGACGATATCGCGGTGTACAGCCTCCACTGGGCTGAGCACCTCCAACACCTCCGGGAAGTCTTGGCCGCCCTCCGCCGGGCCGGATTAACCCTAAAAGCCAGCAAATGCCAGATCGGCCAAGGTTCCGTGACCTACCTGGGACACCAAGTGGGAAGCGGCCAGGTCGCCCCCCTCCAACCCAAGATTGACGCCATCATGGCCTGGGAGCCCCCGATCACCCAGACAGAGGTCCGAGCCTTCCTGGGGCTCACTGGATATTACCGGCGCTTCATAAAAGACTATGGCAGCATTGTGGGCCCCCTCACGGAACTCACTTTCAAAAGACAACCCCAGAAGGTGCACTGGACACCCGAGTGTCAGGCCGCCTTTGAGACCCTAAAGACAGCGATGTGCACCGCCCCCGTGCTCAGGGCCCCCGATTACAGCCGGGAGTTCATAGTTCAGACGGATGCCTCTGATCACGGTGTCGGGGCGGTTCTCTCACAAGTCAACACCGAGGGGATTGATCAGCCAGTGGCCTTCATTAGCCGACGTCTGCTGGCCCGCGAACAGCGCTGGAGCACCATTGAGCGGGAGGCCTTCGCCGTGGTGTGGGCCCTCAAGAAACTCCGGCCCTATCTCTTCGGCACCCACTTCCGGGTACAAACTGACCACCGACCTCTGCGGTGGCTGATGCAGATGCGAGGGGAGAACCCGAATTTGCTGCGTTGGTCCATCTCCCTACAAGGGATGGACTTCACTGTGGAGCATCGCCCAGGCAATGACCACGCCAACGCAGACGGCCTGTCCCGCTTCTTCCGCCTCGGCGAGGAGAATACCCAAGAAGATGGGTGACTCTCCCTGCCTTCAGCTGGGGGGGACGTGTGTTGGACCCGGCCTCGTGGCGTGGTCCCACTCCTCCCGCATGGCGGGCCCTGGACTACCTCGACCCCTGTCCTCCGGCCGAGGGCGACACCATCCACCCTACACAAGAGCCTCCCCTCCGGGCAACCGCCGGCTCTCCCCCTTTGGAACTCGGCTACCCCTCCTCGACACCCTCGGTTGGTCCGAACCCTATCCCGGACCACCACCTCAAACCCAGACTCCATCCTGGACCCTCCACGACCAGGCCCCGTGGCCTCGGCCCAACCCCGGCCGCAGACCCCGCGAAGCCCCGACATCGAGGCACCACGATCCGACCAGGTGGTAAAGAGGCCACTTGACGGATCAATGGGGGGACGAGTTTCGATGGTCCTCCAACCGTCCCCCGACGCCTGGTTTCGATCGCCTCCGGCCTCCCTGGGCGCTGGCTCCATCCCCCTCCTGGGTGTCTGGACACTCTCATCCCGGCCCCTCCGACCCCCAGGTGCGAGGGTCCGACCATCAAAGGACGCCAGACCTATATCTGGGGCAGCTCTGGAGCTGATCGGCAGTTGTATCATGGAGTCGAGAGACACCGAGATGAACTCATCTGCGTGGAACCCGTAACCACCTTTGGAGCCCTGCTGGCGCTGCCGTGGCTCGTCTTCGCCGGAACTATCCTTGGAGCCCTGCTGGCGCTGCCGTGGCCCATCTTCGTTGAAACCATCTCTGGAGCCCTGCTGGCGCTGCCGCGGCCCATCTTCGTTGAAACCATCTCTGGAGCCCTGCTGGCGCTGCCGCGGCCCATCTTCGTTGAAACCATCTCTGGAGCCCTGCTGGCGTTGCCGCGGCCCAACTCTGAGGAACCCCCCAGCTCGAGGATTGAGAGCTGAGCGTAGGGTATCCCAGTACCAGGCTGGTACCAAGACTGTCCCACTACCCCCTTCCCTCCGAGACTAAACCTGAAAGGATCCCTGGATCCGGTTACACCTGTATTGCTACGATAACCTGCCTTAAAGTCTTGATAAAAGCGTTGAGAATCTATCTTTGTGTGGTGTCCATCTGTAGGGGGGTGATTGCTCATCTGTACGATCCTTGGGGAGGAACCTCGCCAGGAGGCCTCTAGACTTCGCTCGGCCAACCCTAAGATACCCCTTTCCAACAGAACTGGTTCACCTTATAGGCCCCTGTAACAGTGTACCATAGGTA
The DNA here is from genome assembly GCF_964261635.1 of Lissotriton helveticus. Lineage (NCBI taxonomy): Eukaryota > Metazoa > Chordata > Amphibia > Caudata > Salamandridae > Lissotriton > Lissotriton helveticus. The sequence goes on from NW_027611674.1 coordinate 1,478,502, forward strand.
CCCAGGGCATAGGTGTATCCAAGACCTACCAGGGGCTGCAGCATGTATTTTGCCACCCCTTGCCTGGCCTCCATATTTGACACAACTGGCTGATCACTCAGCTGGGGTAAGTTGGTGTAATCACGTCTTACTTAGATATAGTATCCCTATATCTAACCTTAACGGGACACATGTTAACCTATAAGCCATTCCTATGGAAGGCCCCTGCAATCCTGGGGGCAGAGTGCGTGGTTTCATGTGAGATGGTGCTCTAGCATGAGCTGAGCCTGTCTGCAGCTGTTGGGAACAACTCCCTTAGCTGTTCCGCGATATTGCCATACCATATACTCTTAAGTGCATTATAATCCTCGCGGTTATATGCTAACTTTGGTTTGGCTTTATCAAAACATGTTGAGTAAGGTGTCATACGATTTGGAATACTTTCCCCTCGACAGTTCTGTCGACGGGGATAGCATTCCACCCTTCTAGAGGGACACGACATGTGCGTAGCCTTAACCCCGGTTAAAGTTAACCAGAGCCTCAGCATCACAAAATGGATGCTGCCACCACAGACACAAGTCTGACCTCCTGCTGCTGGGAGTCCTTCCAGCGAGGGAGGCTTGGACAAAGGGTTTCCTGCCTTGGGAGGTGCGAGCACCACCCCAGACAGGATTTTGTGTATTGGGTAGGACAGGGCTGAATAGATTGAGACATGTCCGGGGCACACAAGGTGTCCCCGTGCATAAGCCAGTCCAAACCGGTCCTGGGACTTTCCAGACCCATGGCTGGTGAGGAGCTGGACAAAGGAAAGGGGGTGTAACCGCCCCCCTTCCTGGTCCCACCCAGAGGAGGGACCTAGCAGGTGATCCACCCCTCAGATTGGGAATAAGAGTGGGAGCAGTGCCATAGCACCTCAGATCATCCTGAATCAACTTGAAACTAAGAAGACAACTGGACTTCGACATTCTGCTGCACGGAAGACTGAAGAGTATCTCCCTTGTGGCCTAGGAGTGGCCACCCTGTGAACACAGGTACCAACCAGCAACTTGACATCTGCTTTGCCACCGCCTCCCGCCAGAGCCCTAGCCCAGAGCCTGACAAGCGCCAGACTCCCAGATTTCTCACAGCCCGATCCACAGTCCCTACAAAGAAGGGACCCGTGGAGGCACCGAGAGACGTGGGACCGGACCTCTTGGAAGACACCTGAAAAGCTGACTGCGCAGCATCAGAGGCACCCTCGACATTGTGCTTTGGGGATTGAGAACCCCCACTAACGAGCAGCCCTTGCACCGAAGATCAGCCCCCCAGCATCTCCACGATCTGCGTGGGGCCCTTTTGCATTGTGCTACTCGACGGGCCATCCCGGCCATTAGCCACGTGGTCAGCGGCCATCTTGGCGATGAAACCAACAAACTACACTGCGGGTCTGGTTGCTCCAGACTTGCCCTCGCTCCTGTAAAAAGGAGCACCCGCTCTGACCTTGCTGGTCCGAGTGATAAGCCTCTTTCGATTCCTGCGTAGCTTGCATTAGCCAAGGCCTGTTTGCTCCAATCAAGTTGCCGACACCGCCGACAGCGAGAAGCCTGCGTGGGACAGCTCGTGATTGACTCCTGGACATCCTCGACCCCTGGTGTCCATGTGGCTTGAGGTTCCGTGACGATTTTACTCGTGTTTGTAACATTGTCGTAAATACATAATTTTGGTATCAGTGAACCGCAAATGATCCATTTAGTATATCCTGGTGTTTTCGCTATGCTACGAGCAAGAGCACTCCTGTTATGAACACATTTCTGTTCTACCCATGGCATCCATCTTAGAAACACGGAAGCCATTTTGTATTCCTTGCCCTCACATAGTCAATGGACGCGCAATGACCTCTTTTCATTTAAGGACACGTAGGCTTTAGCCGGCGGTTCACCTTGCGAGGGACACGTGCACCTTAGGCCAGCAACGCTGTGGCAGCATGACTCGGCAAGAACTGCCTCCCCAGCCTGAGGCCAGTCCTGCTATACTGGTTCTTGTGTTCGTTGGCCTGATCATGATTAGGCGGCCGAATCTGGTAACCGTGCCCATTTACGACCCACAAACATCTCTTATCCTGTCTTTCTATCTTCTGCACCTGGCTCTGCTCCTTTCCTTCTGGGCCTTTATTAGGGGGAGGTAACGAAATTTACGATGAGGCGGTCCGGGTCTTGAATGAGAAATTGACATGGGATTATGATGGAATAGTGGGAACCCCTCATTCGTAATGTTTTGACATCAGATACTGTTGACGATTCCTGTGCAACGCCAAATATTTATTGTTCAAGACACGAATGTTTAGAACTGTGGTAACATGTAAAGAATTTGCCCCGAGCAGAATATTTAGTATTTAAGGAGTAACCCTCTTTGTACAAATTGAACAGGCTCCTAGACACTGCCCCTGTGCAGTTTCTGTGACTTCTGTGTCCCTGCAGTAATAAACCTTTGGTCTTTGACGCCACCATCGAGAAGCCCGTGTTTCTGTTTGTTTGTGCACCGAGACAGGTTGAACTCCGGGGTCTTCGGGTGTTGTCCCTGACACCTCTGGACGGAACCAAAAAGTCCAGAACTCCAATTGGCGCCCATGTGGGGCAACGTCATTCGGTACCGGTCCAAAAGCCTGAAGAGTTCGAGAAGCTTCGTGTGAAGATTTCAGAGGGAGGCGCCCCACTTCATCGATCCCGGCATATCGCAAAAGTGGCCCGACGTTCTCTTCCACGAGGGTTCCCGTTCAGACGGCTGCAGTGGTTCGTTGCCTTGACCGTCGCCCTGTCTTGGACCCGAGGTGCAGTCCTCAGTACGGCGAGACGTGACGGGTTTCTCCTTGGTGACGTCTTCAGTGCCTCAGTTAAGTATTTTGTGAGGGTTGCTCCTGTTTGGATAATCCTTTTAGTTCTCAGTTCAGTTCAGTTCTGTAAGATTATCACTGGTTATTCTGGTTACGATAATCATTCGGTTCAGTTCAGGTATCGATACGTTTGTCAGTTCTGGTAGGCCTAAGTTCTTGGTTCAAGTGCGCATTTTTTTAATTTGTGTTTCGTCTGTTTTGTGTTCCGGGTTATAAAATGGTAAGTCGGAAAAATTGTATGTTGTCTTGTTTTAGTTGCAACAGTGATTCCCAGTTGGAGGACTCGTGTTTGGTTCCTCCGATTGGAACTCCCCTTTATGATCTATATTGCAAATTTGGTGTGGGCCCTATCTCTTATAACGAGGTATGGATCCACTATACAGAGAAAGATGGTGTCCTTAGTTGGCCACTACATGGTAGTTTTGAACCTGAAGTTCTCGATAATCTAGAAAGAAGGTTGTTTAAGAAGAAAGCCCGGCCGGCAATGTTTGATTCTTTCCGTTATTGGCGAAAAGAATCTAAACAGAGAGAAATTAAAAAATTGAAGAAAGAACAGAAAGAGCAAGAGTTGACTTTAGAACAGTCTGCTAAGCAGCTGCAACTCAACGAGTCTGAAAAAGCGATGGAGGTGGCCAATAGAGAGCATAATTTAGCGATAGACAAGTGCTATCCTGCTTTGCCATCGAGTACAGCTAAGATAGTAGAGGACCCTGAAAAGGATCCCCTGTTATCTTACTTGTTACGATCACCCCCACCGTATGCACAGGGTGCTACGGCTCCACCTATACCGAATGTTCAATTACCGGTTGCTGGACAACCTGGTGTCCCTGTTCCCGCTCCTCTGAATCAAGTTCCTGTACCTCCTATGGTCACTATTAATGTTCCTTCGGCACCCCCTCTTTCAGGGTTGCCGGCTTCTTTACCTATACCTGTATCGCTCACACCTGCTAGTTCACAAGCTGTTTTGCCCGCTACTCCTACTGTTCCTGATCTATCTGTTCCAACTGCTACTCTATTTACTGCTTCTGCTAATATTATGACTCCACTTTCTGTTCGTCGAAGAATCACTGATTCTGTCTCTAACATTCTATCTCCCTTCTATAAAACTCTGATTAAGACTCCTACCTCTGACTCTGTGCAGAGACGTAGTCAGCTTCACAGTACTGAAGAAAGAGGGATATTAGATTCCACTGCCCTTAGATGGATTTCAAAAGTTGGAAGATATAATGTACAAGATGTATTAGATACATTTATGCAAGGGAATGAACCGACACAACGATATGTGTTCGATGAAATGTGTTTCCTTCTACGTGAGGAACTGGAAGAGGATGACCCTGAATCAAATCTAGGAGAATTAATTAATGTTCAGAAAGAGTTTGCTGCAGGTATGATAGTCGGTCAAAATATAAAAGAAGCGATGGAACTGGTTCTAAGTTATAGGACCGACTCATCCCTTCGTTCACCAAGAGAGTTAGGGAAACGTAGTACGAAACAAAATCGTCAATATCCAATGAGAGAAGTTCCACCAATTTGGCGTGAAGCTGTGCAAGCTAATGTAAACCTTGGTATTGCAGCCGCTCCGGCCCAATTCCAGAGAGTATGGATACATATTCCATGGAAGCGAGCTGAAGTATTAGCAGTGAAACAGGCCTTGCCAGATCCGCGTAAAAATCCTGCAGGGTACTACAAAGAGTTGGCTCAAACAGTTGACGCTTGTGTATTGAATCTTGCTGACATAGATCTGCTATTTGGTAATGTAGTACCGCAACCAATTTGGGCTAAAATTCGTAAAGAGAATCATCCAGTTGCCCTAGGTGGTGATTGGGCAGCTATAATTGCAGCGGATGGTCAACAAATAGGTGGTTCTAAACCTGAACCCTTAATTGCTAATTTGCCTGGTAGAATAATCGATTTAATGAAAACCTTGATGCCAGCATTGCGCGTTAACTGGGACAAATTGTCCGCGTGCAAACAAAAGAAAGACGAAAGCGTCTCCGACTTTTTCACAAGATTCGAGGAGACTTTTGTGGATCACAGTGGTCAGGATATGAGCACAGAAGGAGGCCAGAGATTATTTGTCGATAAATTTGTGCACAATCTGTTGCCAGAACTTAGTGGTAAATTAAAGAATTCTGAAAGTGCGTGGGCTGTCTCTACGACTGCGCAAATACTTGCTACTGCCCAGTACTATGAAAATAGGGACAAAGAGGAGAAAGAAAAATCAGATAAAAAGACGAAAGAGTTAAAAACTAAAGTACTTTTACAGCAAGCTTATCCGCCTCGCACGAATCAGACTAATATACAGCAAGGGCCATATCAAAGAACGGATTATAATTCTCAGAGACCACAGTACCAATGGAATCAGTGTGCTTATTGCAAAATGGAAGGCCATTATAAGACTGAGTGTCCGGTACGGGCACAAAATAATGCTGCGGCAGCTCAAAGAGGTCGTGGTGGTTATATGCAGAACTCTAGAGGTCGAGGAAGAGGTGCTATGCCTCCACAGACAAGTGATCGCCCTTCTAATTATTTCGACCAACGAAATGGACAATCTGCCCAACAGAATAGGTCTCCACAGTATCATGTTGAAGACTATTATGAAGCTACTGAGGAAGGTCAGCAAAGTGAGTACTAGGACAGCCATGGACAAAGAGAGGGAGTAGTATCAGTTCCAGTAGATCAGAGTGGGCCTTATGTCGCAGTAGCAACATCAGGTATAGTCGAACCGTTTCTGTTGGATACTGGTGCAGCAAAAAGTTCTATCATACATGCGAAACTCCCTGGCGCACCTTTGTCTGGCTCAACAAACGTTTCAGTAGGTTTTTCAGGCGCCCCTGTTCACAACCCTGTTTCTGGTCCTTTGTCTATTTCTGTTGGACCCCGACAATTGAAAGCACCCCTGATTTTGACAACAGGTTGTAATGAAAATCTGCTTGGTTTAGACTTGTTAAAACGCCTATATGCGACATTATACTGTTCTCCAGAAGGAGTACAGCTTACGTTGGGTAAAAGAATAATCTCTCCGATGTACTTGTCGATGGATGCGCTCCCACCAGAGCTGCGTTCACTCCCTGATACTCTTTGGGCGACTGGTCCTAATGATGTAGGTCTATTGGAAATTCCACCCTATATAGTAACTTTGAAAGCAAATGTCAAACTTCCACGAATTCCACAATACAGAATCTCTAGTGAAGGTGAGCGTGCGCTCCTACTGATAGTGCATGATCTGATTGAGAAAGACGTTATAGAAGAAACTAGAGGTAATGTCTGTAATAGTCCTGTACTGCCTATTTTGAAACGAACTGACCCAACAAAACCTCCAGTATATAGATTTGTAATTGATCTTAGAGAGGTTAATAAAATTGTGATTCCACAGTTTCCTGTGGTTCCAGACATTACTGCATTGTTAACGTTGATTCCTGCTACAGCAGCATGGTTTTCGGTTGTCGACTTGAAAAATGCCTTTTTCAGCATTCCGATAGCCGAAGAAAGCAGAGATATCTTCGGTTTCTCTCTAGGAGGACGAAGCTTCAGGTTTAAACGCGCTCCACAAGGCTATTGTGAAAGCCCATCCATTTACAGTCAAGCATTAAAAAGCCAGTTAGATTCCTTCGTACTTCCTCCTGGTTCTGCTTTAATACAATATGTTGATGATCTTCTAGTGGCTGCTGATGACAAGGAAACTTGCAAAACAGCTACGATTTCTTTATTGCATCATTTGTCAAATTTGAATCACAAGGTGTCACCTTCAAAAATGCAATACTGTTGCCAAGAAGTGACCTACCTAGGTCATCTCTTGTCAAAGGAGGGAAGGAAGTTGACCCCAGAGAGAATAAAGGCAATTACACAGATGAATGTTCCTAGCACGCAGAGAGAAGTACGTGCCTTTTTAGGTATTACCTCATATTGTAGGCAATGGATCCCAAATTTTTCTCTTTTGGCAAAACCATTGGTAGCCTTGACTGGGAAAGGTGTTCCGAGTCCGGTACCATGGTCTGCTGAATGTCAGCAGAGTTTTTCTGAATTGCGAAATGCACTGTGTTCAGCACCTGTATTGGGTACACCCGACTACAGTAAGCCATTCACGCTCTATGTCCATGAGAGAGAAGGTTGCGCGTTGAGTGTTTTGACACAGAAATTCGGTGATAAACAACGCCCTTGTGCGTATTTTTCATCAACATTAGATCCGGTAGCTAGAGCGTTGCCTAGTTGCTTGAGAGCTACAGCCGCAGCTGCAGCCTCCATTCGGCAATCTGCTGGTTTAGTAATGAACAACATGCTAGTAGTTATGGTTCCTCATGCTGTGGATACACTCATGAACCGAACCAAGACGCAGCACCTTACCAGTGCTAGATTATCAGGTTATGAACTGACACTGTTAGCTAGTCATATTCAGATCAAAAGATGCAATGTATTGAATCCAGCAACATTGTTGCCGACTAGCCAAGAGTCGAGTGATTCCGAACCACACGACTGTTGTTTCAAAACTGAGGAAGAAACAAAAGGACGAATTGATCTAAAAGACACTCCGTTATCAGATCCAGATGGAACGTTGTATGTTGATGGGTCTTGCTTCAAATTAGAGAATGGTGATGTGACTGCTGCTTATGAGGTAACGACTTTGAGTACGATTGTGGAGACTGCAAGAGTGAGTCAGAATTCTGCCCAGGCTGCAGAATTGATCGCGCTAACAAGAGCGTGCGTTTTAGCTAAGGGAAAGAGAGTAAATGTGTTCACAGATAGTCAATACGCGTTCGGCGTGGCCCATAGTTTTGGCCGCTTGTGGAAAGAGAGAGGTTTCATTACGTCCCATGGGACTACGATTCAACATGGCCAGCTAGTTAATGACTTGTTGGAATCTCTAACCTTGCCGACTGAAGTTGCGATTGTGAAATGCAGTGCTCATAAAGCAATCACGGATGATGTTGGTCGTGGGAATGCTTTTGCTGATGAGACTGCAAAACAGACAGCTAGAAATATGATGAGTAGAATGTATGTTGCAACGTCTGCAAGATGGATTTCTGAGTCTGGAATGTGTGAGGACACAGTGGAAAGCGTGAAAGAAATTCAGAAAGAGGCGACTGAGGAGGAAAAGCGTGCATGGAAAGAGAGCACGGGTAAATTGGACCCGAGTGGGTGTTGGATTGACTTGTCGGAACAACAGCGTTGGATGTTGCCTGATGCGTATGTGCTTGCAGTAGTAACGATGGCACATGGAGCAGCGCACATCAGTTCTAAAGGGATTTGTAAGATGTTGGCTCCAGTTTGGAAGAATGATGGGATTAGTAAGTGTGCAGAGAGAGTGGTGAGAAATTGTATGATATGCTTGATGCATAATCCTGGCAAGGGAATCCCCACACCTGCAGGTCACTTCGCTCCTCCTTCCTGCCCCTTTGAAGTGATCCAGCTAGACTTCATTCACATGGATCGTTGTAATAATCTGAAATACGTCCTGGTGGTAGTTTGTGCTTTCTCCAGATGGATCGAAGCATACCCGCTAAAGGACAATACTGCTTTGTCCACTGCCAAAATACTCCTTAAAGAATACTTCCCCAGATTCGGAATGCCACGGATTGTATGGTCAGATAACGGAAGTGAGTTCGTAGGGAAAGTTATGCAGAGTGTGTGTGCCGGCCTAGGGATTAGACAGAAGTTTCATAGTGCGAATCATCCCCAGTCCGCGGGTTTAGTCGAGGGTTACAATGGCACCCCTAAACTGAAACTTGCTAAGATACAAGCATCCACGGGTTTGTCCTGGCCAGACGTATTGCCTTTGGCTTTGCTATCAACAAGAGCAACTGTACATTCTAGAGTAGGGCTTAGTCCATATGAAATAGTTTTTGGTCGTCCTGCAAATGTTTGGGGGGTACCTAGACCAAAAGAATTCAAGCAGCTGGAATACCCAATGCTAATTGATTACCTTTTCGACTTGACTGCTAAATTGAGTCTTATTCACCAACAGGTTTTCGATGCATTGCCAAAGCCACCGGAGAGTCCAGGCCATCAGCTGAAACCGGGTGACCAGGTGGTCATTAGAAATTTTGCAAGAACGAAAAATCTTCAACCCAGATTCATTGGCCCTTTTCAAGTCTTACTAGCAACGAGAACTGCTATTCGTGTGGCCGGAAGGAAGAACTGGATCCATACGACACACGTCAAACGTGTGCCTCTGCCACTTCCTTACGACAACTGGGTAAAGAAAGGAATCGGTGCCTCTGAAACGGAACAAGTCCCCAGGTTCATACCTTTCAGCGATGCAGAACTGATCACGGATTCACCAAATTCTGACTCTCCTCCTGAAACTGCTCTTTTGAACCCTGAACATTTGTCATCCGCACCCAACGAACATTTGCCATCTGCACCAAAAGAACATTTGTCATCTGAAAACGTGAACATTACAACGTCGGCTGAAAATACACTGTTTCCAGATCAGACAGCTCCTGCAAAACTGAGATACAACTTGCGACCTCGCAATATGGACAAATAAAGCAGGAAACTGCCTATTTTCAGATTTGAATTTTCTATACATTGCCTCCAGCCAGGAAGTTTACTATTATTTTTGTTGTTTCAAAATTTTGCCTTGCCGTCTGGGTAGCCGTAGGGTCGTGGCTGTGTGCCTAGTTGAATCTGCGGGGGTCAGACACAAGGTCGATCTTTCTGTTAGTTCTGGGAACTCCCAGGGCTGATAGAGGCATTTTCATCTACGTACACATCATCAGTGGTCGCGAACGGTCGTAGAAGATGGAGCTTCCTGAGCTGCAAAGAAAGAATGTAATTTATGTTCGCAGAAATAGACTGTACCGAATACTTCACAGCAAATGCTTTCTAATGCAATGTGCAGTTACGTTTTTAATCGTTTTGATAACGTTGGTGGGTGGAATCATCTTTGGTGTGCATTTGATTTTCATGCCGGTAACTACAGTACCTCCCCTTGATCCTACTACTTCTACGGTTTCTTCTATGCATTCTTTTCACTCATTTCCTGAACACGAACAAGCTCGACGCTCAGAATTTATTAACAATACATTTGTACAGCTCTTGCATCAACACCAACTGGTAGTTAATACTACAGACTGCTGGGTGTGCGGCTTGATACCTCACACTATGGATAAAGGCATTCCCTATCTAGTCTTGCCTTTTAGCTACAATGGATCATTTCAGGCCTTTCAGACCATTTTTTCATATGCCCTTGAGACCTATCCTCCGCGTCCACCACGGTCCACTAAATACAACTCAGCCAACAAAGCTTTAGTCCAGGGAATTATTGACATGATTAAAGACGTCAATAATACTCCATCTTACACTAGAGATGAATTACGGGTGTATTTGAGTTGGAACTCTACAGAGTATCGCCTTAGTTTGGGAGAAAGCAAGCGTAAAAGCTCCACTTCAGTTTGGGTCGTGCCTCACCGAGGTCAGGTCTGTTTGCAAGGAAATGGGAGAAATCTGAGAGCTCAGCTAGGGAGGAGTGAGTGCGTTGAGACTTACGTATTTCCGTCTAACTCCTCCCCTGCCTTCCTTACTCCTAGGGGTACTTACTTCATCTGTCAAGACAGAGCGTATACATGGCTGCCTGCTGACTTCTCAGGTTCATGTTATATTGCTCGATTGTTACCTCCGACGTACACTGCTTCCTCTGATTATCACAAGACCAGAGTAGCAAGGGGTGTCTTCAGCAAGGAAGATACCGCTGGTCAGGAAGCTGGAGACTTCTTCAAAGGTTTCCTTCCGTTTTGGGGGCCTATGGCCAATAGTAGAAATCTACGTCAACTAACACGGGTAGTTGAATCTACTGGTGCCCTTAGTAACTTAACAGCTGAGCTTCAGGCGGATCGTCTCATGACGTTGCAGAACCGAATGGTTCTAGACTTAATACTTGCGGATCGAGGTGGGGTATGCAGAATGATCCAATCGAGCTGCTGTGTTTTTATTCCCAATAATGCTCCAACCGTCTATGAAGCGATCTCTAAGCTACACAAGATTTCCGACTCTATACACGTAGACAAGGGAAACTGGTCCTTCATGGAGTGGTTTTGGACTCTGGTATCAGCGTGGGGATGGAAGGTTCTGATGGTCATTGGTGTCATCCTAGTATTTCTGTTCTCATGCTGCCTTATTATCCAATGTGGTCCCGCTTTGTGTAGCCTCTGTGCTGCAACCTGTTTCAGAAAACCGCCTGCATTAGGAGAAAAGACACGAGACAGAATGATGATGCAACAACATGTCACTGACCTAATGAGCATAGAGTTAGATTCTGACATAGACTGAGTAATTGCCTATGTAAGGGCAAAAGGAGGGTCTGAGGTTCCGTGACGATTTTACTCGTGTTTGTAACATTGTCGTAAATACATAATTTTGGTATCAGTGAACCGCAAATGATCCATTTAGTATATCCTGGTGTTTTCGCTATGCTACGAGCAAGAGCACTCCTGTTATGAACACATTTCTGTTCTACCCATGGCATCCATCTTAGAAACACGGAAGCCATTTTGTATTCCTTGCCCTCACATAGTCAATGGACGCGCAATGACCTCTTTTCATTTAAGGACACGTAGGCTTTAGCCGGCGGTTCACCTTGCGAGGGACACGTGCACCTTAGGCCAGCAACGCTGTGGCAGCATGACTCGGCAAGAACTGCCTCCCCAGCCTGAGGCCAGTCCTGCTATACTGGTTCTTGTGTTCGTTGGCCTGATCATGATTAGGCGGCCGAAGCTGGTAACCGTGCCCATTTACGACCCACAAACATCTCTTATCCTGTCTTTCTATCTTCTGCACCTGGCTCTGCTCCTTTCCTTCTGGGCCTTTATTAGGGGGAGGTAACGAAATTTACGATGAGGCGGTCCGGGTCTTGAATGAGAAATTGACATGGGATTATGATGGAATAGTGGGAACCCCTCATTCGTAATGTTTTGACATCAGATACTGTTGACGATTCCTGTGCAACGCCAAATATTTATTGTTCAAGACACGAATGTTTAGAACTGTGGTAACATGTAAAGAATTTTCCCCCGAGCAGAATATTTAGTATTTAAGGAGTAACCCTCTTTGTACAAATTGAACAGGCTCCTAGACACTGCCCCTGTGCAGTTTCTGTGACTTCTGTGTCCCTGCAGTAATAAACCTTTGGTCTTTGACGCCACCATCGAGAAGCCCGTGTTTCTGTTTGTTTGTGCACCGAGACAGGTTGAACTCCGGGGTCTTCGGGTGTTGTCCCTGACACCTCTGGACGGAACCAAAAAGTCCAGAACTCCAGGCTGCAGAGAAAAGCTACACCTCAACGCCTGTTTGCACCCGACATCGCCTGGTTCCAATCTGGTTCCACGGTAGTCACTGGCTAGTGACTTTGAACATTGTCCCCTCTGCTTTCAGGTCTTCACGACATCAGATCCACCCTTGGATCCACCGGAACTCTTCACATTGAGCCGCCTGCAGCATCTTCAGCTCCAAGCACCATCGACCAGCGTGACGAAACCCGACACTACTTCGACCCTATGCACCCGCGTCCTGTGGGTAAGGTAACTCAGCAACGCTGGTGTTCCCACATTGGTACACACCTCTAGGGCCTGTGTCTTAAGTTTTAGCTTTCTAGGTCACTCGGAAGGTTCCTAACTAACTAACTTTATAACTTTTACGCACCATAGACATTGCATTGGTGAGTGCGTGCACTTTAAACACTGCACCCGAGTCCCGCGGGCCTTTCCCGACTTAGTCACTGCTAGTCCCGATCAGCTCAAGCGATTCCCAAGGCCCTAGGCCTTTTTCTTTTCCGATTGGTATCTCTTATACCACTTTCTTAGTATATGGTTTAGGTGGCCCCTAGGGCTCATCCATATTGTGCAACTTTTGCGTATTTTAAACTGTGTCTTGTTTAACGCTTGTGCTTCTGTGCTCATAAAGAGTTCAGGGGATATTTGTAGTTAATAAATATATATATATTTTCAATATATATCTGTGTGGTGTCCTTTCATTTGGTATTCAAGGGGGTTGTGTATGGTAATACAGCTGGCTTCACATGCCTTTCAGAGTTTAGCCTAAGACTGCTTTGTCCACGTTACCACTAGGATAACTGGTCTATAAAGTTGACTTACAACCGATCATCATAAGGGTTGCTTGGCATGATACAAGGTGATCACTAGAACTAGTGAGCATCATATATCAGGCCAACTTCTCACATTGGTGAGCAGCGGATTGGGATCTGAGCTTGCTGTTGTTTTACCATTACAATCTTTGAGAGTATCATTTGAAAGATCATACAGGTACCTGATAGGTACATATAAAACAAGACTAGTATACTTAAGTTCTACTGAACTTAGTTGTTGTACAGGATAGGGAGTAGCACACCCTGACTACAACTACTAGATAGGTTTAGTAGGTAAACACCAGTGTAGGTAGATTGCAACACATCCACCCACACTAGAGCAATGTCTGGAGCTAGGGTTCCACTGGGAATGTCTCTGTTGAGAGTGACCCTCCAAAGGCACCATCCGGATTTGCTATATTTTCCTTTAAGGAACTAAGACAGCTTTGTGTCTTAAGAGGTCTGAAGACAGGGCCATCCCCTACTACAGACCACCTTAGAGAGCTCTTAGACCAGTCTGAGGCTCTAAAGACCTCTAAAGCAGACACCACAGGGCCTGCTGAAGGAGGCTCTCCCACTAAAGATGACAGTACTGAGACCCCTGTCCCCATAGTCCAGGTAGATGAGGGTGACCAAGTCACTGGAGCTCCTCAGGTAGATGAGGAGGAGGAAGAAGAAGAGGAGACAGAAGGGGGAGCAGTGATTCTGATGATGGCAGAAATAGTCAGGTGCTAGTCAGCAGGCTTAACCAGGCCAGACATGTGTTTTTTAACGGAGACATGGCTTAAACCCCACTCTACTCCAGCTATCACGCTTGGTATACCGGATGGCTATAAAATAGCAAGATTAGATAGACCCTTAAAAACCGGCGGGGGTATAGCCATTGTATTTAAGGACAGTATGTTAGTCTCTGTCCTTGATCAAATCTGCAATATGGATTTTGAAATGCTGATTTTTAGGTTCGGCTCATCGGCCAAATACTGTAGGAAAGGTGCTTTGGTCTATCGCCCCCCAGGCCCTATAAAGAACACATCCAAACAGTTATTGGAAGCACTGGTTCCCTATGTATGTTCAGATAAAGATTTTTTGTTGGTTGGAGACTTCAACATCCACAGTGAAGAAACCAACAATAGTGAGGTACAATCCTTTCTGGCCGATTTATCCCTAATGGGACTAAAACAGTGTAATTCTGGCCCAACTCACCAAGCAGGACATACTTTAGATATGATTATATCTAATTTTTCTGGAATCGAATGTCAGCCTCCCTTGCCATGCCTTTGGACAGATCATTTTTTGCTTGAATTTTCTATGCCCCAGAGGGCTGTTTGTTCCATTCCTACGGTGCAAATTCCTCCTAAACGGAGGCAATGCATAACATTTCCAACACAAACTTTCAAAGGGAATATTGTCCTCCTTTTATTCAGCCCACAGATGATATAAACTCTGCTCTCACACAGTGGAATTCAGCCATTAAAACCACAGTACACCTAATTGCCCCGCTAAAAACTTTTAAACAACGTTTAGCAAGGAAACAAGAGGTCTGGTTCTCGGAAGAACTACGTAACCTCAAACAGAGGGCTCGAAAGATAGAAAAAAAATGGAGGAAGTCCCATCTGGATGATGATAAAGTCGATTATCAAAAGGCTTTGAGTATATATCACAAAGCTATAAGATCTGCACGCAAGAACTATGTCACTACCCAGTTGGATACAGCTGGTAATGACTCCAAAGTTCTATACCAGATTGTTAATACCTTCTTAAAACCTTCAGCATGTGAGAGCATAGACATGGCGTCCCAACATCTGTGTGACAGTATATCACACTTCTTCACTGAAAAAATTGATGCCATTTATGATAAAATAAAGGCACACACCCCTGTTAGGACTGATCCAGAAAATATAACCTTGGTGCCTATTACGCCTACCAATTTGTATTCATTTATGGATTTCCCTGAAATTACCTTACAAGAGGTTCTGAAGTTGTCCATGGATCTCAAAAGTGGGAGTCCGGCAGATCTTCTCCCAGCTAGGCTCATGGGGCCTCTGGGGGCAACCCTCGGTTCTGATATCCATAAACTTGTACATCTTTCACTTAACACTGCTAAAGTCCCTCAGGAATGGAAAATGGCCTTGGTCAGACCTATTCGGAAAAACACATCACTTCCCTGGACTAATATGTCCAATCTGAGACCAATTTCCTTGTTACCTTTTTTGGGGAAAATTATTGAGAAACATACCAACAAACATCTGTCAACTTACCTGGAACATTCTAACAGCCTCGATCCATCACAGTCAGGTTTCAGGCCAAAATACAGTACTGAAACGGCCTTGCTGTCGATAACAGACGATCTACGTATGTACCAGGACAATGGTTTTTCAGTTGTCCTGGTGCTACTTGATTTATCGGCAGCGTTCGATACCATATCTCATAACATCTTGATCGAACGCCTGGCTGTGAGTGGAATCGGTGGTAGGGCACTGGACTGGATTAAAAGCTTCCTCTCGAATCTCACCCAACGTGTCATCATGGGTGACTTTAGATCTGAAGAGGTTAAAATCACCAAGGGGGTTCCACAAGGATCGTGCTTAAGTCCGACCCTATTCAACACCTATGTGGCCCCCTTGGCAGAAATAACTAGAGCTTTTGGTTTTAGCCCAGTGTCATACGCTGATGATACGCAGCTACTTTTCCCTTTTAAACATCTCACCCCTGAGATCATAAATCTTTCTCTGATGGGATGAAGGCAGTAGCGCGATGGATGTCCCGCAATTTTCTACAATGTAATGTCGGGAAAACAGAGGTGATGCTCTTTCGGAAAGCCAAAATTCAATGGTCTCCTGATTGGTGGCCTCTAGACCTAGGCCCAGTCCCTGAAACCCAAATCTACAATTAAGAATTTGGGAGTACGGCTGGAACCTGAGCTGACCATGAAACAGAATGTTAATGTAACAGCGGGATCTTGTTTCCACGTGATAGGTCTCCTCTGTAGGATATTTCCTTTTCTGCCTGACTCTTATAGAAGAACCTTAGTCCAGGCTTTGGTGATCAGCCGTCTAGATTACTGCAACGGTCTTTTAGCAGGAGCTAATGAAGAGGTTCTTGACTGTTTGCAGGTAATACAGAACACGGCGGCCAGATTGGTGCTAAATGCACCCCCCAGATCTCCATCTAAGCCTTTATTACACAAACTCCATTGGCTGCCCATACGTCTACGAGTCAAGTTTAAGACTTGCTGTATCATTCATAAAAGTCTCCACGATTTAGGACCTGAATATCTGTCTACTAAATTTGCTCCATATAACCCCATGCGTACCCTTAGATCCAGCCAACAGCTGTTGTTAAAAGTACCTAAAATTAATAAGGCCAGACTCGGTGGCAGGGCCTTGTCGATAGTGGGTCCTACATACTGGAACATGCTCCCTTTACCATTAAGGCAATGTTCTGATCATCTGCATTTCAGGAAAAACTTGAAAACGTTCCTGTTTAGCCTAATTAGCTAATTTAGTTTTTGTTTTCTAGAATCACAGTTTTAATTCAACTGCTATTGCTATTGCTCCATCAGATTATACGTCAGAAGCGCGGAGATACTCCCCCGGGAGTCGATTCATAGCGCTATACAAACCTGCAATAAAATAAAAATAAATAAAATAAACCAGGCTAACCTAAGTGTATTTGGGACTGAAGCAAGGATGACCTTGCCCAGGCACCCAGGTAGACTTAACCAGGAGCATAGGAGGAGAAGGAATCACTCAGGTGACTCCAATACCTCCCAGGCTTCTAGAGGTTCTCATGGTCACTCCAGAAGGGAGATGACTAGCCCTCAGAGAAGGCAACATGAGGCCAAAATGAGAGAGGCTGAACTTAGGATCTAGAGACAAGAATTAGAAGTTGCCCTGGCCCAAGAGAAACTTGCTAGAGCAAGACAGCCTAGAGAGAGTGGGGTAATAGAACCCACTGGCGGCAGCATTATCCACAAGGATAAAGACAGGTCTTTTGATACAAGAAACCTGAGTAAGATTGTGCCCCCCTACAAAGCTGGGGATGATATCCACAAGTGGATGACTGCACTTGAGAGTGTCGCAGGGTTTCTGTTCTCACACAGAACTGTGCACAGAGGATTGGAACCTCGGCGAATTAGGGTGACCCAAAACTCACCTTAGTACCCAACTTACCCCTTACCGAGCTAGCTACAGTGTCTCATTGGTCTTATCAAACTCCCAATGTTTAGACAAACCAGAACATGAACTTACAGTACCTCAGGATACGTGGAACTCATGAACACTCTTTCGTTATATTATCATTACAAACCAGAACATGGAGTAAAGAAGAACACATGTGCATTTGAAATGTTTATTTACTAATGCCGTCTTCTCAGGCGCAGTATCTTAGATAATACAAGTATACATATTATCAGTAGCAAAATTACCAGCATAGTTACTAATACATAAAAAGCGAATGGTGACAGCATGTTAACATGCTGTAATGAATAAGAGTTAACAACACTTATATCTCACCCTCCCTAACACACATATTATATTATTTGCTAAGAAGGTCTCTTTGGGTCGAATTAGGGCGGGCCCATACCTTAGTGTCCTAGCATGACGGAATCACATCAGCATACACCAGCTCTCTCTTCATGTGTACCGCATCAAGTGTGTTTTATGTGCCTCATGCAAAGCAATATCAATCCCGCCTGAAGCCAGAGTTGGCAAAAGCTGCACTTGTGTTATGACTATGAAGGCGTGGAGATCAGACCTCATAACAATTCCATATCGTGTTGTTCCTGAAACTTCAGCACTCTTCTTGCAGACATAGTTTATTAAGCAAAGCTGATATCAGAGCAATAACATATTATTCTCACATAAACCACGGCAAACTACTAGGTTGAAAGCTAAGTCAACAATTAAGTGTCGTGTGCAGAAGTTGCAAAAATGGAAAATGGCGTTTAAACCTCAAATGTGCCTATGCTAACTTAACACGATATAAGGATATTCAGGAGCTACATGACAAGAGAGCCTGCAAAGTACAGCAGATCCCTCAGGAGCAGTGGGCAGCAATCTTGTGGCTCTCCTTTGAAGGTAGAGGCCGAGACAGACTCCTCACAGTTAGTGATGGGGATTCTAGAAACTACCTGGTCCTGAAGAGTGCTCTGATTGATGGGTTAGGCTTAACCACTGAACAGTACAGGTTAATGTTCAGAGATACCCAGAAGACACAGACTCAGGACTGGTCTGAATTTGTTGAGTGTGCCACTAAGGCTCTGGAGGGATGGTTGCTGTGAAGCAAGGTTACAGACTATGAAGGATTGTATAATTTGCTGATGAGAGAACAAATTTTAAATAATTGTCAGAACCAGCAGTTGCATCAACATTTGGTTGACTCAGATTTGACCTCTCCCCAAGAATTGGGAAAGAGGGCAGATAAATGGGTTAGAACCAGAGTTAAGCAAAAGAACCAGAACCAGAACCAGGGTGGTGACCAGAAGAAAACAGACCAGAAGGGTGGGGAGCAGAGAACTAAAGACCAGAAGTCTTCAACAGGGCCCCAAACTAATGCAGAAGGTGGGTCCCAAACTTCTAAGAAGAAGAAGAAAGAAGGTCAAAGAAAACCCTGGTGTAGTACTTGTACAAACACCTCTCACTGGACAAGTGAGTGTAAAAAGGGTGGAGCCCCCAGCACTGCAGCCCCTAAGGCACCTGCACCCACTAGTACAGCTAGCAGTGCTGGTCCACAAACCAAGGGGGTAGTGGGTATCACCTTGGGAACTGAAGGAGATTCTGACCTAGTCAGAACCCTTACACAGGCTGTTCTGATTTGTGAGGGGGACATAGATTTGGCCCCTGCCATAAGTCCCAGTAATCTGGGCAAATACAGACAGACACCTTTGATTAATAACAAAGTGGCTCAAGCTTACAGGGACACATGTGCCAGTGTCACTATGGTGACACCTAACTTTGTGGACCCTGGACAATACATGCCAGGTGAAAATTACCTGGTGACCAATGCCAGCAATGTCACCACTACCCATAGTGTGGCAATTGTTAACTTTTGCTGGGGAGGGGTAACTGGCCTAAAAAGAGTTGTGGTTAGTGCTGATCTCCCAGTTGAATGTTTGTTGGGCAATGACCTGGAGAGCTCTCTATGGTCAGAAGTTGAGTACAGGACTCATGCAGAGATGTTAGGGATATCATCACATGTCCTTGCTGTGACCAGGTCACAGGCCAAAAAGTGCCTCTCTGAACCTCAGGTCTTGGATCCTGGAACAATGGACCAAGCACCTTCCAAGAAGAAGAACAGGAGGGTTAAGGCTGTGCCTTCCCAACTGCCTACAAGTGAGGATCAAGCTTCACAGGAAGCTGGTCTTGAGACCCCTGAAGGAACTGTCTCTGAAGAACTTGAACCTGACCAGGTTGAGGTTCTGGGGACAGGGGGACCTTCTAGGGCAGACTTGGGGCAGGCTCAGTTAACCTGTCCTTCTCTTGAACCCCTCAGACAGCAGGCTGCGGCTGAGGCTGCTGGGAATGCTCAAGGTGCCCATAAAGTTTATTGGGATGATGGACTCCTTTATACAGAGGGTAGAGACCCCAAGCCTGGTGCAACCAGGAGGTTGGTTATACCTCTGCAATTTAGGGGTTTCCTTCTCACCTTGGCCCATGATATTCCTTTAGCAGGACACCTAGGCCAGAATAAGACTTGGGACAGGCTTGTCCCTCACTTTCACTGGCCTCACATGTCTGAAGACACCAAGGAGTTTTGTCGCTCCTGTGAAACCTGCCAAGCCAGTGGTAAAGCAGGTAGCACCACAAAGGCCCCCCTGATACCACTTCCTGTGGTGGTGGTTCCCTTTGAAAGAGTGGGGATTGATATTGTAGGTCCAATGGATCCCCCTACAGCATCTGGGCACAGATTCATACTGGTGGTGGTGGACCATGCCACCAGGTACCCAGAGGCAATTCCACTTAGGACCACAACAGCTCCTGTTGTGGCCAGGGCCTTACTTGGAGTTTTCTCCAGAGTGGGGTTTCCTAAGGAGGTAATATCTGACAGAGGTGCCAACTTCATGTCAGGATATTTGACAGCTATGTGGAAGGAATGTGGTGTCAACTACAAGTTCACCACTCCTTATCGTCCACAATGTAATGGGCTTGTTGAAAGGTTTAACAAGACCCTAAAGGGTATGATCAAAGGATTACCTGAAAAGCTCAGGCGCAGATGGACATCCTTCTACCCTGCCTTTTGTTTGCTTACAGAGAGGTCCCTCAAAAGGGGGTTGGCTTCAGCCCCTTTGAATTGTTGTTTGGGCACCCTGTAAGAGGACCCCTATATCTAGTGAAGGAAGGATGGGAGTTACCGCTCAAAAAGCCTAAACAGGACATAGTGGACTATGCACTTGGTCTCCGCTCCAGGATGGCTGAGTACATGGAAAAGGCATCCAAAAACCTTGAGGCCAGTCAAGAATTACAGAAGGCTTGGCATGACCAAAAGGCTGTTTTGGTTGAGTTTCAGCCAGGACAGAAGGTATGGGTGTTGGAGCCAGTGGCCCCAGCAGCACTCCAAGACAAATGTCTGGACCCCATACAATTCTGGAGAAGAAGGGAGAAGTTACCTACTTGGTGGACCTAGGAACTCCCAGGAGCCCCCACAGTGTGCTCCATGTCAACAGACTAAAGGCATATGTCAACAGGGAAGACATGGGCTTGCTCATGGCTACAGATGAGGGACAGGAGGAAGAGAGTGACCCTCTCCCAGACCTGCTCACTCAGAACCCTGAGGATGGCTCAGTTGATGGTGTGGCCTTAGATGGCAGCCTCACTGAACATCAGCAAAATGACTGTAGACAAGTTCTGCAGGCATACAGGCATATGTTCTCATTGACACCCAGTCAGACTAACTGGTGTACCCATGTGGTGGACACTGGTGACAGTCTTCCTGTAAAGAGAAAGATTTACAGGCAACCTGATCATGTCAGGGACTGTATAAAGACTGAGGTGCAAAAGATGCTGGAATTAGGTGTCATTGAGCCTTCAGAGATCCCCTGGGCTAGCCCAGTGGTTCTGGCCCCCAAACCTCACACCAAATATGGCAAGAGAGAGATGAGGTTCTGTGGGGATTCCAGAGGACTCAATGCTGTCACCAGGACAGATGCACACCCTATTCCAAGGGCAGATGAGCTCATTGACAAGTTGGCTTCTGCCAAATATTTTAGCACATTTGACTTGACAGCTGGCTACTGGCAAATCAGGTTAGCTGAGGAGTCTAAAGCCAAAACTGCATTTTCTACCCCTAGTGGGCATTATCAATTTGTGGTAATGCCCTTTGGTTTGAAAAATGCACCTGCCACCTTCCAAAGGTTGGTGAATCAAGTCCTTACTGGGTTGGATGACTTTTGCGCAGCATATCTGGATGATATTGCTTTCTTTAGCTCCACCTGGGAGGATCACCTGGTCCACCTGAAGGAAGTGCTTGAGGCTCTGCAAAAGGCAGGCCTCACTATCAAGGCAACAAAGTGCCAGATAGGGCAGAGCAAGGTTGTATACCTGGGCCACCTTATAGGTGGAGGTCAAGTTCAACCCCTGGAGAGTAAGATCCAGACCATCAAGGACTGGTCCCCTCCAACCACCCAGACTCAGGTCAGAGCTTTCTTGGGCCTGACTGGGTACTACAGGAAGTTTGTTAAGAACTATGGGTCCATTGTGACTCCTCTTAATGACCTGACATCCAAGAAGATCCCCAAAAAGGTTCAGTGGACAGTAAACTGTCAAAAGGCATTTGATGACCTGAAGAAGGCCATGTGCTCTGCACCTATCCTGAAGAGTCCTGACTACTCAAGAGAGTTCATTGTCCAAACAGATGCTTCTGAGTTGGGAGTGGGAGCAGTGCTTTCACAGCTTAATGTAGATGGCCAGGACCTACCCATTGCTTTTATTAGCAGAAGGCTGACCCCCAGAGAAAAACATTGGTCAGTTATTGAGAGGGAGGCCTTTGCTGTGGTGTGGGCCCTGAAGAAGTTGAGACCATACTTGTTTGGCACTCACTTCAAGATTCAGACCGACCATAAGCCCCTCTTATGGCTTAATCAGATGAAGGGTGAAAACCCCAAACTACTCAGGTGGTCCATTTCCCTACAGGGGATGGACTTTACAGTGGAGCACCGCCCAGGGACTGACCATGGCAACGCAGATGGTCTCTCCAGGTACTTCCACTTAGAACATGAAGACACAACTGGTCAAGGTTAGTCTAATGTCCCTGCGTTTGGGGGGGGGGTTGTGTAGGAGAGTAGGGTCTGCTAATCTTTTGGTCACCCCAAATTTTTGCTTTTTGCTTCACTGGTTTATGACTTAATGTGGCTGTGGGCCTGCTAATCAGATCCACAGCCTGCTGTTCTCTCTCTAAATTACTGCCAATGCACTCTAAGTGCATTACGAATTGGAACTGGTTCACCTTGTTGGCCCCTGTAACAGTGTACCCTAGGTACCCAGGGCATAGGTGCATCCAAGGCCTACCAGGGGCTGCAGCATGTATTGTGCCACCCCTGGCCTGGCCTCCATATTTGACACAACTGGCTGATCACTCAGCTGGGGTAAGTTGGTGTAATCACCTCTTACTTAGATATAGTATCCCTATATCTAACCTTAAACTGAACACATATGTTGCTATCAGCCACTCCTATGGAAGGCCTCATCAATCCTGGAGGCAGAGTGCTTGGAAATATGTGAGATGGTGCTCTAGCATGAGCTGAGCCTGTCTGCAGTTGTCGGGAACCACTCCCTTAGCTGTTCCGGGATATTGCCATACCATATACTCTTAAGTGCATTATAATCCTCGCGGTTATATGCTATCTTTGGTTTGGCTTTATCAAAACATGTCGAGTAAGGTGTCATACGATTTGGAATACTATCCCCTCGACAGTTCTGTCGACGGGGATAGCATTCCACCCTTCTAGAGGGACACGACATGTGTGTAGCATTAACCCCGGTTAAAGTTAACCAGAGCCTAAGCATCACAAAATGGATGCTGCCACCACAGACACAAGTCTGACCTCGTGCTGCTGGGAGTCCTTCCAGCGAGGAAGGCTTGGACAAAGGGTTTCCTGCCTTGGGAGGTGCGAGCACCACCCCAGACAGGGTTTTGTGTATTGTGTAGGACAGGGCTGAATAGATTGAGACATGCCCGGGGAACACAAGGTGTCCCCGTGCATAATCCAGTCCAAACCGGTCCTGGGACTTTCCAGACCCAGGCCTGGTGAGGAGCTGGACAAAGGAAAGGGGGTGTAACCGCCCCCCTTCCTGGTCCCACCCAGAGGAGGTACCTAGTAGGTGATCCACCTCTCAGATTGGGAATAAGAGTGGGAGCAGTGCCATTGCACAGCAGATCATCCTGAATCAACTTGAAACTAAGAAGACGACTGGACTTCGACATTCTGCTGCACAGAAGACTGAAGAGAATCTCCCTTGTGGCCTAGGAGTGGCCACCCTGTGAATACAGGTACCAACCAGCGAATCAACGTCTGCTTTGCCGCCGCCTCCCACCGGAGCCCGAGGCCAGAGCCTGACAAGACCCAGACTCCCAGACTTTACACAGCCCGATCCACAGTCCCTGCAAAGAAGGGACCCGTGGAGGCACCGAGAGACGTGAGACCGGACATCTTGGAAGACACCCGAAGAGCAGACTGCGCAGCATCAGAGGCATCCTCGATGTTGTGCTTTGGGGACTGAGAACCCCCACCACCGAGCAGCCCTTGCACCGAAGATCAGCCCCCCAGCATCTCCACGATCTGCGTGGGGCCCTTTTGCATTGTGCCACTTGATGCGCCATCCTGGCCACTAGCCACGTGGTCAGCGGCCATCTTGGCGACGCAACCGACAAACTACACTGCGGGTCTGGTTGCTCCAGACTTGCCCTCGCTCCTGTAAAAAGGAGCACCCGCTCTGACCTTGCTGGTCCGAGTAAGAAGCCTTTTTCAACTCCATCGTGGCTTGCATTAGCCAAGGCCTGTTTGCTCCGATCAAGTTGCCGACACCGCCAACAGCAAGAGGCCTGCATCTGACAGGTGGTGACTGACTCCTGGACGTCCTCGACCCCCGGTGTCCACGTGGCTGCAGAGAGAAGCTACACCTCAACGCCTGTTTGCACCCAACATCGCCTGGTTCCAATCTGGTTCCATGGTAGTCACTGGCTAGTGACTTTGCACATTGTCCCCTCTGCTTTCAGGTCTTCACATCTTCAGATCCACCCTTGGATCCACCGGAACTCTTCACATCGAGCCGCCTGCAGCATCTCCAGCTCCAAGCACCATCGACCAGCGTGACGAAACCCGACACTACTTCGACCCTGTGCACCCGCTTCCTGTGGGTGAGGTAAATCAGCAACGCCGGTGTTCCTACACTGGTACACACCTCTAGGGCCTGTGTCTCAAGTTTCAGCTTTCTAGGTCACTCGGAAGGTTCCGAACTAACTAACTTTGTACTTTTTACGCACCATAGACTTTGTATTGGTGAGTGCGTGCACTTTAAACACTGCACCCGAGTCCCGCAGGCCTTTCCCGACTTAGTCACTGCTAGTCCCGATCAGCTCCAGCGATTCCCAAGGCCCTAGGCCTGTTTCCTTTCAGATTGGTATCTCTTATACCACTTTCTTAGTATATGGTTTAGGTGGCCCCTAGGGCTCATCCATATTGTGCAACTTTTGTGTATTTTAAACTGTCTTGTGTTTAACGCTTGTGCTTCTGTGCTCATAAAGAGTCCAGGGGATATTTGTAGTTAATAAATCTATATATATTTTCAATATATATCTGTGTGGTGTCCTTTCATTTGGTATTCAAGGGGGTTGTGTATGGTAATACAGCTGGCTTCACATGCCTTTCAGAGTTTAGCCTAAGACTGCTTTGTCCACGTTACCACTAGGATAACTGGTCTATAAGGTTGACTTACAACCGATCATCATAAGGGTTGCTTGGCATGATACAAGGTGATCACTA
This sequence comes from Lissotriton helveticus, assembly GCF_964261635.1. Classification (NCBI taxonomy): domain Eukaryota; kingdom Metazoa; phylum Chordata; class Amphibia; order Caudata; family Salamandridae; genus Lissotriton; species Lissotriton helveticus. The sequence goes on from NW_027611674.1 coordinate 1,503,405, forward strand.
GAACTAGTGAGCATCATATATCAGGCCAACTTCTCATAACACCCCCTTTCCTTTGTCCAGCTCCTCGCCAGGCCTGGGTCTGGAAAGTCCCAGGACCGGTATGGACTGGCTTATGCACAGGGACACCTTGTGTGCCCCGGGCATGTCTCAATCTATTCAGCCCTGTCCTACCCAATACACAAAATCCTGTCTGGGGTGGTGCTCGCACCTCCCAAGGCAGAAAACCCTTTGTCCAAGCCTCCCTCGCTGGAAGGACTCCCAGCAGCAGGAGGTCAGACTTGTGTCTGTGGTGGCAGCATCCATTTTGTGATGCTGAGGCTCTGGTTAACTTTAACCGGGGTTAAGGCTACGCACATGTCGTGTCCCTCTAGAAGGGTGGAATGCTATCCCCGTCGACAAAACTGTCGAGGGGATAGTTTTCCAAATCGTATGACACCTTACTCGACATGTTTTGATAAATCCAAACCAAAGTTAGCAAATAACCGCGAGGATTATAATGCACTTAAGAGTATATGGTATGGCAATATCCCGCAACAGCTAAGAGAGTGGTTCCCGACAGCTGCAGACAGGCTCAGCTCATGCTAGAACACCATCTCACATATTTCCAAGCACTCTGCCTCCAGGATTGATGAGGCCTTCCATAGGAGTGGCTGATAGGAACATATGTGTCCAGTTTAGGTTAGGTATAGATATACTACACCTAAGCAAGAGGTGATTACACCAACTTGCCCCAGCTGAGTGATCAGCCAGTTGTGTCAAATATGGAGGCCCGGCCAGGGGTGGCACAATACATGCTGCAGCCCCTGGTAGGCCTTGGAAACACCTATGCCCTGGGTACCTAGGGTACACTGTTACAGGGGCCAATAAGGTGAACCAGTTCCAATTGTGTATGCACCTATGGTACATGGAGTCCATTTTAAGGAGAGAGCAATTAGCCTGGGGCCCTGAATAGCAGGATCCCAGGCCAACTATGTCAAAAACCAGCTAAACACCAGGCAAAAAGTTTGGGGGTAACCATAGTCAGGTATCCACCTTCCTACATAACCCCCCCCCAAACGAAAGGAGATAAGGCTATCCTTGTCCAGGTAAGCATATATTGCCTAAGTGGCCATATAAGGAAGTACCAGCTCTAGCTTGGTTACCCCCTGTGTCATGGTCCACTAAGCAATCCCTCACCCTAAGGGTATCTGAGGGTCTCCACCATAGGGAATCTCTACCTGTGGTGTGTCTTTGCAAAGTCAAAGGCTGGTGTTGAGATGGAGTACTGAAGTGAGACTCCTCTGTAGGACTCAGCTTCCTCCAATCACTCTCCACCATGTGTGCCTTTCTTTCTTTGACTGAGTTGCACTGTGCTCTCAGGGTCAACCTCTGGCTACCTAAAGCTGGAGGCTGTGTCCCTCTTGTTGGCTTACTGGAGGGACAGTTCAGGTTTGGGCCCTTAGGGTCCCAGGTTTGGCTGTGCCCAACAGAATCCATCTGTGGGAGGTCCCTAACTACTTTTAAGGGGGCTCCCTCGGGAGTTTTTAAAGTTTTCACCTCACTAGGGCTACTAGTTTCGGTGCCCCTAATCTGTTGATGGGGGTGCTTTATTTGACAGGGGGCCCTTTGGGGCTCACTGTCCTTCTTGTCCTCTGCAGCCCTGGGCTGACTAAGGCAAGGTAGAGAGGAGCAGGTTACCTGCTCCAGACTGGGTCCCACCTGAGAAGGGTCCACTGCCATCAGAGGCTCTGTCAGGCCAGGCCTAACAACCTCTGGGACAGTTCCTTCATCAGGGGTAAGATCAGTTCCCTGAGGAGGCTGATCCTTTCCTAATGTCTGGTGAGGGGGAGATTTCTCTTCCTCCTCCATGCTCTCAGTTTGGGTGGAGTGATCCATCATTTCAGGCTTCACTACCCATGTATCAGTTTGAGTTTGGGCTGTGGCCATCACAGCCCCACCAACCTTTTCAGGAGGAGACTCAGTTTGGGTATGAGCTGTTATCATAACAGCTCTGCTAATATTTTCAGGAGGTAAGTTAGCTAAAGATGGGGCTGAGGTTTGCTCAGCCCTCCCAACCTTTTCAGGAAGGACATCTTGGATTGGGGCTGTAGCCATTACAGCCCCACTAACCTTTCCATGGAGATTTACCATTTTAGAATGGGTTTGTTGTTCAACCTCATCCCAGGCTGAGATTTCCAAATCATTACCAAGTAGGCAATCTACAGGCAAGTTTGCTGACACTGCCACTCTCTTGGGGCCAGTGACACCTCCCCAGCTAAGATTGACTACTGCCATGGGATGTTTGGTTTCTATTCCATCAATGCTTGTCACCTGATATGTGGCATCAGGTAAAAGTTGCCTTGAGGGGACTAGACATTCAGCCACCATGGTGATGCTAGCCCCTGTGTCTCTGAAGGCCTCAACTTTCAAGCCATTGATGAGGGGCTCCTGTCTATACTTGCTCAAAGTGTTTGGGCAAGCAGTGAAATTGGCAAACCCCATGCCAGTCTCATAGACAAGAGTATCTGAGGTAGGGGACCTGGTTAGGCCAGAATCCACCTGAGCTCCAAAAGTAAATCCACCCAAATTCTTGGGGGTGCTCCCACCACCTGGGGGACCACTGCTAACAGTGACAGGAGGTGTTGGAGCTTTACCTGGAGGTATATTCTCCTTATTACCATTCTTTGGACAACAGCTGTCTGATTTATAATGTCCAACCTGTTTACAGGCATGACAGTAAGGCTTTTTCTCTGTAGAGGAAGTGTTCTGGGGCCCACCCTTTCCATTGGAGTTTTGGGGCCCTGGGGAAGTCTTCTCTTTGGATTTATCCCCACCTTTCTCTTGAGGCTTGCTAGTCTCTTTCTTTTGGTCACCACCCTGGTTCTTAGGCCTGATCCTGGTTCTGACCCATTTGTCTGCCCTCTTACCCAATTCTTGTGGAGAGGTCAGATCAGAGTCAACCAGGTGCTGATGTAGAAGCTGATTTTGACAATTATTTAAGATTTGCTCTCTCATCATCAAATATACAATCCTGTATAGTCTGTAACCTTACTTCCCAGCAACCAGCCCTCCAGAGCCTTAGTGGCACATTCAACAAATTCAGACCAGTCCTTAGTCTGTGTCTTCTGGGTCTCTCTGAACATTAACCTGTACTGTTCAGTGGTTAAGCCTAACCCATCAATCAGAGCACTCTTCAGGACCAGGTAGTTTCTAGAATCCTCATCACTAACTGTGAGGAGTCTGTCTCGGCCTCTACCTTCAAAGGAGAGCCACAAGATTGCTGCCCACTGCTCCTGAGGGATCTGTTGTACCTTGCAGGCTCTCTCAAGTGCAGTAATCCATTTGTGGATATCATCCCCAGCTTTGTAGGGGGGGGGGCACAATCTTACTCAGGTTTCTGGTATCAAAAGACCTGTCTTTATACTTTTGGATAATGCTGCCACCAGTGGGTTCTATTACCCCACTCTCTCTAGGCTGTCTTTGTCTAGCAAGTTTCTCTTGGGACAGGGCAACTTCTAATTCTTGTCTCTGGATCCTAAGCTCAGCCTCTCTCATTTTGGCCTCATGTTCCCTTCTCTGAGGTCTAGTCATCTCCCTCCTGGAGTGACCATGAGAACCTCTAGAAGCCTGGGAGGTATTGGAGTCACCTGAGTGATTCCTTCTCCTCCTATGCTCCTGGTTAAGTCTACCTGGGTGCCTGGGCAAGGTCATCCTTGCTTCAGTCCCAAACATATTTAAGTTAGTCTTGTTAAGCCTGCTGACTAGTACCTGACTATTTCTGCCATCATCAGAATCACTGCTCCCCCTTCTGTCTCCTCTTCTTCTTCCTCCTCCTCATCTACCTGAGGAGCTCCAGTGACTTGGTCATCCTCATCTACCTGGATTATGGGGACAGGGGTCTCAGTACTGTCATCTTTAGTGGGAGAGCCTCCTTCAGCAGGCCCTGTGGGGTCTGCTTTAGAGGTCTTTAGCCTCAGACTGGTCTAAGGGCTCTCTAAGGTGGTCTGTAGTAGGGGATGGCCCTGTCTTCAGACCTCTTAAGACAAAAAGCTGTCTTAGTTCCTTAAAGGAAAATATAGCAAATTTGGATGGTGCCTTTGGAGGGTCACTCTCAACAGAGACATTCCAAGTGGAACCCTCTGCTCCAGACATTGCTCTAGTGTGGGTGGATATGTTGCAATCTACCTACACTGGTGTTTACCTACTAAACCTATCTAGTAGTTGTAGTCAGGGTGTGCTACTCCCTATCCTCTACAACAACTAAGTTCAGTAGAACTTAAGTATACTAGTTTTGTTTTATATGTACCTAGCAGGTACCTGTATGATCTTTCAAATGATAATCTCAAAGATTGTAATGGTAAAACAACAGCAAGCTCAAATCCCAATCCGCTGCTCACCAATGTGAGAAGTTGGTCTGGTATATGATGCTCACTAGTTCTAGTGATCACCTTGTACCATGCCAAGCAACCCTTATGATGATTGGTTGTAAGTCAACCTTATAGACCAGCTATCCTAGTGGTAGCGTGGACAAAGCAGTCTTAGGCTAAACTCTGAAAGGCATGTGAAGCAAGCTGTTTTACCATATACAACCCCCTTGAATACCAAATGAAAGGACACCACACAGATATATATTGAAAATATATATAGATTTATTAACTACAAATATACCCTGGACTCTGAGCACAGAAGCACAAGCGTTAAACACAAGACAGTTTAAAATACACAAAAGTTGCACAATATGGATGAGCCCTAGGGGCCACCTAAACCATATACTAAGAAAGTGGTATAAGAGATACCAATCGAAAAGGAAATAGGCCTAGGGCCTTGGGAATCACTGGAGCTGATCGGGACTAGCAGTGACTAAGTCGGGAAAGGCCCGCGGGACTCGGGTGCAGTGTTTAAAGTGCACGCACTCACCAATGCAATGTCTATGGTGCGTAAAAGTTATAAAGTTAGTTAGAAAGGAACCTTCCGAGTGACATGAAGAGTGAAACTTAAGACACAGACACTAGAGGTGTGTACCAGTGTGGGAACACCGGCGTTGCTGAGTTACCTCACCCACAGGACGCGGGTGCATAGGGTCGAAGTAGTGTCTGGTTTCGTCACGCTGGTCGATGGTGCTTGGAGCTGAAGATGCAGCAGGCGGCTCGATGTGAAGAGTTCCGGTGGATCCAAAGGTGGATCTGAAGTTGTGAAGACCTGAAAGCAGAGGGGACAATGTTCAAAGTCACTAGCCAGTGACTACCGTGGAACCAGGATGGAACCAGGTGATGTTGGGTGCAAACAGGCATTGAGGTGTAGCTTCTCTCTGCAGCCACGTGGACACGAAGAGGTCGAGGACGTCCAGGAGTCAATCACGAGCTGTCACACGCAGGCTTCTCGCTGTTGGCGGTGTCGGCAACTTGATTGGAGCAAACAGGCCTTGGCTAATGCAAGCCACGCAGGAATAGAAAAAGGCTTATCACTCGGACCAGCAAGGTCAGAGCGGGTGCTCCTTTTTACAGGAGCGAGGGCAAGTCTGGAGCAACTAGACCCGCAGTGTAGTTTGTAGATTTCGTCGCCAAGATGGCCGCTGACCACGTGGCTAGTGGCCGGGATGGCGCGTCGAGTGGCACAATGCAAAAGGGCCCCACGCAGATCGTGGAGATGCTGGGGGGCTGATCTTCGATGCAAGGGCTGCTCGGTGGTAGGGGTTCTCAGTCCCCAAAGCACAACGTCAAGGATGCCTTGGATGCTGCGCAGTCAGCTTTTCGGGGGTCTTCCAAGAGGTCTGGTTCCACGTCTCTCGGTGCCTCCACGGGTCCCTTCTTTGCAGGGACTGTGGATCGGGCTGTGAGAAGTCTGGAAGTCTGGGTCGTGTCAGGCTCTGGGCTCAGGCTCCAGCGGGAGGCGGCGGCAAATCAGATGTCGAGTTGCTGGTTGGTACCTGTGTTCACAGGGTGGCCACTCCTAGGCCACAAGGGAGATACTCTTCAGTCTTCTAAGCAGCAGAATGTCGAAGTCCAGTCGTCTTCTTAGTTGCAAGTTGATTTCAGGATGATCCGAGGTGCTATGGCACTGCTCCCACTCTTATTCCCAATCTGAGGGGTGGATCGCCTGCTAGGTCCCTCCTCTGGGTGGGACCAGGAAGGGGGGCAGTTACACCCCCTTTCCTTTGTCCAGCTCCTCGCCAGGCCTGGGTCTGGAAAGTCCCAGGACCGGTTTGGACTGGATTATGCATGGGGACACCTTGTGTGCCCCGGGCATGTCTCAATCTATTCAGCCCTGTCCTACCCAATACACAAAATCCTGTCTGGGGTGGTGCTCGCACCTCCCAAGGCAGGAAACCCTTTGTCCAAACCCTCCTCGCTGGAAGGACTCCCAGCAGCAGGAGGTCAGACATGTGTCTGTGGTGGCAGCATCCATTTTGTGATGCTGAGGCTCTGGTTAACTTTAACCGGGGTTAAGGCTAGGTACATGTCGTGTCCCTCTAGAAGGGTGGAATGCTATCCCCGTCAACAGAACTGTCGAGGGGATAGTATTCCAAATCGTATGACACCTTACTCGACATGTTTTGATAAAGCCAAACCAAAGTTAGCAAATAACCGCGAGGATTATAATGCACTTAAGAGTATATGGTATGGCAATATCCCGGAACAGCTAAGGGAGTTGTTCCCGACAGCTGCAGACAGGCTCAGCTCATGCTAGAGCACCATCTCACATGAAACCATGCACTCTGCCCCCAGGATTGCAGGGGCCTTCCATAGGAATGGCTTATAGGTTAACATGTGTCCAGTTAAGGTTAGATATAGGGATACTATATCTAAGCAAGAGGTGATTACACCAACTTACCCCAGCTGAGTGATCAGCCAGTTGTGTCAAAATATGGAGGCCAGGCCAGAGGTGGCACAATACATGCTGCAGCCCCTGGTAGGCCTTGGCTACACCTATGCCCTGGGTACCTATGGTACACTGTTACAGGGGCCTATAAGGTGAATCAGTTCCAATTGTGTATGCACCTAAGGTACATGGAGTCCATTTTAAGGAGAGAGCAATTAGCCTGGGGCCCTGAATAGCAGGATCCCAGGCCAACTATGTCAAAAACCAGCTAAACACCAGGCAAAAAGTTTGGGGGTAACCATAGTCAGATATCCACCTTCCTACAATAATGAGGAAAGTGTCTGACCCTCCAGCCTCCAAATATTCGAGGCACATTCAGAAGGGGGCCAACAGGACCCAATCTCAGCTAACCCCGGGGGAGGGGCGACCTCGGGCCTCACTCGGCCTACCGCCCTCCTCCCCAGGGGGTTACCTTGTGTTCTTCGGCCCTCCGGGGCCCTTGCGAAGTGTCCGCTTGGGGGGAAAGGAGCTTTGGCCCTGTGCGCCACGGGGGCAGTTCTGGAGCCCCGGTGCTGGGGCGAAGCTGGACCAGCGTTTGGGGCGGCAAGTGGAGGGGGCTCTCAGGCTCAGCGGCCCCCTCCGTAGTGAAGTGCAGCTCTCTTCGGCCGCCGGGCCGTGTCAGCGAGGCCCGCGGTGACGGCCAATGAGGGAGCAGTGTGGGCCGGGCCGCAGGACCAATCGCGGCACAGGGAGAAGGGGGCGCGGCCAATGACGAGGCCGAACGCCCTCGTCACGTGATGGAGGCAGCGACTTGGCTTCAGGCCTAACGAGGCCTGACTGGACTACGCGGCGGCCCTCCTCAGGCTCCGGGGGCCACCGCGGGACCTCCTCTTAGTCGGGTGTTGCCCGGCCACACTGCGGCGGCCCTCTTCTGGTACCGGGGGCCACCGAGGGGTATCACAGCGCTTCTGTGGCTGCGGCGGTGATTTGGTGCGCTGAGCGACAGCGCCTGAGGGGCAGTCTCGGCTGGGCAGAAGGAGGGGGCCACTGGCGCCTTCAGGCCCGGCGCGACAGCGGCAGACAGCGACAGGCTATCACAGCGCTTGGGGACAGCAGGTGAGCGCTTGGGGGCAAATGCAGCGCCTCGCTGACAAGATGATTCCTGAGGGGGAGAAGCGCTTTAGAATACCAGTGCCTCACAGGGGGCTTCAGCGCTAGAGTCTCGAGGGCACAGTTAGCTCAAGGCAGGCAGGATGGGAGCAAATTGTAGCGCTTGGCCCACAGTTCAGTCAGGGGGAGACAGGTAGGCCCAGTTGTAGGCAGGGGATGCGCAGGGCAGCACAGTCCAGTACCTGGTCCCAGGAAGCAGGTTTCTTGGCGCTTGGATGGTTCTGCGCCCTTAGTTGCTTGTTTCTTGAAGTGGGGGGGTGATGAGTTGAAGGCTTGAAGAATTTCTCCTCAGTCACTGCAGATGGGCCCTGGGGTTCCTTACCACTGGGCCAGATCAGGGGGCTAGCTTTGGACACCTCACCCAGCTTAAGAGGCAGCACCTTAATCCTGTCACTCCCAGTAGCATAGGTTCCTCACTAGGCCCTCCCGCCTAAAACTCCTGCGTGGGTTTCCCAGGTCAATGATGCCCCAACTGACTAGAAAAAGTTCCCTCCCTGGCTTATATATGCCCAGGTCAGGTGACCACTCTCTAAGGCGGGAACAGTCAGGTCCGCCTTTCTTCTGGAAGGTTCCAGGAGCTTCCCCACTCTAACTATGGACAGGGGCTGGGTGGCTGGTGTTGCAACATTGTATGGGGACCCAGCCTGCTCCTGGCAACTAGGGTGCTACACTAAAAAGACCTCGCTGCAGTAGCAGCGGCCAGTGGCAGCCATGCTGGAAGTAGAGAGCACCTGCACCCTAACACAGATTAGCTATGAAAAGGTGCCCGAAGACCTAAGGGCCAACAAAAAGAAGGTGGGAAAAATGAGGCAAGGGCAAAAAAATCACGGGGAAAGAGCACCCTAAGGCTGACAGGTCTAACAGATCTGATGTCATCAGCGCAGTCTCCGTACCGTGGAATCGGCGGAACCCAAATTGAGTATCATCGAGTAGATGGTGTTCCTCCATGAAAGCAGATAGTTGTAAATTCATTGCTTTTTCGGCCACTTTGGCCAGGAATGGAAGGCTTGCAATTGGCCGGTAGTTTTTCAATTCATCCTTATCAAGGTGAGGCTTCTTTAGTAATGGTTTGAGGAGAGTTTTTTTTAGGGCGTCTGGATAAATACCTGATCTGAACATGGTGTTGCAGATTAGAGTAATGGCAGGTATAAGCACATCGATAATAGGTGGAAGAATTTTAAAAGGACAAGGATCAAGTGCAGAGCCTGTTTTGATCGTGGTGATGATTTCTGCAGTTTGAGCGTTGGTGATATCTGTAAAATGAGTAAACTTGGGTGCAGAGTAAGTCGAGGTATGGGTAATAGAGGGGGTATTAGTATTATTTGAGAAAGCCGAGAAGATGTCATTGACCTTCGTGAAAAAGAAGGTAGCTAGGGCATCTCAAAGAGATTGAGAGGGAGGTGGGTTCAGATCAGGGGAGTAACCAGCTAGCTGCTTGGTGGTATCGTAAAGTTCCTTAGAGGAGTTTTTTGCTAGCTCTATCCGTTCACTAAAGTACTTTTTCTTAGCCTCACTGATCATGGTTTTATATTTGACCAACGTCTCCTTGTAGCGAATTCTGTTGTCTTCGCTATAGGCCTTCCGCCAATGCCTCTCCTTGTTCCTGCAGAGTTGTTTCTGGGTTCTTAGTTCTTCAGTGAACCAAGGTGCCGAGGGGGCGAGTCTGTTTCTGGTCGCCTGTTTAGTGGGAACCAGTGAATTAGCGGCAGTACCCAGCCAGTCGTGGAATTGCTTGGTGGCAATGTTGGGGTCTGCGGAAAAAATGGGGTTGGAATTACCAAGTAGCGTTTTCAGGCTAGGACTATCTATGTCATTCCAGGCTTTAAACGGTTGACGGGAATTGGCCAATACTTTAGCGGTGAGTGTTTCCTGGATGATGATGGAGCCCAAGATGGAGTAATGATCTGACCAAGTGAAAGGTAGGATTTGATTTATGTGGATATCCTCCAGATTGGAGAAGATGCCATCCAGTGTATGGCCATCGTCATGCGTAGGAGAGTTAACCAGAAGGGGAAGACCAAATGTCTTCATATCCGAGATAAGAGATAAAGTATCCCTATCCTCTAGTTTGTCTAGGTGAAAATTAAAATCACCCAAAACTGTAAAAGAGTCTTCCAGAGCCAGGGATTCCAGGATAGAACTCAAATCCAAGATAAAGTCTGATCGTGGTCGTGATCCAGGTGGTCTGTATACGAGGATCCCTTTGAAGTTGTTGGAAGGGGATAGCATGATTGCGAATTGCAAAGCTTCGCAGGAGGATGACGGGGTGGCAGTAATTCTCACATTAAGTGAGTCACGGGCGATAATCGCTAGTCCGCCCCCTTTTTTATGCTGTCTATCGTGTCTATAGATTGTGAAACCTCTTGGGACTGCAATCACTAGGTCTGGGTCGGATGAATTGTCCATCCAAGTTTCGGTCATGAATAATATATCTAAATACCTATCCTCTATCAAGTCTGATATATCCTGTCGGTGTTTACCGAGTGAGCGTACATTAGAAAGTGCTATTGATATGCTGGTATGTGTATTTTTGTTAGCACTGGAGGGTGATTTAATGGCGAGGGGGATAGAAACCATACAATGAGGACAGAACTGTGTGAAAAGACCGGGAAGGGATATTGGGTCAAGCTTTCGACAATCGCAGTGATTGTGAGGACGCATCTCGAGCAGCTTAATATTAGAGTAGTGTAGACAAGTTGCTGGGTTAAGGGGACCAGGGGTGGTGGCCCTGGGCCCGGTCCAGGCGCGGACGGGCGCAGACGGGCTTGCCTTTGGCGCGCCGCCGGCGCGCCCGCTGCGCCCGCTGCACCCGCCCGCTGCGCGGATGGGGAGGGTTAATGTTTTTGTACATGTAAGGGGCGGGTTTAGAGGAGGGTGGGAGGCGTCCAACAACTGGACCGCAACCCTTCCTCCCAGCAAGATGGTGTCTGAAATGGGTGCAGTTATGGTGGCAGCGCCTTAAATCGGCTGTGCCGTGCACAACAAAGGAATTGGCGGCTTCGGAGTGAGGCTAGTCTTGCGCCGAAGTGCAAAGAGGTAGCGTTTAAAATAGAGCTGTTAAAATATATACAGATTTTAAAATACACGTACTTCGGATTTCAAGAGCGTGCAGAAAGGCAGTGAACAGAAAAGAGCTGAGAGCCCCCGGCTTCCGCCTCAGGGGAGAATATGGCAAATATCACAGCTATAGTATGTGATGCCCCTTAAATATACTGGGAGGGCGGGAGGCGTCCAACAACTGGACCGCAACCCTTCCTCCCAGCAAGATGGTGTCTGAAATGGGTGCAGTTACGGTGGCAGCACCTTAAATCGGCTGCGCCGTGCACAACAAAGGAATTGGCGGCTTCGGAGCGACGCTAGTCTCGCGCCGAAGTGCAAAGAGGTAGCGTTTAAAATAGAGCTGTTAAAATATATACAGATTTTAAAATACACGTACTTCGTATTTCAAGAGCGTGCAGTAAGGCAGTGAACAGAAAAGAGCTGAGAGCCCCCGGCTTCCGCCTCAGGGGAGAATATGGCAAATATCACAGCTATAGTATGTGACGCCCCTTAAATATATTGGGAGGGCCGGAGGCGTCCAACAACTGGACCGCAACCCTTTCTCCCAGCAAGATGTGGTTCCGTAAAAATTATTACGACGTTTTGGGCATTACCGAATATGGATGAGTTTGGTATCCGCGAGCCGTAAATGGCGAGTTCAGTAAGTGTACGTATTTTCGCTGCACTACCTGGAAGGGTTCGCCTAAATTACTTGGTTCTTCATCTGAACCCTCGGGTTCCATTTTAGATACGGCATCCATTTTGTTTCTTGCCCTCACGTAGTCAGCGAGCAGGTAACTGTTCGCCCCCTGACCCTCTAGTTCCCAAGCCTTGCGGAAGACGCATACTCCTTTCATGCGTCTTTATGGCCGGAGGAATGACACAGCGAAGGCAGATGACTCAGCTTGCAGGTAATCTGGTCGTGCCGGTCTATTGTGACAGCTGTGCAGGCGATGGGATCCAGCTCTTTGATCCTACGATCATGCCTCCGATATTTCCCCCACACTCTTTTCTCTACACGTGTCTGACTTCCTTGCAGCTGCTCTTGTCTTTTCTTCTTGGTCATTTACAACTCTAATGGGTGTGCCTAATGGTGGGAAGATGTACTTTTACAGTTGGGAACCGGCATTGCTGCTGTAATTATGTTCCGGGATTCTGAACACATGAAAGCGACCCTTTTGAAGTTTACTGTGGGAACTGAATTGTAATCTTTTGTTCACATGTTGTGCAATGGCAACATTTTGTATAAAAGAGAGCGACCCACATATGCAATTTGAAGCAGACTCGCAGAACCTACATGCCGATGTACTTCTAATGACTCTTGTTTCCCTGCAGTAAATAAACGCTGATCTTTGACGCCGAAGGAAGTGTCCCGTGTCTCTGTCATTGTGCGCCGAAACAGGTATCCCATGAAGGTTATAGGTGTTGTTCCCTGGCACCGCTGGTTCTGTTAAAAGTCCAGTCCTTCAGTTGGCGCCCAACGTGGGGCGACATCAGCGGTACCGGTCCAAAGCCTGACGATCGTGAGGAACTTCGTGTGAAATCTCCGAGGGAAGGTGCACCCCGCTTCATCGATCCTGTTGTCGAAATAAGTGGCCCGAAGATTTTCCCTGCGAAGATTCCCGCCTCCAAACGGCTACGACGGACCGATGCCCTGACTGTCGACCTGTCTTCGACGCCCGGCGCAGACCTTACGTACAAGCGAGACGATAGACGGGCCTTCCTGGTGACGCCATTGAAGTTCTGAGTTAAGTATTTGTGGGTCGCTCCCAGTCCTTAGTGGTTGTTCCAGCTTCTTGAAGCTTTGTTATAGCTTATTAAAGCTTTGTTGTTCTAGCTCATTGAGCTTTGTTGTAGCCTTGTAAGGCTTTGTTGTATTGCATGGTTCCATTGCATTTATGGTTCTTAGTATTGGTTCGTAGTATTTTATTTGACAGTTGCAATTGCCAAAAACCGAGGGTTTTGTCTTACACGAAGATTTGGCACTTCGGTAACCCTTGAAGTTTGATACTAGGTTAGTGTGCATGATGCCTAGCCATAGTGGTTTGTTTGGTATCCTCAAATGTTGCGCAATGGATTCCCGGTTGGAGGACTCGTGTCCGATACCTCCAGTTGGAACTCCGATATATGAGCTCTACAGTCGACATGGTGTGGGCCCTATTATATATAATGAATACTGGGTCCGTTACACGAAGAAAGACGGTGTCCTTAGTTGGCCACCACATGGAAGTTTTGAACTTACGATTTTAGATAATCTTGAAGCTAAATTATTTCAAAAGAAAGCTAGGCCAGCTATGTTTGATTCTTTTCAGCTGTGGCGTAAAGAGGCCAAGCAGAAGGAAATCAAACAGCTTAAAAAGGATCGAAGAGAAGGGTTTGTTCCGATAATGCAAGTTGTACAACAAAGTAAACGAGAAAAAGAAGAAAAAGAAATGGAAGTTTCCACTAGACTACATCACATGAGTATAGATAAATGTTATCCGGTTTTACCGACTAGTCTAGATAAGAAAGAAGAAGATTCGAAAGAGGATTCCTTGTTAGCGTATTTGATGAAATCGCCACCCCCTTATGCACAGGGTGCTACAGCCCCTGTAGTTCCTCCTGTTGTTCCAGCGGCTGCGGGTCAGCCCGTTGTTAATCCTACATTTGTCCCACCACCTGTCCTTGCTCCTATTGCCCCTGTACCTGTACCTCCTCAATCTGTTATTTCTGTTACCCCGACTACCTTGTCTGTTTCTACTATGCCTTCCTTCGCTTCTAACGTTGTTGCTCCCGCTCTTCTTTCTTCTTCTCCTTCTGTTCGTAATCGTATCCCTAACACTGTTGCTACCCTTTATTCACCGCTTTCTGGTCAGTTATTCCCGTCCGATACTTCTGAAACTCCTCAGAGACGGAGTCAGATCCCTAGTGGAAGGGAGAAAGAGACATTAGTGACCATGGCACATAGATGGATAAGACACCCTGCTAACTACACTCCACGCGTGGTCTTCGACACGTTTTCTCAGTTTAATGAGCCTACGCAGAGATTCATGTTCGAAGAAATGTGTAACTTTTTGAGGGAAGAATGGTATAACGATGATCTAGATAACGTACCGCCCGATGTAACTGAACTTCAGAGCCACTTTTCGAACGGTATGATTGTAGGTGGAGATGTACGACGTGCCTTGGAACGTTTGTTAGCGTTCAGATCCACAGTGCATTCTCGAGTGTCATTTGATGATGCCACTGAGAATTGGAAAGCGGCTCCTGGTCAGTATCCTATGAGAGAGGTTCCGCCACTTTGGGTGCCTGGTGATCCGCAAGCTAACCCTGCGGTTTTACCGCATTTTCGAAGAGTGTGGATACACCTCCCATGGAAACGATCGGAAGTTTTGCAAGTGAAGCAATCCTTACCTGATCCGCGTAAGAATCCGGCTGGTTATTATAAGGAGCTATCCCAATTGGTGGACGCTTCTGTTATGAACCTTCCCGACATCGACATGTTGTTTGGTAATGTTGTACCACAACAAGTTTGGGCAAAAATTTGTCAAGCCAACCACGCAAATGAGTTAGGTGGTGATTGGGCCGCACTGATAGCGGCTGATGCATTACAAGTCGGTGGGGCTAAGCCTGAGCAGTTGATCTTGGATTTACCTCAGAAAATCATTACGCTCATGAAAACTCTCATGCCAGCGATGAAGGTGAACTGGGATAAGTTATCAGCTTGTAAGCAAAAGAAAGACGAGAGTGTCTCGGATTTCTTCACAAGGTTTGAGGAAGCGTTTGTCGACCACAGCGGTCAGGACATGGGCGCTGAAGGATGCCAGCGGTTATTTGTCGACAAGTTCGTGTCGAATTTGTTGCCTGAGCTATGCAACAAATTGAAGAATTCTGAAAGTGCGTGGGCTGTTTCAACCACTGCACAGATATTAGCAACGGCTCAATACTATGAGAATAGGGAAAAGGAAGAAAGTGATCGTGTAGATAAGAAAACGAAGGAGCTCAAAACAAAGGTTTTGTTGCAGCAAGCGTATCCTCCATGATCAAACCAAAATGACTCACAACAGCAGTATCGACCGCGAGCACAGCCTGATAGGATGCAGCCGCGCTCTGACAACTCTGACTATAGATCTTCACTTGGGTATAATCAGTGCGCATATTGTAAAAGAGAGGGACACATAAAATATGATTGTCCTGTTTTACATGACCGTCTAAATGGTGTGTCGACACGAGGAAACCGTGGTGGTGGTCCCCAACAAGCATCACGAGGTAGAGGTCGTGGTTCACCCCAAAATCAGATTGATCGCCATCAAAATCAATCGGATACGAATAATTGTTTTGACCAGCGAAATGCTAGGTCAGTTCGATCTGCACAATATAATGTGGACGATTATTACGTAGAACATGAGACTGTTGCAAACGACCAATACTAGGACAGCCACCGACAAAGAGAGGGAGTAGTATCAGTTCTGGTTGATCAGAGTGGGCCTTACGTTGCAGTGGCTACATCGGGCATAGTTGAGCCTTTTCTGTTAGACACTGGTGCGACGAAAAGTTCCATCATGCATTCGAAACTCCCTGGCGCACCTTTGTCTGGCTTAACGAACGTTTCCGTTGGATTCTCTGGCGCCCCTGTTAGCAACCCCGTCTCTAGTCCTTTGCCCCTTACGATTGGCCCTCGTGAGCTGAAGGCTCCACTGATTCTATCTACCGGCTGTGGTGAGAATCTTTTGGGTCTGGATTTATTGAAACGACTATACGCGACTTTGTATTGCTCTCCTGAAGGAGTGGAGCTTACATTAGGTCGGAGAGTTATCTCTCCCATGTACTTGTCAATCGATAAATTCCCACCGGAATTGAGTTCCCTTCCTGCGTCTCTATGGGCCACAGGTCCCAATGATGTGGGTCTGTTAGACATTCCACCTTATGTGATTCAATTGAAACCAAATGTGCGATTACCACGTTTACCTCAATATCGTATCTCTCTTGATGGTGAGCGAGCGCTGTTGGAAATCGTTCATGATCTAATTAAGAAAGGTGTGGTTGAAGAAACTCGTGGAAACGTGTGTAATAGCCCTGTATTGCCTATTTTGAAACAAACTGACCCATCCAAACCTCTGGTGTATCGTTTCGTAATAGATTTGAGAGAAGTAAATAGAATAGTGATTCCACAATTTCCCGTGGTCCCTGATATCACGGCCTTGTTGACTCTGATTCCGGCTTCTGCCTCCTGGTTCACGGTGATCGATCTAAAGAATGCTTTCTTTAGTATCCCGATTGCTGAGGAAAGCAGAGACCTATTCGGATTCGCGTTAGGTGGTCGCAGTTTTAGGCTAAAACGAGCTCCACAGGGCTACTGTGAGAGTCCGTCAATCTACAGTCAAGCACTTAAAAGTCAGCTAGATGCCTTTGTTTTACCGACGGGTGCGGCTTTGATTCAATACGTTGATGACCTTCTAGTGGCAGCTGATACAGAAGCTATTTGCAAAACGGCTACAGTATCATTATTGCATTATCTGCATGACTTACATCACAAAGTTTCACCTTCTGTTGTCAAGAAGTTACCTATTTAGGTCACTTATTGTCAAAAGAAGGGAGAAGGTTGACCCCAGAGAGAATCGCAGCGATTTCCCGAATGACTGTGCCAAAAACTCAGAGAGATGTTCGTGCCTTTTTAGGTATTACGTCCTACTGCAGACAATGGATCCCAAATTTTTAATTGATGGCGAAACCATTGATAGCCCTTACGTGCAAGGATGTTTCATCTCCTTTGCCTTGGACTGAAGAGTGTCAGAAAGGTTTTTCTGAATTGCGTGATGCGTTGTGTTCGGCTCCTGTGTTGGGTACTCCTGATTACAGTAAGCCGTTTACACTATACGTTCACGAGAGAGATGGCTGTGCGTTGAGTGTTCTGACACAACCTTTTGGCGGCAAACAACGTCCATGCGCCTATTTTTCTTCGACTTTAGACCCAGTAGCTAGAGCCTTGCAGAGTTGTTTAAGAGCAACAGCGGCAGCTGCGGCATCCATTCGACAGTCCGCAGGTCTAGTCATGGATAATATGCTTACGGTAATGGTCCCGCATGCAGTTGACACTCTTTTGAACCGAACGAAGGCTCAACATTTGACGAGCGCAAGATTGTCTGGATATGAGTTAACGTTACTGGCCAGTCATATACGGATAAAACGATGTAATGTGTTGAATCCATGAACATTGCTGCCGATCGACACGGAGTCAAGTGGTGAAGCACTACATGACTGTTATCTTCGAACTGAAGAGGAAACAAAGGGTCGTATTGACCTAAAAGATACTCCATTGGTAGATCCCGATGGTACTTTGTACGTGGATGGTTCCTGTTTTAAGTTGCCGAATGGTGATGTGACGACTGCGTATGCTGTAGTAACATTGAGTACGATTGTAGAAAGCGCAAGATTGAGTCAGAATTCGGCTCAGGCTGCTGAGTTGATCGCCTTGACAAGAGCGTGTGTGTTGTCTAAAGATAAACGGGTGAATGTGTTTACAGATAGCCAGGATGCTTTTGGTGTGGCCCATAGTTTTGGGCGATTGTGGAGAGAAAGAGGATTCCTTACGTCGCATGGCACGAAGATTCAGCATGGTCAGCTTGTGAATGACCTTTTAGATGCACTCACATTGCCTAAACAGGTGGCCGTAATTAAATGTAGTGCGCATCAGAAAGTGACGGATGATGTGGGTCGTGGTAATGCGTTTGCGGATGAGACGGCTAAAAAGACAGCTAGGGATTTGACGAATCGAATGTATGTTACGAGTTCAGTGAGATGGCCAACTGAGACTAGTATGTGCGAAGACACAATTGAGAGTGTGAAAGGAATACAGAATGAGGCCACCAAGATGGAAAAGACTAAATGGAAAGAAAGCACGGGAAGATTGGATGAGAACGGATGTTGGGTTGATTTGTCAGAAAAACAGAGATGGATGTTACCGGATGCATATGTGCTCGCTGTCGTTACAATGGCTCATGGTACAGCACACATCAGCACGAAAGGTATATGCAAGTTGTTGTCTCATGTATGGAAGAATGATGGGATTACTAAGTGTGCAGAGAGAGTGGTTAAGAATTGTATGGTGTGTTTGATGCACAATCCCGGTAAGGGCACTCCCACTCCCTCTGGCCATTTGGCCCCTCCTTCATGCCCTTTCGAAGTTATCCAGTTGGACTTCATCCACCTGGAGAGATGTAATAACTTGAAGTACGTGTTGGTTGTGGTATGTGCCTTCTCCAGATGGATTGAGGCTTACCCCCTTAAGGACAATACTGCCTTATCCACGGCAAAAATTTTGCTCAAAGAGTATTTTCCCCGATATGGAATGCCTCGGGTTGTATGGTCGGACAACGGAAGTGAGTTCGTGGGAAGTGTGATGAAAAGTGTATGTCGTGGCCTCGGTATAAATCAAAAATTTCATAGTGCAAATCATCCACAATCAGCGGGCTTGGTGGAAGGATACAATGGCACCCTAAAACTAAAACTGGCTAAAATTCAGGCAACAACTGGTTTATCATGGCCTGACGCTTTGCCACTAGCTCTCCTATCGACCAGGGCAACTGTACACTCACGAGTAGGGCTTAGCCCATATGAAATTGTGTTCGGCCGTAGTGCTAATATATGGGGAGTCCCAAGGCCTAAGGAGTTTGATAGAATCGAATATCCAATGTTGATTGATTATCTTCATGATCTGACTGCTAAATTGAGTTTGATTCATCAACAGGTCTTTGAGGCTCTGCCGTCACGAACAGAGGGTCCTGGTCATCGGCTCCAACCAGGGGACTGGCTCCTTGTCCGCAATTTCGGACGAAAACGGAACCTTGAGCCGAGATACGTGGGACCATACCAGGTGCAACTAGCAACAAGGACGGCAGTTCGGCTGGAGGGACGGAAGCACTGGGTACATGCTACCCATACCAAAAAGGTCCCGCTTCCTTTGCCGTCGGACACTTGGATGAGAAGAGGTTTTTCTTCATCTGAAACTGACGCTCCACAACGTTTTGTCCCATTCAGCGAAGCTCAGCTTGTATCTGACACCCTTGTTGATTCCCCTCAAACATTTTCCTTTCCGTCAACCCTGGAGAATTCAAGTGCTGAACAATCATCTGAACAATCGGACACTCATTTGCCATCCAATCCACTATTTGAAGATCAGACTCGCCCTGGAAGCAGCCGATACTTTCTTCGTCCACGTACAAGCCACGAATAAAAAGATTTTTGTTTTATAGGTTTCACATTTGCCCTGAACATAGTGGACATTGTATATTGTGTACCTTTTTCCTTTTCGAACAGCCAAGAACATTATAATAAATTGAATGCTCAATTTAGCTAAAAACCTATCATCCAGGTTGGCCGTAGGGCCGTGCGGGTACTTCCTTCTGTTTAGCAGCTATCGACACTAGGTCGGTTTCCTTTGTCGATTTCTGGGAACTCCTGGGAATTGATAATCGCTACTCAGAACGAAGTGCGTCAAGAACGTCGCGGACGGTCGTTAGGGGATGGAATCGTCATTTGAGCTGTAGAAGAGAGATAAAATGTTGGCGCAAAGATTGGCATTAGAAAAAATGTTTCGTACAAAATGGTTTTTTCTACAGGTTTTCATATTATTCCTGACTGTATCTATGTTACTGGTGGGGGGAGTATATTTTGGGTCCAAATTCTTACTGCTTTCTACAATACCTACTCTTCCATCTCATGATCTAAATTTCGTTTCAACTGTTTCTCCGCATTCCTTTCATTTTCTGCCTCAACACGAACAAGCCAGACGTGCGGAATTTAGAAACAACTCCTTTATTCAACTTTTGCATCAGCATCAGTTAGTGGTAAACACTACCAATTGTTGGGTGTGTGGGTTAATGCCACATACCATGGATAAGGGTATTCCGTATTTGGTTCTTCCATATAGTTCCCAAGGGTCAGCTCGAGCATTGCAAACTATGTTCCGTAGCGCACTAGATTCCTACCCCCATCGAGAACCACGCTCAGGAAACTCTGGTCCTGGCCCGTACCACAAGACTCTGGCGAGAGCTATTGCTGATTTAAATAGAGATATTTTTGACGCATCGCTTATCCCAGAGGAGGAGGTGCGAGCATATAAGGAACTAAGTGAGGCTGAGTATAGCTTATCAGTGGGTGATAGGCAGCTTAAAAGCTCATCACCGATATGGATAGTACCTCACCTTGGTAACTTCTGTCTGAAAGGTCTTGGTCGAAATCCGAGAGCTCAGTTTGGGGAGAGTGCGTGTACTGAGACATATGTCTTACCAACGCTCTCGTCCCCTGTCTTCTTAACTGCCAAGGGTACCTATTTTGTATGTTATGATCGAGCCTATACGTGGTTACCCCATGACTTCTCGGGTACCTGCTATATTGCAAATCTTTTGCCTCCAACTTTCACTGTTGCCTCAGATTACCACAGAACTAGAGTCGTGAGAGGTGTTGTTGACAAAGAAGATACTGCCGGTCAAGAAGCAGGAGACTTCTTTAAGGGTTTCCTACCGTTTTGGGGCCCTATGGTCAATAGCAGGAACCTGAGGCAGTTAACTCGTGTAGTGGAATCAACTGCCAACATAACTGCAAGTGCCCTTGGTAATTTGACGGCCGAGCTTCAGGCGGATAGACTGATGACGTTACAGAACCGTATGGTTCTAGACGTTGTTCTAGCAGATAGAGGTGGTGTTTGTAAGGTCATCCATTCGAGCTGCTGCATATTCATACCTGATAACGCTCCAACGGTTTATCAAGCCATCTCTAAGTTGCACAAAATTTCGGAGTCCATACACATGGACGAAGGAAATTGGACGCTTCTGGGATGGTTTTGGGGTCTGATGTCGACTTGGGGTTGGAAAATTCTGATGATCATAGGGGTTGTTGTGACGTTCCTGTTCACGTGTTGTCTTTGTGTACAGTGTGGTCCTGCCTTATGTGGCCTTTGTGCTACAACGTGTATAAGAAGGCCACCTGTTACCAGAGAGGCATTGATGGATAGAATAATGTATCAGCAACATCTAAATGATCTGATGAATATCGAGATCGATTATGATTCCGACTAGTGCTTGCCTACATGAGGGCAAAAGGAGCGTCTGTGGTTCCGTAAAAATTATTACGACGTTTTGGGCATTACCGAATATGGACGAGTTTGGTATCCGCGAGCCGTAAATGGCGAGTTCAGTAAGTGTACGTATTTTCGCTGCACTACCTGGAAGGGTTCACCTAAATTACTTGGTTCTTCATCTGAACCCTCGGGTTCCATTTTAGATACGGCATCCATTTTGTTTCTTGCCCTCACGTAGTCAGCGAGCAGGTAACTGTTCGCCCCCTGACCCTCTAGTTCCCAAGCCTTGCGGAAGACGCATACTCCTTTCATGCGTCTTTATGGCCGGAGGAATGACACAGCGAAGGCAGATGACTCAGCTTGCAGGTAATCTGGTCGTGCCGGTCTATTGTGACAGCCGTGCAGGCGATGGGATCCAGCTCTTTGATCCTACGATCATGCCTCCGATATTTCCCCCACACTCTTTTCTCTACACGTGTCTGACTTCCTTGCAGCTGCTCTTGTCTTTTCTTCTTGGTCATTTACAACTCTAATGGGTGTGCCTAATGGTGGGAAGATGTACTTTTACAGTTGGGAACCGGCATTGCTGCTGTAATTATGTTCCGGGATTCTGAACACATGAAAGCGACCCTTTTGAAGTTTACTGTGGGAACTGAATTGTAATCTTTTGTTCACATGTTGTGCAATGGCAACATTTTGTATAAAAGAGAGCGACCCACATATGCAATTTGAAGCAGACTCGCAGAACCTACATGCCGATGTACTTCTAATGACTCTTGTTTCCCTGCAGTAAATAAACGCTGATCTTTGACGCCGAAGGAAGTGTCCCGTGTCTCTGTCATTGTGCGCCGAAACAGGTATCCCATGAAGGTTATAGGTGTTGTTCCCTGGCACCGCTGGTTCTGTTAAAAGTCCAGTCCTTCAGTGATGGTGTCTGAAATGGGTGCAGTTACGGTGGCAGCGCCTTAAATCGGCTGCGCCGTGCACAACAAAGGAATTGGCGGCTTCGGAGCGACGCTAGTCCGCGCCGAAGTGCAAAGAGGTAGCGTTAAAAATAGAGCTGTTAAAATATATACAGATTTTAAAATACACGTACTTCGTATTTCAAGAGCGTGCAGTAAGGCAGTAAACAGAAAAGAGCTGAGAGCCCCCGGCTTCCGCCTCAGGGGAGAATATGGCAAATATCACAGCTATAGTATGTGACGCCCCTTAAATATACTGGGAGGGCGGGAGGCGTCCAACAACTGGACCGCAACCCTTCCTCCCAGCAAGATGGTGTCTGAAATGGGTGCAGTTACGGTGGCAGCGCCTTAAATCGGCTGCGCCGTGCACAACAAAGGAATTGGCGGCTTCGGAGCGACGCTAGTCTCGCGCCGAAGTGTAAAGAGGTAGCGTTTAAAATAGAGCTGTTAAAATATATACAGATTTTAAAATACACGTACTTCGTATTTCAAGAGCGTGCAGTAAGGCAGTGAACCGAAAAGAGCTGAGAGCCCCCGGCTTCCGCCTCAGGGGAGAATATGGCAAATATCACAGCTATAGTATGTGACGCCCCTTAAATATACTGGGAGGGCGGGAGGCGTCCAACAACTGGAACGCAACCCTTCCTCCCAGCAAGATGGTGTCTGAAATGGGTGCAGTTACGGTGGCAGCGCCTTAAATCAGCTGCGCCGTACACAACAAAGGAATTGGCGGCTTCGGAGCGACGCTGGTATCGCGACGCCGGAGGCGACCCCTGTTTCTTTTGCTGCTTCCCCTGATTTTTATTCTTCCAATTCTGTTTTGGAAAATTTGGATGGTTGTCTTTAGTAGACTTTGCTATCTGAGTCTGCGGTTGAGTTGCCGTTTTAGCAAAAGGCTTAACACCCAAACTATTGCGGCCAATGGTCTTATAAGCCTCCGCAATAATTCATGGTAACGCTCGGGGTTTGTCGACGTCTTGGACAAGGCGCAAAGCATTCGACACCTGAAAGTTAACCGCATCTCCCTTTACATTACAAAAGATGAGATCAGCAACTACGTCAAACACTCCAACGAGCCTCATTCTCAACTCGACAGCCGCCTCCGCACTGTGCTCATCCGGAACATGCTTGATCACAGAGGGCAAGACATTCACAGACAGCGCGCAGAAATACTTCGCATATTCTGCTGCAAATACTTTACCCCAAATCTCACAATCTGTTAACTCTGGCAATAAGTCTTTCTGCAAACTAATTGTGAGAATCCTGTGTTTTTCCACAGGAGTGGTATTAGGAAACACTGCTTCCAGTTGGTCAAATTTCTCAGCATGACAATAAGGCATATCGTACTTAGTTTGAGGGTGCTTGCCCATTACCGAATTAACCGAATTAACCATGAATGGACTAATCTACATCCCGGCCGGTCCAACTTGTTCCGCTGCAAGAAACATATTGAACCAAAGCCCTATGTACCCCAACAAAAGAGGTATAAAGTTGACACAAGTCGTCAATCGGGGCATTGAGATAACGTGGATATGGTGTGAACCCGGCTAAGACTGGCCAAGTTGCCCCAGGAATTGACAAGCGACCTAACCGAACCGGAGTTACGGTGTGGGGGAGGGTGCCATACAACCAAATACGGTGCTGCCATTGCAAAATTGGAATCTCTTGTTTCCTATATGGAGTATAGTTCACAGGAATCGCAGTGTGAGTGTATGTATGAAATGTATCCTCATCTGCATTTATTGCAGGAAACGTGACCCAAGAGTAGAAAAGCTCAAAGGAGAACGCCGAATATGCACTCACCACAAAGATAACAGACATACCATCGTCTGGTACTCCAAACTGCGTCAGATGACGCCGGAGCGCTGTCCAACTATGCTGAGCTATGTCAATATCACCCATGAGGACATAGAGAAGAAAAACAATTTATATAAATTGCAGTACAACAAAGGGTAGTATTCAAAATGTGAACCTTTTCATAAATCTCATGCTTGAATTAACCTATAACACATTCATATAGGTAGGTTAATCCGTCACGCATGTTAACAGGAAAAGGTGTTGAGGGTATTGTGGACAGATACGAGCACTAATCAAGACTTTGGGCGCCATGTTGCGGGAATTCTGCTCATGCACAGAACTATGCGCAGGAAACCAGGACCTCAGTGTATTGTGGTGTACCAAAAATCCACCTCAGTGCCCAGAACCCCTATCCGACTAGCAACAGTGTCTCATTCATTCTCCATACTACAGCGAAGCTACCAATGAACAAGCGACTTTGGGACCTCTCAGGAATAGTGGGAATCAAGAACACTCTTTTGTTTTTATTCTCATAAATGTCCACAACGTGAGCAATCAGAGACACGGTATAGTTTAAAATGTTTATTTCAACTACGTGCTCTAAGATGCAGTATATTTGCTAACATAAGTAAAAAGATGCATAAAATCAATACAATCAACATTGTTACAATTCCATAAAATACAGAGGGAGAAATCATATTATAATGATAGTGGAACCAGGTCTATAGCGCCTTGTGTACCACCCTCCCCTTGCTAGGAGCTAGGTATTATAATAATAGAAGATCTCTAGGTTAAAACCGGGAACCCCATACCTCCAAAGTCAGGTGAAGTGAATCGCATCCCAGATCAGCAGAGCTCTTTGTTGATTGAAAGGTTTTTCCCAAGTGCTAGACTCATGCATGCAGTGCAATATTAAAAGCACCTGAGTTTCAGAAATGAGCAGCTGTGTTTGTGTTGTGTTTAGAGCGTGGGCCGATCAACCTGCATCAACAGCATACATTGTTATTTTAACCTTGAACACTTTGTGCAGACTTGAGGTCGCAGTGTGAGTCTGGAGATGTGAAAAACAGATCGTTCTCATGTGAAGGAAAAGCAAGCAGTTTGTCTTTATAAAAACAGAGATGTAGTGTCGTGTGCAAAAGCAGCAAAATTGCGTTTTCGCAACTAACTCACTTATGCTAATATAGTAATGTGTGCAGGCAGAATCATATTCATCCCTACACTTTTACAGGTAGCATGAACAGGAACACTTGGATGTTTTTCTTTGCAACTCTTCATCGCCAAATAAAAACCACCAGTGCTTCTTTTCTTTTATTTCACATTGTGCTAGTCTCCCAGTGGATCTCCTGTTATATCACGTTTTTTTTCTATGTGTACCGAAGTGAACAATCACTGGGAACAGACACTTTTATTATTCTACAAATCTTTGGTTTTCTTCATTTCTTCTAGTCTACTCTTCATTCATCTGGTATTTGAATAACACACATAATTATATATTTGTTCCTGTAATTCCTTCATCTCACAATAACTGCACTGTTCTGCTCCTGTATATGTCCTCAGATGAGTCAATATTATTGTTAATGTTCTTAAGTTCTTTTTAAATTCACTGCATCTCTAGGATTATTTCTAAGTGAGTTAAATGAAGGTGTGCGTTCGCTGAGGCTATTTAGGATCAGGAATTGACAAAAGCTCGTCACACTTTTAGTGCAATTGTAAGGTTTACCCCAGGTGTGTTCGCAATTGACAAAATCACTTCTGACATTCATTGCAATGCTCTTTTTTACTCTGTGTGTGTTAGTTGATGTATCCATAGGTTTAATAACTGACAGAAGATATTCACACATTCACTGCACCTGAAAGGATTTTTCTCTGTGTGCATTAACTGATGAATCCTTAATGCAGAAGATTTCCTAAAGGTACTTCTACACTCACTACAGTTGTACGGTATTTACAGAGTGTGTGTAAGCTGATGTCTATATAGGCTTGATAATTGACTACATTTATTCACACATTCATTGCCCTTGAAGGCTTTTCTTCTGTGTGTGTTCGCTGATGCCTGTTTAGGATTGATAATGGACTACAGCTTTTCAAGCATTCATGGCATTTAAAAGATTTGTTTCCCCTTTGTGAGCTCGCTGATGATTTCTTAATGCTGAAGAGTAAATAAAACTACTGCCACACTCACTGCAATGGTAAGGTTTTTCCCCAGTGTGTATTCGCTGATGTCTCTGGAGGCCTGTTAACTGACTGAAGCTCTTTACACATTCACTGCAATGGTATGGTTTTTCCCCTGTGTGTATTCTCTGATGTGTTTGGAGGTTTGAAATGCGACTGAAGCTCTTTACACATTCACTGCAATGGTATGGTTTTTCCCCTGTGTGTGTTCGCTGATGTCTGCGGAGGTTTGAAATGTGATTGAAGCTCTTTACACATTCAGTGCAATGGTATGGTTTTTCCCCTGTGTGTGTTCGCTGATGTGTTTGGAGTTCTGCTAATGTACTGAAACTCTTGGCACATTCACTGCAATGGTATGGTTTTTCCCCTGTGTGTATTTTCTGATGTACGTGTAGCTGTGAAATCTGATTGAAGTTCTTTGCACATTCCTTGCAATGGAATGGTTTTTCCCCTGTGTGTATTCTCTGATGTCTGTGGAGGTTTGAAATGTGATTGAAGCTCTTTGCACATTCCTTGCAATGGTATGGTTTTTCCCCTGTGTGTGTTCGCTGATGTGTTTGGAGTTCTGCTAACGTACTGAAACTCTTGGCACATTCACTGCAATGGTATGGTTTTTCCCCTGTGTGTATAATCTGATGTACGTGTAGCTGTGAAATCTGATTGAAGTTCTTTGCACATTCCTTGCAATGGTATGATTTTTCCCTTGTGTGTATTCTCTGATGTCTGTGGAGGTTTGCAATGCGATTGAAGCTCTTTACACATTCCTTGCAATGGTATGGTTTTTCCCCTGTGTGTATTCTCTGATGTGTTTGGAGTTTTGCTAACGTACTGAAACTCTTCACACATTCACTGCAATGGTATGGTTTTTCCCCTGTGTGTATTCTCTGATGTGTGTGGAGGTTTGCAATGTGATTGAAGCTCTTTACACATTCCTTGCAATGGTATGGTTTTTCCCCTGTGTGTATTCTCTGATGTGTTTGGAGTTTTGCTAACGTACTGAAACTCTTCACACATTCACTGCAATGGTATGGTTTTTCCCCTGTGTGTATTCTCTGATGTGTGTGGAGGTTTGCAATTTGACTGAAGCTCTTTACACATTCAGTGCAATGGTATGGTTTTTCCCCTGTGTGTGTTCGCTGATGTGTTTGGAGATGTTTTAACCGACTGAAGCTCTTCACACATTCATTGCAATTGTATGGTTTTTCCCCTGTTTGTATTCGCTGATGCTCTTTTATGGTTTCTATTTGGCTAAAGTTCTTGACATATTCAGTGGAATTGCACGATTTTTCTCCTGATCGTGTTTCCTGAAGGGTCAGCATAGTTAATAAACTACTTGCGTTATTTTCACATTCCCTGTATGCGTGTTATATTTTGGACGCTTGATTTCCGATTTAACAATAAAATACCAGGCTCACTAAATACCTGCCACATTCATAATATCAGTAAGGCTTCCTTGTGGGTGATTGCATCTTCAGATTGGATAATGGCTTTGCATGCTTGCGGGTAAAGCTTAATCTTCCTTCCGGTAGGTGCTAATTGGGACAATACTCTGTACTTCAGAGAGCAGATCTCCGCTTTCCTTTAGCGCCTTCAGTTGTTAGGCTCCACTTCGTTGTGCTTTTCCCTGGTGCCTGTGGTCTGGCTGGAAAGAGTTCACAATACACTGAGAGCCCTGAATGGTGGTCTGTTGCCAGTTTAGATAGCGAAGCACTGCTCTAGCCATATCATGATGGTGAAGCGACTCGTAATGTGTACAGCTACTCCAAAGAGTGTCCCGGGGCAAAGCACAGGTCAGAAAAGAAAGTAAATCAGTTTGTTTCAAACATGGACAAAAAGCCAAGTTTTCAACATTTTTTTAAACATTATCATGTTACTAAGAGCTCAAAGCTGATGAGGGAGTTTGTTCCAAGCTATGGATCCCAAATAGACACAAGACCTTCCTCCAACTCTCATACCAGCCTCATGATCAAAGCTGGTGTTGGACGCTTGTTTATACAGCAGGTGGTTTGTCAGTGTTGTTGTCTTGGTTTTGTTGAGGTCATTTCTTCATCTTGGGATGTCGAGGTGCAGATCTCAGACTCGGACACTCACTGAATTGCCTTTGACTGCTTCTTCCTGGATCTGTCCTCTGCCTCTGATTGCACTGATGTTTTTTGAGCTCCTTATTTTTGATAATTTTTGCTGGTTTGATGTGTTATCTTCATTATTCATAATCAATCGGTGCATTTAAGGCAAATTTTCTGTTGGAGGTAAAGAAATGCAATATTACTAAATGCAAATGTAATACAATGTGAATACACAATATTTAACCAGCTGGATAAGACATCTAGGGGCAGATTTATGAAGGCCTTGCACAGCCGGTGCGTCACTTTTAACATGGGAAAAAGTGACGCACCGGCGGCGCAGGGCCTTCATAAATCTGCCTCCTATTCTCTACCATATTTGAAATTTAGTAAGGAACATTTTACCATACATGGATATTTCATTAAAACTGCGGTTGAACATGTCACATCTTATTTACTTCTGAAAAGGCAGTGATTTACCATTGTTCAGAGTAAATTACTAAGGAAAGGGCAGCTACAGAGCACTCGTGCTGCAGGTACAGTTTTGGGTAGATACACATGGATAAGATTTCATTTAAACAGAACAGATTGTGGAAAAAGAGAGGAATCAGGAAGCGCTGCCGTTAATTCAGTTTCAGGAAGTATCTACCAAAGGTAGCTCTTCAGGAAGTGTATAACAAAGGTAGCTCTTCAGGAAGTGTATAACAAAGGTAACTCTTTATGAACTGTATAACAAAGGTAACTCTTCAGGAAGTATATATGATAAAGGTAACTCCGGGCATCTTTTTCCACAATGCTTTCCTGTTCACACTGGATCAGCTCAAATGCCAACCACCGCCTTTACCTTGCTTGTTACTAAAGACAGGGGTCCCTGTTTACACAGGGTGGTCACTCCTTGACCACGAGGGAGATGTCTTCAGTCTTCTAGTCGGTATAGAATGTCGAAGGTCCAAGAGTTTCATTTCAGAGTTTCGTTCCAGGATAATCTAAAGTCCTGGGGACACAGCACCTATCTTTATACTAAGAAAATGGGCTGGATTACCCACTAGGTCGCTCCTATGGGTACACCTGGGAAGGGGGTGGTTACACCCCTTACCCTTTGTCCAGTATCGCGCCAGAGCGGGGCTGGAGTGCCCCAGCAACTGGTTTGAACCGGGCTATGCATGGAGCATCTTGTGTGCCCCAGGCAGTGTCTGGAAAAGCATTGTTCCATTCAACTCACACTGCCCTAATACACTACAGGCTATCTGTGGAGGTCCTAGCACCTTCCTCGACAGGAAACCCATTGTCCAGGCCTCCCTTGCTGGACTTTCGTCCAACAGCAGGAGGTCAGACTCGTGTCTGTGGCAGCAGCATCCATTTTGTGATGCTGAAGCTCTGTTTAACTCTAACCGGGTAAAGCAGTAACATACATGTCTTTTCCCTCTAGAAGGGTGGAATGCTACCCCCCGCCGGAATTGGTGGGAGGGGGTAGTATTCCAAAGTGTTTGACACCTTACACCACATGTTTTGATAAAGCCACACCAAAGTTAGCATTTAACCGCGAGGATTATAATGCACTTAAGAATATATGGTATGGCTATATAATAGAACAGCTATGAGGACATGGTTTTGAAAGCTGCAGAGGGGCTCAGCTCATGCTAGGGCACCCTCTCACATAAAACCAAGCACTCTGCCTCGAGGATTGTCGAGGCCTACCATGGGAGTGACTTATAGGTGCATATGTGTCTATATAGAGGTAAGTGTAAGGTATACTATATCTAAGTAAGGGGTGATTACACCACCTTACTCAAGCTGAGTGATCAACCTGTGGTGTCAGTTTGGATGGCCAGCCAGGGGTGGCATAATACATGCTTCAGCCCATGGTAGGCCTTGGATGCACCTATGCCCTGGGTACCTATGGTACACTACACAGGGGCTCACAGAGGTGACCCAATCCCCAATCTGGTATGTACCTAAAGTACATGGAGTCCATTTTATAGGGAGAGCAGATAGCCTGGGGCCCTGAATAGCAGGATCCCAGGCCAACTAAGATGAAAACCAGCAAAACACAAGGCAAAAAGTTGGGGTAACCATATAGTCAGATATCCACCTTCCTACGTCCAGTGTCTTCTCAGTGTTGGAAATTATAAATTTTATTAACAGCACAATATTAACTCACCACTGCTGTGGCTTGCAGTCATAAGGCCATTATGAGCGGACTATGTTGTGTGCCAGAAAACCTGTGAATAGTTTAGCAAGAATGTTTGGGAGGGAGATTGGTCTCATGATGAGCAGGACTAGGGGGTTTGCCAAGGCCTGTGAATAACTGTTATTACTGTTTCTCTCGTGGTGTCAGTGGGCTTGTCTGTGTCCTCAGCTCTTTCAACAATGTTTGAAAACAAAACTAGTCAGATGATAGCTGCCAGGTGTACATGTTTTGCATATGTAGAATCACACACTAGTAACTGTAGTGCATGCATGGTTCACCTTGTCAGTTTGTGAGCAAGTGAGCATTCACGGACCCCAATCTGACTATTTATGACACTGGAAACAGTTAGAGTTTCACTTCAACAAAATGCTGGAGTAACTCTCTTTCCAGGGTAGGAAGAGAAATGGATCACCCTCTAAACGTGGTGGCGAGTAGTGCTATACGGTTCATAGCACCATTTATCTGGGGAAAACTGGGGAAATGGTACAATTCACTGGGGAAATGGCATGTGATGACAATGTGACATGACATTTCCACTAAACCTGCTTTTACACTTTTTTTTGAGCTGTCTGCGTTCAGTTTATTAAGGCCCAGGGTTTAGTTTCAAGTCAAGAGATAGTGCAGGATTAGACTAATTATAATGTCATAGATACCAACAAATGCCTTTAACACGTATGCCTTTACCCTGCAATGCCTTAAACACATATGCCTTTACCACGTAACACCTTTACCATGCATATGCCTTGACCATGCATAATGAAGGATTTACAAAAATGGCCCGGCCAGTAAAGGGTGGGTGCCCTTGAGCCCATCCAGGGCAAGCACATGATCAATGTTGAGGGCCCCCAAAGTCCCCATGACGTCAGCGGGAGCCAGTATTGTTCCTACCCGTAGAGAGCAGCTTAAAATCCTGTGTTCTACGGGCAGGAACAATTTATTCATATGTTTCTCTGCCCGCTTTATAAGCTGTGCATTGTGGGGAGTGTAAGTTATAGTTAGCCCAGGTAACTATAACTGCTCAGTTTCTACGGTTTTGAGTATGTAAAATCTGAACCTAAGTAAACGTCTCTGTAACCTTTGTTTTTTTCGGTGTATTTCTAAGGTTTTTGATGCTATTTCCAACCTATAACGTCTCTGTAAACTTCGTTTTTTTTCAGTGAAAATATCTCTCTCTCTCTCTCTATATATATATATATATATATATATATATATACATATATATATATTACCTACTGGCGGTCGCCAGTAGGTATATATAGTTAGGATTTTTTCTCTATGGGATTTTTGAAAATTCTATGTCTAATAACTTTGGCGTTTGTGGACGGAATTGGCTGAAATTTTCAGGAAAATGGAACATTTTGTTTCTGAGCAGCCCCTGGAAATTTGGGGGGGGTTCGTCAAGGGGGGGCCGAGAAAAAAGGGGGGTCCCAAAACGTGTTTTTAACATTGAGTTTTCCATAGGGCGGTTGGCCTCACTTTTAGCCCGAACGGCTGAATGAATTTGCACGAAACTTGGCAAAATTGTAGGGACTGGTAGCCCGATGTGCCTTTGCTAGGTCTCAATATATGTGCTCCAGTGGATTTTGAGAAATTAACGTTCAAAAAAAGATATATATCTGTAACAGCGGACCGGGCAGCGTTCCAGTTCGCGTACTTTTCGCGGTACGGAGCTTTGTGAAGCGAAGCTGATTGGTTCTCCGGCGTCTGTAAACATTCCAAACAGTCCGTAGCGGCCGCCATCTTGTCTCTCGGTAGGATCGAGAGACAAGAGGAGGCCAAAGCGAAGGGGCAAATGACCATAAGGGGGCATAGTAGATCCTAGCCGACCCCCTACGTTTGATGTGGAGGTTTTAAAAGGGCCCCGCGGGGCAAAAAAAAAAAATAATAATAATAATCGAACGGCTGAATGGATTTGCACGAAACTTGGCAAAATATTAGGGACTGGTAGCCCGATGTGCCTTTGCTAGGTCTCAATATATGTGCTCCAGTGGATTTTGAGAAATTAACGTTCAAAAAAAGATATATATCTGTAACAGCGCTCCGCTTCGCGTACTTTTCGCGTTATGGAGCTTTGCGAAGCTGATTGGTTCTCCGGCGTCTGTAAACATTCCAAACAGTCCGTAGCGGCCGCCATCTTGTCTCTCGGTAGGATCGAGAGACAAGAGGAGGCCAAAGCGAAGGGGCAAATGACCATAAGGGGGCATAGTAGATCCTCCCTGACCTCTTAGGTTTGATGTACCATTTTGCCAAGTTTGGTGTGGCGTCTGTAAACATTCCAAACAGTCCGTAGCCGCCGCCATCTTGTCTCTCGGTAGGATCGAGAGACAAGAGGAGGCCAAAGCAAAGGGGCAAATGACCATAAGGGGGCATAGTAGATCCTCCCTGACCTCTTAGGTTTGATGTGCCATTTTGCCAAGTTTGGTGTGGCGTCTGTAAACATTCCAAACAGTCCGTAGCGGCCGCCATCTTGTCTTTCGGTAGGATCGAGAGACAAGAGGAGGCCAAAGCGAAGGGGCAAATGACCATGAGGGGGCATAGTAGATCCTCCCTGACCTCTTAGGTTTGATGTACCATTTTGCCAAGTTTGGTGTAATTCCGTTCAGCCATTCAGGCTGTAGACGTATCTAAATGTCCTATGGAAAATTGCATGGGGAAAACACATTTGAAAGTGTTGAAATTTAGAACCAATTAAAATGTTACTTTGGTTTTGTATTTGTGTGTGATGAAAGTTAATTGGTTATGTATATATCTAAAATGAGAGGAAACCACAGCCATTTTGTGATACTACTGTCTGAGGTACATTTGTGAGGAATTTTTGGTGGTCAATTTCTGGTGTTTGATTTACACAGTACTAACACTTCTCCTACTTTTAAAAAGGTGAGTTGTTAATTTGTAAGGGGAACTATGTTGTACACTTGAAGATAATTTGAAAAATGTTTTCTGTTATTTATTTACAGCCCTTCTGTTATACTAAATACTTGATAAAGTTAGTTTTATATTATGTATTACTAAAAACGATAAATGAAAGTGATTATTTTTTTCTGCAATTTACAGCAAGCAATTTCAAAATAAAATGGCTCACAATGAAGAGACCGTGGCAATTTCTTTTGAATTATCCACTACATTTATTGAAATTGAGAGCACCAATAATGAAATATTGTCACAAGGAGGAGATGACTTGAATGATTTTTTTGATCAATCTGTTGATGGCGAATTTATCGAATGTTTGGAGACCATAGGGTTACAAGAATCATCATTGCAGACTTTTCATGAGGAGATTCCAGATGAGATGATTGAAGAGGAAATTCCTGATGAGGACATGTTACTAGTTCTTTCAAATTTTGAAAATTCAGAAGAATAAATTTATATTTAGAAATCAAAAATTGTTTGAGACATTATTCATTTTTATTTTTAATTTATGAGGTTGTAGCGAAGGGATTGTAGTATAAAATGAGACTTATAGTATAGAGTGCAACATTTTTATGTTACATGGTAAGTTTACTCATATTTACTTCCCTTCTCCCACTATATTATCTCCAATGTGTATTTGACATCTCTTCTTCATGTCCGGCCTCCTTTCTCTCACTGTCTGTCTCTGATGCATCTTATCTCTGCCATTTTGTGTAATTACAGAAGAGAGTAAAAAAAAATAGTTCGGAACGTGAAAAGGGGGCAAAGTAGAGTACCCCTCACCCCCTAGGCCTTCTCAGGCGGTCCCAAAAGGATCAGTTCCTGCTTTCCTGAGAGATTATGGTATGAGTTCCATATACCACAATAACTTGCATTACAACATGCAAGATATCTATCTCCTATTACCAACTTTTGGAGATATTCGCGCTAAGCGCGAATATCTCCAAAAACTAACACCTGCCCTGAGTAGTTCTTAGCCATGTTATCCAATGGGAGGTGGATAACATGGCTAAGAGCATTAGCTTGGTAATGCATGAATATCGCTGACTTTTTAGCGATATTCATGCATTGCGGCCGTTTTTTATCGCATTTGTGATAAACCTTGATAATAGCAAGGTTTATCTTCGATAATTTCTGACGATGCTTAGCGGTAAAAAATTCGTTGCTAAGCATCGTTAGCGATAAATATCGCTTAGCTTTGGTAATATGCACCAACATCTGTTAACGTTCGATTCGAAGGAAATGAGGAAGTGTTGAAAAACATTGTCTGCGCCATCTTGCCTTTTTTGAAATGCCACACTTTTGTCGTGCACGGCAGCCATTTTAGATGCCTTGACCAGACCCACTCTCTGCACGCTGTCGATTCGTAGCATGGCTCCCTACGCTCGCAAGCATCTTCCCCAGGCACTGGTCACCCCCGCTCTCTGTCTTATGCATGGGCAATAAACCTCCCCCCATCTACGCTGCTCTTCCCTGAGAATCACACTCTGTGCCCGCCCGACACCTCCCTTTCGCCCTATTCACTACCGCACCCTCTGACACTCCTCTTCCTCTGTGTCCGATTGTCCAGGCTATCAGCTAGCCCTGCAGATGTAGTTTATGGCCCCAGCTGTAAAGAATCACCCCTCTTCAAAGGAGTTATAGTAGATCAAGGCCCACACCCGATGAGATCCGTCACACCACACGTGTTCCTACTATCTGAAAACCATCCTGTATTGTGATTGGGGAGGGGACCGAGCCTGAAGCGGAAGATTCCAGGGATGACTCTTTGTACATCAAAGTTTTTACAATTATGTGTCATATTAAAAATATATAGCACTCCAACAAAGTAGTAGGATTATAAAACTTTAATAACTTATAAATATATACAACAAAACAAAAACAGTAAAAACATTTAAACAACGAAGAGACCGTGGCAATTTCTTTTGAATTATCCAATACATTTATTGAAATTGACAGCACCAATAATGAAATATTCTCACAAGGAGGAGATGACTTGAATGATTTTTTTGATCAATCTCTTGATGGCGAATTTATCGAATGTTTGGAGACCATAGAGTTACAAGAATCATCATTGCAGACTTTTCATGAGGAAATTCCTGATGAGGACATGTTACTAGTTCTTTCAAATTATGAAAATTCAGAAGATGTTGCCTGGGTGCCGCACTGATTTGGGTATCCGGCGTGGGGCGTCCCGGGGGGTGGATTGTCAGTAGCGGTCTGTTGTGCGAATAGTTCCAAGGCAGCAGAAAGTGCTGAAATCTGGATGTCACGAAGGTGATGTCTAGTAAGTTGCCGCCCAGCAAATAACGGCGTGGGGCGCCGCGGGGGTGAGTGAGTCCAGTAGGCACCACAGCTATACTTACCGGCATTGCAGAATTACTGCTGGGGACAATGCCTGTGCTGTAGCAGGGTCACAGCAGAAACAAAAAGGATTCTGTTGAAGATGTTGTTGGTTTTCAATTTGAAAACAGTTCTGGTGTCAACTGCTATGCTAATGTAGTGGTTAGTGTTTTGTTTTCTCTAGAAAATGTAAAAGAGGGGGAGGCAGTCCAAAGTTCCGGTAAAAGGGCAAAGGAAAGGATCGGTGGTTTGAACTATCAGTCAAAAAGGGGAGGGGGTGCAACAATTTTTCCTACCGGGTCACACTGTGCTTTCACCGGAACTGAGGTCTGCAGGATTCTAGTCATTCAAACTGAGGCTGGCGCCAGCATGGGAGCGCCGACGTCCCGCGGATACAGTTTCGTCACTCCACGGGCGATCATGGCAGTCATTCCTCATCGGGGGTGTCTGCGGGGGTCGGAGACTCCCGTGGCTCCTCTAGAATCTTCAAGGTCGTGGAGGACTACGGTGGTGGAGTCAACCAGTGACCGGGCCATTTCTTTATGCTGGGCCCGCTCTTGCCAGGTCGACCGCCATTTTGAGAGTTCGGTAGCTACTGGCGATCGCGGGGTCAAATGAGCGGACGGGCTCCACCCTGCCGGGCGAGACGTTGCAGCATCGCCACAGTGGAAGAACCCTTTTCCGGGCGCCTGGAGCGCTGAGGGTGCAGCTGGGAAGCCTCCACCTGGGGAGGCGGGAGAGGCCTGTTCGCACCGTCTCTCCCTCCCAGTGCACCCCCCGGCGTCTCGCTTGACATTTGTTATGGCCGGACCAGGCGATGAGGACGAGGGGGGGGTCGGCGGCATGTGCAAAAATTCCCCCCCAGTGTTGTCAAAGCCATTATTGAAGAAAGAAGAAATGTCCCGTCCGTCTTTGGGCCGGACCTCCGGTGGATGGCGGCCGGACGCCCTTTGCTCTGGCCCCATGAACGGGTTCCTTGGCTCATCGGCTCCAGCCGGATCCTTTTCCGGGCGCCTGGAGCGCTGAGGGTGCAGCTGGGAAGCCTTCACCTGGGGAGGCAGGAGAGGCCTGTTCGCACCGTCTCTCCCTCCCAGTGCACCCCACGGCGTCTCGCTTGACATTTGTTATGGCCGGACCAGGCGATGAGGACGAGGGGGGGGGGGGGGTCGGAGGCATGTGCAAGACATCCCCCCCCCAGGGTTGTTGCAGCAATTATAGAAGAAAGAAGAAATGTCCCGTCCGTCTTCGGGCCGGACCTCCGGTGGATGGCGGCCGGACGCCCTTTGCTCTGGCCTCATGAACGGGTTCCTTGGCTCATCGGCTGCAGCCGGATCCCGTCGGCCCCAGCCCCCGGCCGTTGGTGGCCGGACCGGGAGAGAGTGTGGGGGGACAACCTGAAACTCTCAAGGGCCACCGCGGCCGGACTGGGAGAGAGAGGGGAGGGTCGAGGACACGGACATTCCCCCACCTAAAACTGTCCAGTGTTGTCAATCCCCCTGGCCGGGTCCCGCTGGCCTCGGCCTCTCCTCCTGCTACACCCTACGTGATGATCTCCTGGCCGAGGCGTGGCAGCAGGACCCGCCTTATATGTGTTGCTTCCGGCTGGGCGTAGCCGAAAACCTGTTGCACTTTGGAAGTTTCTAGAATGGGGTGGATGTCTGCTGACTTGTATGTTTCCCAGTTTGCCGTTATTTGGCCGTGGCAGGCGGTGGGACAGACAGGTTTTGGGGCAGTGAGGGGCGATGTTTTCAGGTTTCTTATTACAGGCTTACTTCTAACGTTTCTTGTTTCTAGGACAATAATAGGTTTTATCATTACGTATTGTTATCGTTTCTTTGTTTGTTATTTAATAAAAAGTTCATCAGTGGCCTACTGATTTTCGTTTTCCTATTCTTTTCTTTCCAGGTTGTTTCATGCTAAAGTTTCTGTTAACAGGATACAGTGATCACTTCGTTATTATTGCATATGTCCTTTTCACTAGGGGTGCTCTCTGGTCGGGCCAGATGACGTATCTCTAGTAAATGGTCCGGGTGAAACAGGTGCATCAATCAGTGGGGAGTAGATAGGCATGACAGATTACAACGGGGGAGAAAGGTCCGCATTACGTACCCTTTCACTACTTGCAAAGATTTTCCTACGTATATTTGCAAACAGGGAATACCTCCAAAAAGAACCAATTCCCAAACAGTCAATGTTTGGGCAAACAATCAATCAATGAGGAACGAAATAGGCACGACGTGTTAAAGGTTTGCGTTACCTATCCTTCACTATCTGCAAAGGGAGAGAGAATATTCCTATTCTTCCTCGTTTGCAGGCAGAGAAGATCCTTAAGAGAACCAACTTCGAACAATTCAATGCTCGATTCAAACAATCAACAAGGGGTATTGTGAACACAAATGAACGCCGCTTATGTACATACACATTGCTATTTTCAACAGGTTGTTCCTAATGTTTCTATTTTAGCGAGGTCAAAAAGAGATCCCATTAGTGGCCTACTGATTTTGCTTGATTCCTTTTGTTTTTTTACACGATTTTTCGCTATCTGCAAAGACTAAACAGAGTATTGCGACTCTGTGCTTGTTTGTAAATAGAGAATGAACCAAAGAGAACAATCAATCAAATGGAGAGAGAAGCAGGCACGACGGATTACAACGGGGGCAAAGGCCTGCGTTAACTACCCTTCACTATTTGCAAAGAGAGAGTACTCCTAATAGAAATGAGGGGTGGGGGCAGAATTCAAAGCAGATCAGTGTGCATAAACACGAAAATGTTTTTACTTACCACGTACTTGACATTCGACAGCTTATGATATTTGCTATTAAAAAACCATTGAAATTCACTGAAAAAAACATAGGTTATAGACCATATATAGTTAGGAATTAGCATTTACAAAACCTTGAAAATTCACTGAAAAAACCATAGGTTATAGACCATATATAGTTAGGAATTAGCATTTAAAAAACCTTATTTTACTCACACAAAACCATTGAAATTCCATATATAGTTAGTTGCACTAACTATATATCGCGCACCCGCAATCCACTGCTGATCATGTCACATATTACATCATTCATGACATGGTCAGTGACATCACTGATGACATCACTGATGACATCTCAAATGACATCACTGATGACATCACTGATGACATCTCATTTGACATCATTCTTGTGCTAATACGATAAACCTCTTCAGACTCTAATATAACCTTAGATACTCTCAGTGTATACAGACACTCACACACTGTCACTCATCCATGGAGTTACTCGCACACCTAGTCAGTCATGCAAAGAAACAATCTCACCTCCATTTCTTCAACTATACAGTTATACACACCTTACTTATTCAAACATATACTAACACATATTTACTCTCTTATACAATCCCTGATACAAGTTCACAATGATCCATACAACCACTCACACATTCAGTGGCTCTCATGCACAGTTATTTATATATGCCAACTCTCACATGTACTGTGTTTTACATATGTACTTACTATGACATGTAGCATTGAGATATCCATTCACTCATCAATACACTCATGCACACAGTCAACTGCCCATGTAGCTGTTTCCACATGCACTCTTGAACTCATACACCTAGTGAATCAACTGCTCACACATCTATGTACAGAGTCACACACCTCCCAGCCACCCCCACACAAACTCAATCTCCCATACAAATACTTGGGCAACCAATCAATAACACATATAGCCTCTCGTATAGCTAATGATCAACACATGCAGCAGTTTACATCACAACAGACATAATGATGCACAAATTAAGACAGTTTAGTCACTAACCCATGCATTCAGAGAGACACATTTAATCACTCACTCATACAGTCAGTCACGCACCTACTAAATCCTTCATCCAGACACTTATACATCCACTCATTCTTCAATATGTAAGACATATTTTAACTTTACAGAAACATACAGTCACTGGATGTTGTAATCAGTGATGTCATCAGTGATGTCATTTGAGATGTCATCAGTGATGTCATCAGTGATGTCACTGACCATGTCATGAATGATGTAATATGTGACATGATCAGCAGTGGATTGCGGGTGCGCGATATATAGTTAGTGCAACTAACTATATATGGAATTTCAATGGTTTTGTGTGAGTAAAATAAGGTTTTTTAAATGCTAATTCCTAACTATATATGGTCTATAACCTATGGTTTTTTCAGTGAATATATATATATATATATGTATGTATATATATATATATATATATATATATATATATATATATATATATTCACTGAAAAAACCATAGGTTTCAGGCCTTATATAGTTAGGAATCAGCATTTAAAAAACCTTTGAAATTCACTGAAAAAAACATAGGTTTCAGGCCTTATATAGTTAGGAATTAGCATTTAAAAAAACCTTTGAAATTCACTGAAAAAAACATAGGTTTCAGGAGTTATATAGATAGGAATTCGTTTTTAAAAAACCTTTGAAATTCACTCAAAAAACTATAAGTTTTAGTGGTGTTATAGTTAGCTGGACATTTTACTCATACAAAACCAATGAAATTGCTCCTATATAGTTAGTTGTACTAACTATATTTCGCGCACCCGCAATCCACTGCTGATGATGTCATATATTAGATCATTCATGACATGGTCAGTGACATCACTGATGACATCTCAAATGACATCACTGATGACATCATCCAGTAAATGTGGTTTGCTTCGTTATTTAAATATGCATTATATATATAGCAATTTACATTGAAGAAAGAGTGGATATATATGGATTGCTATTGTATGGGGAGCGTGAGTTAAAGTGTCCTGAGGCGGAAAGCCAGGACTTTTTAATTGAGCTATTTTGCACATTGTACCAGCGATTTTTTAACTCTGTCTAAATCGTTTTTATTTGTTTTAAATTTGTCTGCTGAATTAATAGTTCGACAAATCCTTACTGCCTGTCACCACGATGTGTCCCTGATCTTCCCCAGTGCAGCCGAGTAGGTGCTGCCGGGGTTCCCCGCCATTTTGGGTGAGGGCAGGAGCAGGGCGACCAGGCGAGTGCTCAGCCCCTCCCACCCTCCCGCCCCTCGCCAGTACTAAAGACCCAACGCGCATTCCCTCAGTGATTGCTATTGTATGGGGAGCGTGAGTTAAAGTGTCCTGAGGCGGAAAGCCGGGACTTTTTAATTGAGCTATTTTGCACATTGTACCAGCGATTTTTTAACTTTGTCTAAATCGTTTTTATTTGTTTTAAATTTGTCTGCTGAATTAATAGTTCGACAAATCCTTACTGCCTGTCACCACGATGTGTCCCTGATCTTCCCCAGTGCAGCCGAGTAGGTGCTGCCGGGGTTCCCTGCCATCTTGGGTGAGGGCAGGAGCAGGGCGACCAGGCGAGTGCTCAGCCCCTCCCACCCTCCCGCCCCTCGCCAGTACAAAAGACCAAACGCGCATTCCCTCAGTGATTGCTATTGTATGGGGAGCGTGAGTTAAAGTGTCCTGAGGTGGAAAGCCGGGACTTTTTAATTGAGCTATTTTGCACATTGTACCAGCGATTTTTTAACTTTGTCTAAATCGTTTTTATTTGTTTTAAATTTGTCTGCTGAATTAATAGTTCGACAAATCCTTACTGCCTGTCACCACGATGTGTCCCTGATCTTCCCCAGTGCAGCCGAGTAGGTGCTGCCGGGGTTCCCCGCCATCTTGGGTGAGGGCAGGAGCAGGGCGACCAGGCGAGTGCTCAGCCCCTCCCACCCTCCCGCCCCTCGCCAGTACATAATGGAACCATCACGCCAGACACGCGACACGCGACAGGCCGGGACCCGGGGCCATAACCCCTGTCTCACCCTCCAGCCACCCACGGCCTCTAAGGAAATACCCCATCACTTACTCAGGGAGCGAGCTACGGAAACTTAACACTACTCACTATCAGAACCAAGCATCATGTGCATAACTGGAACCCTTAAACACCATGGGACCAGTCAGTTGTCGGAACTGCCACTGGCTGAGCAACCCCTGGCATTGCCCCACAAATCCCGCTTCCCTCGAAGTAACTCTAAAATGTATCTATCTTAACGTAAGGTCCCTCCCCAAACATGCAATCGAAGTATGGGACATTCTAGAAAATGATCAACCCGACCTAGCCTTTATCACGGAGACGTGGTTAGATACCCACAATACCCCGGATATTGCCACGGCCTTCCCAGGCAACTACAAAATTCTCAACCTGAATAGGAAGAAAAAGAAGGGAGGAGGGGTAGCACTGCTGTTTAAAGATTCATTTTCTTGTAGACAAGAAGTGATCACTCATGTCAGCTCCCACGAAGTCATGGCATTTTCCTTATCCACTAACACCACTATCCTATTTGGTGGAGCCATAATCTATAATCCCCCGGGCTGTACCTCGGAATTTAACACGCATCTCTTGGCACAAGTCTTGCCAATCTGCCTCCAGAACAAAAATATATTACTCCTAGGGGATTTTAATATCCACTATGATGATAGTAATAACTCCCTTACTAAACAATTAACTGAAAACATGGAGATTCTGCAGCTGTCTCAGAGAATTAATCAACCCACCCACCGGGCCGGACATATCCTCGACCTGATTTTCTCCAATATTAACCCTATCTTCATCTCAGGGATAAGACCATTACCGTGGACAGACCACTTTATGGTTGAATTTGATATCCACCTACCGGTTAAAAACCCCAGGCCATCTTATCAGACAACAACTCACAAACGAAGTTATGCCAACTTCAAGGTTGAAATTTTCAAGAAACATTTTCTACATCCCCATACCGGAGAAACAAGTGTAGATGAAGCAACAGAGAGACTTCAGGACCACATCACAATGGCTCTGGAGCACTGCACTCGACAGTGTCGGAATCCCAAACCCAGGCGTACCATGTCCGAAAAGTGGTACGGCCAGGAACTGAAATTACTAAAAAGGAAGTGTACTATGCTCGAACACAAATGGAGATTAACAAGATCCCAAGAGACTAGGTCAATCTACAAAAAAGAACTGTCACAATATACTAAAGCCATTAGGAAGGCAAAAAAGGATTACTTCTCTAACAGAATCTTAGAGAATAAAGACTCCTCTAAAGAGCTCTTTAAAATAGTTAAAGAGCTATGTAGCCCGCCCAGTTTATCATCTAATCTGATTCCCTCGCAGATCAACTGTGACAAAATGAACGACTTCTTCTGTGAAAAGATAGATAAAATCTATTCTGCCTTCCCTAATCCCGAGACGGGCCCCTCGGTGGACCACGAGCCACCCACCTCCCATGCCCACTGTACCAGCTTCGGTCCATTTTCCGAAGAGGAAGTGGGCAAAGCAATGCTCGAAATTAAATCCGGCTCCCCCTTGGACCCCTGCCCACACCATATCTTCCGACAACTCATTCCTCTAATTTGCCCTGCAGTTACCCAAGTGTTGAATCACTCACTAGAAACAGCAGAATTCCCACTCATCTGGAAGAACGCCACAGTCACCCCCCTACTAAGAAAAGCAGGTCTGGATATTAACAACCCTGGCAACTATAGGCCCATCTCCCAACTTCCCTATTTGTCGAAAGTCCTAGAGAAACTGGTCAACAGGCAATTGGTCAGTTTTCTCGAAACGAATAATCTCCTAGACATTACACAAACAGGTTTTAGGGCCAACAACAGCACAGAAACTACTCTCCTGCCCGTGCTGGATAACATCAGAATGCATGTGGACCAGGGTAAAACAGTTGCCCTAATCCTGTTGGACCTCTCAGCGGCTTTCGACACTGTCCCACACAGTCTGCTCCTGGAAACCTTAGCATCTAGTGGCATCAGGGACAGAGCACTGGGATGGCTGCGGTCTTTCCTATCGGAAAGATCACAATCGGTGCACCTGGGCAATTTCTCATCCCCTCGCCGGATTATCAAATACGGGGTCCCGCAAGGGGCTTCGCTAAGCCCTACCCTGTTCAACATTTTCGTGTCTTCCCTTGCTGAAATTGGCAGAAAATGGGGTGTTGAAATCTGCTCCTACGCTGATGACACCCAACTCACTGTAATTTTGGATGAGAAGGATAACCCCAGGGACAGGCTTCTAAACTGTCTCTCTGATTTGGCTAATTGGATGCATACACACTACCTCAAGCTAAATGCTGAAAAATCGGAGATACTGCTGTTCGGAGGCCACACTCAACTATGGAACGACACCTGGTGGCCTGAAGCACTGGGTATCCCTCCTGCCCCGGCACCAACAGCAAGGAACCTTGGAATAACTATTGACACCTCCCTCTCCATGAAAACTCATGTAGCCACTATATGCGGCAAAGGCTTTGCAACCCTGAAAATGCTCAAAAGAGTCTTTCCATGGATTCCAATAGAGTGCAGAAGGATCCTAGTTCAGTCTCTCCTGATGAGTAGGCTGGACTATGGAAACTCCTTGTTCGTTGGCATGTCAGAGTACCTATTCACC
Source organism: Lissotriton helveticus (assembly GCF_964261635.1). Taxonomy (NCBI): domain Eukaryota; kingdom Metazoa; phylum Chordata; class Amphibia; order Caudata; family Salamandridae; genus Lissotriton; species Lissotriton helveticus. The sequence goes on from NW_027611674.1 coordinate 1,547,354, forward strand.
AAACTCCAGTTGGTGCAGAACGCAGCAGCCAAGGCCATCTGCATGAAAAGAAAATATGACTCGGCCTCTACCTGTTTGAGTGATCTACACTGGCTGCCAATGAAGCAAAGAGCGATTTTTAAATTATTATGCATCACTCATAAAACGCTGAACAAGACTGGACCTCTCATACTGAGAAATAGGATTCACTTCTACACTCCCACTAGAAACCTCCGCTCACAACTCTCGGCACAAGCTAGCATCCCTCGGGTCAAGAGAGCCAGGATGGGTGAACGAGCCTTTTCCCACGTCGCTGCAAGGAAGTGGAACGAACTGCCTGTGGCCCTCCGACTCACAGAATGTCACCTGGCGTTTAGGAAACAACTAAAAACCTTCCTTTTCCCCTACTCCGACTAAAACACTCCAACGCTGCCCATCTCACCCGCACCCATACTTCAGCAATCTCAGCGCCGTGATATCCCCTTGGGATGATTGTTAGCACTCTACAAGAAACCTAAATAAATAAAAATAAATATATAAATAAATAAATATTGGGATGGAGAATTTAGTAGCAGTGTAATTGACTGTTTACTTGACCAATTTATAATGTCTCACTAAATGTAGTGGATAGTGACTAAACTGTGTGAATATCTGTATCACTTTGTCAGTTGTTGTGTAAACTGATTCTACAGTTGGTTACTAGCTATGTGAAAGTCTATATTAGTTATTGATTAGTTAACTGAGTATTTGTATGGGAATGTGAAAGTGTGTGTGGTTCGGTGGGGGGTGTGTGACTGTCCAAACATGTGTGAATAGTTGATGCAGTAGATATATGAAGTTAAAACTACATGTTCTAACAGTTTGGGTGACGGAATCTCTTTATGGGTGTGGTGAGGAGCAAATATATTTCTCAAAGGTACAGGTCCAACAAACTAGAAAAAGAAAAGGCAGTGTATGTGTCAGTTGTTGTATATAAATAAGTATACATAAGACACAATGATTGTGTGAGTGACTGTATGGATAACTGTATACTTGTAATAATGATTTTATAATTCACTAAGTATGACTTACTATCTAAATGAATAGAAGAAGTGGTGTTTGTATAAGTGTTTTGCTAAGTAAATATGTAAGTATGATCCATTGTTTGCATAAGTGAGTAGGATGACTTCATATGTGAATAGGATGTGTGCTGTTGTTTAATGTCGATATAGATGTATAAGTATTTTTGATAGTGTTCTATTGTTCATTGACGGCATGTTTGAGTGAATCCATAGGTAAGTGATTAGATGTGTGTATACATCTATGAATCACTGAGTGGATTTTTAGATACTTGTATTGCTGTGACAATGGATTTAAATATGATACTCTGTATTTTACAAAGAGTGATGAAAAATTGTAATAGTGTATGAAAAGGTGTATGTGATTGTCACGTGGATGATGTCATCAGTGATGTCATTTGAGATGTCATCAGTGATGTCACTGACCATGTCATGAATGATCGAATATGTGACATCATCAGCAGTGGATTGCGGGTGCGCGAAATATAGTTAGTACAACTAACTATATAGGAGCAATTTCAATGGTTTTGAATCAGTAAAATGTCCAGCTAATTATAACACCACTAACACTTATAGTTTTTTGAGTGAATTTCAAAGGTTTTTTAAAAGCTAATTCCTAACTATATAACTCCTGAAACCTATGTTTTCTTCAGTGAATTTCCAAGGTTTTTTTAAATGCGAATTCGTAACTATATAAGGCCTGAAACCTATGGTTTTTTCAGTGAATGTAGGTGTGCCATACTTTTGTCATAAGTAAGACTGTTAGCGTTCTAGGTATTCTTTAGAACACTGTGGGACATTCTGTCATTGGGCTATAGCTGGGCTATATCCGGCTGATATTTGGGCTACATTTGTTTTTTTTTTGTCTCTGGTGGCCATCTTTGGGCTACATTGGGCTACATTGGGCTACATTTGGGCTCTAACATATATATAGCCCAATGTAGGCCAATATATATTTTTTCAAAGTTAATTTTCGTAAAAACCACTGTAGCATATATCTTGAGACATAGCAAAGGCACATGGGGGTACCAGTCCCTACAATTTTGCCAAGTTTGGTGGAAAACCATTTAGCCGTTCGGGCTAAAAGTGAGTCCAACCGCCCTATGGAAATTAACATGGGGAAAACACGTTTTGGGACCCCCCTTTTATCTCGGCCCCTGCTTGACGGATCCCCCCCAACCTTTTAGAGAAGGACCGGACCGCCGCGAGGCAAAGTTGCTGAAAAATTCAGGCAGATTCCTCAACCGGCGCCAAAGTTATTCCCAATAGAATGTTGCGATTTCCCTATGGAAAACAATCCTAATTATATATACCTACTGGCTATCGCCAGTAGGTAATTTATATATATATATTTAGAGAGAGAGACATATATATATATATGTGTATATATACATAATGTATGACTTATTATTATTAGAGCCAACTCTATAAGACCTTGTAGAATGCATTATTTATAGATTGTAAATAATTGTTGTGACAGAATAACTGAATGAGGAAATGATATCATCATCTCGCACGCAGCACTTTAAGAGTACTTTACAGGAATGGAAGAAAGACAAAATGGCGATTGTATTGAGCCATAGTTTGTAAATGAGGTTAACAGTCTAGTGTTTAATGAACACAAATAAGGGTACTACCACTGAGCACTTTTTATAAATTTACTAGACGCCTGGGACTCTATGGTCTAGTTGAAGGCTAATTGTAGCCGAAACACGTAGACCGTCCTTTATTGCACGTTTTTGCACATCGGGTTTTAAAAATAAAATATTTTAGATAACCTACCTGTTGTCGTGCCGTGCCGTGACTTCCGCTGGGAAAAGAAAGGTGGTGAGAGGTATCGAAGGAATATATACCCAGACCGCCAAGCACCCGATGGAGGTAGAGATCTTGCTGTCAGTTGGCAGTCCGTGACACGCACGGAAAGACAGAGTTACTTCAACGGCGTCTCCAAGCCTCACCAACAGAGGATCTGCGAGGTTGGGAGTGCTGGGGCAGGAATTTATGATCTTCCAACACAGTGTTACAAACTCAAGCCTACCACTCTCCAAACTCAGCCACTCACCGCGAGTAAGAAGAAAAAATCTGCCTGTGTGGGAGCATTCGTGCACATTGAGAACCAACTGCATGATGGGATCTGCGATCCGCATAGCACGAACTGGCCGTGTGCTCCTTAACGAGATGTGGTGTAGGTGAGCCCTACGCTACTTTAGAAGGAGGGGCATAATCAATAAAAAGGAAAAAGAAAAAAGAAAAATACTTTGAGATTGCAACAACGGAGGCATCTGATGAGGCAACCGCCGAAACGCGTCATGCTAATACAAAATAAAGAATTCCTTTGAAACCCTGCCGTGTCCATTCATCCTTTTCAAAGGAGAAGGGTAGCTATATATATATATATATTCACAGAAAAAACCATAGGTTATAGACCATATATAGTTAGGAATTAGCATTTACAAAACCTTGAAAATTCACTGAAAAAACCATAGGTTATAGACCATATATAGTTAGGAATTAGCATTTAGAAAACCTTATTTTACTCACACAAAACCATTGAAATTCCATATATAGTTAGTTGCACTAACTATATATCGTGCACCCGCAATCCACTGCTGATGATGTCACATATTACATCATTCATGACATGGTCAGTGACATCACTGATGACATCACTGATGACATCTCAAATGACATCACTGATGACATCACTGATAACAACATCCAGTGATTTTTTGTTTCTATAAAGTTTAAATATGTCTTACATATTGAAGAATGAGTGGATGTGTAAGTGTCTGGACGAAGGATTTAGTAGGTGCATGACTGACTGTATGAGTGAGTGATTAAATGTGTCTCACTGACTGCATGGGTTAGTGACTAAACTGTCTTAATTTGTGCATCATTATGTCTGTTGTTCTGTAAACTGCTGCATGTGTTGATCAGTAGCTATATGAGTAACTATATGGGTTATTGATTGATTGCCCAAGTATTTGTATGGGAGACTGAGTGTGTGTGTGGCTAGCTGGGAGGTGTGTGACTCTGTGCAGATCAATCTGTACTTGTATCAATGATTGTATAAGAAGGTAAGTATGTGTTAGTATATGTTTGAAAATGTAAGGTGCTCTATGTTTAACTGTATAGACAAGAAAATGGAAGTGTCATTGATTCTTTACAGGACTGACTAGGTGTGTGAGTAACTCCATGGATGAGTGGCAGACTGTGAGTGTCTGTATAGGTGTATGAGTGCATATGATAGTGTTGTAAAGATGAGTGATTGTATGTATGAATGATTGTATGGGTGAATGAGTGAAGGTGTGTGTAGACGTAGCAATCAGTGAGTGCGTATGTAGTAACTAGTATTGGTGTGTCAATGGTTTCAAAAATTATACTCTCTTTTTAACACTGGGTGAAACAGAGGTTATATTAAAATGTGAGGAGATGCATTGTATTGTCACATGAATGATATCATCAGTGATGTGGTCATTGATGTCAAATGAGATGTCATCAGTGATGTCATCAGTGATGTCATTTGAGATGTCATCAGTGATGTCATCAGTGATGTCACTGACCATGTCATGAATGATGTAATATGTGACATCATCAGCAGTGGATTGCGGGTGCACGATATATAGTTAGTGCAACTAACTATATATGGAATTTCAATGGTTTTGTGTGAGTAAAATAAGGTTTTCTAAATGCTAATTCCTAACTATATATGGTCTATAACCTATGGTTTTTTCAGTGAATTTTCAAGGTTTTGTAAATGCTAATTCCTAACTATATATGGTCTATAACCTATGGTTTTTTCTGTGAATTTCATTGGTTTTTTAACAGCTAATATCTGTAGCTGTAAAATGTATTCTTCTTTAAATCCAAAAATATATTTTATATGTTTATGAATAATTTTTTTTTTAATATTTTTTTTTCTTCGTTCCCGCTTCGCGAATCGGGAAGCTTCCCGTTAGCTGACCTTGATGCCGCGAAATAGACCGCGAGCCGGTAAACGTTTCTTTACCGCAAGTGCCGCGTTAGAAAACAACATCGTGACGCCTCCCGTCCGCATGACGTTTCACGTTGTCGCGTGATACGTCATATGACGTGCTACGTTAGCGAACTGGTACGCGAAGCGAGTCGCAAAGCGCAGGTTTCTGGAAGCAAACCGGGAGGCCCTGCAAAGCGCCTAACGTAAACACAGCAAGTCATGTGACTTGGTAATAACACTTTTCATTGGTTCATTTCACTTTTGGTTTCCTAATGATGTAAGACTAGGTCATATAATCTAAAATGAACACTTTTGATTGGTTGAGAACTCTTGTTTTTCCCAAATGATGAAAATCCCTCCTTCTTTCCTCACTCTGACTTTCATCATTGTGAGAGAAAGACCCTTTGTGATCACTGAGCAATGGCTTCTTTAGTAGCTTCAGCTGGTGCTTCCCCACCACCTCCACCACATCCAAGGAAGAGTGGACCACCTGCTCAAGTTATAATTCAACAAGAAGAAGAAGAAGAGGAACAGGACGACGAGCACGAAGAGAGGCAGTTTTTGCCTGAGCAGCCCAGGACGTCTCACCGGAAAGAAAACTTCATTTGGCAATTTTTTAAAATTCCCAAAGGTCAGAAAAAAGTAAATGCAAGATACGTAACTTGCCTTATATGTCAAGATAGACTGTCCAGAGGAACCGAGAAAAAATACAGTTTCGGAAACTACACAATGCATCGCCATATGACTAGGTGGCATCCTGACAACTACAGTGCTGCACAGTTTCGGAACGACCTAGATAATCTCCCTATTATGGCCAGAAGATCTGTTGTACCGGAAGTAACGGGACCAGAGGGCAGGGAGATGGTGCCAAATATACAAATGAAATTTGGTTAAGTAAAACACACCTGCGTATTTTGCGATGGATTCATTTCCTACGGAGAAAAAAGCATCACTCTGATCAACAGAGCTATTGACTATCATATGCAAGTTTGTACGAAACGCCCAAAATAATAAATACTTCTTTTTTTGTTTTGTTGCTCCTGTTGAGCCCTTTACAATGAATCGTTTTCATTGCCCCCTCCAAGAAAAACCCAAAAAAATATAAAACTTCAGAAAAATTCAAAAAAAGTAAAAAAATGTCCCGAAAAATAATAAAAAAAATACAAAACAACAAAAACAATAAAAAAAAAAGTTCTTTTCAGAACTACCTCCCCGTTATTAAAAAATTGGTACAATATTTGGAACTGTGCCAACCTCTATTTCTCTTAGTTCGCTTCCCAGTTCGCTCGCCGGTACACGAACTAGAAGCGAACCAAAAACAGTAAGTATAAGGGAAGGAAACAGACACTTATGTTAAAAGAAAGACAGCTATAGGGGAGTAAACTAGAGATACTATTACCCGTAATCCACTGCTGATGATGTCACATATTACATCATTCATGACATGCTCAGTGACATCATCAGCAGAGGATTGCGGGTTTTTTGGCAACGTGCCTTATCCACGGTTTAATAACGCTGCCTTTTGCTTTATATAAGTTTTCAAATTGTATGAAATATATACCAATAGGTTGTTATGAACCTTTAGGTAGTGCTTTTCTTCATGAGGTCTGGTCGCTTCTATACACATACAGATGTTTCAAAGATGATCAAGAAGTTTATCTGAATGGAGAGGAATGCACTGAGACGCCAGATCATTCACTAATGTGTAGGCACATACAGTTACACGGTTCATGCAACAAACACCGACCAAATATGGCTTGCGTGTTGCAAGGCACGCCAGTTCCTGCTATCATCCCCACGTTCAAGTTGTTGGAAAATGGTAGTTATTTGATGCTCAATAATGAAGATTGTTCTGAGTTAATTGAAAAGGGTCTGCACCTCTGTACGGGTGTTCGCTATGTGAAGCACGAAAGTTTCACGGGCCGAACTCAAGGCCACCTCTCTCTGAGACAAAAGAGCTCTTATTCTTGCCATGCCGTTGAAATCTGTCCCAAGGTTGGTATTTGTGGCCAGATTGAAAACTCCCTATGTTCATGTGTGGGAGGAAATAGAACATTTCTGCAGCAAATAACCCGTTCACTTACTGTTACGATAAAAGGAATACTTTTAATTCAGATTTGCCTTTCAATTTCAGCAAGATGGTTTCGACTATCTTTAACGCATCCTCCACAAAGACCCTGGCGCACTTTTTTAAAGTTGTTACCAGTGGTCTCGTGACTTCATTTGAGAAAATCTTTGGAGTCATCCCTGCTTCCTTTCATTCTATTTTCTCCACTCTGGTTCGTGGATTGGCATTTTTACTTGCATTACCAGCGGACGCTCTTGTGCTTTTTTACATTTTTAAATATGGATGTCCCTCCTATGCAACCTCCCACCCTGCAGCTGCTGACACTGTTCCGCAATCGCATGCTAGAATATTATGGCAAAATGCCGTTGGCGATATTAAGCACGGCATATGGATTATCTTTTCGATTCTCCTACTTCACCTGTGTCCAGCCTGTATTTCACTGCCTGACCTGTGATTTCGATTGGGCCATTGATTTGTGTCTCTGCGGACCGGTTTCTCCTGACGTCGACTTTAATCAGCTGATGACTCCTATCATTACTCACGAGTTGGTTTGTCCTGGCGAAAGGATTATGGCTGTGGCATTGATGCATGGACTACTTGGTCCCTGGAATTTACTGGCGGCAGCACAGTCTTTCTTGGAACAGAGCTTTCTTGAAAACCCACCGAGCTGTCCTCTGATGGTGATAGAGGATCCGGTGCTGGGAGAGCACGTATGTTCTTTTCCGCTTTTAAATTGGATGGCTGAACTGTTTTCGGATGAAGACGGTGACTTCCTATTGGAGGCTGTTGCAGCTTATTTTGCATACACAGTTATGTCATAGACCTTTTTCATGTTTGATATGCTGAGTACTAGCATTTCATTGACAATTCATTGACTTATTTGTCAAGTTTTTATTATTTACCTTGCCTATTGGCTTAAGACTCGATAAAGTACTTGGCTGTTTTATTTTTCTTTAGCATTAAATTTTCCTAGTTTTTAATGCTTTACCTTGCGGACCGTCCACATATAAACTTGCAATCTGCTCTCATGAGATGGCACTTCTATTATCTTATTCAGTTCGTTTCCGGATCATGGGGAGGTGTCATCTAGGTCCTGGATATCTTTACACCGTGTTAAGTTATCATGGGCTCATTACCGGTTTAAACGCCATTTTTCCTTTTTTGCAACTTCTGCACACGACACTTAGTTGTTGCTTTAGCTTTCCACCTAGTAGTTCATCGTGGTTTACATGAGAATAATATGTTATTGCTCTACTATCTGCTTTGCTTGTTAAACTATATCTGTACAGCGAGTGCTAAAGTTTCAAGAACAACACGATACAGAATTGTTATGAGGTCTGATCTCCACGACTTCATACTCATAACATAAGTGCAACTTCTGCCAATTCTGGGCATGAGGCGGGTTTTATATTGCTTTGCCGAACACACATACACAACAGTTGATGCGGTTCACATGAAGAGAGAGCTGGTGTATGCTGATGTGATTCCTTCAAATCTAAGACACTAAAGTATGGGCACGCCCTAAACCAACACAAAGAGACCTTCTTAGCAAATAATATAATATGTGTATTAGGGAGGGTGAGATATAAGCAGCCGCGGGCCCTGGAGGGAGTTACGGTGAGGCAGGGAGGCGGGGAGGGGGAGAAGCAGGGTGGAGCCCTCTCTACCTTGCCCCTCCCCCTCCCCGCCTCCCTGCCCCACCGTAACTCCCTCCACGGCCCGCGGCTGCTTATAAGTGTTGATAACTCTTATTCATTTACAGCATGTTAACATACTGTCACCATTCGCTTTTTATGTACTAGTAACTATGCTGGTAATTTTGCTACTGATAATATGTGTACTTCTATTATCTAAGATACTACGCCTGAGAAGACGGCATTAGTAAATAAACATTTCAAATACACATGTGTTCTTCTTAACTCCATGTTCTGGTTTCTAAGAAATATATAACGACCGACTGTTCATAAGTTCCACGTATCCTGAGGTACTATAAGTTCATATTCTGGATTGTCTAAACATTGAGAGTTTGTTATATCCAATGTGACACTGTACCTAGCTTGCTAAGGAGTTTTTGATTACTAACGTGAGTTTTGGGACACCCTAATTCGCCGAGGTTCCAATCCTCTGTCCACAGTTCTGTGTGAGAACAGAAACCCTGCGACAGGGGCACCCCCGACCCTTGCTGGAGCTTCATCACACTTGCGATACAACTCCAGCAATGCGCCACCTTTACGGCACAGATACATCACGCATCTGTGCTGTTTTTGCCCCATGATGCACCGCATTGTAAATGCAGCACACCATAGGTGACGGAACAGCGGCACAGAATGACTAACACATCCCTGGTGATGCGCCAGTCATCATAAATGTATCCCTATGCTTCTTATCTTGTTAGAGATGAACCGCCATATGTATCATCAAAGTTTTTTGCATTTCCTAAATAGCGAACTTTAAGGAATAAATAGCGATTCTTTACCATTCCTAGTTTGCGATTAGCTATTTGCTAATTACAAATTACCCATTCATTTCCTTCATTTCCATAGGGCGGTTGGACTCACTTTTAGCTGGAACGGCTGAATGGATTTCCACGAAACTTGGCAAAATTGTAGGGACTGGTAGCCCGATGTGCCTTTGCTATGTCTCAAGATATATGCTCCAGTGGTTTTTACGAAAATTAACTTTGAAAAATATATATTGGGCTACATTGGCCTATATATATGTTGGAGCCCAAATGTAGCCCAATGTAGCCCAATGAAGCCCAATGTAGCCCAATGTAGCTCAAAGATGGCCGCCAGACACACAAAAAAACAAATGTAGCCCAAATATCAGCCAGATGTAGCCCAACTATAGCCCAGTGACAGAATGACCAATCAGCTTCGCAAACCTCCGTTACGCGAAGCGGAGCGCTGTTACAGATATATATCTTTTTTTGAACGTTAATTTCTCAAAATCCACTGGAGCACATATATTGAGACCTAGCAAAGGCACATCGGGCTACCAGTCCCTAATATTTTGCCAAGTTTCGTGCAAATCCATTCAGCCGTTCGATTATTATTATTATTATTTTTTTTTGCCCCGCGGGGCCCTTTTAAAACCTCCACATCAAACCTAGGGGGTCAGCGAGGATCTACTATGCCCCCTTATAGTTATTTCCCCCTTTGTTTTGACCTCCTCTTGTCTCTCGATCCTACCGAGAGACAAGATGGCGGCCGCTACGGACTTTTTGGAATGTTGACAGACGCCGGAGAACCAATCAGCTTCGCTTCACAAAGCTCCGTTGCGCGTAAAGTACGCGTCCTGGGACGCTGCCAGGTCCGCTGTTACAGATATATATCTTTTTTTAAACGTTAATTTCTCAAAATCCACTGGAGCACATATATTGAGACCTACAAAAGGCACATCGGGCTACCAGTCCCTACAATTTTGCCAAGTTTCGTGCAAATCCATTCAGCCGTTCGGGCTAAAAGTGAGGCCAACCGCCCTATGGAAAACTCAATGTTAAAAACACGTTTTGGGACCCCCCTTTTTTCTCGGCCCCCCCTTGACGAACCCCCCCCAAATTTTCAAGGGCTGCTCAGAAACAAAATGTGCCATTTTCCTGAAAATTTCAGCCAATTCCGTCCACAAACGCCAAAGTTATTAGACATAGAATTTTCAAAAATCCCATAGAGAAAAAATCCTAACTATATATACCTACTGGCGACCGCCAGTAGGTAATATATATATATATATATATATATTATTCCTCCAAAAAGACCTGGTGCACGGCCCATAGACAGATGGCGAGTGAAACCGAGCAGGTCACGCGGCGATTATATGATCCACAGCAGTTTTCTTCACAGAAAAGACTCGCACTCAGGATAATCCACAGTTTAATATGCAAAAGTTGCGCATTTCGACAGCGAAAGCTGTCTTGATCACACAATTTGCCATTGATACAGAAGTCTATACATAGGCTTAAGACACCAAAGAGGGACTAGTTGTTTGGTAACTGGTGTCCAGATCAAACTTGGCGGCCATCTTAGAGTGGTTTATACGCATACATAGTATATAGCACAAAGTTCATTTCTTTAGATGTGTATATGCATACATCTCATAAATCCAATAGAAAAAGGTCAACTGGGGTGACAGACGTTTCATAGTGGCTACTGCCAGACTGTGGAACTCACTTCCTTTGTGTATTAAGACATGCCCCACGCTACTCAGCTTTAGGAAACAACCTAAGACGTGGCTGTTCACTCAATAGATGCTTTAGTCTGTGCAATTTCTGATCTTATAGCGCCGAGACACCTCCGGGTATTTGCGCGCTAAACAAATTGCGAAAATAAATAAATAAATAGGTGACCCAAAATAATAATTGTAAATGAATATTTACATAATCGTCTATATATATTCTACATTCGTTAATACATAGAAACATTATTTTTTCGACATAGTGTCATTATAATATCATAGATAACTGACGAAAAAATCTCCTATTGCTGAAAATGTGTGAGATCATGTATGGCATAGTGCCCAAATTTACACAAACTATCATCATATATGGCATAGTGCCATTCTTATCTGAACATCGTCGTATATATCGTGCTTAGTTATGTATCTTAACCCCTTCGACGCTGATGACGAGCTGGGCTCGTCATGAGGTAGCCTCCTCGCACGCTTATGACGAGCCCAGCTCGTCACGTAACATGCGATTTAGAAAAACTCAGCGTACGGGCGGAATTCTGCCCGCACGCATGCGGTTAAGATAGACTCAAATGCGTTCGTTGATCGCCTATACAGTACTCCCTGTACCAAAAGAGAAGAGAAAAAATAGAAAGTGCACTAAATAAATCTTAATCAAAAAAAATATAAGTTCTTATCTGAGAAACAGGACCCTTGGAAGAAAGGGGTAGGTTATCAGGAACAGTGTGTCAGGGGCTCTAGTCCAAGAAAGAAATTCCCTCTTTGGCCCATGTTAAACTATGAAATACAGCAATAATTAGAGTACAGTGGGCGCTGGTGCCACTGCACCTGCTGCACTAATGAAAGCTACGCCTGTACTTTACGCATTGGGTATGAAAGTAGAAGTGGAGGTTAAACAATCTGTTTTTGTGAGAAAAATAATGATTTAAAGTACAGTTTTTACACTGAAAATCTTATCCTAATAATTGACTGTGAATACATAGAAAATGGGGTGTGCTAATGTAATTTAATGCGTGTTTTAATGTATAGGGCAGGCATAGGGAATACCTCATTAAAAGAGGATTTCTATCTTCTAAGGAAGAGGTTAAGCACATTGATAGCCCTCCACGACACCGGCCCAGCGTACCTCAACAGACGACTCAGCTTCTACACCCCCACCCGCAAGCTCCGCTCTGCCGACCTTGGCCTCGCCGCTGTCCCCCGCATTCGAAGAACAACAGCCGGAGATAGAACCTTCTCCCACCTCGCCGCCAAGACCTGGAACATCCTCCCCACCAACCTATGGCAGACCCAAGACCTACTGGCCTTCAGGAGACTACTCAAGACCTGGCTCTTTGATCAGTAGCAGAGCCCCGCCCCCAGCGCCTTGAGACCCTCACGGGTATGTAGTACGCTTTACAAGTGTCCTGATTGATTGCTTGATAAAGACAGAAAAGAGTGCTCCCACTAAGAAATACACATACAAAGAGAGGCACAGACCCACAAACACACACCAATCATGAACATACAGACACCTAACTACCCACAATGGTGCCCACAAACACATAAATACAAATAGAAACAAACTAACACCCACAAACAGATATTCAAATAGACGCACACAAACATGCACACATAAGCAAACACACAGGCTAAAAGACACTCACATGTAAACCAGCACACACCTCATTGACACTGAAGTAAATAGGTAATAATGAGACACTGGCAGGCAGGAGCGTGGCTTGGTCAGTAAGATTGGAGGGGGTGAGCTGTTTTTTCCACGAATGGAGCTGAGTTATAATGTGCATGAGAGGACCTAACGGGGCAATGGAAAGGAGACACATGCGGAGTAAGAGAAAACACGTTATTTTGTAATACAACCAACATTGTTAAAGACTTTCAAAACAGAAAGGGAAAAGTGTGTGCACACGTCTGTGTCGGAGTGTCGATAAAAATTCCTGTTGAAATATGACAGACATCTCACCATACCCGACTAAAAGCACCTGTGCCCAACTATTTAGCTGAAAATACATTTGACATTTACTGCTGGCATGGCAGAGAATAACACTGAATAGGGAATGAAGTAGAATTTAAAGTACTAGGGTCTCTACAGCAGCACAGAGGATGGGTGCCTAACTTGGCCTGGTGCTCCAGGGGGGCCGTTCCCACTAAATCTGCAGCCTGATCTTGCTTGGCCAGGGATGAGGGATGGCAACGCGATAACTTAAGACACCCAGTGGGTCGGTAACAGGCAGGAAGCTCTGATACCAGCTATTTTTAGCCCACTGAGCAGACAAGACCATATTCCAAAGGGGGCTACTTCCCACTAAATTAGTATTCAAGGATCACAGACATGATCACATCTGTCCACAACAGCCCCTCAGAGATCACTGAACAGTGCAGGAGGGTGAAACTTTTAAATGTGTATTTAAAGGAAATTGGCTGAAACTCCGTGGAGATCGCAATAATCTGTCACAATGACTAGAACTCCCAAATCTCCATTTTAAACAAAATTTTTAATAATTGATGTATGGAAGTATGTTGTAGCCCAACCATGTAAAAATGCTACTAATGATTTTACGTGTTTATATAAGTATGCAGTAGTACTATTATAAATGTCATTGGTTTAATGGTTTTTGTTTTTAAAAGACTGATCACTTAAATAAAGAAGTCTATACACAAGGACAGAGCAGAGAGGTCGCCGTCACCAGCCATGGTTCCTCTTGAAGCCCTCGTTATCCGTATTCAATGGGCGGGAAGCGCAGTTGGGGTAACAAGATGGAAACGAGGAACAGCAGTACAGATACGAGAGAGAGGGAAAGCCAAGGAAGAAAAAGTGCGAGGGAAGGAAGAAAAAGGGCGCCTGGAGAAGGAGAGATCCTTACATTTCCCTCCCACAACGTAAGCAAGTGGCCGGGGCACTGATCTCATCCTGGTTAGACTACTGCAATGCGCTCCACCTGGCTATCAACAAGACTGTAATAGCCAAACTGCAGCTGGTCCAAAATGCGGCGGCAAGATTGATTTTTGATATTCCTAAATCTCAATCAGTTTTGGCAGAGATTCTGAAGCTCAATTGGCTACCTGTGACAAACCTGTTACCATCAAACTTTATGCATCGTTCACAAGGCACTGCATAACATGGGCCTGGAGATATTAAAGACATGTTTCAATGATATATTCCCTCCAGACAGCTTCAATCCTCAAGTCAAAATATTGTAATTGTTCCTAAATACCAAAAGCAAGTTGGGGAGTCCAGAGCCTTTTCCGTGGCCGTATTCAAGCTATGGAACTCCCTTCTCCGTTCCATCTCCAGTCTTCAGGCTCACACCCTATTTCGTAAGGCCTTGACCCGTTCGTTGTGTGAGTCGGCCAACGGCCGTCGCGAGCACTACCTCGGTAGTGCTGCGCACGTCCGTTGGCCGACACAGCCCTGCCCGTGCATGGAAACATCCGCACCGGGTCGGATTCTACGGTGCGCTAAGGGGGTTAAAAACCTGACTTTTTATTCTGTCATGGATGCTTTCGGGGCTTGAGACCATGGAATTTCTATTTCCATCTTCTTTTCCTTCTTTAGGGATAATTGCTGTCAGCGCCTTAACACCTTTGGGCATTTGTTTGCGCTCTATAAATCCTTTTCATTTCCTATAACGTTAGAGAGACGTCAAGACGAACATGAAAATGTAAAGTGAAGGGGGTGAACGAGGAACACCAGGAGAACGCCAGGCATAAACAATAGCTTGTTTTCTGTTCCCATTATCTTTTCTTCCTGCCCTTCAATATAAGGGCAAGAAAAAAAGATAATGGGACCAAAAATGGGGGCAGTGACAAAAATGCAAGTCTTATTAGCTGCAATAAAGAACTTAAAAAGCATTGTGTGTTCAGAATGGGAGGATATGTAAACTGAGCTCTCTTTGTTTTGTTGTTGAAGTAATTAAAATAATTTCAGAAGTTGTTATTATTATTGTTAATGTATAATTATTATTGCACACACTAGGTCTCGAAGGAAGAATCAAAGCGCTAAGTTGTTCTCTCCTCCTGGAAACCACTGAAGGCTTCCAGGAGCACACAACAAACCATGCTCAGTCTCATGCCCCGTTGTGTGCAGCACTCTTGGAAAAACTGCAACAAAAGCAATGCAAGCACCATCCAACATAAGCGGCGATTGTAGCACCGTTGAGAGTGGATAAATGTCTTTGTCAAATCAGTACTCACGCCGCCGCCACCCTTGGCCCGGATTGCACCCGTTGTGTGAAAGCACTGGATAATGCTTGTGCGATACAGTACCTTGCAGGGACTAAAGAATGCATGGCTCAGCAGTCTGTCTGCAAAAACCCTGAAGATGCATGCATGACGCAGCAATCAGAGCACAAATATATCTGAAGGATGCATGGCTCAGCAGTCTGTCTGCAACAACCCTAAAGAGGCATTCATGACTCAGCAATCAGAACACAAATATATCTGAAGGATGCATTGCTCATCGGTAAGTTTGGAAAAGCCCTTAAGAGGCATGCATGACTCAGCAATCAGAGCACAAATATATCTGAAGAATGCATTGATCATCGGTAAGTCTGCAAAAGCCCTTAAGAGGCACGCATGACCCTGCAATCAGAGCACAAATAGATATGAAGAATTCATGGCTCAGCAGTATGGCTGCAAAAACCCTAAAGGGGCATGCATGACTGCAATCAGAGTTCAAATAGATCTGAAGAATGCAAGGGTCAGCAGTCTGTCTGCAAAAACCCTTAAGAGGCATGCATGACTCAGCAATCAGAGAACAAATATATCTGAAGAATGCATGGCTCAGCAGTTTGTCTGCAACAATCCTTAAGAGGCATGCATAACTCAGCAATCAGAGCTCAAATATATCTGAACAATGCATGGCTCAGCAGTCTGTCTGCAATAACCCTTAAGAGGCATGCATGACTCTGCAATCAGAGCACAAATAGATCTGAAGAATGCATTGCTCAGCAGTATGTCTGCAAAAGCCCTTAAGAGGCATGCATGACCCTGCAATCAGAGCACCAACAGATATGAAGAATGCATGGCTCAGCAGTATGGCTGCAAAAACCCTAAAGGGGCATGCATGACTGCAATCAGAGCACAAATACATCTGAAGAATGCATGGCTCAGCAGCCTGTCTGCAAAAACCCTAAAGATGCATGCATGACTCTGCAATCAGAGCACACATATATCTGAAGGATGCATGGCACAGCAGTCTGACTGCAAAAACCTTTAAGAGGCCTGCATGACTGCAATCAGAGCACAAATAAATCTGAAGAATGCATGGCTCAGCAGCCTGTCTGCAAAAATCCTTAAGAGGCATGCATGACTCAGCAATCAGAGCACAAATATATCTGAAGGATGCATGGCTAAGCAGTCTGTCTGCAAAAACCCTTAAGAGGCATGCAATACTCAGCAATCAGAGCACAAATATAGCTAAAGGATGCATGGCTCAGCATTCTGTCTGCAAAAACACTAAAGAGGCAAGCATGACTCAGCAATCAGAACACACATATATCTGAAGGATGGATGGCTCAGCAGTCTGTCTGCAAAAACCCTTAAGAGGCATGCATGTCTCAGCAATCAGAGGACAAATATATCTGAACAATGCATGGCTCAGCAGTCAGTCTGCAAAAACCCTTAAGAGGCATGCATGACTCTGCAATCAGAGCACAAATATATCTGAAGAATACATGGCTCAGCAGTCTGTTTGCAAAAACCCTTAAGAGGCATTCATGACTCAGCAATCAGAGCAAAAATATATCTGAAGGATGCATGGCTAAGCAGTCTGTCTGCAAAAACCCTTAAGAGGCATGCAATACTCAGCAATCTGAGCACAAATATAGCTAAAGGATGCATGGCTCAGCATTCTGTCTGCAAAAACACTAAAGAGGCATGCATGACCCAGCAATCAGAGCACAAATATATCTGAAGGATGCATGGCTCAGCAGTCTGTCTGCAAAACCCCTTAAGAGGCAAGCATGACTCAGCAATCAGAACACAAATATATCTGAAGGATGGATGGCTCTGCAGTCTGTCTGCAAAAACCCTTAAGAGGCATGCAAAACCCAGCAATCCGAGGACAGACACATCTGAACAATTCATGGCTCAGCAGTCTGTCTGCAAAAACCTTTAAGAGGCATGCATGACCCTGCAATCAGAGCACAAATAGATCTGAAGAATGCACGTCTCAGCAGACTGTCTGCAAAAATCCTTAAGGGGCATGCATGATTAAGCAATCAGAGCACAAATATATCTAAAGGATGCATGGCTCAGCAGTCTGTCTGCAAAAACCCTTAAGAGGCATGCACGACTCAGCAATCAGAGCACAAATATATCTAAAGGATGCATGGCTCAGCAGTCTGTCTGCAAAAACCCTTAAGAGGCAAGCATGACTCAGCAATCAGAACACACATATATCTGAAGGATGGATGGCTCAGCAGTCTGTCTGCAAAAACCCTTAAGAGGCATGCATGACTCTGCAATCAGAGCACAAATATATCTGAAGAATGCATGGCTCAGCAGTCTGTCTGCAAAAACCCTTAAGAGGCATGCATGACTCTGCAATCAGAGCACAAATATATCTGAAGAATGCATGGCTCAGCAGTCTGTTTGCAAAAACCCTTAAGAGGCATTCATGACTCAGCAATCAGAGCACAAATAGATCTGAAGAATGCATTGCTCAGCAGTATGTCTGCAAAAACCCTTAAGAGGCATGCATGACCCTGCAATCAGAGCACAAATAGATCTGAAGAATGCATGGGCCAGCAGTATGTCTGCAAAAACCTTAAAGAGGCATGCATGACTGCAATCAGAGCACAAATAGATCTGAAGAATGCATGGGTCAGCAGTATGTCTCCAAAAATCCTTAAGAGGCATGCAGGATTCAGCAATCAGAGAACAAATATATCTGAAGGATGCATGGCTCAGTAGCCTGTCTGCAAAAACCCTAAAGAGGCATGCATGACTCAGCAATCAGAGCTCAAATATATCTGAAGGATTCATGGCTCAGCAGTCTGTCTGCAACAACCCTAAAGAGGCATGCATGACTCAGCAATCAGAGCAAAAATATATCTGAAGGATTCATGGCTCAGTAGTCTGTCTGCAACAACCCTAAAGAGGCATTCATGACTCAGCAATCAGAGCACAAATATATCTGAAGGATGCATGCCTCAGCAGTCTGTCTGCAAAAACCCTAAACAGGCATGCATGACTCAGCAATCAGAGCACAAATATATCTGAAGGATGCATGGCTAAGCAGTCTGTCTGCAAAAACCTTTAAGAGGCATGCATGACTCAGCAATCAGAACACAAATATATCTGAAGGATGCATGGCTCAGCAGTCTGTCTGAAAAAACCCTTAAGAGGCATTCATGACTCAGCAATCAGAGCACAAATAAATCTGAAGAATGCATGGCTCAGCAGTGTCCACTATCACACTGTTGCGACGCATGCAGGCAGGAGGACTATAGCATCACAAATATACTCTATGTAGGTAGAATGATAGGCGATTTTTGTCCGTGCATGCACACACTTATGCTGGGCAAAGGACGTGCACTGCTCGTCTGTGTGCACACAACTGCGCTGTAGAGGATACAAACATAGCAAGCATAGCTCAACAGTCTTGTGCACAGCTGCGTTGTACTGGATCCATACAAGATGTATGTGGGGGTGTGGTGTGTGTGTGTGTGACTAGCACACAGGTTGAAAGCAGGATGGCGCAACAGTGTGCACAATTGTACTGTATTGTAGTGCACAACTGCACTGTACAGCAAATCAAGTAGGAGTTAATAGTGTGCAGAACTGCACCATATAGGAAGCATGCAAGGCGTAACTGTTTATACTCCGCAGCACAGCACACTATATAAAGCATGTTATTAATAGAGTTTTGTTAAGCGCATTCTACCCGGAGGCCTCGTAGCGCTATATTGTTTGAGTCATGAGAAGTCACAGAGCCAGATTAGGTGAAGAGAAGCGTTTTCAGTTCCTTACGGAACTTCAATAGATTAGGCTCGCCACGGAGGGTGTCAGGCAGGGAGTTCCAGGCTTTCGCGGCATTCCAAGAGAAGGAGCGTCCACCCCATCTTGCCCGTCTAGTTCTGTTAACGGTGGCCAGGAAAGCTGAGCTGGATCTCAGGCTTCGTGTAGGGAGATAAGGGTTTGCAAGGGAGCAAACCATGGCTGGGCCGGTCTTCCACATGGCTTTGTGCATAATGCACATGGATTTAAACACAACTCTGGCCTTGATGGGCAGCCAGTGCAGTTTCTTTAATGCAGCTGTGCCTGACTCTCGTCGGCCCAGGTTTAGGAGAAGGCGAGCTGCTGCATTCTGTGTAGTCTGCAGTTTTCTGGTGGTGGAGATAGGGGCTCCTAAATATAATGAGTTTCCGTAATCCAGACGGGACAGGATAATGGCTTGCACCATAATTCTTCGTGCCTGGAAGGGAAGAAGAGGCAGCACCTTCCTGAGCATCCGCATCAGGCCAAAGCAGGTGGCGGATAGGGTAGTAGCTTGTTGCTTAAAATCCAACTTTGAATCCAACCACATGCCCAAACTCTTTATTTGGGTCTTGGGTTGGGGTGGGGTCCCCATACTGGGGGGCCAATCGAGCGTAAGGCTCGGAGTTGGTGAGTTACCCAGAATCATAAGCTCAGTTTTTTCACCATTGAGCTTTAGGTGTGAGAGGGTCATCCAGTGATTTATTGCTGCCAAGCAGTTCATAAGATTGGGGGGGGAGGTATTAGGCTGGTTCAGAGATACCACTAATTGTGTGTCGTCGGCATAGGTCACTATATCTAGGCCGAACGAACGCACAATATCTGCCAGAGGTTGTAGGTATACATTGAATAAGGTAGGGCTCAAAGACGAGCCCTGTGGTACACCTTGCTCAAGGGGCCAGATTTGTGAGTGGGCATCGTTCTCGACTACCTCGAAGGAACGGTCCTTCAGAAAAGATTGGAGCCATGTTATGGCCTTCCCTGTGATTCCTATGTGACGTAGGCGGTCAAGGAGGATGCTGGTATTGACGGTATCGAAGGCGGCACTGAGATCAAGCAACATGATTGCTACAGTGCCGCCTTGATCCATCTGTTTCCTCGCCATCTCTGTCACAGTCAGAAGGGCCGTTTCTGTGCCTAATTTTGGACGGAAACCTGCTTGGGAATCGTGGAGCAGGAGATTATGTTCCAGGTATTGAGTGACAGAGGCATTAATATGTTTTTCCAGCAATTTGCTGATCCAGGGGAGGAGTGAGATTGGACGATAGTTGGCCATGTTATCGGGGTCCAAGGTGGTTTTTTTTAGAAGTGCTCTAACTTGGGCACGTTTCCATACTGTTGGGACTGTGCCTGTGGTAATAGAGGAGTTTAAAATTTTAAGGATTGTAGGCCTAATGGTGTCCTTGATTTTAAGTAAATGGAAAGGGGGAGCCGGATCGATGGGTGAGCCAGATTTAACCTTTTGCATCAGAGTATCTAGTGACTCCTCGTTAAGTAGAGGAAACTCATCCAGCGTGCAAGGCGCCAACTGTGGTAAAGGGGAGCTTTTGGATGGTTTAAATGTGGCGATGATATTCTGGATCTTTTTATAAAAATATTCTGCCTGATTATCACAGCGTAGTTGGATTTTACTGGGATCAAGGGGAGTAAGTGTGTGTACAATTGTACTGTGTAAAAAGAAAGCATGGCTCAGCAGTATACAAAAATTATTTTCACACTAAGAATTTAAGACCTAACACTATGCTCAACTGCACCTTAAACGAAGCTTGCCAGGCAAGAGAGATTGCTGCACGGTTGGCTGTAGGATGCATTGAGGGCACAGCTCAGCAATGTGCACATCTGCACAGTATCATAAGAATACCTGGTTAAGAAAGGCGCAGCAGAGGGTGTGCACAATTGTGCGATATAGAAATTATTTGTGGCTCATCAGTGTGGGCACAACTGAAATGAAGATGAAGCAAGCGTGGTTCAGCAGTGTGCACAACTACCCAATATACGAAGCATGTTTGGCTCAGCAGTGATTGCCCCATTACAGTGCGTAGAAGTATGCAAGTTCAGCCGTGAGCGTCTGACTGGAAGCATGCAATGCTCAGCAGAGGGGTTACAATAGTGGTGTATAGGGATGCATGGCTTGCCACGGCGCTAAATTGCACTCAAGGAACCATGTATTGCTCAGCAGTGTGTACTACAGCAAAGTACAGAGAGCATGCAAGGTACTGCAGTGTGCACAAGGGTACAGTAAATGAAATGAGCTTGACTTTTATAACAAATAATCAAACAAATATGGAGAGAACACACAGTTAGTAATGCATGCATGATTATGTAGCTACTGCTGGTTATAGCAGAAATGTCACAGCCAACCGTGTGTGTGGTGACCCAGATCCTTCTTCCTGGTAGAGTGGGCTCGTGCCCCCTCTGCTAGTTCTTGGCCTGCCTGTTTGTGGCAGAATTGTATAGTTTCAGCGATCCATCGTGCGATGGTTCTCTTTGTTACTTGTCTAACCAGGAAACTGCTTGCGAAGGACACAAATAACTGGTTTGTTTTCCTGTGCTCCTTAGTTCTTTCCATGTAATGCATTACTGCTCTTCTAGCATCCAGAGTGTGCAGTGCCCTCTCTGCGCTTGTGGACGGTTTCTGAAAGAAGCTTGGTATTTGTACTGTCTGGTTCATGTGGAACCTAGACACCACCTTTGGCATAAAGTGTGGGTCAGTTCTCATTACCACCCTATTATTGTGTATTTGAATGTAGGATTCCTGCAGTGTCAACGCTTGCAGTTCGCTTACCCTGCGCAGCGAGGTGATAGCCACCAGAAAGGCTGTCTTCATTGCCAGCATTTGTAGGGAGGCCTTATGGATGGGTTCAAAGGGCACTTTTACAAGCTCTGTTAGACTAAATTAAGGTTCCATGCCGGTGGCGGCATCCTCTTAGGTGGTGCAATCCTTTTTGCCCTTTCCAGGAATATCTTTACTACTTGTCATGTAAAGATGTTCTTTCTTGTCTCTCCTCTTGTGTAGCCTACGATCGCTGCTAGGTGTACTCTTAGCGAGGATGAACTTAGTTTTGCTTTCAGCAGGTGCGTGAGGTATCTTAGCACTGTTGATTCCCTTATCTTCTTGTGTAGTTTCTTCTTGCTGCACCATTGTGTGAATCTCTTCCATTTTGCCACATAGCACCTTCATGTGGTAGGTCTCCTTGCCTCTCGTAGCACCCACAGGGTGCGCTCAGGTAACCTTAGGTGTGCAAACTCTATATCTTCAGGAGCCATGCCGCTAGGCTGAGGCTCTCTGGCTCCGGGTGTAGTACTTCTCCGTTTTGCATGGAGAGTAAGTCTTTTCTTTTCCCAAACTTTTGGGGTGGTCCCTGTGCCATTTCCATTATTTGTGAGTACCAGGTCTGCCTTGGCCACTGTGGTGCCACCAGGATCAGTGTCATTCTGCTGGTCCTGCACTTGTTGAGTACCCTGTTTATCAGTGGTATCGGGGTAAAAGCGTAGGCAAATGTTTTCGACCAGCTTATCCATAGGGCAGTCCCCTGGGATCGTTCCCCTGGTTACCTGGATGCGAAGTGTCGGTATTTTGCATTCTGGTGTGTTGCAAATAGGTCTATCTTCTGTGTTCCCCATCTCCTGAATAGCCTTTGCGTTTCCTGTGCATTGAGCTTCCACTCGTGGGATGCTGAAGTCTGTCTGCTGAGCCAGTCTGCTTCCACGTTGTCCTTCCCTGGTAGGTGTATGGCTAGCAGGGCTATTTTGAGTGGGATGGCCCATCTCCATACTTCCTGCGCTAGGTTGGATAGTGCGACTGATTGTGTTCCTCCCTGTTTGTTGATGTAGAACATCGTTGTTGTGTTGTCTGTTTGTATCAACACTCTAGTTGTACAGTGGTTTCTGGAATGCCTTCAGGGCGAGGAACACGGTCTTCAGTTCCAGATAGTTGATGTGCCTGACCGCATCTGCTGGAGTCCACAGACCCCTCACTTTGAGTTTGTTCATGTGTGCTCCCCATCCCATCTGGGATTCGTCTGTGGTGATGGTCACCATTGGGGTTGGTGGCGTTAAAGGCTTCCCTTTTGTTATGGTCCCCCTGTTCCACCATATACTTTCCTCCTGCACTGCGTGCGTTACAACCACTAGATCTTCCCAACTTCCTGCAGCTTGTGACCATTGTTGTTGGTCTCATGTGGAGCTGTATATTGGGGACCAGGTGTATACAGGACGCCATCATCCCCATGATCTTGCTCGCTGTCCTCACTGTCAGGGCTTACCCCTTCTAGTAGAGGCGTGTGTCCTTCAGCAGGGCCAGTGTTCTCTTGTCGCTGGGGAACACCTTGCGCTGTATGGTGTTGATCTGTGCCCCCAGGAAGATCTTCAATTGCTCTGGTTCCATTGAGGATTTCCCCCAGTGTACGGAGAAACCCAGGTCTGTCAGTGTTTCTGTGACCCGCTGTGCGTGTTCCCTGCATGTCCTGTGTCAACTTGCTTTTATTAGCCAGTCGTCGAGGTAAGGGTATACATGAACCCCTGCCCTGTGCAGGTACGCTGGCACGGCTGCGAGACATTTGGTGAACATCCTTGGGGCGGACTTTAGTACGAAGGCTAGGGCTGTGAACTGGTAGTGTTCTTTGTTGATGGTAAATATTAGTAGATGTTTGTGCTGCCTGTTCATGGGAATGTGCAGGTAGGCATCTTTGAGGTCTATGCTAGACATGAATTCTCCGTCCCTTATCTGAGGAATGACCTCTTGTAGGGATGTCATTTTTAATTTTTGTGTCTTTATGTATTTGTTTAGGAACCTTAGGTGAAGGATGGGTCTTAGCGTTTCGTCCATCTTTGGAACTAGGAAATAGTTTGAGTACACTCCCTTGTTCCTTTCTCTGAATGGAACTGGTTCGTTAGCCTCCTTTCGGAGGAGTTCTTGTGATTCCTCTAGGAGTAACGCTAGTTCTTTTCCTGAATGTGCCTTCCTTTTTGGTTTTCTGTTTGGTGGTTTCTTTTCCAGTTCTATGCAGTATCCAAACTGTATGATGTTGAGTATCCATTTTTCTGTAGTTATCTTCTTCCACTCATGGAAGAAGTGTCTTAGCCCCCCTCCTACTGGTGTTACATGTTTGTCGATGTTTGGTCTGTGTAACCCCCTCTTGTTGACCTTGTTGTGCCTCATCCTCGGAGGGGTCGTGTGACGGAGTCACTTTGTGGTGGGTTGTTGGCCCACTCTTCTTGTTTGCCCTCGTCCATTCGCCCTCCCACGAAAGGACTGGCCCCGAGGTTGGTACTGCCAGGCTTGCTTTTGCTGTCCCTGCTGCGATTGATTGCCGCCCTGGTGTGCCTGCTGGAATGTCTGGTGAGACGTTCCCGGCTGGTTTCCTCCCCTTCCGTTTGGTCTCTGTGTCGGGGTACCCCTTCTCATCCTTCTGAATTGTAAGGCCCCCATGGACCTTGGAGTTTCATTTTCTTTCTTGAGCTGGGTGAGTTTCTCATCCACTGGTGCCCCGAACAGTGTCTCTCCATTGAACGGGGTGCTCAGAATGTTGTTTTGTACTCCTGGCGTCGGGTCTTTCTCCTTCGAAGTCGAGCGGTCCTTTTCGTGGACATGCTTCGACGACCTTGGCTTTTCGCCGGTCTTCGCTGCCTGGGAGTCCTTTTTGAAGGATCCGCTGGGCTGTTTGTCCTTGGATGCAGCTGCAGCCGTCGAGATTTTCGGCACCAGTGCTCCCTTCGAGGACTTAGACTCTGTTTTTCGAGAGTCTGACTCGGGCTTTCGAGAGCCTGTCGACGGGTTTAGGGGTTGACGTCTCTCCTACCTCTTTAGATGCCTTCTTAATGGTCTCTACAACCGTGTAGTCATCTGGTCCCTCGGCGATGGTGTCCTCTTCATCGCTGGAGAGGCCCAGGTCCCGAAGCAACAGAGGTTGGCCTTTGCCTTGCATGGTGTAGTTGGCTTTCCTCTGTCTCTCTCTAACCCTGGGTGTCTTTGGGGTGAAGGCGGAGCAGGCATTGCAATCCTTGCTCTTGTGGTCAACTGGTAAGCAAAGGTTGCAGACCGGGTACGGGTCCTGGTACGGGTCCTTCTGCGCCTATTTGTGGTGGCAGTTACGGCAGAATTTAAAAGGTGTTTTGTCCATTCCTGCGCTCATGGGGCACCCTGTGTGCCCATTCTCCGTTGGACGTCGAAGATCTCAAAGTTTTCCTCCTTCTTCGTCGTCCCGGCTTGGTGATATCGTTCCTCTGTATCTTCTCCAATCTTTTCTGTGTAAAATTCATCTTTTTCCTCTTCTTTTCTCCAAAAACTCTGGAGCCTCTCGGTGACGATCCAGACCCAACGGCGGAAAAAAGAATCTGAAAATGGCGCCCAAAGGTGGGAGCTTATGACCGTGTAGTCATCTGGTCCCTCGGTTATGTTGTCCTCTTCGTTGCTGGAGAAGCCCAGGTCCCGAAGCGACAGAGGTTGGCCTTTTCCTTGCATGGTGTAGTTGCCTCTCCTCTGTCTCTCTCTAACCCTGAGTGTTTTCAGGGTGAAGGCGGAGCAAACGTTGCAATCCTTGCTCTCGTGGTCGACCGGTAAGCAGAGGTTGCAGACCAGGTGCTGGTCCTTCTGCGCGTATTTGTGGTGGCAGTTACGGCAGAATTTAAAAGGTGTTTTGTCCATTCCTGCGCTCAGGGGGCCCGCTGTGTGCCCATTTTCCGTTGGACGTCGAAGATCTCAAAGTTCTCCTCCTTCTTCGTCGTCCCGGGTTGGTGATCTCGTTCCTCGGTATCTTCTCCAATCTTTTCTGTGTAAAATTTGTCTTTTTCCTCTTCTTTTCTCCAAAAACTCTGGAGCCTCTCTGTGACAATCCAGACCCAATTGCGGAAAAAACGAATCTGAAGATGGCTCCCAAAGGTGGGAGCTTCCGCAGGAAGTGTGCCGATGTCACAGGAAGTACACCAAAAGGTGGGCCGTCGACGCCCACGTGGGCTATGAAAAAAAAAAAGAAAGAAAAGACTACGATTTCGGACCCAACCACAAGACCGCGGAATAATGCACAGCATAGTGAATCCAGAAAGATTCCCGCTGCAAAAGTATCAGAATCAGGCACAGGCCAGAGCTCTGAACTCGGATCGTTGGAAGACCTGAGAAACAAGATGGCACCAAAGATTTTTTTTTCTGAGGAACTTCGGATGCTCCAAAAAGAAAACAAGCACTCATTTCAGTCAAAACAAAGAGGCAGAGGAAGGGGCATAAAAGTGAAAGCCAGAGAAGAAGGCAACGAAGGAAAACGAACAGCGGAATGGGAATACGGGGCCAGCAAAGAAAGAACAAGTAATGGCAGTACAATCGAAGGAAGGAACAGTAACAAACCTCTCTAAAACACAAGCCTCACATGAGGACATTGAGACTCTTAAACTTGGACTATCCTTTTGTCCTACATCACAAGTAAATTATGCACAATTAAGGATTGATTTATTTAAGTTTGTTAGGAAGGTGAAATTGTACAAAATACATGCATTACGTCCAAACAGGGAAACAATTGATGTGACAACAACTACCAATTCTCCTCAGACTGCCCTTACAATAAGAGACCTTGAGATATTACAAACACTACACAGTTTAGAAGGAATGGAAGAGACCACAATCATATCTAGTGATTCCAATGACTCTCTAGATCCCACTAATATTGAATATATTAACAACATCCTTGGTATCGACACAGGGGGTACTGAGGCGACGAATTTTAGAATGCCATCTAGATCCATACCCCAAATACCCAAAGACAATATTGACGTATTCTCAGACACAGTTGCAGAGGACATTTTGAAACTAAGTAGAGAACACTTGAAACATAGTAACTTGAAAAAGAGACAATGGAACACATTAACTGAGTAAAAGAAAGATCAGACAATAGTCATCAAACCCTCCGACAAGGGGGGCAACATAGTGATAATGTGTAGAGAGAACTATGTAAAAGAGGGACTCAGACAGGTGAGGAATAGCACATGTTACGTTAGAACTGACAAGGAATATTTACAAAATGTAATTACGCTCTATAAAGAAAGACTACTGGAGTGGCATGAACACCAACTACTCAGTTGGGATGAACTACAGTTCCTATAAAATGAAACACCTACCAACCCCACACTCTACCTGTTACCAAAGGTACTTAAGGATGCACTAAACCCACCAGGTCGTCCCATTGTTTCCTCAAAAAATAGTATATTTGAAAATACCTCAAACTATGTAGATCATTTTCTGGCGCCATATGCACAGAATTTGGATTACTACATTAGAGATACGCAAGACTTCATCCAAAAATCCAGTAATCTGTGTTGGGACAAGGAATGTTGGCTAGAGTGCTTAGACGTGGAAAGTCTGTACACTAGTATTAGGCATCAAGATGGAATGATTGCCTGTAAATACTTTCTCAGAATGAGAGATGCTAAGGTACTACAACACACACACAGATGATCATGGAAATGATCGAAACTTGTCTAAAGGAGAACATTTTCCTCTTTGAAAATACATTGTATAAGCAAATACAAGGAAGAGCCATGGGGACTTGCTTCGCCCCCAGCTATTCCAATCTTTTGGTGGGCTGGTGGGAGGAGCCTGTCCTATGGAATCAAGATCAGAATAGATTCATTGGTCAAATCAGTGTGTGGGTCAGGTATATTGATGACGTCTTCCTTCTTTGGGAGGGGAGCGAGGAAGACCTTAAAATCTTTTTATCTGTCATCAATAACAACATCAATCTGAGATTCACCATGAATTACAGCCAGGAAACGGTGGATTTCCTTGATATCAAAGTTTCACTCAAAAATGGCACACTCCAGACTGATCTCTATAGGAAGAACACTGCTGGCAACTCGATCCTCCTTTCGGATCTATCATCCACCAAGCTACTCTCAGAGCCAAAAGAAACAATAGCACCAATTAAGGCTATACGAGAACCAAACAGGACAGATTGCCTTAGTGCCAAAAAGTATCCTATGAAAAGCCTTATAAAATCTAGCATAAGGGCTGATGAAAAATTGAGAGATGAACTTTTACAAGGAAACCACACATATCAAAGGAACCTGACAAAGAACCGATACGATTTATCACCAAGTTTACAAGTCAGACAAACAACTTATGCAAGATCTTAAAGAGTAGATGGGCAATACTAACACATGATACCACCTTGAGAACGGAGATAGGCAAATACACCCAACATCACTTTTAAGAGAAATGTTTCCATAACAGACATGTTAGTACACAGCCATCTCACAAGTAACAGACAAACATGGTTGCAACAGAGTCGAGGTTTCAGAAAATGCGGTAACTGCAAGGCATGCAAATTCAGCCCTAATGTCTATGACAGTGGTTCCCAAACTTTTTTGACCCGTGGCTCCCTTAACCTACTTGGCAGTTGGCCGTGGCTCCCCACCATTTTTTTACCGGCGTACCGGGGTGCAGCGGCGCACACTTTGGGAACCACCGCCACAAAGTGACGCACCCGCGGCGCAAGGGGCTTGTAAAAAATGGGCTTGTAAATAAGACACACATGGTGCTTATTAACTCAACATCGACGTTTAGATTCTTAGCTTCGATATGACGCACTCATCTCAATTTTTTTGTGGAAAACGTCGCGGTGTGCGTAAAAAGGAGAGACGTGCTCTCGAGTTTATTTGCAGAACATTAACAGCTGTCTAGAAAAGAAACACCAAATATAATTGTGCAACTGCCCATTTGCCCTACCCCAAAACACATACCTTCCTAACCCGGCCGCGCCTTATCTATCTCTTCCTTTAGGCAGCTACAGTTTTAGCAATTTCGCCCGCCGTGACATAACCGAGCTCTTAATTGAGCCATTTAAATGCAGAGGGCGAAAGCGGGGATCACGTTCAGAACAAAGGAGCCACATCCTGGGCGGCGCGGCGCCCCTGGCTTCTCATCACGGCGCACCGGGGCGCCGCGGCGCACACTTTGGGAACCACAGGTCTATGAGATTACCCTAGACAGGATTAGGAAGAAACACTGTATCACTAAACCAATCACATGCGAAAGAAACTACGTACTATATGTAATCATCTGCCCATGTGACAGGTGAAATATAGGGTTGACTACCTTTCCCATACAAAAGCGTATAATCGAACATTGGCATGCCATCACAAATGTAGACATGAGCTACAGCACAGCACGACACTTCAGGGAACACCATGATGGAGATTGGACCAAAGCCAGATTGTTTGGCATTGATACCGTTGTGAAACACCCTAGGGGTGGAAACAGAATACTGCATTTCACAGAAAGGAATCTAGGTACATATTAAAAGCAGGAAGTCTCGCTCCACATGGTATGAACCAGGGCAAAGAGCTTTACACACACTTGTAAATTAGAAGCTCCTATGTGTAACTCATTTTTCTTTTCTTTTGATGATATTTCTAATTGTCAGAAATGTATATATTTATTTCTGTAGACATATCACATTCATCATCGATATTATTTTTTCCTCTTATAATAGTTTTCCAAGATGCAACACAAAGAAGACTGTACTTAGGTTGTACTTACGTTATGCTGGTATACTAAATCATTCTTTTTCTCCCTTATAAATATTTGGAAGCTTCCATGCACATCTGCTGGTAGCGTTAAGGAGACTATAGAAGGTGACCCCCATGTGGCAACACCTTTTTTTATTCACTGAGGTGGAAGTACGATTTAGTTTCATTTGGGTACTATACCCTTAAGCACAGCAGCATTTGTTTGTCAGTTTTGAAAAATATAATTCAGAAATAAGCCAAACATAGCTGAACAACTGTCATAGAAACTGTACTATACCTAATATATGGTGGCTAAAGTCAATATTATTGGTAAAACTTAGTTTACTAAATAACAACTTTTGTTCGTCATTGATACATTTTTTGTTGACAAAGAGTTGAGGAGGAATGACAGAATGTGAAGTATTTTGTTTATGTTTACTTGAACGTGTTATTGCACGTTGTATAAATGCAATGAACATAGAGAAAAATGGGTTATGTGGAAAAGTTCGTCAGATCGAAACGCGCCAGTTTCGTTTAACAAGTAAATACCAGTGATACAATACTACTGCGTTGGTTTTCTCAGGAGTGACAGGCAAGGCAGAATACATGTGGAGCATACATATATATATATTCGCTGAAAAAACTACAGGTTACAGGGACGTTAGAGTTAGGTTCAGATTTCACTGGGTCAAAACATAGAAATTCAGCTGGTATAATTACCCAAGCTAACTATAACTTATGCCTCTGCAATGCACTGCTTATGACCTCACATATTGCATCTCTCATGATATGGTCAGTGACATCGCTAATGACAACATCCACAGAACCACTCACACACCCTCTCCTACCCCATAGAACCTCTCATACACCCAATCCCAACCCCACATAACCCCTTACATACCCATTCACAGACCCTTACCAGCACTCACACAACCAATGACTCATCCAAAGAGCCACTCACAAATCCACTCACTCACACAGCCACTTACACACCCACTAAGTCACCCATACAGCCACTCATGCACCCACTCACTCACCAATACAACCACTCACATATACATACAGACAGACACACACCCACTCCTACCCCATAGAACCTCTCATACACCCAATCCCAACCCCACATAACCCCTCACATACCCATTCACAGACCCTTACCAGTACTCACACAACCAGTGACTCATCCAAAGAGCCACTCACAAATCCACTCACGCAGATAGATACAGCACATTCCTGCCCTTTCGCTATCACGCAGCGCAGCTAGATGGCTTGCTGAGCTGCGCTGTGTGCCCCTAAGTGTAGTAGAAGGACGTGCAGTATGGAAAGATTTTTCCAGTGAAGAGTAAAGAGCGGTGCAGCGCGCCCAGCGTTTCTCTTTTTTAAACGCCCCTCGGACTGTAGTAAAAAGTGATTCCGTTTGCAGACCACAGATGGGCTCTAAACACCCTGCACAGAATAGTCAAAGGCAGAGCAGTCCGCACAGATGTCCTCTTTTATTTTAAATCCCCCGCACAGTGTAATAAAAAGCAGTATAGTGTGTGCATATTAACGTTCCTGTCAACAGCCCTCACAGAGCAAGGAAAAGCAATTCAATGTACAGATTTTCTCGGTTCACAGAGATTATTAGTAAGCTGAGCACAAATTTCTCACAAAGTAGCAAAAAGCAGTGCCGTTTTCACAGACATCCTCTTCTTCAAAGTGCAGTAAAAAGCAGAGCAATGTGCACCGATTTCTCACAGTGCAGGGGGCACAGACTACTCATAGGGCAGTACAATGCATGGCAGCAAGCACAGATCGCTCATAGTGCAAATAGCTGTGCAGCATGCACTGATTCCACACAGTGCAGTACGATACAGGGCAGCATGCACTGATTCCACACAGTGCAGTACGATGCAGTGCAGTGTGCACAGATCGCTCATAGTGCAAATACCCGTGCAGCATGCACTGATTCCATATAGTGCAGTACGATGCAGTGCAGTGTGCACAGATTTCTCTCAGTGCAGTTGCACAGACTTCTCATAGTGCTGTAAGATGCAGTACAGTGTGCACAGTTTCCTCATAGTGCTGTACGATGCAGTGACGTGTGCACAGCTTTCTTATAGTAGTAAGATGCAGTGCGTTCAGATTTCTCCCAGTGTAACAAAATGCAGTGCAGTGCGCATAGACTCCTCACAGTATAGTAAGAAACAATGCAGTGTGCATAGATTATTCATAGTGCAGTAAGATGCAGTGCAGCATAAACAGACTGCTCATAGTGCAGTATATACAGTGCAGTCTGCACAGATTTCACACAGTGCAGTTTGATACAGTGCAGTGCACAGACATAGACTTGTCATAGTGCAGTAACGTACTGTGCAGCTTGTACAGACTGCTCATGGTGCAGTATATACAGTGCAGCGTGCAGAGATTTCTTACAGTGTTGTATGATACAGGGCGGCATGGACAGCTTTCTCACATTACAGTAAGATGCAGTGTAGAGTGCAAAGATTCTTCACAGTGTTGTAAAGATGAAGTGCAGTAGCACATATTCCTCATCCAGTAAAATGCAGGGCAATATGCAGTGATTACCATCGTGCAGTGAGATGATGTGCAGAGATTACTCATAGTGCCGTCAGATGCAGTGCAGCGTGCACAGATTCCTCACATTGCAGTATGATGCAGTATACAGACCTGCAATAGTGCAGTTAGATGCAGTGTAGCGTCCGCAGATTATTCATAGTTCAGTAGGATGCAGTGCAGTGGGACAGAAGTCTCAAAGTATATTAAGATGCAGTGGAATGCACAGATTTATTATTGTGCAGTAGACAGCAATCCAGTGTTCACAGATTCATCACAGTGCAGTAAGATGCAGTGCACAGATCCCCTCTTTAACACAAATGATGCCCACAAACACGCTGAGGGTAGAAGGAAATCCCCCCAGGGGCCTCGGATAGAAGAGCTCAGCTCAGCCCCAGGGGGCCCCGGATAGAAGAGCCCAGTCAGTCCCTAGGGCCCCCGGATAGAAGAGCCCAGCTCAGCCCCAGGGCCCCCGGATAGAAGAGCCCAGCTCAGCCCCAGGGGCCCCGGATAGAAGAGCCCAGTTCAGTCCCCAGGGGCCATGGATAGAAGAGCAAAGCTCAGCCCCAGGGGCCCCCCAGATAGGAGAGCCCAGCTCAGCCCCAGGACCCCCGGATAGAAGAGCCCAGCTCAGTCTCTGAGGCCCCGGATAGAAGAGCCCAGCTCAGCCCTAGGGGCCCCCGGATAGAAGAGCCCAGTTCAGTCCCCAGGGGCCCCGGATAGAAGAGCCCAGCTCAGCCCCAGGGCCCCCGGGATAGAAGAGGCCAGCTCAGCCCCAGGGCCCCCGGATAGAAGAGCCCAGCTCAGCCCCAGGGCCCCCGGATAGAAGAGCCCAGCTCAGCCCAGGGCCCCCGGATAGAAGAGCCCAGCTCAGCCCCAGGGCCCCCCAGATAGAAGGGCCCAGCTAAGCCCCAGGGGCCCCCCAGATAGGAGAGCCCAGCTCAGCCCCCCCAGGGGCCCCGGATAGAAGAGCCCAGTTCAGTCCCCAGGGGCCATGGATAGAAGAGCAAAGCTCAGCCCCAGGGGCCCCCCAGATAGGAGAGCCCAGCTCAGCCCCAGGACCCCCGGATAGAAGAGCCCAGCTCAGTCTCTGAGGCCCCGGATAGAAGAGCCCAGCTCAGCCCTAGGGGCCCCCGGATAGAAGAGCCCAGTTCAGTCCCCAGGGCCCCCCGGATAGAAGAGCCCAGTTCAGTCCCCAGGGGCCCCGGATAGAAGAGCCCAGCTCAGCCCCAGGGCCCCTGGATAGAAGAGCCCAGCTCAGCCCAGGGCCCCCGGATAGAAGAGCCCAGCTCAGCCCCAGGGCCCCCCAGATAGAAGGGCCCAGCTCAGCCCCAGGGACCCCGGATAGAAGAGCCCAGCTCAGCCCCAGGGGCCCAAAATAGAAGAGCCAAGCTCAGCCCCAGGGGTCCCAGAGGCCCCGGGATAGAAGAGCCCAGTTCAGCCCCCAGGGGCCCCCGGATAGTAGAGACCAGCTCAGCCCCAGAGGCCCCCGGATAGAATAGCCCAGCTCAGCCACAGGGACCCCCGATAGAAGAACCCAGCTCAGCCCCAGGGGGCCCGGATAGAAGAGCCCAGCTCTGCCCTAGGGGCCCCCGGATAGAAGAGCTCAGTTCAGTCCCCAGGGGCCCCGGATAGAAGAGCCCAGCTCAGCCCCAGGAGGCCCCGGATAGAAGAGCCCAGCACAGCCTCAGGGGCCCCCGGACAGAAGAGCCCAGTTCAGTCCCCAGGGGCCCCGGATAGAAGAGGCCAGCTCAGCCCCAGGGCCCCCGGATAGAAGAGCCCAGCTCAGCCCCAGGGCCCCCGGATAGAAGAGCCCAGCTCAGCCCAGGGCCCCCGGATAGAAGAGCCCAGCTCAGCCCCAGGGCCCCCCAGATAGAAGGGCCCAGATAAGCCCCAGGGGCCCCACAGATAGGAGAGCCCAGCTCAGCCCCCCAGGGGCCCCGGATAGAGGAGCCCAGCTCAGCCCCAGGGACCCCGGATAGAAGAGCCCGGCTCAGCCCCAGGGGCCCGAAATAGAAGAGCCAAGCTCAGCCCCAGGGGTCCCAGAGGCCCCGGGATAGAAGAGCCCAGTTCAGCCCCCAGGGGCCCCCGGATAGTAGAGACCAGCTCAGCCCCAGAGGCCCCCGGATAGAATAGCCCAGCTCAGCCCCAGGGACCCCCGATAGAAGAACCCAGCTCAGCCCCAGGGGGCCCCGGATAGAAGAGCCCAGCTCTGCCCTAGGGGCCCCCGGATAGAAGAGCTCAGTTCAGTTCCCAGGGGCCCCGGATAGAAGAGCCCAGCTCAGCCCCAGGAGGCCCCTGGACAGAAGAGCCCAGTTCAGTCCCCAGGGGCCCCGGATAGAAGAGCCCAGCTCAGCCCCAGGGCCCCTGGATAGAAGAGCCCAGCTCAGCCCCAGGGGCCCCCAGATAGCAGAGCCCAGCTCAGCCCACCAGGGCCCCCGGATAGAAGAGTCCAGCTCAGCCCCAGGGATCCCAGGATAGAAGAGCCCAGCTAAGGCCCAGGGGCCCCCCAGATAGGAGAGCCCAGCTCAGCCCCCCCAGGGGCCCCGGATAGAGGAGCCCAGCTCAGCCCCAGGGACCCCGGATAGAAGAGCTCAGCTCAGCCCCAGGTGGCCCCAGATAGAAGAGTCCAGCTCAGTCCCAGGGGCCCCCAGATGGAAGAGCCCAGTTCAGTCCCCAGGGGCCCCCGATAGAACAGCCCAGTTCAGTCCCCAGGGGCCCCGGATAGTGGAGCCCAGCTCAGCCCCAGGGACCCATGATAGAAGAGCCCAGCTCAGCCCCAGGGGCCCCAGATAGAAGAGCCAAGCTCAGCCCCGGGGGCCCCAGAGGCCCCGGGATAGAAGAGCCCAGTTCAGCCCCCAGGGGTCCCGGATAGAAGAGCCCAGCTCAGCCCCAGGGACCCCGGATAGAAGAGCCCAGCTCAGCCCCAGGGGCCCCCAGATAGGAGAGCCCAGCTCAGCCCCCCCAGGGGCCCCGTATAGAGGAGCCCAGCTCAGCCCCAGGGCCCCGGATAGAAGAGCCTAGTTCAGCCCCAGGGGCCCCCAGATAGAAGAGCCCAGCTCAGACCCTGGGGCCCCGGATAGAAGAGCCCAGCTCAGCCCTAGGGACCCCGGATAGAAGAGCCCAGCTCAGCCCCAGGGGCCCCCAGATAGTAGAGCCCAGCTCAGCCCCAGGGGCCGCAGATAGAAGAGCCCAGCTCAGCCCCAGTGGCCCCCGGATAGAAGAGTCCAGCTCAGCCCCCAGGGGCCCCCGGATAGTAGAGCCCAGCTCAGCCCCAGGTGCCTCCGGATAGAAGGGCTCAGTTCAGCCCCAGGGGCCCCCAGATAGAAGACTATAGCTCAGCCCCAGGGGCCCCCGGATAGAAGAGCCCTGGGGTCCAGGATAGAAGAGCCCAGCTCAGCCCCAGGGGCCCCCAGATAGAAGAGCCCAGCTCAGCCCCAGGGGCCCCCGGATAGAAGAGCCCAGCTCAGCCCTAGGGGCCCTGGATAGAAGGGCTCAGCTCAGCCACAGGGGCCCCCCGGATAGAAGAGCCCAGCTCAGCCCCAGGGGCCCCGGATAGAAGAGCCCAGCTCAGCCCCAGGGGCCCCCGGATAGAAGAGCCCAGCTCAGCCCCGGGGCCCCAGATAGAAGAGCCCAGCTGAGCCTCAGGGGCCCCGGATAGAAGAGCCCAGGGGCCCCCGGATAGAAGGGCCCAGCTCAGTCCGGCTCCTGCAGAGTTTCCCTCCAGGTTTATTCAGTCTGTTTCTACAAACACAGCAGAGGGGGCTGACAATCTCCTACCTGAGCAGAGACCTGTGCAGACGTGTCCGGGCTCTCTCCCCCTGGGGCTGGGGTGTGGGGGCAGGGGGCAGATCTGGGGTCTGAGTGGGGGGTCTCTGAGGGTCTGCAGATGGAGGTAACTGCACAGACAGACAGGGCTCCTTCCTCCTCTGCAGAGGCCGAAAGTGATGTCACCGCCGCTGCTGGTGCTGTCTCTGCCGCCGCTGACCCGGAAGAGGAAACCCTTCTCCTTTTCATACAGTATACAGCTCTGTGGGTTTTATCAGTAGGCGAGGAGCGCCCTCTGGTGGCCGCTGACGGAACCGTTGCCTCCAGGCTCCAGCAGTGAATTGGAAATGACAGCCTGAGTTTCATTAAATATTTGAAAATGTAAGAAACTGCTAGTATTAAACTGGTCAACGTTTTTCTGTTTCTCTATTTTTCCTGTTTCTGTGGGTAATTCTTTATATATGTTAGGGCTGTGTATACTCAAACAACATTCCAACTCTGCCCCAAATTAAGTTTTGCATGTGTCTGCATTGTTCACCACCTCACTCCCATCAAAGTTTCAGAAGAAAGAAGTCGATTGTAGTATCAATAAATTCAAAAGACAGAACAATCAGGTTTTAACACAAAATAGCAAATGTAGCACACAACCAGTAATCACTGGTAAAAGGTAAGTACACACTATGCAACCCTAACCACCTTAGGCATATATCACGCGGGGAACCATGAACTCACTAGCAGAACCTATATTAGGAAAAACCACCTCCTAAGCATAAACATACATTTAGAGGTGTAGGCAAAAAGCACTGCAAAAATCACATTAGGAAGGTAATCACATTGCGCCAAAAATCACATAAGACACCAACATGTACCCCAAGCAAGGGCACAAAACATGAAACTGTCTCCCCAGGCCAACTTGGCTTCTCAGGGGGGCTGAAACGCCCTGTGTCCACAATGTCAGGGCTGGGCTGCGCAGGCAGCCAAAGAAAAATGCGCAACAGTTCTCAGGGCCTAAATGGGATTTCTGGTTGGCTAAGGCTCGCGCCAAAGCCAGGCAGAAACCACCACTCTAGTCAGGGCAAGGGAGTTACACTAGGTAACGTGACGCAGTAAGGCTTATCCCGGAGGCAATGTAGGTTAAGTGTTTGCGCGCGCACCCAGCAACAACAAACAAGGCCCACCACAAAGGAAACTCCACACAAGGTTATATATAAAAATAGCCTTTGTATTATACCAAACACATTAGATAATAAACACACACTTTACAATGTGCCAACAGGCACGGGCGGAATTTACAGGGGAATATATACATGGGACAGGGACACATGGATCACTGTCAGGAATAGACACTTTTAGAACTAGCACTTAGTAGAATTAGCACTTT
The DNA here is from genome assembly GCF_964261635.1 of Lissotriton helveticus. Taxonomy (NCBI): domain Eukaryota; kingdom Metazoa; phylum Chordata; class Amphibia; order Caudata; family Salamandridae; genus Lissotriton; species Lissotriton helveticus. Next base: position 1,584,799 of record NW_027611674.1, read on the forward strand.
GTAGGAATAACACTTAGAACATAGAACATATCATAACTGTAGCACCAAATAAAAAATGTAGCACACAACCAGTAACCACTGGTAAAAGGTAAGTACCACCTATGCAACCCTAACCACCTTAGGAGACTATCACGCAGGGAATCTTGAACTCACTAGTATGACCTATACTAGAAAAACACCCTCCTAAGCATAACAATACATTCAGAGGTATAGGCAAGAACTTGGCACATGATGCATAAATGACATTAGGCAGATACTCACAATTGCGCAAATATCACATAGGGCCAAGAACATGTACCCCACGCAAGGGCACAACACCAAAACTGTCCCCCAGGCCAACTGGCCTCTCCGGGACTGAAACACCCTTTTTCCAGAATGTTAGGGCAGGCTGCGCAGGCAGCCAAAGAAGATTCACCAGGGCCTAAACGTAGCAGCTGCCCACTAAGTGCTGGGCAGCTGGGGATCTCTTCTGGGCATGAAAAGAAACAAGGGGGGGCGCCAAACACGTGTGAGCCTGGTAGGCTCGAGAAAGAAAATGCCCCCTGGAGCCTCATGGGCTCTGTATCAAACATGTGCCCCACACTGGGGGAGCGGCCCTCTGCCAACTGGGGCCTCTCTACCCTCAATAATGCCCCTCAATCGTGGGAGTCCCTCTCGGGGGACTAAAATTTACAAAGTGCCCCGTCGGTGTGGATCCTTTCAGGCTCAAGACAAATGCCCCTGGCATTGTTGGAGTCCCTCTCAGGGGGACTCGAAAGTAACAATATCCCCTGTGGAGCCTTTCAGGTTCGAGACACCGCACCGGCAAGAGGGGAGGGGCGGGCACCGGCAATGTGCCCTGACGCCCCCCTCTACCACACTAAACCCAGGGCATCACTCACCGGTTCCTCTCCTTCCGGCGGGACTCAGGGCTTGCGGCCGTTCAGCTCCTTGGCGGGTCATGAGTCCTCGGGGAGGCGGGGTAGGCTCCCGTCTTCCCACCGAAGCAACACTGCTCCCAGCCACACTTCTCTTTGTTGGCACCTGCGGGGCTCTCCCTCGGTCATGGGAGCCCCGCAAAGGCAGGCGCCTTCCTCTCCTCACCGGGCAGCTTCAGGCGGCAGCGTGCGCGGGACTTCCTCCAGTAGACTGGAAGTCCCACCTCCCGCCAGGCGAACTGCTGCCTGACTTCCGGTTTCGGCGAGAGGCCGAGGGCCGCGGCGGTGATTCTTCCACAAAATGTGGGGTGGGCACCCTCGAAACACAAAATGAAAGTAGACACGTGGTAGGCACCCGTATTAAAGGATAGAAAAATACCCAAAGACGCAGGATGGGCACCTGCGTGGAATTAACCAAAAAGGTGGGATCCCCACACCAGAGAATCCCTCTAGGAAGGGATCGCATGCATCAGCGGCGCAGCGCGCTATTTTGAGGGGAGGCCAGCACTCCTCAGGCACTGGCAGGCCACCCAAGTCCCTCGAGGTCCAGGGACAAAGTCCAAAAAGAAGGGAAGGCAGGGGGGGGGCAAAGGCTGGGCCCAGGGGCCACCTCACAGGGCCCTCCAGACAGGGAGGCAATCCCCAGTGGCGGTCTTCCTGATGCCCAGCAGCAGCAGGTCCCCCCTCTAAGATAGGATCAAGAAAGAGAACAATTTTCAAGGGGTCTCAGACCCTTTTTATACATACAAATCCTTTGTCTGTGTCTCCAGGGTGGGGGGAAAACCAGTCGCAGCTGGTTTTGGAGCACTTTGTTTTGCCCAGCCCCTCTCCCTATTCACTGGCCAGGCTAGGGTCATCAGTCACACCACAGGGGGCGGAGCCAGCATTGTGTGGGGAAAGCCCAGCCCTATTTAGGTCCTAGGCGCACCCCTCCTTCACATCAACATGCAGATCTCCCCATTCCCCACCGGGGCAGACCCATCCTGACTTCTGGAGCCAGGCTCACCAGCCAGCTCCAGCCAATCACATGCCAGACAGCCAATTCACATAATTTACACAGACAGGCCAACTTCTAGAAGTGGCACTTCCACTCTAGGTACATTAACGCTGCACACCTCATCGCGCAGCATTTAATCACACGAGTCAGCACATACCAAACTCGACCCTGCACGCCACAAGCATCAGGAACTAACAGGGACACATACATTCCCCATGCATTCCTATGGGAGGGCAGGCCAATCTCACCACACGCACTCAGAGTGCGCACGCACTTTCCACTATGACACAGTGAAAGTGCGCAGAAGCCAAAAAAATAACTAGCACCATGTCGCAATTAAGCGAAAAGTTCAGGGGTGAACCTGCCAGAAGGGCCAAGTCCAAGACAACCCCCTTCCAGCCAAAACGCAGGGTAGACCAATCACCACCGTGATGGGCTTCCCTGCTTGGGGCGATAGAACACAGACACGGGCCCGCAACTGCAGGGACACACTCCTGTTCTACGCCACGGTAAACCCATGGTGTTCCTTCTAAAAACACTGTCTGAAACAACTGGGCTACCCCACTGGTACTCCCAAGCTGTCCACGGCCAGGACCAGGCCCTAGGCCACCCAGGTGCCACTGGTCCTTGCCTATTCACAGAGTGGGGGGTAGTAACCCCTGTTACATAGTAGCCATTCTCCACTCTTCATGTCTGTTGGACAGGGCTAGAATGCCACTGGTTCTCCAGCCTAGGGTCTACACCCTCAGGCAGACCAGGAGTCACAGGGGAGGCTCTCCTCCCCTATCCCTTCTTCTAGGGTTCCTCTACCTCCTGCCAGGGGTACCCTTAGGACACCATTCTCCCAACCTAGGGTTTAACCCCTCAGGTTGCACCGGGGTCAGAGGCAGGCTCTTCCACCCTCTGCACCCCCTTCCATAGTTCAGCACCCTCCCAACTGGAGTGGTACCCCTGGAAGATGAACCGGTCAGGATGCTGGTTACAGACATCCTACCCTTCAGGTCAGGCTGACCCTGAACCTGGCCTCCCAACCTCTGGTCTAAAACCTTTGGTGGAATAATTGCCTGGCACTCCAGGACTTCTGGGGATTCACACCCCATCCCCCTGAGGCTGACACATGACCCATATGTCATGTGACCGTCTGTCTGGTGCAGATCTCCCGTCCCCTGTCCATCTGTCAGTGTGCAGAGATCTCCCAGAACAGAAGTGGTGTCAACATGGTCACTCCAAGGGAATGTAGCCCAACTGGCTAGTCCCTGACCCACTGGTTCTTCCAGTGGGGAACACATCCCCCATTCACTCCTCACTTCGGACTTCTGTGCCCTCCCAACTGGAGTGGCACTGCCGGACACTAGAACCACTGGAGCTCTATTTACAGACTCTCCAGGTTCTCGAGACACTAGGTGATCCTCCTAAAACGGACTAACAGGACAGCCTAGGTCCCCACCCTGGTGTTCCCTAAAGAAACCACCCAGGTTCTGAGACAGGGCTTCGGGCATCTGGGGACTCTCGGTCACACACTCACTCCCGCTCCGCTGAGACAGGTCGTAAGCCCCTACACCCCTCTTGCTACTCTGGGACCTAGCTGGGCTACTCTGAACCTCTTCCACCATGCTGGCCTGGAAGATACCTGAACCACTATGTTAGACCTGGCACCTTGGCGTGAGTCTCCCTTCCACTTTTTGCTGTTGTGCCTCATATGGTTTGCTGGTGTTAGCTGCTCAGAGCACTGTGCCACTGCCAATCAGTGCCACAGTGCAGGTGCTCCCTATGAAAAGTGTGTATGTAATTGACTTCCATGATTGACTTATTTGTTTTACTGTCAGCCCCCAGTAAAGTGCCCCAAGAGTGCCAGGGCTTGTAAGTACAAATGCTGTTGGTGGGCTTGCAGCACTGGTTGTGCCACCCACAGAAGTGGCCTGGTAAAATGTGCCTAAGGTCTGCCATTGCAGAACCTGCGTGCAGTCTGGTACTGTCATGCTAACTGCGCAAGTCTCTAGGGTTCAGCCCCTTAGAGCTTCTGTATGGTCACCCAGTGAGAGGACCTCTGAGTTTGGTAAAGGAAGGCTGGGAGCAATCTCCCAGGAAACCTCCCCAGAATGTATACATTTACATGCTGGCCTTCAGAAACCAGACCAGGCGATTCAGGCAACTTGCTGAGGCAAATCTGGAAGCCAGCCAGGAAGAAATGAAGCGGTGGTACGACCAGAATGCCACTCTGGTGGAGCTTCAGCCTAGACAAAAGGTGTGGGTCTTGGCCCCAGTGGAGCCTTGTGCACTTCAGGATAAGTGGACAGGTCCATTTGAGGTTGTGGAGCGCAAGAGTCCTGTTACCTACTTGGTGGACATGCAGTCTCCCAGGAACCCTTTGAGGGTCCTACATGTTAACCGCCTTAAGCCCCACTTGGAGAGGTCCGAAGTGGGAATGCTCTTAGCAAGAGATGATGGGGCGGAGAAGGAGTCTGAACCTCTTCCTGACCTCCTGGTAGCCTTAGAGCGAGATGGGTCAGTGGATGGAGTTAACCTCTCACCCACCCTGACCCCCGAGCAACAGAATGACTGCCGCCAGCTGCTGGGGCAGTTTCCTGATCTGTTCTCCCTGGTTCCTTGTGTCACAGATTGGTGTATCCATGATGTGTACACAGGAGACAGCTTACCTGTAAAGCACAACGCTTACAGAGTAACTGACAGGGTCAGAGCCTGCATCAAAGAGGAGGTCTCAAAGATGCTTGCTCTTGGGGTGGTTGAGTCCTCCAGCAGTCCTTGGGCCAGCCCAGTGGTCTTGGTCCCAAAGGCTGCGGCGCCGGGAGCCACACCTGAACTCCGGTTCTGTGTGGACTACAGAGGACTCAATTCAGTCACCAAGACTGACGCGCACCCTATCCCGAGAGCTGATGAGCTCATAGATCGGTTAGGGGCTGCCCGGTACCTCAGCACGTTTGATTTAACGTCTGGGTACTGGCAGATCGCCCTGACTGATGGGGTCAAAGAGAGGTCAGCATTCTCCACACCAGATGGGCATTTCCAGTTCCGGGTTATGCCATTTGGGATGAAGAATGCCCCTGCCACCTTTCAGAGGTTGGTCAACCAGGTGTTGGTTGGGCTGGATGAGTTCAGTGCTGCCTACCTGGATGATATTGCAGTGTTCAGTGTTACCTGGACAGAACACCTGCGCCACCTCTAGGAAGTGTTGACGGCACTGCGCAAGGCAGGCCTCACGATCAAGGGAAGCAAGTGTCAGATCGGGCAGGGTTCCGTTGTGTACTTGGGACACCAAGTGGGGAGCAGCCCGGTGGTGCCTCTCCAACCCAAGATTCAAACCATCCTGGCTTGGGAATCCCCAAAGACCCAGACTGAGTTGAGGGCCTTCTTAGGACTCACAGGGTACTTCAGGAGGTTTGTCAAGGGGTATGGCAGCATTGTTGCACCCTTAACAGAGCTGACTTCTAAGAAGCAGCCCAGGAAAGTGATCTGGACTGACACCTGTCAGAAAGCGTTTGACACCCTGAAGACTGCCATGTGCACGGTGCCCGTGCTCTTGGCTCTTGACTTCTCCAAAGAATTCCTAGTGCAAACAGATGCTTCAGAGCATGATGTAGGGGCTGTTCTCTCACAGATGACTGAGGAGGGCTGGGACCAACCTGTAGCCTTCATCTGTAGGAGGTTACTTCCACAGGAACAAAGGTGGAGTGCAATTGAGCGAGAAGCATTTGCTGTGGTCTGGGCACTGAAGAAGCTAAGACCCTACTTGTTTGGGTCTCACTTCCGGGTTCAGACAGACCATAGGCCCCTCAGATGGTTGATGCAAATGAGGGGTGAGAACCTAAAACTGTTGAGGTGGTCCATTTCCCTACAGGGTATGGACTTCACGGTGGAACATCGCCCTGGCATAGATCACGCCAATGCTGACGGTCTATCCAGATTTTTCCGCCTTGGTGATGAGGAACTCCCTGGGGTAGGGTAGTTCTCCCCACATTTCAGCTGGAGGGTACACGTGTTAGACCTAGCACCTTGGCGTGAGTCTCCCTTACACTTTTTGCTGTTGTGCCTTATATGTTTTGCTGGTGTTAGCTGCTCAGAGCACTGTGCCACTGCCAATCAGTGCCACAGTGCAAGTGCTCCCTATGAAAAGTGTATATGTAATTGACTTCCATGATTGACTTATCTGTTTACTGTAAGTCCCCAGTAAAGTGCACCAGGAGTGCTAGGGCTTGTAAGTACAAATGCTGCTGGTGGGCTTGCAGCACTGGTTTTGCCACCCACAGAAGCGGCCTAGTAAAATGTGCCTAAGGTCTTCCATTGCAAGACCTGCGTGCAGTCTGGTACTGTCATGCTAACTGCGCAAGTACACCTACTTGCCAGTCCCTAAACCTTCCCTTAAATTCATAAAAGTCACCCTTATGGTAGGCCCAAGCGCAGGGTTTGTTGTAGCATAAGGTAGGACATGCCCTGATGTGTGTGGCATGTCCTAATAGTGAATTACTGCCATTTTAGTTTTTCACTATTGTAAGGCTACCTACTCTCCATAGGCTAGAATGGGCTGCTGGATTTATTACACTCTATAATCCCAGAAGACTCAGAGAGCATGGTAGAAAGTCAAGTTTAGTATGCCTGAACTCAGAATAATAAAATACTTCTGGATACCGTCTGGATCTGATCCATAGCGGTCGCTCCCCCACACTCCCTGACCACAGATTCTGGTCGTGATTCTCCTTCCAGCGCCCACAGCTGTAGCGCATTGGTGTCCTGGTTGCTGGGACTGGTATCGTAGCCTTTTAAAAACTAGCGCTTTCACCTGAATATAGCGCCGAGCCTCGCCTTCTGCTCTGCCTAGTAGCGCGACATTGTAACATTGTATCTGCTGTGACTTGCATATTTTACTTGCGTGCTGATTCCATTCGGTGCATTATTTGTGTTTATTAGTGATTATCGGACTCTTTTTGCCTCTGCCCCCATTTCACTTTCTATTTCGACCTCCATTTTAGTTGTTGTGCATTCACCTGGCCCGCCTCTGCTCCCTGCTACCGACTCCCAGCTGCCCCTCCCACGCTCCGCCCCCCTCCACTCTCCATTTAAGACAGATGACTCAACGCGCAGCGTCCACGCGCAGCGGTCGCACCAAGGGTGCGCCAAAGGTAAGCCCGTCTACGCCCGTCCGCGCCTGGACCGCGCCCAGTGCCAGACCCCCTGGCCCCCGCACACCGCACTCTGGCCGCATCAAGTATGATGCAGCCACCCTCCTAGCCCTTAACCCCAGGCGCACTCCCCAATGCTTCGAAGCTGCCCCAGGACGCACTCATGGGCCCTTCGCATGCCACTCCTGCAAATTCACTAGCGTCAAGACCCCTACCACAACCACTATCCCCAAACACAAGTCCGACCCTAACCACCTTAAGTGCATCCTACTGAACACCTGCTCGGTCCACAGACACGCCACCGAACTCTGGGATCTACTTGACGTTATATCACCAGACGTCGCCTTCCTCACTGAAACATGGATGAATGCATCAACACCCGACATCGCCATAGCCATCCCGGACAATTACAAGATCATCCGTAAAGACCGCCCCGTCCAAACAGGAGGAGGCATCGCCATCGTCCATAAAAACACCGTCAAAATCACGACCAGCTCCGACGCTAACTTTTCCACCGCCAAACACCTCCACTTCCAGGTCCACACTAACCCCAGAACCACACTCAGAGGCACCCTCATCTACAGGCCTCCAGGAACACGTAAACAATTCAGCGAGGACATCACTGACTTCATCAGTCCTTATGCCCTCGCCTCCGAGATCTACATCCTACTAGGAGACCTCAACTTCCACATGGAAAAGAATAATGACAGCAACACCACCACCCTGCTGGATAACCTAGCCAATCTCGGACTCAAACAACTTGTTGACTCCCCCACCCACATAGCCGGACATACGCTAGACCCAATCTTCACTTCCAGCAAACACATCTCCTTCGATCGCACCACAGCTCTCCATTGGATGGACCACAGTTGTGTTCACTTCAGCTACAAAACCACCTCGACCCACAACCCCCCACAACCTATTCCCCGAAGAAAATGGAACAAAATCACCACCGACCAACTCCTCACATCGCTAAATCAAAACCCACCCGCCCTCTCATCTGACCCTAACCAAGCTGCCATCAAACTCAAACAATGGATCACTCACAGCGCTGACGAATTAGCACCCTTGAAAAACCATCACACCAAACAAGACAGCAAAAAGGCCCCCTGGTTCAACGATGACCTTAAAAAATCCAAGAAACTTTGCCGTACTCTCGAGAAAACATGGAGAAAAAACCCAACCACCGACAACATGACCACCTTCAAGGCAGCAACCCGCAAACACCACCAGCTGATTCGATCCACCAAGAAATCAGCCTTCAAGAATCGACTCGACAACAATGCCCATAACAGCAAGGAACTATTCAATATCGTCAAAGAATTTACCAACCCCACCGCAGCCTCAAACGACATCAGCCCCTCCCAAGACCTCTGCTTCCTTCTTCTACAACAAAATTGCCGACATACATAACAGCTTCGAAAACAATACCAACAAACAATCCTACCCACCCCCCTCAGAACCTATACCACCCTCCAACAATTTCAACGCCTGGAACCCAATCACCACCGAAGACACCATCCGCCTCATGAATTCCATCCACTCTGGCTCGCCAACCGACCCATGTCCCCACTACATTTTCAACAAAGCAGACTCCATCATCGCACCCCACCTCCGTGATGTTAACAACTGCTCCTTCAACTCTGCTACCTTCCCAGAAAGCTGGAAACATGCCAAAGTCAGCGCGCTCCTGAAGAAACCCACAGCAGACCCCTCTGAACTCAAAAACTACCGCCCAATATCCCTCCTCCCTTTCCCGGCAAAAGTCATCGAGAAAGCCGTCAATAGCCAACTCGCCGCCTTCCTCGAAGACAACAACTCCCTCGATCCCTCACAAAACGGCTTTCGAGCCAAACACAGCACCAAGACCGCCCTCATCGCAGCTACAGATGACATCCGAACACTACTAGACAACGGAGAAACAGCGGCCCTCATTCTACTCGACCTCTCCGCCGCCTTCAACACAGTCTGTCACAGCACCCTCATACAACGCCTCAACAATATCGGAATACAAGGAAAAGCGCTGGACTGGATTGTCTCTGTTGCATGGCCCTGAGAGCACTCCTGACGTTTCCTTCAAAAGCTGCAAACTCCCAACTCCCTCAAGGTTAAGTCAACGCAGCCAGGAAATTAACACTGACTGATTTAACTTCCCCCGAAGGGAAAGGGGAAGTGGACCGAGAAAACAAACAAACAACAAATAAAGAAATGTTGTCTTCAGTAATAGTTTTCCCTTGATTGTGCTCCTGGCCGTCAAATGTTTACTTGATACGTGCTACTGGTTCCACGTAGTTCTGTAGTTAAAAGATTTACCATCAATAACTCTCCAAAAACAACTTCTTTACACTGTGATGATAAAAAACTTAATTACTGACCATAAATTCTTGCGGCCTTTGTTCACACACTTTTAGTTGTATTACTCAGCGTCAATCTCAAGATCCTTTGAAAATAAGATTAATGTCAAAACATGACCTCACTTAAATAATGCGTTAGTTATTTAACTGGTTAGTGAACTTAACAGATTCCTTCATGCAAACACTCGTACCTGCAGTCTTCTGCAATCTCTACTACATATGGGAATCTGTAGTGGGATGATAAGAAAGAAAGAACAACATCCCTCTGCTATTTTTTACAGGTTACCCACATAAATACCAGCAATCAGTTTTAAAAACAATTTGTTATCTGTTCAAAAACCTTTTGACTCTCTCTCTATTTACACTGTAGCTTCAGAAAACCTATTGAACAATTGTTTTCCTTGACTTTGCCAAGGCTTCTTTTTACATAGCAGTCAAGTCGAAATGTCTCTTGAATTCTTGCTACCTTCCAAGCTTTCAACTCCAATTCTCTAATGTCTTGCCTTGCCAAGGTTTGTTTGTTTCGCCTTGCCAAGACTGTGCACTTTAAAATCCTAATACTCTGAAACCTCTGTCTTTCTATTATATACTAGGTTTGTCTGCTCAGTTTGTTGTCCCAAACAATTCAAGACTTAAATGTCTAAAATGGTTAAAAATAGATAAATCTTACTGTCCATTTAAAAGTTGTTGTGTAGACTGAAGCCTCGAACCGCCAGCCGGCAAAAGGGAAAGGAAATACGCAATCCCGGCTGGCTTGCCGGGGAAACAAGCGGAGCTTCGTTAAACTTGAAGCCTCCGCACCGGGAAGTGTTAACTGGAGTCTTGAATCGCCGTCCGGCTCAGGGAAAGGAAAAACGCACTGCCAGCTGCTGTGCCGGCAAGGAAACGGAGCTTCGCTTCAGATGAAGGCTCCGCGCAGGGAAATCAGTGAATGGAATGAGCGAAGCGGGAAAGGGTAACTGAATAACTGGGGCCTCAGGAATCAGGACTGCCCGGGGTGATCATCTCTCGGACTGAAGGACTCGGAAAACCACAACAGCTGCGCGCTGTCAGAAGCGTTTGTCAGGGTTGACAAACTCGAGACGAAGCGCCGACCGTTGGCAGCTGACATCTATTTATAGAAGCCCTCCAGTCACGAGAGCCAGCACGAGCTCTAGAACAATTACTTTTCAGCCACGCAGGGCTGCGCGAGCCCTACCCTCAAGGGGCTTACAGTTTAGGTCACCAAAACACAGAAAATCACTTTAATACCTAAAATAATAAACAAACATTGTCAAAACCAAATTAAACCCTCAAGTTTCTCTACAACAAAATTATAAGATAACATTTAAAAATAAACCATTGTTTGAAATAAATTATTAAATACGTTTTGATCAGTTTCACAATGCCTAGACAGCCCTTATCATTCTGAATTATGTTAGACGACCTGTAACACCCCTAACAGTTCCTCCCCCCAAAGGTCGTCTCACAGGACGAGGTTTATCAGGATGTAAAGCATGAAAAGACCTGACAATTCTAGGAGCATGAACATTCCTTTCAGGTTCCCAAGATCGTTCAGAAGGAGCATAACCCTTCCAATCAACCAAGTAAAACAAGGTACCTCGAATTCTCTTTGAATCTAAAATAGCTTTAACCTCATACTCAACATGATCACCCATAACCACCGGCGGGGGTGGATTATCAGGTCGAGTAGACGGTTCAAAAGGTTTCAAAAGAGATACATGAAATACAGGGTGAATAGCATATTCATCAGGCAAAATTAACCGAAGAGATACAGGATTCAGAATCTTTTCAATTTGAAAAGGCCCAATAAATCTAGGCTTCAACTTTCTGGGACCTTCCAACTGAATATTCCTCGTAGACAGCCAAAGCCATTGACCTTCTTCGTAAATAGGAGAAGATCTGCGATGAGAATCAGCAGTTCTTTTCATAGTTACTTTGCTTTTAATCCATTGTTTCCTAGCTTTTTCCTGAATACCCAACAATGCTGTCAATCTATCAGACACAGCAGGCATGGATTGCTGATCCTCTGGTAAAAGAATAGGAAGAGATCTGGGGTGCAGACCAGTGAGAAAATAAAAAGGAGAACAACCCAAAGCAGAATGAGTGGTATTATTATAAGCAAATTCAGCCCAGGGCAACATTTCATCCCAAAGACCAGAGGAATTAGCCAATAAACACCGTAAACCCTGTTCAACATGCTGATTAACTCTCTCAGTTTGACCATCAGTTTGAGGATGAAAAGAAGAAGACAAAGCCAACTCAATTCCCAGTTGTTTGCATAATTGCGACCAGAATTTCGATATAAACTGAGGGCCTCTGTCAGAAATAATCTTAGATGGAAGACCATGGAGTTTAACAATATTAGATAAAAACACAGTACTAAATTCAATAGCTGAGGGAATTTTATGTAAAGGAATAAAATGTCCCATTTTTGATAACAAATCAACTACCACCAAAACAGTAGTAAAACCATTAGATTTAGGAAGATCAGTAATAAAATCTAAACTGATTGTATGCCAAGGTTGGGGAGGAATAGTCATCGGATGAAGTAAACCCATTGGAACTGCATGTAAAGCCTTTTGTCTCGAGCAAACTGGACAAGTTTTTACAAATAGCTGAATTGCAAGAATCATTTTTTCCCACCAAAAATGACGCTGACATAGATCTAACGTTTTATTAATGCCAGGATGAGCTGCAATTGCCAAGTCATGATTCCAATGCATAACTTCCTCTTGTAATTTTTTAGTGGGAACAAACAATTTATTATCATGAAAAAACAATCCCTCTCTGATTGAATTACCTCTTTGAGATAACCACTCATGAATATTAAACTTCTTTAATTCTACTTTAACAGACTCTAAAAAGTCTTCGGAATGAATTTCAGCAGCTATTTTTTCTTTAGGCAAAATACTTGGTGGTTCATTTATTACATTTGAATCTTTTTCACAAACTAATCGTGACAGAGTATCAGACAGCAACTGCTTATTTCCTGGTCGATAGGTTATCAAAAAATCAAATTCACTAAAAAACTGTAACCACCTCATCTGTCTAGGAGTGAAAGCCTTCACAGTGGAGTAAAACTGTAAATTTTTATGATCTGAAAATACTGTGATGGTATGTTTAGCACCTAAAAGATGATGTCGCCATTCCTGAAACACATCTTTAATAGCTAAAAGTTCACGTTCGGCAACAGTATAATTCTGCTCAGCTAATAAAAGCTTCCTAGAAAAGAAGGCAACTGGATGTAAATGGCCAGAATTTGAATCCTTTTGAAGCAACACTCCACCAATAGCAGTCTGCGAAGCATCTGCCTCCACGAAAAAAGGTCTATCAGGATCAGGATGAACCAAAATTGGAGCCGAAGTAAAAGCCTTTTTCAACAAGGAAAAAGCTTGATCCGCTTCTTCGGTCCAAGAAAATTTCCTCCCTTTTTTCAATAACTGAGTAATAGGAGTAACGATTTCAGAAAATTTAGAAATAAATCGTCTATAAAAATTTGCAAAACCCAAAATCCTCTGTGTATCCTTAATAGAAACTGGTATTGGCCAGGTCGTAATTGCTTCTACTTTTTTAGGATCCATATGGATACCTTCTGGAGATAAACAATAGCCCAGAAATTCCACCTTGGAAGCATTAAATACACATTTTTCGAATTTAACAAACAGGGAATGATCTCTCAACCTCTGTAAAACAGCTTGAACGTGTTGTACATGTTCCTCAGAATTTTTAGAATAAATTAAGATGTCATCAATATAAACTATACAACAGACATCCAGTAAATCATGTAAAACCTCATTAATAAAATACTGAAAGGCTGCAGGGGCGTTGCAGAGACCAAACGGCATGACAGTATATTCAAAAAGACCAAATTTCGTACGAAAAGCAGTCTTCCATTCATCACCCTCCTTAACTCTAATCAGGTGGTATGCACCTCTAAGATCGAGTTTGGTGTAAATGCTGGAACCCTTGATTTGATTAAGAAGCACCGGAATTAATGGTAACGGGTATCTGTTTTTAATTGTTGCCTTGTTAACAGCTCTGTAATCGATACAAGCTCTCAAATCTCCTGTCTTCTTAGCTACAAAGAAGAGCGGAGACGAGACGGGAGAAGTGGAGTGCCGAATAAAACCTAATTCCAAGAGCTCGTCCAAATATTTTCTCAAATACTCATTTTCAGGTTCCGTTAAAGCATATATCCTGCTACAAGGTAGAACAGCTCCTGGAACCAGATCAATTCTACAATCATAGACTCTATGTGGTGGGAGTTTAGTTGCTTCAACTGGATCAAAAACCTTAGCAAAATTCTTATACTCAACAGGGAGACCACTAATTTCCGCATTTAAGGTAGCACAAAAAAGCGGCATCACCGGATCTCTAGTTTCCTGATAGCAATGTAACTTACAAAATGAAGACTCTAAGGTAACAGTTCTTTTAATCCAATCAATTCTGGGATTATGTATTTCCAACCAAGGAATACCCAAGATGACTCCAAAGGTCGGTGCATCAATTAGGTCAAAGACAACCTTTTCCGTATGACCATTGTCTGCCACTAAAGTCAATGGTTCAGTGTTAAATCTAATCATTCCAGAAGACAACACCGAACCATCAACAGCCCTCACAGGCTCCGGTTCTTCTTTGGGAATGAATTTTAAATTCAATTTCTCAGCAAATCCAATATCAAAAAAATTCCCAGTAGCTCCAGAATCCAAAAGAACCGGAATACTATGTCTCTGAAGAGTAGTTAGAATAAAAACCATCCGAATGGTAAAATGTTTAGGAATATGTGTAGTTATATTTGTGACAAACTGAGAGATCTTAGACGACGATTTTCTCAAGGAAACGATCTCGGCTTTCCTCGAGAATTCTAGTTTTCCGACTGATTTACCACAGAGGTTTCAATTGCTAAGACTTTTTTCTTAGTAGGTTTAACAGAACAATCTTTAGCAAAATGTCCCGATTTGCCACAATACAGACACAAATTACCCTTTCGCCTACGTTCTTTTTCTTCAGAAGTTAACGGCCCCTTAAACCCACCCGACAAAACAGGTTCAACTAAAGTACTCTTAACTTCTGATTCTTTTTTCTCCACTCTAAAAGAACTTCTAAAGTCACTTCTTGTCCTTTCGTTTTTATGTTCACCCAACCTGTGATCAAGCTTAACCACCAGATCCTGAAACTCTTTAAAATCCTCAGGTAAATTAACTATATGTGCCAGAGAATCCTTCAATTCGTCTCTTAAACCTCTATAAAATAAAGAAATTCTTTTTTCTTCTGGCCAATGAGTTTCAGTCAGAAGTCTATTGAAAGTAGTTATATAAGAGATGAGATCTTTTGCCCCTTGACGAAGACTCAACAACTCATTATCGGATGCCTGAACTAAGGTATGTTGGACATTGCTAACTTAAAATTTTGCAAATTATGAAGTAAGGGATCATTATTATCTACCAAGGGCATTGCCCAATTTGCAGCTACCCCCCAAAGATAAGAAATTATAAATGCTACCTTGGAAGTATCCGAAGAAAAAATTTGGGGCTTACACATGAAATGCAAATGACATTGACTAAAGAAAGTTGCAAACCTACTGTTATCCCCAGAAAATCTCTCCGGATTTGCCAATGGAACAGGAGTAGGAGTAACTACAGTGACCTGAACTGGTTGCCCTTCTAACTGACCACCCAAGGAATGCGGTTGACGAACGTCAGCTCCGAATCTTGTCGGCGCTAAGACTGGTCTTTTCTCCTTAGAAGGATCCCTCCAAACCGAAAATTCCGCTTTAGTTTTTTCCAATTCCTGACGGAGCGATTGATTCTCCAATCGCAAATTCTCCATTTCTACAGTCATCTTCTGCACTAATTGCGACAACTGTGACACATCCATGAGAGTGAGTTTGCAGGCTCCGAAGGAAACGTTTTTTTTTTTTTTTTTAAATGTAGGCTTCGTCTACTGTTGCATGGCCCTGAGAGCACTCCTGACGTTTCCTTCAAAAGCTGCAAACTCCCAACTCCCTCAAGGTTAAGTCAACGCAGCCAGGAAATTAACACTGACTGATTTAACTTCCCCCGAAGGGAAAGGGGAAGTGGACCGAGAAAACAAACAAACAACAAATAAAGAAATGTTGTCTTCAGTAATAGTTTTCTCTTGATTGTGCTCCTGGCCGTCAAATGTTTACTTGATACGTGCTACTGGTTCCACGTAGTTCTGTAGTTAAAAGATTTACCATCAATAACTCTCCAAAAACAACTTCTTTACACTGTGATGATAAAAAACTTAATTACTGACCATAAATTCTTGCGGCCTTTGTTCACACACTTTTAGTTGTATTACTCAGCGTCAATCTCAAGATCCTTTGAAAATAAGATTAATGTCAAAACATGACCTCACTTAAATAATGCGTTAGTTATTTAACTGGTTAGTGAACTTAACAGATTCCTTCATGCAAACACTCGTACCTGCAGTCTTCTGCAATCTCTACTACATATGGGAATCTGTAGTGGGATGATAAGAAAGAAAGAACAACATCCCTCTGCTATTTTTTACAGGTTACCCACATAAATACCAGCAATCAGTTTTAAAAACAATTTGTTATCTGTTCAAAAACCTTTTGACTCTCTCTCTATTTACACTGTAGCTTCAGAAAACCTATTGAACAATTGTTTTCCTTGACTTTGCCAAGGCTTCTTTTTACATAGCAGTCAAGTCGAAATGTCTCTTGAATTCTTGCTACCTTCCAAGCTTTCAACTCCAATTCTCTAATGTCTTGCCTTGCCAAGGTTTGTTTGTTTCGCCTTGCCAAGACTGTGCACTTTAAAATCCTAATACTCTGAAACCTCTGTCTTTCTATTATATACTAGGTTTGTCTGCTCAGTTTGTTGTCCCAAACAATTCAAGACTTAAATGTCTAAAATGGTTAAAAATAGATAAATCTTACTGTCCCTTTAAAAGTTGTTGTGTAGACTGAAGCCTCGAACCGCCAGCCGGCAAAAGGGAAAGGAAATACGCAATCCCGGCTGGCTTGCCGGGGGAAACAAGCGGAGCTTCGTTAAACTTGAAGCCTCCGCACCGGGAAGTGTTAACTGGAGTCTTGAATCGCCGTCCGGCTCAGGGAAAGGAAAAATGCACTGCCAGCTGCTGTGCCGGCAAGGAAACGGAGCTTCGCTTCAGATGAAGGCTCCGCGCAGGGAAATCAGTGAATGGAATGAGCGAAGCGGGAAAGGGTAACTGAATAACTGGGGCCTCAGGAATCAGGACTGCCCGGGGTGATCATCTCTCGGACTGAAGGACTCGGAAAACCACAACAGCTGCGCGCTGTCAGAAGCGTTTGTCAGGGTTGACAAACTCGAGACGAAGCGCCGACCGTTGGCAGCTGACATCTATTTATAGAAGCCCTCCAGTCACGAGAGCCAGCACGAGCTCTAGAACAATTACTTTTCAGCCACGCAGGGCTGCGCGATCCCTACCCTCAAGGGGCTTACAGTCTAGGTCACCAAAACACAGAAAATCACTTTAATACCTAAAATAATAAACAAACATTGTCAAAACCAAATTAAACCCTCAAGTTTCTCTACAACAAAATTATAAGATAACATTTAAAAATAAACCATTGTTTGAAATAAATTATTAAATACGTTTTGATCAGTTTCACAATGCCTAGACAGCCCTTATCATTCTGAATTATGTTAGACGACCTGTAACACCCCTAACAGTCTCCTTCCTCGCCGGAAGAACCCAGAAAGTACGACTTCCCCCATTCAAATCAGAGGCATCCGAAGTCATTTGCGGTGTACCACAAGGATCATCACTCAGTCCCACCCTCTTCAACGTCTACATGAGCCCACTCGCTTCCATCGCGCGTCAACACAACCTTAACATCACCTCCTACGCTGACGACACCCAGCTGATCCTTTCCCTTACCAAAGACCCTAACTCCGCCAAAACCAATCTTCACGAAGGTATGAAAGAAGTTGCCGAATGGATGAAAACCAGCCGCCTAAAACTTAACTCAGACAAAACGGAGGTGCTCATCCTAGGATCATCCCCCTCTGCCTGGGACGATTCATGGTGGCCTTCAGCTCTGGGCACAGCACCCACACCCACAGATCATGCACGCAACCTGTGCTTCATCCTAGATTCCTCACTCTCGATGACCAGACAAGTCAACGCCGTCTCATCCTCCTGCTTCAACATACTTCGTATGCTCAAAAAAATCTTCAGTTGGATCCCCTCCGAGACAAGAAAAACTGACACCCACGCACTATGTCACGAGTCGACTGGACTACGGAAACACCGTCTATGCCGGAATTACAGACAAATTACTGAAAAAACTCCAACGCATCCAAAACGCATCAGCGAGACTCATCTTGGACATCCCTCGCCAAAATCACATTACCGGCCACCTGAAAGACCTCCACTGGCTCCCCGTCAACAAGAGAATAACATTCCGTCTCCTCACCTACGCACACAAGGCCCTCTACAAGCTAGGGCCCGAATGCCTCAACACCCGACTATCCTTCTACACACCCACCCGCCAATTAAGATCTTCCGATCAAGGCCTCGCCACAATTCCGCGCATCCAAAGATCCACCATGGGAGGTAGATCCTTCTCCTACTTGGCGGCCAAGACCTGGACTCCCCACCCACCTCCGCCTTACACAGAACCACATCTCCTTCAGAAAAGAACTTAAAACCTGGCTATTCGATAAATAATGAACCCCATCCCCAAGCGCCTTGAGACCCTCTGGGTGATTAGTGCGCTATATAAATTCTTGAACTTGAACTTGAACTTGAACTCTTTTAGTAAAGTTTATTTTAATATCCTGTGTTTGCAAATACTACTTTTAGAAAGTTAGTATTTGCTTGCTTAACCATTTCAGCCCGCCTCTACCCTGATGTGTATCTGCTGTCTGGTTTCTGTGTGTGACAGGGCTGGGGAATTCCAAGGGACAGGCTGGGGTTGACAGGTGGTGAATAGAGTGATTACACCATGATGGGTGGGGGGGAGTGCCCCTTGACTCTGATTACGGCTGTGCTCTGCCAGCACAATGCTGGCTCCGCCCCTCGGGGAGCGACTGATGACTCTGCCCTGCACCTGGCCCGGGAAGAGGGAAGACTGTCAACAGAGTGCTCCTGACTGTACTTGTCATCACAATGCTGGCTCCACCTCCTGCGGAGCGTCTGATGTCCCTGCCCTGCACACTGAAAGAAGAAACCAGAGCCTGAAAAACAAAGTGCTCAGAGACTGACTGGATTAGGCAAAGGCCCCCCTGGCCTGCGAGAACAAAGGATTTTCAGTATAAATGTAGGAGCCCTGCTACTAAGAAATCAGATCCTGTTTACACCAAGAAGGAACTCTGCCTGAAGAGAAGGACCTGGGATACCTGCATGGAGGACTACTGTCTCTAATCCTGAGAGACTGGCCTGTGGTGGGTGCCTTGCTGCAAGAAGGAGAGAAGAAGAAAAGACAAAAAGACTTAATTCATTTGTGCATCTGAAACAATCTCCAAGGGCTTGCTTGTGAACTTGCCCCCTGAAGTGCGCCCCAGGAACAGTGGGCGCTACCCCTCTCTTTGAAGAAGGAAGCTGCTGCTGGTGTTTTTTCCCCCTTCACCGCTGACCCCGGAGACCTGAGTGCGCCTGGGAATCTGTCCCGCACTCTGAGAGCCAGTGCGTCCCCCCTCCTGCCAAGCAAGGTGACCTCTGCCCGACTGCACCGCAACTAGCATCGTGAAGGCCTGACCCGCCTGGCCTAAACACCGCCACCTGCAACCTCGAGCCGGATTTCGCGCCGCAAGGAAGGACCGTCCGCTCCAAACAACGTGAGTCTGTGGCCCCCGAGCTGCAGAGCACACCGTGAAGATCGACTGCACTGGAGCTCGCCTCTCCAGGACGACACCCTGCTGACAGCTCCTCGCCGCTGGATTCACCTCAAGCCGCCACCCCCTCCCTCTTCAAGACCGGGACGGGTGCCGAGGTCAAGAGCCGCCCCACAATGCATCGCTGCCCTCCGAGACGTAGAACCTGCTGGGCCATCGATCCATAGCTCGCCACGAAGGAAGACGGCACCGCGACGTGGGACGTCCCCTCTACGCCTGCTTTTGTCCGCCCTGACCCCCGAGACCAAGGGTACTGTAAATCGAATCGCGGTATGAGTCGCACTCTATCACTACGACTCGCACCGCCTGTGTGCCTGAGGCCCCTGGTACACCTCGACTTGTGCCCTGTGCGAGTCTCGCCTCGCACTGCCTGTTAGACCTGAGGCCCATAGTACGCCTCGAGCGGTGCGCCCACCCTGCTGGCAATTGTGAAACCCTCTTGTGACCCCATGGCTGAAGGTACGAGTCGCACCAGCTTATTACGACTCGTACCCCTTGTTTGGGTTCGCTTGCAGCGTACGCGTCTCACGCGGGATGCGTGAGGTTCAGTAGGGCCTTTTGCCGGTGATCGTATGGAGCGCACAGGAGTGTTCCAGAGGGCCCAAACCTTAAGCAAACACCGCAATAGCAATCGTAACCGTGCCTGAAGCCCAGTGAGCCGGCTGTGGAAGTATTTAACCCCTTCTAGGCCCCGAACGTGGCATCCAAGGCCTATATCTTACAGTTGAACATTGTGGCATCATTGTTAAAGTAATTTGAACCATTTTGAAGTACTGGGAAGCCATTCGTAAGAGCATTTAACCCCTTCCAAGTCCTGAATATCCCAAATACGAACTGTGACATCAATCTAAAGAGTAACTGGAACATTTAAAGTCTGTATGTACAAGCCTGCTTAAGAGTTATATATAAAGCCTATATTTTTACAAAACTTACAGTCTTGTGTCCCTGTGTGGTGGGTTTATGATTCATTGTGTATGTTATGTCAAATGCTTAACCCGGTGTACTCTGGAGTTTAGCCTTGTCTGCTTGCGCCACGCCGCCTAGAGGATGAGCAGGGGTTATTTCTGGGAGTAAGTCCCTTGCCCTGACTTAGAGGAGAGGGTCCCTGCTTGTCACAAGTACATACCTGTGCCAACCAGAGACCCCCAATTCTAACATTGGAGGCAGAGGTAGGGATCACGAATTTGCATTTGTATAATATATACAGTGATTGTTGACCATTGCACAGTGATTACAGTCCAGTAACTTAGCCACAAACTTTTTTTTAATTTTCGCTTTGCTAAAAGAGATCCCTTGTGTTTAAAGTCATGACTGGCTCAAAGAGCGTAGAGAGGGCAGCATCTGAAACCTCTGAAGTAGTGGAAGTAGAATGGGATGAGTCAAAACTGGACAGCCACAATAAATCTGAGCAGAACAGCTTCTGCAAGAGATTCAAGGTTCCACATGTGGGATGCAGAAACAATACAGATCTCTACAAGGCGCAGAAAGCCTGGATTGAATCAAGGAATGCACCTGAGGATCTTGTTGTACCTGAGAGAGCAGAGAGCATCCATGGCTTTGGCAGAGGCCTGTCGCCAGAGGAGCTGGCAGACAGACAGGCAACCAGGGATCATGAAATGAAGTTGGCAGAGCTGAAGTTAAAGGGGCAACTTGAGCTAGAGAGCAAGAGAATGAAGAATCCAAATGGAACATGAGATGAAAGTGAGGGAGATGAATTTCAAAGAGAAAAGTTTGGAGCATCCTCCCCCTGGTGGCAGCACAACACCGGTGCAGGTAGAGTCAAGGGTGTACATGCCTATGGATGTGGTGAAGAAGTATTTTAAGGGGGATGACATAGGGCAGTGGTTCAAGGCCTATGAGGTAGCCATGTCCTCCCACCGGGTCCCTGAGAGAGATTGGGGGTGGGGTTGTGGGGGCGGTTCCTTAGTGAGGGGCGGGACACACTGCTAGACTTGCCCTCTGAAGAGTATAATTCCTATCACCACATAAAAAAGCCTTAATGACTAGGTTTGGGTTAACTCCTGAATTGTATAGACAGAGGTTATGGGGTTGTACTAAGATTCCTGGGGGTACCTATGTGTAGTATGTAACCTTTTTCTGCAGAGCATTTATATATAAAGCCTATATTCTTACAAAACTTACAGTCTTGTGTCCCTGTGTGGTGGGTTTATGATTCATTGTGTATGTTATGACAGATGCTTAACCCTGTGTACTCAGGAGTGTATCCTTGTCTGCTTGCGCCACGCCGCCTAGAGGGTGAGCAGGGGTTATTTCTGGGAGTAAGTCCCTTGCCCTGACTTAGAAGAGAGGGTCCCTGCGTGTCACAAGTACATACCTGTGCCAACCAGAGACCCCCAATTCTAACACACTACTTTTGTAATCACTCACCAAGGACTCTGCAGAACCTCTAGCGCTCTCCCAGCGGACTGCTTCCTTTGCTAGATTCCAAGGACAAAAGTGTCCAAAGCTCAACATGTGCTGGCGCAGCCCTGGACAACAAATACTGAGCAACTGCTCTTTGAGGAACATATTCACTATTCCATCCACCTCCTGGTCCGGGCTAATCTCCATCCAAACATCCAGTGCATCTGAACAGTCATCCACAAAATCCCCCCAGTCCTGGTGAGACAGTTTCTTACTGCCCCTGAATTTCAACCTTAACTCCTCTTCTTGGGAAACAGGTACCATACTTTGGGAACTGGGAATGGGACTTCCTGCACTGGGGTCTATATAGCTGCCACCACTGGACTCAACCCACCCTGGGGAGTCCAGAAAATTATAACAGCGCGTAGGGGATGGTCTACCCTCCAGAGCTAATTTCTCTCTGGTGAAGGCCCTCTCAGCCTCCTCTATCCTCTCCTGCGGAAAGACCCTCTCAGTCTCTAGCTGTTGCTTCTCAACACCCAGCTGCGCCATCGCCTAGGCATGCTCTAACCTGAGCTGTTCCAAAGCCAGCTGGTGCTCCCTTTCTTTCCTCTTATCTTCCCACTCCTCTGGGGACAGGTAAAGGGAAAGGGATGGGGCGCTGCCCCCTACACTGGACCCAGCAAAGGACTCCCTATCTATGGGGTCTTCACTTTCTGCTGGCGCCCATGTACTGTCATTTTCTCCCTCCGCTTCAGACTCTTCAGGGCTCCCCTCAGACCCACCACCCTCATGGTGTGAAACCCGGGCCCTCTCCTCACTGTGCTCAGGTTCCCAGTCATCCTTCTGCCATTGTGTTAGGTTTTCCCTAAGTTGGGACTGGGTGTCTGACTCATTCACTGCGATGTCTCTCTCTTTGCAAAACTCTACCAACTCATGCATAAACATACCCCAGAAATTAAAAGCAGACTATATCTTGGCAGGTTGCTCACAGACACGTGCAACCCAGGGGACTTAACTGTCTGAGCTGAAGCAAGAGTACACAATTCACAAAGTATTCAGCAAGCTCCCTATCCCAGAGAACTCACACTCACTTGTCTTGTGCCACACACCATTCATCCACACACAACCCCCCTCGGACTGGTAAGGCAGTTTCTACCGCCCCTGATTTCTCAACCTGACCACACGTGACACAGGTACCATACTCTGGGAGCGGGGCGGGGAACAAATGTACTGGACACACTGACGCTGCTACCCCTGGATCCCACCCTTTGGTGCATCCAGATAAACTCAAACTGCACTTAGGGGATAGAAACCACCCAGAGCTAGTGACACCTAACTCACAGTGCACAAGAAACACATTTCCCAAGAATTGACTTTTAGCATAAACTTAAAAACAATAATCCCCAAAATGTGATTATCTAAAATGCATGGTTTTGTGGTGCGGCCAGTTGCCGCTGTGGTACAGCACAAACACAAATCTGGATGCTTTCGCTGCCACCAATGTTTGAAATTGAATTTCCGGTTGGCTAAGGCTTGCGCCAAAGCCAGGCAGAAACCACAACTCTAGTCAGGACAAGGGAGTTACATGCCAAAGATAACCCCTGCTCACCCTCTAGGTAACGTGACGTGAGCAGTAAAGCTTATCCCGGAGGTAATGTAGGTTAAGTGTTTGCGCGCGCACCCAGCAACAACACCCAAGGCCCACCACAAAGGAAACTCCACACAAGGTTATATATAAATAGCCTTTGTATTATACCAAACACATTAGATAATAAACACACACTTTACAATGTGCCAACAGGCACGGGCGGAATTTACAGGGGATTATATACATGGGACAGGGCCAAATGGACCACTGTCAGGAATAGCCACTTTTAGAACTAGCACTTGGTAAAATTAGCACTTTGTAGGAATAACACTTAGACCATAGAACATATCAGGTTTCAGGTTTCAGGTTTCATACGTCTTTATTTCGATTTTTGCATCATAAAAGACAATTATACAAAGGGAGATAAAAGATACATAAAACGAATTAAAAACACCATATATACTTAAAACATTTCATCATTAAAAACGAATTAAACGGAGGAGCTACGCTAGCAACCAAGATGGCCGCATAAGCTCCCAGCTCCGCCGAACTCCGCCGACCTCCGCCGGAGGCTCATGAATCCTGACTCCCATCCTGATTTCCCACCGGACTCCCGTGCAGATGAAGTGCGCCTGGCTCTAAAGGTGTAATCCCGGAATTTCTAGCTGCTCGGATGACGAAGGTACGCCGTGCGCTATTCTTGGCCTAACCCAGATCTGAAGCCTCGAGTTCTAACCCGGCTGGCTTGGAGTTGAACAACATCGGCCGCGGGGCGTGGCTTGTTCCGGTCTCCCCAAGTGGCGTCTTCTTTTCCCGTTTTGGATGGTGATCTGGTGGCAGCTTTTCCTCGCAACTACGGTGGCTTATCGTACCGATTGTTCTGTTCGGGGATCCGCTGCCCGTAGGCCCCGTTGGGGTCCCGGGGTTTCTGGGCTCGGTTCCTCGTTGACAGCGGTGGTATTGATATCGTGCTTTGAAAGTGTTTACAGTGGTCTTTTACATTGCTCTTTCCCTGTGCCCCGGAGAAGTCGACCTCTGGGGTTCGGACACCTGCCCGATTGCTCACTGAGGGGGGATGGAGCGGGCTGAAACTACACCGTCTCTACGCACCGTAATGGCCGCCATTTTGGAGCTCCACAAACGAGTCACCGCCACCTTCCAAGGGATGGTCGTAACTGTTGACCACATTTGCCGGAGACCGGACCCCGACCCTTTGTTGCCTGTGAGCCGAGATGCCTTACCCACGGAGCATGTTTCGATTGCCACCAAGGACCCTGTGCGGACTTAAGACTTTGAAATTCCCTGTAACCCTAAGATGGCGGCGATCGTGCTCGAAAGTACTGGACGTGTGTTGGGCCCTGTGTTGACCCCGCCCGAGATGGATGTGACTATTCCTGTAATACAGTGTGACTTCTCCAAGGTCTGTCGGATTGCTCCTTCGCCTCTTTCAGTGAGTGACCAGAACCGCTTCGCTGTTCTCTCGCTGGTGGGCAGTGGACTTGCTTTGACTTTTCGACTCTGTGGTCGTCTATCCTGGTCTCACTCCTTTCGCATCGACTTTGACACTCTCCTTTTTTTGGATATTCTTATTTTGATGGCGGTTCGAATAGACAGAGCCCGCGTGGAAAATCGCAGCGGCCTGGTTGTACCGGACGGGGTCTTCGCAATAGATCGTGAGGGCCTGGGCTGAACATGATTGGACTTTGATGTACTTTCTTTTGACTTTGCCGGGTTGTATCTGTGGGAGCGAGGGCCAGATGGGATTCTATTGTCTGAGTATTGCTTGTCTGATTTGCTCGAAACGGGGTTCGCTGCCTCTGTGGTGCCAGGGGACGGGCGGGACGGCCCTTTTCTGTTTGTGGCTCCCCTACTGATTGTTTCTCGTCTGCCTTTGGCGGGGGGATGGGAGTCTGGGAGCTCGTATAGTTTTGTAACATATTCCTCCTCCACCTTTTCCCTTCCTTGGGGTGTAGTTTAGTGGGTGACAGGCACGCTGTTAGTGGGGTTAGGTCGTAGCCATCTGCAGGGGTGCAGGGTGGAGGGTTGTGTTGGGGTTTTTTATTTTTTCTTTGTTATTTTCTATGACCTTTCTATTTCCCTTTTCCCTTCTTCACAAGAGATGTGGCGTATTCTCCTGCTCCTTTTTCTTCACCGTATCTGGGTGTTGCATGTCTGATTCGTATATCCTGTATTCCTGGTGGGCGGGTTCTGTTGAGGGGTGCTTACGGTCATTGATATCCTATTGTTTTGCTTCAGCTCTAAGCTGGTATTGATTTTTCTGATGCTTGTGGCTGTAAGTATTTCTTCATTTCATTTGCCCGTCCACAGTTATACTATGTTTCGTCTAATGCCACCCGATATGTGTATTTTCTCTCTTGAGTTGTAAAATAAAAATATATATAAAAAAAAAACTGAATTAAACTGTGTAATAAAGACCCAGTGTATGAAATACCCAGCTAAAATTATGAATCAAGTGACTGCAAGTATCTGGCTCTGATAATCCACGCCCACCCCAAGTACTTGGCCACACCTATTACCACCATCTCTGAGGTGTTGGTACGTAGCGCCCACAAAGCCTCTGTGCTCCCTTTAATTTTCATTCGACAACAGATGGGCCTAATCCATTTAATTCTTGGGGCATGATAAGCTGGACATGCGAAAAGGAAATGACCCACACTCTCCTTATGATCAACACACCAAGGGCAGAGATCATTGGAATGAGCAGACCAGTTTTTGGTAAAGGACCTTACTGGTAGGGGCCCGACTCAAAACTGATGGTATAGTTTTTTATCTAGAGCTTTTGTAATAACGTCCCAATAATTCTCCAGAAGAGGGTCCAATTTATGGGCCAAACATCTACCTGACAAGCTGGTAGCATCAGATTGCACAATAGATGGAGGTTTAACAGATGTCCAGTATAGTGCTTTAAAAGCTTGCTTCTGCGGAAAAGTGGTGGACCCCGGAGAAACCCACAGTTGGCTTAGGCCCTTGTCCTCCAAAATTAGTTTCACCTCACGTAGCCAGGGAATATTACTAGAACCCAGTGCTGATCTCACGTCCGCCAGTTCGCTGGCATAGAGACTTAGATCCGGTGACGTCCAGATCCATCTCCACAATGCCACTAGCCGATATCGCGCCATCTCGTTAATCGGTTTGCAGCCCATATCCAGCAAAAGTGGTTGGATTGGTGTAGATTGGGGGAGACCTACCAAATTCCGCATGAATTTGTTTTGTGCTTTAACCAATGGCAATAGGTTCTTATAACCCCATAGATCAGCCCCG
Source organism: Lissotriton helveticus (assembly GCF_964261635.1). NCBI lineage: Eukaryota > Metazoa > Chordata > Amphibia > Caudata > Salamandridae > Lissotriton > Lissotriton helveticus. The sequence continues at coordinate 1,611,311 of NW_027611674.1, forward strand.
TACAAAATGGCAGAACTAATTTTGGCTTCGTATATCCTAAGTGCTGGTGAAACCCGTTTGGTTAGCGACATTTTTTGCTCCTGAATTAAGCAGCCCGTAAGGCGTGCCAATTTTAAATGGAGCACATCAATCTGGGGTTTCCAGCGGAGGCGATAATCTATGGTCACCCCAAGATATGTCATAGCCTCCACTTGTTCAAGACTGACACCATTCAATGTAACAAAACTTTTGATTGGACGATTTTTGGTTAAAACCATGAATTTGGTCTTGCTCACATTTATTTGCAAATCATTTAATTTGCAGACCTCCTCGAACCTATTTAGTGCAGTTTGCAGCCCTTTACGTGTCTTCGAGAGGAGCAAGGTGTCATCTGCAAAGATGAGCATTGGGAACTTAGACCCACCTAGAGATGGTGCATCAGTGGGGATAGCAGCAAAAAACGTCACCACCTGATCAATGAACAAGAGGAAGAGGGTGGGTGCCAGGACGCACCCCTGACGGACACCTTGTGTTATGGGGAAGCTGTCCGTCACCTGCCCTTGGCCTCCCCACCTTACCCTGGCAAAATTGCCCTCGTGTAATCTGACCACAAGGTCTAGGAGGTCTAGCGGTAATCCCAAATCTCTCAGGACCGCCCACAGTTTAGCCCTTGGCACAAGATCAAAGGCTGACCTCAGATCTACAAAGGCGGCGAAGATGTGTCCACCGCCCATCAGCACCACCTTCCAGTATATCAGAGTGAATCTGAATAACTGGTCGATGGTGCTGGTGCCTGTTCTGAAGCCCGCCTGTAATGGGGAGAGAATGCTTTCCATCTCCATCCACCCCTGGACTCTAGCAAGTACCATCCTGGCAATTTTTTTTTGTAGGGAATCGATTAAATTGATGGGGCGGTAATTCCCCTTTTTAGGTTTCGACCTGGCGAGAGCACTGCGAAGCAGTGCTCTGCCCAGGGAGAAATCTTATGTCTTACACTGTGTGCTTTAGTTCAGCCTCTCTCTTCCATTGGCTAGCTCCATAAATGGAGGCTAGCCATTGGAAGAGAGAACTGTCCGTCATTTCCCGAGGCGATTGGTGGGCGTTCCCGGCGATTTTTTCTCATCCTGCCCCTTTTAACACGTCATTTCGGCGGTGGGCGTTTACTTTTTTTTTTTTGGCCACCTTTTATTTTGTCATTTGCCCCGACCTCTGGTGAGAGCTTGCTGCTGTCCTGCCTTCCTCCGTCCCCCCTCCCGCTGTCCTTGTGCCCGTCCCCCCTCCCGCTCTCCGTGTGCCTGCCCCCCCTCCCGCTGTCCGTGACCGACCATCTGTTTGTGTTTTAAGACCCTGCCGACCGCCGCCGGAGGAAGTGCAGGTCCAGGTGAGTGCTGTGTATTGCAGTAAATGCTTGTGTATTTCGGCAGGGACGTACCTTGGGAGATTTTTATGTGAGACCCTTAAATCTAGGGAGGGGGGAGTGTTGGACGGCGAACTCGAGCATGCGAGGCTGGAAGAACCTTTAGTGGTGAATAGCACCTGCCACTTCCTTGTGCACATGCGCCATATTAGAGACCCGTGAGGTGAAGGAGGGGGAGTCTCTATACTTTCCTCATGCGCAGAACATCCCCAAACGAGCTCTACACAGAGAGGGGTGCTGGAAACATCGCGAGAGTTTGAGCAGTCAGCGAGAGCCGGGGCGCCTAATCCGCTGACACGCGATACTGAGCGCAAGCCCCGGAAAGAGACGGGGGGGTGGCCGGTGCAAGTGTCCGGACTTGACATATCGCTCACGGTGACCAGGCGCGGGTAGTGCGGCCGGTGCCGCGAGGAGCAACCCGCGGGCCCTGGAGGGCGCGCTGTCACAGGCCTCTCCCCGGCCCGCAGTCGCCATGCACTCGGACGAGGGCTACAACTATTAGTTCGACGAGGAGTGTAGCGAGGACAGGAGCCGGAGGACGAACACCTTGATTTGGGGGTAGTTGAGCCTGGCTTGGGCAGTGGTGAGAGGGACGGACTAGAACCTGGCGGAGTCAGTGGCGTTGGGGGCAGTGCACTGGGTCCAGGCCACGACGAGGAGGATTATCGCTAGGAAGTGTTGACGGCTGAACAGATCCTTCAGCACATGGTGGAGTGTATCCGGGAGGTGAACGAGGTCATACAGGTGAGTAGTGGGGTCACAAGGTAGAGTTGAAGTGGCATGCGAGTGACTGTGTGCCAGAGGTTAAAGGATATTACGGGGACAGGGGTGTTTTATGCTGGTAAACTCCGACTAGCACATAAGGGAGAGAGAAGGGACTGAGTGTGACTGTGATCGTGAAAAGTGATGCTTCATAGCATAAGGAAGAGATGCGGATCAGAATTTGAAGATGATAGTGAACAGTGTCCATGTGTGCCCGTTCCCGCCCCCCCTCCCGCTGTCCAGGTGTGCCCGTTCCCGCCCCCCCCTCCCGCTGTCCATTCCCACCCCTGTCGGTGAGCTGGTGCATTGAAGCACTGGAGCTGCAATGGTGCACTAGTGCACCCCGGGGTGCGCTAGTCTCGCGCGGATCGACACTGAGGCGAAACCGTTGCATTGTAAATGCTTGTTTAAAAATGGGAAGAATTTCTGCCCCTTTCCAGGACTCTGGGATCCTTGCCCCCTTAAGGATAGCATTAGCGATCAAAGTTATATAGGGAACCCAAAGTTGGGGATTTGTTTTGAATAGGTCCGCCGGAATAGAATCCATCCCTGGGGCTTTCCCCGATTGGACCAGACTAAGAGCAAACTCGGTATCAAGAGTCGTAAAAACCAGCGAGTGACAGCAGCGGTGCGTCCATTGGGGCGTAGGGGCGTAGCCCTACCAGCCCTGCTTGGACCCGCGGCTGCCGTAAAATAATTAAAATAAATGTTTACTCACTGTGTGTGTATTTTAAATATATTAGCACAATATTTATCCGGCGCCGCCGGGCAGCACCCGACTGAATCGGGAGTGCGGGGGGAGGGGGGGGCAGGCTGGTGTGGTGATTGACAGTGAGTCCTGAGTCAACGACGAGTCTCCAAGTTGTGTTCCCGCATGTATGCTTCGGGCAGCAACTTGCCTGAGCATGCGCAATAAAGTCCCCAGGGCCCCTCACATAATCCATTAAGGTAGTAGGGGGGGGGGGTGCAGGTTATTGGTGCGGCAGCCCCTGGCAGCAAAAGGGCGACAGGGCGAGCTGTTAATGTGCCCGCCAAGCCAATCCTGGCGCTGATGCAGCGCCAGGATTGGCCGGTCACCTCGCAGCACAGCAGGGGCAATCCATATTGGATGCCGAGCGTGGGTGTCTCAGCCGCCCTGCACTGCACAATGGCCAATCACTGTCTCTGACTTAATGTAGTCATGCAGTGATTGGCCATTTGCGGCGCGCGGCGCTGCAGTGTCGTTGGATCCGGTTCAGGTTCACTCGCCTCGTGGACTGTGGAGTGGAGACAGACAGTGCCTTTGATTGCCTGACGCCGCCGCCTGTTGCCTTTCTTTCTGGAGTCTCATTCTTCTATAGTGTGATGTGAGTACACTACAGCTCTCCAGTCTCTGTCTTCCTTTTTGTCTCCTATCCTTGACCTTTACCCCTTTCAGTTTCTCTCCTTCGCCTGCTTCTCCCCCATCTTCCGGGCCCTTCTCCTCGTTTCTCGACCCCACTCTTCTTCAGTGCTGACTTCTTCCCTCGAGTTGTAAGTACTGATATCTCCCCTTCCTTTGCAAGTGATCCGAAGGGACAATGTGTTGTGGCTTCCACTGCTACCACCAGTGGCGGCTGGTCCAAGGGGGCGTTTGGGCGCCGCCCCACTACTTTTTCGCCGTGCGAGAAGGCAGAAACACATGGTAGTTATTACCGTAATAACTACCATATGTTTCTGCCTTCTCGCACGGCGAGAAAGCAGAAGTTAGAGTGGGCAGGGTTACTCGAGGGCAGGGGGGAGCGGCTTGCCCACTGTTGTTAATACTGTCTGTTTGGGAAGCCTGAGAGGCTGCCAAACAGACAGTATTAAGAACAATGGGCAAGCGCTCCCCCCTGCCCTCGAGTAACCCCTCCCACTCTCCCTGCTCTCTGTATGCTGCAGCATACAGAGAGAAATGATGTAGGTAGGGCAGCCGGCCGATCCAATCACAGCGCTGGCTGCTGTGGAGGGGAGGGAGGCTGCCTGCAGCCTTCCTGTTGACGAGAGCCCAGACGTTTTCAAAATCCAGGACGCGGGATTCGGGAGTCTGCAGTCTCGGGAGAAAAGCGGGAACTGAAGCCAAGGTAAGTTTTATAATAGTTTATTATTTATTATCGTCGATGTCACGGTGTCTTTCCCTTCATTTGTATACCAGTCTCCCTTCCCTGGAGAGCTTTTATGTGCCCTCCTGATTCCTCAGCTTTCACTTCTCTTCTCCTTCCCGCCTCATTTTTTTTGTCCACTCGCAGGTTTTCTACAGGCTGTTTTTCTTTTCACTTTTTTCTCAGTCTTATTTTCACATCCTGGTCTTCTTAATTCCCTCCTTTAGTTTCTAAATGTCACAACCCACATTTCGCTGCGCACGTTCTACTGGATGTGTTATTTTATTCCTCAGACGTTCACCATAAAAGCATAAATCAGGCGTTGTGCCCTTGCCAGGATGCTTATGAAATTATGCCGCTACGGTGTTACTGCGTCAAGATAATAAACAGAAAAGACACACGATTAACAACAAGCGCATCTTGGTGACTGGCTGGCAGGTGAGGGCTCCCCTGGGCATGTCCTCTGCCTTTGCAGGATAAAAATCTGTGCCGCCGCCGGGCCTCCAAAATCTACGGTGCGGGGGTGACATGAATGGCGCCTTCAGTAAACATTTGCATAACCATTTCAACATTGAGAAATTATGGCAGCCAGTAGAAAGGTTCCCTGAGAGTCGGTGTGTAAGATTGACTTCAGTGTCTTGGTGGGCCTATGTAATCGTGCAAAAGGCCTATGTTGGCATGAGTCACTGTAGAAAGCAGGTTCCCCCAGAGTTGGTGTTGTCTTAAGTTCAGTGTCTTTGTGGAGGGCTATCTATGCTATGGTGGCACGAATGAGTCACTGTAGGCGTGCATATCATCTCGCTGTATCTCTGAAGTGCATTGTTGCTGCGCGTGCCAGCTGGGGATTGTAGGATAAAGGTCGGGATGACAGCCCTGCCAGGCCTACCAGCCCACTGGTGCAGATTACAAGCAGATGGTCAACATCGGGCGCTCAAACACACCGAGCAATGTTACCACCTTTAATATTCGCCACAAACAGCGTCAACTCTGACATGAAAACATGTTGTGTCTGCGTGTTTTTGAATATAGGGATGTCCTCGTTTGTACTGTTGCTTTAAGAGCGAGAAATTTCGTGCTCTATTCTAGGAAGTCTGGTTGAGTACAAAACCTCCCTGACAGCTCCATGGCAGAGATGCGTGCTGTAATTTAAAATAAACTTTGAGCACCAGCTGTGCTTCTCATCATTTTGATTCATTTTGTATCCATCTAGTTTACAATCTATTCATTATCACTCAAAGTTTTAGCTTGGTGCTACAGAAGATCATTAATCATGGATATAATTTAATGACAGCGGGGTCATGTCCCACTAAGTACACCTTTGTTTGCCTCAAAATGCTAATCACTCCTCTGCAGCATTAATAAGGGGCTCTGGTTATAAAATGTGATAATAATGTGTGGTCTTGTTAAAATGCATGTAAAGTGCAGTAGATTATAAAAGTTTTAAGCAAAACACTTTCACAATTGCTTTATTACCTTTCCTGCTTTCTTACATTTGCTTGAAAATGTATCATTTGGCCACTCTTTTTTCAAAATTTTCTTGGGGAAGAACTCCCCGAATCCCCCTCTAGGTAGCAGTATGGCTAGCATTTTACGCTCTCCACTTTCAAATGTCACCAGCCGCCACTGGCTACCACCGTGACCAGGCGAGGCTAGTCTGTAAAGGCAGTGAGTTAAACACCAGGCCATATCTGCGAGACTGCGACCATGTGGGGTGACCACGGGCGCAGCTCTGACTCCTGTGTACTAGTTTGTATAGTCAATGTATTTTGAACTGAACCCATACCTTGTGGATGTATCATTGTATCGGTGTTATGTTGACTGAAAATCAATAAAGAAAAAAAAGATGAACATTATCTTGGTTGGCTAGTAGTAGTTCTGACATGAACCTTTTGAATGCAAAGACAATCCAGGATTGGCATATTATACATGCCAGATGTACATATTTGTATATTATTACATAACAAAGGGATATTGCAATCGTCCCACCCACAAACAAATATAAATTATGTTTAACTTAACGAGGTGTTCTCACGTCAGAATGTGCCTCCGTTCCTGTAATCAACAATTGGCTAATGTAAGTGAAAAATGAACTGTAAAATGTACTATTAAACCCATTTTGTCAAAATTGTCACAGGTGACAACATTCAATACCACTGTTTTTGCTGTTGACCTTGCAGGCAGTGGCATTAACGGAAGTGGGCGATGCCCACGGAGGAAGTGGGCTGCGTCAATGGGCAAAGTGGGTGGCGGCCTCCTTAGAGATAAACTGTGCACCTGCACTTAAGCTTTTTTACAAATCAAGCACTGACAATGGCCGACGGCAGTAGGCGCTCCCCATTGCCCAATCTATCTTATAGATGTATCTTGCATTGGCAAAGCTGCCTTGCCATTGTTTTAAGCTCTTGCAGACTGGCACAATAACTTATGGCCACAGCGTCTGAGCTGGGCACGTCTCCACCATTGAAGTGTGGCCCGAAGTCCCCGCGGTTCCCCCATGACATATTGTAAACTCTAAATATTAATATTAATAGAGCCCTAAAGGCACGTGTGGGACTGGGAGCCGTGAGCAGCAGCTGATATGAAAGCGCAGCCTTTACCAGCGGCCTGCTCTTGCGTTATTAGGACAGTCAGGCTTCAATACTCCACGCCGCTGAGAAAGAGAAGCCAGCGGTTACAAAATCTCATATTTATATGCAAAGCCTTTTATCCTGGGACAGTGTTTCCCAATTCATGAATATACATTGCACAGGGCTGTTAATTTCTCTTGTTGGACCTCCTCGCTCTTTTAACCAGCCAGACATAAATTTCCATCAGGTTCAGGTCTCCAAAACAGTTTCAGTAAGAGTGCCCTAAATTGGGCAATTATTGTTATCCTATTCTTCTTAGCTCCCTTAAATGACTGACCGAGTTACATGCGGCCATCTCACAGGTTTCTTACTGTCAGCTGTTCTTGAAAGGTAGAAAAATGCCTTCCCATGTCCTTTCTCTAAGTGTGTGCGAAGGGACATTTCTGAAATGGCTCGTACCCCGGGGGCATTAACACTCTCGGCAACATTCACTGGTATTTCCATCGATTGGAGGCTCTATTAAAATGTATACTTGTAAAATGGCATCAGACATGGAAACTGTTTTCCCCACGGCTAACAATTCTATTAAGGTTGTAGTCTGCACACTCCCAACCTAAGGGATATATGATAGGATCACAGGCAGCAGCATGCAAATTGTCATTGATAAATAGCTAAGAGTCACTGCTGACTAATCACCACCAGATGCTCTTTAAGATTCTGCCAAACTATTGCCACTTCTTGTGCTCTCTCCAGAAGCGCTATTGCGGTTGCCTGGGTTCCATTACGCAGAAGTATCCATAGTGTGTATGGCATGTTTTTTAGTAGGTTTAGCCACTTTCTTCTTTTTAAACTGAGTTTTGGAGGCTGATCGCTTCTCTTTCTTTTTTACACTAATCTCAGCTTCGCATCCTGATTCCCCTATTTACTTCAGAGGTGGTAGAATGTACACCATGTTTCCCAAACATTTGAAACAAGCTCAGAGTTTTAGATTGTTGCGGCGTGCAACCTATCGATTTGCACAAAGTATTTAGAAATAATAGTGGAGCCTCGTCAGGTCCCAACAAAGAGTGCATTGCCAAGAGAGAATTTAACTAAAAAATGAATTTCAAAGATTTCTTCCTCATTTTAATCCATTTGATTGCTTCCAGATCTCAGTTTGGAATCAATTTATGTCCATGCGTGATTCAAATATTTTAATCCATATTCAACGAATGCCTATCCAGGCCTTTCTGAACAACGCATGGGGATTCACCCCTCCTTATAGCGTGATGTTAATTTTGTTGTTGGACCCAATGCATTTCGGGCAGAGTCCGCGATCATTGCAGGTCTGCCCTAGTTCAGGGTACAGACTGGCGTGAACTACCGTTTTATTTAAGCCTATTTCTTCCTGACGCCCTTTATTTAGCCCCATACGGTAGATGGGCCTCGCGACTGGTGACGTCCGCCTGTACATTGCAGGCTTGATCTACAAACGTTCTGACTGAGCCCTGCTCTAGAGCTGTGTGACAGCAAAGCATGGAAGCACAAAACTATAATACGCCGCATTTCCCTGGTGTACTGGAGAGCTTGGAGACTGGTTTTGGAAGCCCAGGACCGCCCCTGATGCCTCAGTCACTTTCCACAGCTCACTGATAATAACTGCAGCAAGCACAGGAAGGCTTCAACACAGAGAGAAAGGGAGGAAGGAAGAGGAAGGTCGGGAGAAAGCAATAAGAGAGAGGGGAAGAGAGAATGGAGAGAGAGAGAGAGAGAGCATGGATGGATGGAAAGAGAGAGCGGGAACATGAGGTGACATAGGCATTAGATTAGGACTGATTTTAGTATTTTTGTCAGGGATGCTTTTGGTTCCCTAGTCCAGCCCGGATGAAACTATAGCTCACTGAGAGATTGCACAATAGGTCAGAGAATGATCAAAAGAGATAGACGAGAGCAAAACACAGAGTTGTCATAATAGCAGAGCAAGTTTAGGTGCACCACTGGGTCATGCGTAGAAAGGCTGGAGCGTGCACGTGCATTTCATACTAGCGTGACCAGCTCAGCTTTCAAATCCACAACATACTTGCTCAATCCAGCAATAAACATTTCCATTCATTTTCCATGTGTTGATTCTATTAAATAGAATCAACACATTAGTAACAGACGTGGATTGCCTTACAGTGCAAGAGCCAATGTACGCGGGTTGGTATTGTATCCGTCCATCTACCGCTCCATACATTCAGATGAATGTGGCACTTGAAAGCGCTGGGTCCCGCAGGCATCTGATCTCTGAGTCCGATAAACACAAGGTTATTTATTGATGTGATGGGGCAGCGGCAGGATTTCACTGAGGCTAGCGGGAGATAAGCACCAAACCAGACGTCAAATGAAATTTAGAGAAGGAGGTTGATTTCTGTAGCTGGGACCCTACTCTTTGTTGCTTTCTCATGCTGAGAAATGTGTGATCCTTTTTCTGGTTTCTTTGTACTGACAAGATGTGTCATTGGCAAATTGCAGACCTGTATATGCAAATTGCATAGCTACTGGCTGTGACCTGCTCAACATTTTGTGATGAGGCGGGTATACTAACTAGTCACATCACAAATTGCATATTTTCAGGTGAATGCAACACCTCCTGCCTAAAGAATCTTAAAGCGGCTGGAGTCCTTTGTGAACTTATAAAAGACAGCCCTCAATACCTGCGCTTGTATTACTTTAATGTGGATAAGTTTATGTAAAATCAGCCAGTGCCCCTTGAAGGGATACAGGATGCTTTTAAAAGAAAAATAAATCACATAGAGCGAAAGACATAATTGGGACAATGCATTGGTGACCACTGTCTGTTCCCACAGAGTCCACCCAATACAATTCACAGCTCCGTCTTTGAACGAGGATGGCCCCTGTGGTGACGTCAGAAGGGAGGGGGACAATGGATGGAATTCAGCTGCCTTTGTACCAAGAAGGTCATTTCTGACTCGAGCCAGGTGCCACATGCGAGGATACAATTTATTAAAACTTAAAAGTGGTCTTCTTAAAGACTTTTAGCTATGTGGAGCAAATGGTCTCCGTGTAGTGAGTGACTAAGGGTGGGTGCTGTGGATTTCAGTTTTGCTTTTGGCCTGAAACTTCACCCTCCCCAAACGCTACCACCACCAATCCTGGTGAAACATGCATAGTTTGGATGCTTTTAACACAGTGCGCTGAACTAGCACCTCAAAGAATTGAACACATAGCATGAATCTTTGATCTAAAATGGGAGCGAGAAACTAAGAATTAACAATGTAGTAGAAGCCAAATTACACGGGCGGCTGGTGGAATGCAAGCAGGTCAGATGATTGGCACGAGCCCAGCCAGGTGAAAAAAAAGTTGAAAGGTACATTTAATCAAGATTTGGACCGTTTAAAAAGACCTCCCGGGCTTGTCGGATTTACAGGGAAAGCGCTCGTGCGGACAACACCCTGCAGAGGCATTCGTTGTTCTAATTACGGGGTTTGACTTGTTGAGAATTAATGGCGAAAAGTAGAAGGTTGGCCTTGACCGGGCCTTTGAAATAAAGAGTGTATATTACCTGGAAGTAAAGGCACTGGGTAAGTAATAATGCAACAAACAGAACCGCTTTGAATTCATACACTTTTGCTCCTATGGCATTTAAAAAAATAAATCTGTAAATATTTTCAAACTGTATTTATTTAGCAACGAGTTTGCATAGCTGCGCAATAACCAGTAGTACCTATGTGAGTTAGGTACGCTTTGGAAGCAGGATTTTCATGGTCCAAGGCAAAATGGCAGCTAGTCTTTTGGGCGCTCCTTTTCCCTGGCAAAAAGGCAGTTTTTCAGGCAAACGGTTGTATTCTAGAAACCTCTTGGATTTGCACCATAAATAACACAGCTGCCTACAGTGACATATCTCCAGCACCATACTTTATTCTGTACAATGTTTAAAAGCACCTAATTCAACTAAGATACAATAGCAACATACAAAGGTTGTGCTATACAGAGTGGTCAGACCCCCGGCTGGCTTTGACAGGTGCTGCAGTGTGAGTTGCATTTCGTGAGAAGGGTGACTTAAAAAAGAGAATTCTGTGTGCTTTACCTTTGACTCAGGAAACAGAAAGATGATGGGTGGAATGACTTGGTGATGGGTGAAATTAATCTTTGCTACTTGTAATTATTCAGGGTGCTTTCCACACCATCGGTATTTGATCCACCGTGCCACGGCAGTGGCTTTTTTCACATAATTATGGCTATGCCGCATTTGCCTCATAATCCTTCACCTGCTGCATAATCTACAAATTTTAACAAAAATTGTTTATAGCTCAAACGGATCAAAAGTTAATGAAAACATGACAACGTAGGTTCACAGGCAATGCTTTTGTCAGAGAGATCCTTTTGTTACTGCAGTTTCTAAGTTAAAATCCTAACATAAAACAGCGAGCTATTAACTGTCATCTAAGAGCTGGATGCAAACTGCAAGGAAAAAATTGCAGCGTTTTGTTTTTTCCCCACAGTCTTTGTTTCATTACCTTAACTGTTTCTAAAATAAATTGTTATCTTTTCATTTTCAGCACCTGACAACCTGAAACATTACCGCATTTTGGGGCAATTTTCCAGCAAACAACAAGAGGACCCCAACCTCCTTTGCTGCTATCACCCGACCCCGGCTACAACCCAGCAAACACCAGTGACCAGTGTTAAAGGTAAGCAAACTGATGCTATATATTTTTTTACATGGGAGTTAGGGCTATGTAGTATGTGGTCACTCTCCAGGCCCTGAAGCAGTGTCTCTTTCAGTGCCTCCAGCAACCACTATGGCACAGAGAGGCAGGAGGCAGTACGGCTGTATTTTAGCAGTCATTTTGTGGGAAGGGGAGCTGTTGGAGATGTATTTGTATTTGTACTGAAATTTCATATTATTGCACTGCACCTTATACGTTGTACTTTGATTATTGACTACCTATGTTATGCCATCTATTAATGTAATAACTTCACTTTCACAATTGCTTTATTAACCTTCCTGCTTTCTCAAATTTGCTTGAAAATGCACGATTTTTCTTGTTTTTTTCAAAATTTTCTTGTGGGGGTTATCCCCCCAATCCCCCCTTTTGGGGTTCGGGCTCGCTCGCTGCGCTCGCTCGCTACGGTGCTGTATGCAAATTAGTTTGCGCCACACCACTTTAAAATCTCACCCACCGCCCCTGCTCAGTAGTCTAAAGAAAATCCCGAATCTGAATCTAGTCAAAAGAAACCTTTCGTGCTCTTTCATTTGTAGATTAAGATAGGGCTGAATGGTCCTTCCTTTGGTAATCAATTGGTGTAAAATCACAGTCTTTTTCTTCATTTCACTTGACTGTCTTTGAGTCGTAAGGAAGTTTAAACACAAATATTTCAAAGTCTTCCTAGTAATGTCTAGCATAGATTCAGGCTCATAGAAGAACTCAGGGTGCTCAATGTTAATACAAACAGTTTTGATATAACATAACCATTTAATCCTTTTTGCCCCATCCAGCTTTAACACATCTCCCAACATAAGTCTATTTAAATGGCATCTCTCATTAGTCCATACCCGGTGCCATAAGAGCACCGGTTGGATTCTAATTAGATCTTCCAAGAAAAACAGACCTAGTTCTGTATGGCAATTGTAGTTAGACATACTCATTGGGAGTGCCAATAAATACCGTAAAAAAACATTTTCAGTTACTTGTAAGCTACTGACATTTAAGTTTACCCATATGCCTGCCCCATATAGTGCGACCGAGACACAGCTAGTTTTGTAGATGTAAATAAGTTCTTTGACTGGTTTTTTGCCCATCTTTTTACTAAAAGTCTTAAGAGCCATTATGGCTTTGGCAAATAGTAAGTTCCTAGCCTGTATTGCACTATTCCAATTCCCAGTATGCTCAAAGAGAATCCCCAGGTATGGAAAAGTAGGGGTGTGCTGTAAAGGGATTGATCCAATAAACATAGTTTTTTTCCTTTTGTGGACATTACCACTACAGTTCATCACAAAGGTCTTGGTGCAATTAATTTGTAATTCAAGTTTGTCCATAAAAGTACTGAAGGACGTAATCATTGCCTGCATGGCTACAGGGGTTCTTGCCATAAGCACGGTATCATCTGCGTAAATAAGAGCTGGTAACCTGCGGGATGAGGCGTTAGGCATATCATTACACTCCCGTAGGAGAGTGTCCTCTAAATTATTAATATAAATAGAAAATAAAAATGGAGCAAGGACGCACCCTTGTCTAACACCCCTTCCGACTCTAAATTCCCTTGTGCATTCACCCCCCACGCCAAACCTAACCATTGCGCAGGCCCCATTATACAGTTCTTTAAAAAAAATCTTTAATATTTGCTTCAACTCCCAAACTGGTTAGAATAGTCCAAAGTTTACTATGATTTACGTAATCAAATGCAGAGGTAAGATCTAAAAAAGTTAGAAAAAGTCTACCTCCCTTGGCCGTTGTATATTTTTCTATCAATATTGATAGATTAAGTACTTGTTCAATAGTGCCAACTCCTTCTCGGAACCCATATTGAAGGTCACTTATGATATGGTGTTCCTCAGCCCATTTCTGAAGTCTGTCTAAAATGACTCTCCCAATAATCTTAATGGTAGAGTCAAGCAATGAGATGGGCCGGAAGCAGGCACATTTGGATCTGTCTCCTTTTTTAAAAATTGGTATAATAATTGATTGATACCATGTATCAGGTAATCCTGTGGAACTAGCAGCATTGAAGAATCTGGTGAGCAGCGGGGCCCAGAGACTAATGTTCTTCTTAAAAATGTCCACTGGTACGCCATCAGGACCTGGCGCCTTGCCCCCACGTCTGGACTTAATACCCTTAATTACCTCATCTAGGAGGAAATTAAGATAGAGCCCTTCTACGTGCTTTTTCTTAGCCGTTGGCCCTAGTGTTGAGTCGCCTATAGCTATTACTGGATTATAGAGAATTTCAAAATGCTTAACCCAGTCGTCTTCGTTTATAGCTATCTCCATTCGGGCCTGAGCTATCTTTAAAAAAGGGAGCATTGACTGCTTTCCAAAAAGCTGTCATATCCTTAAGTTCAGAGGCCTCCGCTATGGATGTCCAAGCTTTATCTTTTAGCAACTGTTTTTGAGTTTTTAGTGCGGTTTTGAACTCCTTCCGTAGGGTCCTTATCAGAGGCTGGTTTCTCACTCGCTGTCCCAAGGCCATTTTTAGTTGTTTAAGGGCCTTGGTACAGGCCGGTGAAAACCAGGCTCGTTTTTTCCTTGAGTCGTTATTAGCCTTCGCATTGACCCATAAACCGTTTTTTATACTGGCGATAATCTCTTTAAAATTAGCTAAAATTGCTACATCCTCGGTTTCCGGGTCTAAGCAGGCATCAAAGTATATACTGCAATCTTTAACCAGTTTACTTAGAAAAACCTCGGGGACCACCCTGGTCCATTTAACGGCATAACCATTTTGTCTATTTATGCCCACATCAATAGAAAAAGCTTCAGCTCTTTTATGCACAGTTAAATCAATGTCCAATAGTTCCATCCTTATCGGGAAATGATCGGGAAATGATCACTAAAGGGGACATTTAAGACATTATAATTGACAAAACATTCCCGATAACGTGATGAGATAAGGATAAAATCAATGGTTGACATCAGTCCTCTACCATTAAAGGTTGGAGTGAATGCAGTCTTGTTACAGCATAATTCATTTGCAAACCCTAGATCATAGAAAAAAAGAATCTCATTTAGGGCATCTCCTAAAATTGAATGCTCAAAATGAGATATATTAGTTTCCCTTTCCATAGACAGTCCACAATTTCCAGTTCCAGATCTATCACATAAAGAACAGGTAAAATCCCCACCCCAAATTACGGTGAACAATCTATTAGTACTATTAATGATGCTATTTAAACTGTTGTTGAGATTTTTAAGTACTGCCAGTGTATCAGCGGGGGAAATATTGTTATAGAAATTAACTGTTAGTATGGAGACAGAACTGTCAAAATGCAGACCAACAATGTGAAAAAAAATTGTATGAGAATATAGCTGCAATTTTTTATATAGGAGGCAATTTGAGATGTACATGCATAGTCATCCTTTTGCTCGACCATGTACTGAAGCTACGGCAGTTTTAAAACCACTCAGATGATATTCACCCTCAGTCCAAGTTTCCTGAAGACAAATTACATCACAGTTTTCAATAAAGAGTTTCCAATCTGGATTCTCTATTTTTGCTCTGAGACCGGCTCTATTCCAGAAAGTGATAGACCATTTTTTCCCAAAACTTTCAACTAATTTCCGACGAGTGCATGACCCACTATCTGTAGTAGTATGGGTTTCCTTGCCCATAGATATTTGATAGCACTTGTCTGTCACCCTATGTTCTTCCACAATGGTAACAGGTTTGTCACAACAAAAGTCATCACTAATACCTACGCTGCTCACTTTTGGGGTAAGTTCCCTAGACGTCACCATGCTTGTAATGTCCGTATTGGCCTTCCCTAAATCTGGATTACTAGCCTCAATTATCAATGGACTATTAGACGTATGACCGCTACGCGATTTCTCATTTAACCATAGTACAGGGAGTCACTCATTTTCATCCCAACCAGAGAAGGGATGAAAAAGGTTAGATAGTTGTATGTCCCAGTATTCCCTGGGATTTTCGGTATGAAAATTGTAATTATTAAATGATGATGGATGCAAATTAGGATTCATTGTTTGAGGAAAGGGGTTATCATTTTTGCAGTAGTATCTATGAACGGCCGGGTTCGGGATTAAATTTGGTCTACATGGTACGTAAGGTCTATGCATCTTTGATGGATAGTTTGTGGGCATATGGTTAAAAGAAGGAGTTTCAGTCTCACTGTAGTAGCTATGGACAGCCGGATCCCAGCATGTACCAGTTCTAGATGGTACATCATGTCCACGCTTCATAGGGGGGTGTTTGGGGTACCGCGTTGATCGATTATTTATTGGGTTCATCAAAGCTTCTGGGTAGAAGTAACTCAGGTTCCGCGTAGATATGCCCCCCTCACATCTCCCGGGGAACCAGTCACTAATGTATGTGACCAGTGTGTGATCTTTAAAATTAACTATGATCACGTCCCCTTCAATGTCCTTGGGGCGTAGACCCACCCAATTACATCGTCTAACTGAGACAATGTCTCTATTTAGGTGCGAAGGGAGCGGTCTATACTTACACAGCCAATGAATAACTTTGTTTTTAAGGCTGGAATTATATTCTATGCTGCCACCTGACAGAATCGGGACGCCAGTCAGGATAATAACATACTTTGATGATTCCGGTGGTAAATCTGCTATATTGCTGGTTTTAGTTCTTGCTGCGTGGACAGCCTTACTAGAGGAATCCTTATGCATATTATGTTTAGTAATTCCTACCTGGGCTTTTTCTTTAATTATTTTATCATTAACTGGAACAGTATTAATAGCCACTGATTCATTTGAATTAGCTGTAGTAGAAGTTTTGTTGGGTATGGGAATAGCAGTTTGTTGCCTAGATGGATTGTTGGTGAGCTGTTTAACCACGGGAGGCACGTAACTCGGGTTATTGGATTGTTGAGAATCTGTCAGACTTTTATTCAACAAGATCTGATCCATCTTCTCCCCTAACCTTTTAACTCTTTCGGTGAGCGGGAGTATTAGGGCTTTTAAGAGGCATTCAATGTCCTCTAATAGCCCTATATGGTTAGGGGCAATTTTTCAATTGACAGTACAGTGCCCTATTGGATCTACTTTCCCACCATCTTTAGTGATCTTATGTGGAGAATACATATTACTGGTAGCCATTGGGGGAAATCTTTCTCCCTTTCTAAGACCACTCTTTCTTCTCCTTTTCCTTGGTGGGAAACGAGAAATACTATTGATTCCCTTAATAGGAGGTTTTTTGGAATTCTTCCTTGATACGGTATCCGATTGCAAATCCGTACCTGGAGGTGGAATAGAAGGTTTCTTGAACTTTCTATCAAGTGAACTAACCAGTTGTAAATCAGTACCCAAAGGTGTAAACACAGGAGAGGGTATATTTACATTATGTAGGGGTGCTACATCATTTGGTAGAGGTGTACTTAGGTCAATTAAGGAATTGGATGTTTGGATAGGATCAGTAATGTTAGAATCAGGAATGGCTAAGATATCATCAGAGGGAAGTTGGGTGTCTTGAAATATTAATGGTATATTTTCTGTGCTGAATAAGTCAGCATCAGAATCTATATGTATCACTGGATCTAATAGATTACAAGAGTCAATCTTCTGTAAGACAGAAAGTGGTTGTTTCTTTAGGAGTTCGACAGAGAGACGACGCCCAGCTCGCCTCTCGGCCAGCGTGATCTCTCTGTCTACCTCACTTTTTACTCTAGCAAAATATTTGTCCAGTGGCCCAAGAATAGATGCCCCTATAGTACTAGGTAAGGGATCCAAATCAGAGGAAGGCATTTTAAGTTTGAAGTTGATAGGAATCCCCTCAGGTAACTAGGTTAACAACTAGAAACACCCCAATTAAACAAGGCAAGCAGAATATAATGTGACTGACAATACTTTAAAACAGAAAGAAGGCTGTATACGATGATAAGGGCTAATATCCCAGTCCCGGTAACCAGATGTCAGGGGGGTGGCCCAGCCAAGCCTACTCCGGCCTCTGACGGCCACAGACGGTGCCGCCCTTGTCCCGGGCTTCTCCCGGACGCTCCCGCGCTTCGGGATTAGCACTTGACTTATATCCGTGGGATGTAGGAGTGAGAGTTGGGCGTGGCTAGCAGGGAGAGCGGCCAGGTGACGTGAGGCACGGTTTGCCGGGGCTTCTGGAACTCGAAGTCCGGTTCCGAGTGCTCGCAGCCCTGCTGCACACAGTTCGCCCTCACAGTCAGCCCAAAATTCCCTCAAGGCAGGAAAAGCGGAGCGGGACCCGCGGAGCGGGACCCGCGGAGCGGGTACCGCAAGTTGTAGAAGTAAAAGCGGCTGGGAGAGCCCACAGCAACAGTCAGAAGTAAAAGCGGCTAGGAGAGCCCACAGCAACAGCCAACAAGGTCCGTAGGGTGTCCCACAGGATCCAGCACTGACAAGGTTTTTCTAGGTGAGAGTTGGGCGTGGCTAGCAGGGAGAGCGGCCAGGTGACGTGAGGCACGGTTTGCCGGGGCTTCTGGAACTCGAAGTCCGGTTCCGAGTGCTCGCAGCCCTGCTGCACACAGTTCGCCCTCACAGTCAGCCCAAAATTCCCTCAAGGCAGGAAAAGCGCAGCGGGACCCGCGGAGCGGGTACCGCAAGTTGTAGAAATAAAAGAGGCTAGGAGAGCCCACAGCAACAGCCAACAAGGTCCGTAGGGTGTCCCACAGGATCCAGCACTGACGAGGTTTTTCTAGGTGAGAGTTGGGCGTGGCTAGCAGGGAGAGCGGCCAGGTGACGTGAGGCACGGTTTGCCGGGGCTTCTGGAACTCGAGGTCCGGTTCCGAGTGCTCGCAGCCCTGCTGCACACAGTTCGCCCTCACAGTCAGCCCAAAATTCCCTAAAGGCAGGAAAAGCGCAGCGGGACCCGCGTAACGGGTACCGCAAGTTGTAGAAGTAAAAGCGGCTAGGAGAGCCAACAAGGTCCGTAGTGTTATCACTTTACATGTGTTCTGATCATATCTATATATTCAGTAATTTGTCTTCCTTTGGAATTGTCAAAGTCAAATGTTAAGTGACACCACTCCCTGTTTCTTTTTTTATACCTCATTTCTCTATTGATTTTTCATATACAATGAGCATATAACAGGGATGAAAGTTTATCGATTCAGCGGAGTCCAAGATACTGTGTAAACTAGAACTTGTGAGTCGACATTGAAAACAGGAAAAACAATAAATAAAATCACAGGTCCAGATAGAGCTGATGTGTCCCTGAAGTTCCTGCAGATGATCAGGGAAAGAGGATGAGGGTGAACATGAGGGGAAGGGACATGGGAACATGAGAGAAAAGTCAGGGTGCAAGGCCCCATGGTCGCCCCCCAAAAAACCAACTGAGGACCCGATTACGATGCGTTTAGGAACATAGGCCCAGATGCATGAAGCTGAATACCGAATCTGCCCCTTTGCGACCGGTATTTTTGCATTTAGGATGCATCATCCCAAATGCTAAATTTGCAATATAAGAAATCGCAAAATTGCGATTACTTAAATTGCTATTGCATTTAAGGAATCTCAAATTGAGATTCCTTAAATGCAATGCATGAAAGTTAAAAAAAATAGCGATATCGCTAATAGGGGTCGCAAATAGATAGATAGATAGTATAGATTATAGCTAGACTTGTCAGTGCCGTGCCTGGCTGTTCTCTGTGTAGGTATATCCGATAGCGCCAGGACGCCCCTTCGCTGGGGCAGCTGTGCGCTTTAGAAAACGTTTAACATAACATAACATAACATAACATTACCATGAAGTTGAACTTCATGGTAATTTGCAAAAACTTTGAAAAATGCACTAAAGTGCATTTTTCAAAGTTCCATTTTACACTTAGGGCATGTGTGTGTGCAAGATGTACCCATATGCAGATTTCAGGGGTGCAACAGGGTGTCCTTTTGACACCCTGGCACCCTAGAAATTGAAATCTCAATTTGCAATTCTCTAATTGAGAATCGCAAATTGAGATTGTCTTCCCATTCATTCCTATGGGCCTCTAGGCCCATGGGAATGAATGGGGAGGTATTCCTTAATTGCAACTCGCAATTTGCGATTCGCAATTAAGGAATTTTAAGAAATCGCAATTTTTTAAGCGAGTTCTTCATGCATAGCATTTTGCTATTCCTTATTAGCGAATCCTTATTTTTCGCTAATAAGGAATCGCAAAATGGATGCTTGATGCATCTGGGGGATAGGCTCCCATTGAAGTCAATGGGAGTCCAACCAAATCGCATCTGAAAGCATCCGGATGTATCATACTCGCTCTGTTGGACTCTCCCGATCCGATTTGGTTGGAAACCATTCCCAAACCCATTTGGTCGGGAAGCTTTCCACACCACATCAGAATCGGGCCCATAGTGTCCTTGAATATTTTCCACATCAGGATATAATGCAACATTGGGACAGTCTCAAGATCATAAGGGGGAGCACCCAGCATGTGTCGCAGGCTCTGCATGAGCTGTCGGTACTGTCAGTGATGCGATTGCGGCAGCCCATAATCACGCATGAGAGTAGCAAAGGGGGCCAACTCAACGTCCCCTACTATATCGTCAACAGACCGTATACCTCTTTTCCTCCACTATGTAATAGGAGTTCAGATCATACTTGGCCCCAAGCAGCTCCTTGAGAAGTGCAAGAGTCAGCAATGCGTTATACGTCTGAGCCAGGTGAAGCATGAGGTCAGTCAAACAATGTTGTTATGCCTCACAGTGGCACTGATAGGCAGCCAAATCGTTCATCGACCTTCCTGCCCTCTCACAGCACCTGTGCATAGGAGATGGACCCAGCGTTCTCCTCCAAGTACTGGCTCAGATATTGTCACTATCTGTGCTTGTCTTCAGGGGCTTTATACCATGCTGTGTACATACGTTAAAGGGCCTGAGGGATTTGCAACAATCGATGTTCATTGTCGAGTAGCAGAAGATCATAATCAGAGTTACTGTTTTGAGGATCAAGGCGTAAACGTTTACAATGGACGCAGGAGGTGAAAGTATAGTCCGCGTCCCTCGGGTGCGTCAATCACCATGGATCCATCAAGGCATGATCATCAATAATGTCAGAGAGGATGAACCGGTCTCGGGGCAGCCTGGTAGTATGGTTTCTGGACTTGTCAAGGTGCCATATTCAAGCACCCCCCTCATGAATACCCTGACTGTCCAAAGGAGAGCAGGAGTTTGGTCAGCCACCGGGGCATAGACAGAGCCCACACACAAAGACTCATTGAGAATCTGAACCTTGGCAAAATTATATATCTGCCAAGGGGGGTCCCGCCATGTCTGCAGTGTGCAAACCCCCCTAGATTTGTGAAATAAGATGTCCAACCCACTCTCCCCATGTTCCAAAGGAGTAGATGGATGTGGAAGGGTAGTCTGGATCCTGCTGGCATGCAGTACCGTACTCATCCAATCCCTTATGAATTCATCATATTCAATAGGTGACGGGTGTGTGTCCTGGAGCAATGCTTCATCAAGGCGGTGCATCTTCTGAAATGAGAGGATTTTCTGTCTCTTGATAAAATAGTGTGTACACTTGTAGAGGGGGGACGGGGAGCTTAAATAAGAAAAGAAAAAGGAATGTAGGAGGGTGAGGTCCAGTACCCTTGCTCCCAAAGTCAAATATGTTCACACAAATTGGGTAGAAAGTTCCTCAAAAATAGTAAACCCAAAATGTGGTTTACTCGTTCTAACTAGACAGAAAGAGACAGAAACAGAACAGTTGGCTAACTGTATCACTCCCAGGTAGGTTGGGGAAAGTTGTAGTGTAGTGTGAGTAATTATCCTTGGAAACCTAGTGCCCTCAGACAATCTTACGAGTGCCCTGAATCATCATCGGGCGTAGCTCCTCGTGTGGGTGGCGCTGCAGTCCCTCACGGGCCCCACAAGGGGGCTCTTTAGCGGAGTTCTTTTTAGGAGATGCCACAGTTGTGCATGTGGGTCTGGGGGCCTAGCAGGAATAGTGAGTGAGGGAAATTAAAATGGCCACACAGTACCCTCAAACCAGTTTTATTCAGGGGTCTGGGTGGTCAATTAAAATGGAGTGGACCCTGAAGTGTCCCTATATACAGTCAATAAAAAGGGGCGGTTTTGTAGCCAACCGCTACTCTCAGGGCTAGTGCTCAAGTGGGGAAAGAAATTAGGTCGACATGTTTCGCGCGTATAGTGGTCCCTAACGGATCCGATCGCGCTTCTTCAGGACCCAAAAAATGATAATAAACAAATTCAGTTTATTGTGGCAGGTGCCAGGCCTATTGCCCGTGGACCTGCTGTACCTTATTCTTCAAGGTGTACCAAGTATAGGCGCTGTAAGGTACTATTAATAGTAGTACCCTAACCCAACCTATGGAGAGAAAATATATACATATATAGTAAGCTGGGAGCAGACAGGTAATCAATTGTATAACCACATCTGTCAACAGATGACGGTGCCTTGCTTGTGGAAGTTAATGGTGTGATAACCAAGTTACTGTGGTTTATGTGTGAGCATGACTAAAAACCGTCAGCATGCATCCAGTGTGTGTAAAAGATGCACCAACAGGCGTGAGGACGCATCACACCACATGAGACACCCCTCGGAATTGGGATGTAAGGTGGCATTAGTTGACTAAGATAAACATGTACATACGGCCACGAACTTTGTGACTTAACGGTGACATAGACATAGTAATGAGACTCAATTCTGCCAATGCGGGTTTTTTTTATTATTCTAAAGTGATGTACAGGGAGTGAAAAGGTGTCTGTGTATTAACGTGAGAGGAATCGATGCACACTGTGAGGGATATAAGCTCATGTGAATGGTGTCCCTTCATGCCTATCTCGATCCAACAATCTGAGTGCGTGATATATTTCAAGCATCATCACGTACTCCCATAGAAACTCAGAGGTGAGTGCTGTAATCGTGACAGGAAAACCTTCGAAACACACACATAGCCTGTAACAGAGCCTACCCCGTCAGTGCTGGAACTGGGCCCCATTGACAACAGATTGCAGGTGAGTGAAGGGAGCCCTGTTGAGGAAAAAGGAGAGGCACAAGAAACGGACTCTGTGAGGCATGATTTACCGCGTTTTTTCTAATCAACTCAGTGCAACCGGCTCCAGATGTAAAAGCCGGTGCACGTGACTACTGCCCATAGTAAAGGTCGGGGTGTGTGTGGGGCGGGTAAAAGTACTTACATTTGTCTCCCTCTTCAGGTGCGTCTGTGACCTACCCTCTGCTCGTGCTGTGTCGGGAAGGAGCCTAGTTCACTTCCATCTTCCTATTTGTAGCAACCACGTCCGGGTCATTAACCTACGGCAGATGACGAGGGTTCGGAGAGAACCCTGTGTGTGGAAAATAAATGGAAATGACGTCATCCGCGTTGCAAACGTGGGGGCCATCTTAAGATGGGGTTTAAAAGGACTCTGTGTGTGTATTTTACGGGGCCTCCAAAGTATTGATACAAACATGTATGCCCTGCGTGTCATGGGTGGGATATTTGTAATGACTTATCACATGTCAGTGAAAATAGAGACCGTTATTGCATAATTGGTTAGAGTAGTTCAACCCACGGTATTTCCTCATTCAGGCCGTCCTTGTCACACTTTAAACTATAGACCCATCTTTGTTCATACCTGAACAAGGATTTCGTGGACCAGAGTGGATTGGAATCGATCACTATCCATTCAATGCTCGTGGCTGGATGTTTCTTCTCTGCAAAGTGGGCCAGCATCTTGGTGTTTGTCTTTCCTGTACATATCCGGCTTTCATGCTCTCCTATTCGTACCTTGACCTGGCGTGTCGTCATCCCAATGTACTTTTTCCCACATGGACACACGATCATGTAGATGCAATTATTGGTGTTGCAGTTGGTGTGTCTGGTTAGGCGCCATGGTGCTGTTAATCCTAGATCTATCTACCTCTTGCTGAGGGTGCAACAACAGTGCATCACTGACCCTGGTGGACCCCTGAGGCTAACCCCAGAACCTTAACTCCCACAGTTGATTAGTTACCTGAGAATTGTTAACCTGTTTTCCCTCCATAGGATAACATGGACACCTTTTCTCCAAAATGTTTCTAAGTGAGGAGTTTTGAAACCTAAAAATACTTTTTTAAATCGCACAAATAGCCAAAACGTGTTTACTTACCTGTTTCTAGGGAATGTCCCAGTGCTGAATCTAGGTATTCAGCACGGAGTTAGAAAAGTAACGTGAAAAGTAACTTACCTGCAATTTATTGTAGAAGTCCATTCATTTCAATGTACTGCTCCACATCACTGTGCACCACTAGAGAGCAGCAGAGAACTGAGGAGAACCACAGCAGTGTCACGGAAGCGATCAAAGCGGCAGCAGCTGCAGCGTCATACTACGGGGGACTACCGAGATAACAAAACCCCCGCAGCCTCAAACACACCTCGAGGAGGGGGTGTACTACAGTGCCACAGGGGGTTTGGTGGCCCGTGAGCTTGATTTGGCGGTTTTGCGGTTTGTGGCTTACGAGGCGGTCTGCGGAGCGGAGGAGAGCCTGCTGCAAACCTTGCCTCAGCCCGCCCCACCCCGCCTGAGCCAGCGAGCTGCAAACTCACTGCGGGACCTGCAGGGCCCGGCTGGTCCTGCTGTCCTTGGGGGTGCCTGCCCAGCCAGCACAGCGTCGGCGACCACCACCACCGGACTGGGTGAGCTGTGTTGTGCTGTGTGCGGTGAACAAAGCAGGGGGTATCAAGCGTTACCATCAGCCATTAAGCCATCAGCATCAAGCCCTGGGGAGGGCTGGGGGCATTGAGATTCGTGTGTGTCCCCCCCACCGTAGCAGATCCACTACTCTCAGGTCAGAGTGCAGAGTGCAGAGCAGGAAGGAGCGCTGAGCAAGGGGCGAGGAGCAAGGAGCGAGGAGCGAGGCGGTGAGGGGGAGCCGAGGGGAGCCGAGCGGAGCCAAGCCACGGGGGTAACTGGCAGTCGCTGGCAGCTGGGAGACAAGCTCAAACACCCACCTGCATGCCGCTGAAGCACGAACCCGCCCCTGCCCTCCTGTTCCTGGATGCATGAGACTCGTGATACTGCCTGGTATCAGCGCCGGTACACCCCCTTAACCAGCGCTTACTCGCTGGAAAGAAGGAGAAGGAGAAGGAGAAGGAGGAGACCATTGGTTCTGCATACCCGGTGAGCTCTTGTCTATCTGTCTGTCTATCTGTCCCACGGTATCCCCGCCTGCACCCCCAGTCCTTCACTTGCCGGGCTACAGGTCTGTGATGTGTCATTCTTTGTGCCAGGGAGAAAGAAGAATCTCTGTTCCCGGACTTAGTTCTCAGCCACTGTTAGCGAGGCGTGGGAGTTGTGTGAATGTGATCACGCCAGGAGCTGGAACAGGAAGGGGGGCTGGAGAGGGAGGGGTTGCGCCACAGGGCTACAGGGCTGCAAGGCGGGAGAGCGTAGCTGCCAATAGAGGCAGCTGCTAAGTAAGAGCCCGGGGAGGGACAGTAAGACAGCTTGATTAGGTTGAGTTGATCTGCGATCCTCCCCGTGAGCACCGCTTGCCTCTACTGAACCCTCCACTGTACCATCTCTGCACTCTCTCTGCGCTCACCCCCCAAATCAAATTCAACATCAGCTACCTGCTAGCAATCAGCGCCAACTATTCTCCAGTAGGCACTAATTCGCAATAGTCAGAGCACCATCTGGGAAAAAACAGGTAGCCTAAGCAGGAACCCCGCAGCTGATCCCATTTGACCTGCTTTGCCCTGCTTTTCTAACTCTAACAAAGCGCCAGCAACAAGACACAACAAGGACACAACAAGCCAAAAAAAGAAGGGAAGAGGGAAGAGGGAAGGGAAAAAGCAGGAAAAAGCAGAACAATGAGATCAGGAAGAATTAGACAAGATACCAAAACCAAAATCCAACACCAAACCTAAATCTAAACCACGGAAAAGGAAACTGGGGACATTGGACACAACATCTCCACTACATCCAAACAATTCGCAGGAAGACAGCCATTCCGCCTGCCACAAAATAAAAGAGGATACAACCCTCGCACTAGTGGAAATGCCAATACTAACAGTAAACCAAAATTCAACCTCAATTCAATTAACAAACAAAAACGCTCAAACCAAGTCCTCTGGTGCATCCCCTTGTCTAGTTACAGCCCTTCAGCAATCGCAGAGATCTACACAAACCTCATTACCTTCAGCATCAAAGCCAGCACCAACGGTTTCAGATAATCTAGTAATCATTGATGGAATGCCAGCTAAGAAAAGGACATGTTCCTACCAACCAAAGATTTACACTAAGTTCTCGTTCCTAAAAGATCCTGGGACAGCTATTTATTCCAAGATAGGAAACATAAGTGGACTCCACACATCGCTCTTACAAAGCGAATTCGACTGTAGCCGGACTTCTAGTGATCAAATAGTCGACTCCCGACTAGCCGATGTCCCCCACTCACCCAGAATTGACACTCACATAGCAGACCTAGACCCCAATAATGACAATAATTCAGAATGGCGTCCACTAGAAAAATTTCCATCACTGAATGGAGTATATCAAAGAAAGCTGAGCCTTTAGAGGCAGTAAATGATGCACACTCAATGGATCAGGGTGAGGCTCATCTTGGGAAGTTCAGCTCGCCCCCCATAGGAAATCAGGACGCATCAGTGAAAGTCAAGGTACTGATCCACAATGAGGACCAAAAGAAGACATAGCTTCTTCTCAACTACTTAGCAGTTCATTCAATTCAACGAAGGGAACTAGAGACCCACGACCAAAACCATTTACAGTAATTGAAGAGCAAGGAAGTGGCACTCAATCTCTTCCATTCTTAAACACATCCTTGTCCGAAATCAAGTCACTTCAATTAAACCTGTGTAACGCTCCTGAACAAACAGTCTCAAGCAACAAGTTAGCAACGTGAAATTCATCCCAACACCGTACCTTAATACCATACAATGATTCTCAATCAATCAAGAACTCCATAAATAATGACATGCCTTCCATAGCAGCACTGGAGTGGGAGGAACTAGTTGCTACTTATACCCTCAAACCATCGGAAGGGAAACCATTCATCGACGCATCTCCAACATTAAAGAGGAGTAGTAACCCAGGGAAGCCAGCCCCGAGTCTATATGGCTAACAATCTTGAACACCCTGCAACACTTGGCCACAGCCTTGGAATTTCAGTCTCATAAAATGGACCTGCAGCTTTCAGTTCTGCAGACAATGGGCGATTCCATCTCAGGAATCGACTGGAAAATTTCGGAACTGAACGGTCTGATAAGGAGGGATCAAGACGCCGTTTCTGCTGCTCAACTAGCACCATCACAATTACTACCCTGTGATCCAATCTTAGATAAACTATCATTCTTACCATCTATGTGAGGCGATTTGATATCCAACCTAAAATCGACAGTTCAACAAACAAGGATCCCACAAACCTCGCAAAAATGTAATATTGAATCAAACTCAACAAATATTCCAGGAAAGGAAGTATGTGAAGTTTAATTTCTCAAGAGATGAGAGATTAGTTTTACAAACCCTATCCAATCGGGATGATTTAATTGTCAAGCCCGCGGATAAAGGGGGAGGTATTATTATACAGAATAAAATTGACTATGACGATGAGGTCCTTCGGCAACTCAACAATCCAAACCACTATCAAAAACTTAGAGGGGATCCGACTATCAGAATACGGAAAGAAATATTATCACTGACAAGCCGTGGCTTTCAGGGACAATGGTTAAGCAAAAAAGAATTTGATTATATGAATAAGAGTGATTACATCATTCCTGCGTTTTATACGCTACCCAAAATACACAAACACAGCCAGTGTCCTCCTGGAAGACCAATTGTGTCTGGGTGCCAATCAATTCTGCAACCTTTAGCAGAATATGTGGACTTCTTTTTAAAGCCCTTTGTTCCACTTACAAGATCTTACACACAGGATAGTCGTGATGTTATTACTAAGTTGGAGGGTTATCCTTTTGATCCCCAGTCCGATATTCTGGTAACGATGGACATTGATAATCTGTATACTAGCATTCCTCAAAATGAAGCATTAATGATTATCCATAATGTCTTAGAAACCAGAACACGTCCTCATCAAGTTCCAACGGAATTAATAGTTGACTGTGCCAAGATTGCCTTAAATGAAAATTACTTCATCTTTGGCACAGATTTCTATGGCCAACTGAAAGGAGTAGCAATGGGCGCAATTTTTGCGCCCGACATAGCCAATCTTTATGTGGCGGCGTTTGAGGATGACGTAATATACAATAATAATCCTTTTGTGAACAACCTTCAACATTACCTGAGATACATCGATGATGTCTGTCTAATATGGAACGGTACAGCAGAAGAATTGGCGTTTTTTTTTGCATGGCTTAACCAGCAGAATGTCAACTTACACTTTACCATGGAGAGTGACAGGGAGGCTATTAGTTTCCTAGACCTGTCCATTTATAATGACAACAATACCCTGTCCATGCGTCTATACACGAAACCAACAGCAAGGAATACCCTCCTGAAATATGACAGCCATCACCCACGCAGTCTTCGGGATAATCTCCCTTTTGGACAGTTCTTGCGGCTACGCCGTAACTGTACCAAAAGGGAGGATTATTTCCACGAAGCAAAAATTTTACAATCTAAACTAGTGACACGTGCCTACACATACAGACTAGTTAAGAAAGCCATGAAACGTGCATGGTATTACGATCGTGATGCACTACTTACTAAGAAGTTGCCATCTGACTCTGATGCTAATGATGGAGTTCTGACATGTGTCATGACTTTTGGATCTGAATCCAATAAAATTAGATCGATCATTAAAAATAATTGGCACTTGATTAAAAAGGTGGAACCTCACTTGGCACAGCCTCGTTTTGCATTCAAGCGAGGTAGAAATTTAAGAGACTACCTTGTAAGGGCATACAAAGAACCACCATCAATAACATTACAGTCACAATGGGGCTTAAACCCTATTACCGGACATTACCCTTGTGGCAATTGTATTGCATGTGAAACTACAAAGGTGATGAAGAGTTGTCAACTGAATGGTAAGGAAGTGAAAATGTTTCACCATTCAAATTGCAACACAAGAAATGTCATTTACTGTATACAGTGTCCGTGTCCTTTGACATACATAGGAAAGACCACACAACAGGTTAAAAAACGTGTACTTCAGCATCAGTCGCGGATAAGGTGTAATGTGATTACTGCACCATTAGTTGAACATTACCATCAAATGTCACATCTGCCTAATAAAATGTTATGGTTTGTCATTGATGTTGTTAAATGCACTAAGCGACATCATAGTGTGGATCGGCTCCTTACCCTAAGGGAGAATAAATGTATTTGGACATATGATACTGTGGACTATGGGTTAAACTCCCTAATTGAATGGCATACGGTGGCTGTACTTTAATAA
This sequence comes from Lissotriton helveticus, assembly GCF_964261635.1. Classification (NCBI taxonomy): domain Eukaryota; kingdom Metazoa; phylum Chordata; class Amphibia; order Caudata; family Salamandridae; genus Lissotriton; species Lissotriton helveticus. The sequence continues at coordinate 1,640,155 of NW_027611674.1, forward strand.
GTTCTTAATTGAATGAACTTTGCTGTTGGATCCATTGATTATCCATTAAGAGTGGAGTTAGAGTATTATATTCATCTTATAATCTAGGTATGGATATGTAAACACTCCGTTCCAAGATGGCCGCCACGATGTTATTTCTAATGAGTTACATAAGGCTGTAGATTTAGCGCTTTTATGTTACAGCGCTAATGCTTCATCTGACGATAAGAGTGCACTTTATGGAGGACGCTTTAGTTTATATGGCAATCTTGAGGATGAAACTTGAATTTTAGACCTTTCTCTGAATAGCGCGATCGGCATGTGTGACGTCACGACGCGCGTAAGGTCAAAAGTTAAGTAACAAGTTTGGTGTAGGCTGCATTCCCTGACTAACGAGGCGAGAGGATAACGGACGACGGTGTTACTCACATTTGGTAAGTGGGAGCTCCGTTACATGTTCCGGTTGTATACAGATGCCAGGCAACATGGCTCTGGATGTGAAAGTGTGTTGGAGGTGTAAACATTAATTAGTTGTTTCCGTTTGTAGGTATTAGACGCCCCTGATTTATTCTAGCTGTGAGTACCCTTTATGGTGTTGGGTATTTTGGTGTTTGTTTCGACCAAGGCTTTCTAAACATAACAGGTCGACTAATTATGGTTGTATTTTTATATTCTTATATTAATACAGGGCTAAACAAATACAACCTTCTCTGATTGATTACAGCGTTTATATTGTGAGTATTGGGTCGAGGTGTTTTATAATTAATCATAGATGTTTTTGATTTGATGAGAATGATATATCTAAGGTGGAATTTCTTTTCTTCCATTTTTCCATTTTTAGATTTTTGGACAATATTTGTCCCAATAGGGTTAACCACTTGGCTGCTAATGACAAGGGTAACTCGTCATGGAGTTTCCATTGATTTCAATGGAAATTACATGGAGCTCCTAGTAAACCCCTTAGCATCCAAGTGGTTAAGAACATCCGGCTGGAGGTCCTTGGTAAGATTTAACTTTGAAAAGTCTGTAGGAGATTCAAATTTCACAGTACACTGGTGGTTTCATAATGGTGTTGGTGCTTGTTTTCTTCAGACACAGGGTTTTATTTTCCCTTGGGGTGAATAGACGATACCCATGATGCAAGGTGCATGTGACTGAATTTTGTATGTATTTATTTGTATATAGATTTGAGCAACAAGTCCTGATGATGGTCCTGTGGATTTGTTAAACCGACGTGGGACCGAAACGTCGACGCTTAACACCGCACAATTGTTATTTGTATCATTAATTTGTGCAGTTTTCAATGTATGAAATGTATTGAGACTAAAATTCCTCCTTACATGGTATTTTGTTTATCCATGTGATAAATACATAAGGTGTTTCATACTACCACAAATGACATTAGTTTTGAGAGTAGTATTGCTGTTGCCTTTTTATGTTTTGATATTGAGACTCGTCCTCAAAGAATAAATAACAGAAAATACTGTATCCTTGCATTTATTGAATAATGGTTCACTGCTGTGACCAATAATGAGGATAAATTGTGAACTTATGCCTTCCATAGCAGCACTGGAGTGGGAGGAACTAGTTGCTACTTATACCCTCAAACCATCGGAAGGGAAACCATTCATCGACGCATCTCCAACATTAAAGAGGAGTAGTAACCCAGGGAAGCCAGCCCCCGAGTCTATATGGCTAACAATCTTGAACACCCTGCAACACTTGGCCACAGCCTTGGAATTTCAGTCTCATAAAATGGACCTGCAGTTTTCAGTTCTGCAGACAATGGCCGATTCCATCTCAGGAATCGACTGGAAAATTTCGGAACTGAACGGTCTGATAAGGAGGGATCAAGACGCCGTTTCTGCTGCTCAACTAGCACCATCACAATTACTACCCTGTGATCCAATCTTAGATAAACTATCATTCTTACCATCTATGTGAGGCGATTTGATATCCGACCTAAAATCGACAGTTCAACAAACCAGGATCCCGCAAACCTCGGATCTACTTCTAGAGCGCCCAGTGGCGTCAGCAGCCTTGCGACGAGCAGCGGGCTGAGCAGAGCTCAGCAACTGCCCTGCCCTCAGTCCAAACACCATCATCCAGACCTACGGAAACAGAGCTAATGACCACTTCTGAGACTATACTTGAACCATCGCCAGCAGAGAAACACGCCTCTAATAGGATCCGCAGAAAGAAAAAAAGGAAAGGAAGAAATTAATTACTAACGGACGAAAGATTAAACACAATTGAAATACAATCAATCTCTTCTCCTTTACCAGCCACCTACAGCAGGTCACCAAATTACAAAGAACAATCGCCTCACAAGTGCAAGGTCGCTGAAAATACTTCACCAGAGTCCCCACCACATCGCGTAAAACTGACAGCTAGCGTCACTAAGAAACCCGTACCAAAAAACCCCAAAAAAACTCAAACAGAAACTCTTACAATTCAAACCAACTCAATTAGTACATAACGCTTCTAATGCTGAACCAACTCCAACCGAATGTGTTCCAACAACAGGAAGAGATGAAAACGCCATGGCTAACAATGGGGAGCCAACTCAGCAATCTGTACGCAAGTTAAAGACCAAAACCTGGGGATCAAGGATTGACCGCGATCAAAATGAACAACCAAATTATCTGGATATGGTACGCCCAAGTCACTCCCCTCAACCAACTCAACAGGGCTACGAGAGACCTCAAACCAACTCACCAAAACCAGAGCATGTGAATAGCCCAACATCAATTTTATTCATCCCTGAATATACATCTCGAGGTAGGGATGACATACTAAATAGGATCAATATACTAAGACTCCTACGTTCAGTGACCAACCTAGCAACTATCAGCTCAAACGACCTTATGCTAATAACGTTTCAACCAAATACTGAGCTCTATCGCTCAGACATAACAAAAGCAACGTGGCACTCACAAGAAATAGCACACAAAATTATGGAAGAAGGAGCAACATTCCAGCAATGGGGGATTGAACTCAGGCTCGAACAGCGACCACACTATCCGACACCTCTCTTACCATCGGCAAGACCCTCGGTTAAAAAAATCACTAACTCCATACTCAAGAGAGCAAGGAGCAGTTCGCCGAAGTTGCTACCACTAGACACAAAAAGTCCTCGGCCTGGGCAAAAACAAACTCAAGGTACCTATTTTTTGCCAAAAACCATCCATGACTGGAAATCAATACAACGTACATTCATTACAATGACTGTCGACAATTGACAAAAAAGGGAAGAATTCACCACCCATCCAGGCAAGCCCAGGGAACTCAGAATCTGCTCCTGGAATATCAACGGCTTAGCTAGTAAAAGCAACGACCCTGAGTTTCTTCAATACCTGAGTGCATTCGACCTTCTATTGCTCCAAGAAACGTGGGAAGAGAATGCATTCGAGCTCCAAGGGTTTACTACGTGCTGTTCTCCGGCAAACAAAAAAGCCATCTTTGGGCGAAGGTCAAGAGGCTTAATGTTCTTCGCCTCAATACCTACAATAGGCGAATTTGAGCTAATGGATTTCCACATAACTCCCCCAAGTGCTATGCAGGTGGTATAGATCCTGTTCCGGTTAAAAAAGCAGGTCAAGGGAGTAATCGTAATTAACACATACATCCACCCCAAGCAGAAACAAAAAGAGGTTGAAGATTTGAATGCAGCATGCGGCGTACAAACACAAGGCCCAACAAAAAAACAAATCAACAAAGCAATCAAAAAACTTACTACAATCTTTGGAGCAACTTAATTTAAGGGCCTTAAACGGTCGCTACGCTGAGGATGATCCACCACTCCAACAAACAATCTAATCTCGATTACATGTTTATATCTTTAAACATGTTTTTCTGGGTAAAAACCTTTAGAATTGGGACGAGCGACCTCAGTGACCACCTGCCTCTAGAAGCCAAATTAAGATCAAACTGTCAACTGGTAACAGCACCATTTATAGGCCCTGACACAGAAGTCACCTCCAACTTAAAGCAGCTATGGTGCAACGCCGGCAATATTGACTCCGTAAGCTGCAAAGCGAAAACCCTCTTCAATGAAATTGCTAGCTCCTCAACCAAGGTGTCGGATGTTTGGCAAAACTTTATTCATGCCATTAGAGAGAAAATGGAATAAATTATGCCTTATAGCCCACGTCGAAGGAAGGGAAATTCGAATAAACTAACTTCAACAATGAAAATACAAAAACGACTAATAAATCAAAAACTGAGGCAATTGCGGAAGGATCAGATCAACCAGTGCCTACAAAGTGATCTACGGGCAGCAAAAAGCCAACTCAAACGGTTGAAATGGGAAAGGCAGACACTAAGAAATGAAGACCTGTGGGTGAAACTCCTCTACGAAGGGAAACAGAAAAACAGGTCCAAGTTTTGGCAAATGATCAAAAGACTACAGAACCCTGATCACTTAGGTCAAAACTCAAATATCTCAGAGGAGGTATGGACAAATTACCTATCGACGCATTTTAATAATGACGACACCATGGAGGACGTCGCTATATACAATTCTTGTCCAAAAGCCATAAGTTCAATAACAAAAGGAAATTCGAACCGCACGGGCATAGAAATCAAGGGAAAGTGTGCCCACAGAGCCACTAGCTCAATAATATTTTCTGAACCCAATACGGATGAAGACCCTGCAAAGGCTATCAAGCTTGGCCCATCATACAAAATCCTGCCAGTAGACATCAAACGAAAAATATCGAGGGGGCGACCCTCTGGGGCACCAGGGCCGAATGGCATACCACCGATATTGTATAAAACAGAGATGGAGTTCTGGAGTGAATCATTGGCGCCAATATTTAATAATATTGAACACACTCAGACTCTCCTAGAGTCTTGGCACGGGTCATTCATCAGCCCGATTTAAAAACACGTTAGCAAGAAGCATCCCAGCAGCTACCGGCTCATTGCCCTACTAGACGTGGAGCCTAAATACTTCGCTGGAGTCATCATGGAGGAACTAACTTCATGGGTATCCGAAAACTCAATTATCCCAATTAATCAAACAGGTTTCTCCAAAGGCCAAGGGACCACAACCAACATCATGGCATTGTCCTTGCTGATGGGAGCAGCAAAAGAGATCAAGTCATCTTTATACCTCTCGTTTATCGACTATACCGTGGCATTCGACAATGTGGACCACAACAAACTATGGCAGAAACTGGACCACTGGGGAATACTGAAACGCCTACTAGAAGCACTAATAATGCTCAATTCAAAAACCTAGATCAAAATTAAACTTGGGGCAGGAACGCCATCAGGACAACAAAAGGGCTACAACTGGGGTGCGTATTAGCACCACTACTATTTAATCTTTTTCTAGCCGTCCTACCTTGGGTCCTCGACAAATGCCCTAACCACACACCCAAATTGGGGAAAATCGTCCTCTCTAACCACCTGTTTGCGGACAACCTGGTGCTGATAAGTCGGACACCAATGGGCCTCCAGCACCTCTTGAAGGTAACCCACACTTTTTCAGTAAGAAACTCCCTCCAAATTAACTTCAGTAAATCAAAGGTCATGGCCATGAATTACAGGAAAAAAGGAATCTCTGTTGGCATCTGAATGGAGAGCAGCTTGATCGGGTGACCTCTTATAAATATCTGGGAGTTATCCTGGACTCCAAAAACACGTCTAGGGCAAAACTTGACTCCTAACGAGGCAAGGCAACGACAATCTACCTGGCATTAAAATCATTAAAGGCCAAACTACCTAATCTCACCTTTAAACCTCTCCTTGAAATCTTGCGTACAAAACCACAGCCTACTCTCACAGACTAATTTGCATATAGCCAGGTTCTGAGCTGGGATGGGGCAGTGAGCTAAATAACGGTGATGGATGAAGCCCTGATCTTTGGACTGGGTAAGAGTGGTCTGCTTAATTCAGACACTCTGTTCATCACCACCCCCTTTTCTGAATCGTACTCTCACATACAGCAGTGAATCGCTCTACGGGAAGGATGCCGCATTACTAGACACAGTCATAGCCAACATATACAGGGCTCTTTTCAATATTCCAAAATACGTCTCTCCAGCCCAAATTCGACTAGAGTTTGGCATCCTCAAACAAACCCTAGAAAGGCAGAGTGTGTGCATAGCCAGCTGGCACAAGATCCGCATAGCAGAGACGGGCTCCTTAAGCTTCAGCGTATGGGAAGAGCTACTTCGGCACCGCAAATCCTCGCCTTGAGATAATAATAATAATAAAGGGGTCTTATCGTGCGCAAACTTAGCCCAGTGGGCGTCAAGGCGCCTAATTACAGAACCAGCTCATAGCAAAGACCCTGCGGTTCAGCCTGTGTAGGCCCTTGAAAAGCACCACGTTTTTAAGGCCTTTTTAAACAACACTAGAGAGGGTAGAGTCTTGATCTCCATAGGCAAGATGTTCCAGAGCTGGGGGGCAGCGACAGAGAAGGCCCTGGCTCCCCATCTGGTGAGCTTGAAACGAGGGACAACAAGCTGGAATAGTCCCGAAGAGCGAAGACACCTTGTAGGATGGTAGCGGGTAAGCAGGGAGCTGATAGTGCCTTTAGGTCCATCCTCGAGAGCTCTGTAGGTCAGACACAGAATTTTAAAATAAATTCTGTGCTGGATAGGCAGCCAATGAAGGTCTCTCCTCGCAGTAGTAGCAGAAGAAGCCCCAGAGAGGTCTAGGACAAAACGTGCAGCAGCATTCTGCACGATTTGCAGCCGATGTATGAGGCCCTTGTTGGACTCCATGTAGAGAGAGTTGCAATAATCTAACCTGGAACCAACAAGGGCGACTGCAATCTCCTGATCACGCCCCAACAGGTTGCAACAGTCCGATTCACCTGAAGAGACATCGAGAGTGAAGTATCAAACACCACACCCAGATTTCTGGCAGATTGAGAGGGAGTGGGGCAGGTGCCAAGAGAGGAAGGCCACCACTCACTCGACCAGACATCTTGGTCCTTCCCAAAGACCAAGACCTCAGTCTTGTCGCCATTTAGCTTCAGGGAGTTGATAACCATCCAGTCTGCAACATGTTGCATACAGGACCTGAAGCTAGAGGCAGATGTTATGACAGAGGACTGAGTGAGTGACACCATAATCTGGGTGTCATCGGCGTATGATACCACCTCCATCCCCTGCGATCTTACAAGCCTAGCAAGGGGGGCCACGTAGATGTTGAACAGGGTCGGACTTAATGCCGACCCCTGTGGCACCCCACATTGCAAAGACTTCGCTGGGGAGAGGTGGTTACCGAGCATCACTCTCTGTTCCCTATCAAGGAGAAAGGAGTCGAGGATGCTCAGGGCCGAACCAGTGACACCTGCCTCCCTAAGCCGAGATGTTAAAATGGCAGGAGACAAGGTGTCAAATGCGGCCGTGAGGTCCAATAGCACTAGAACAGTAGTTTGTCCAGCATCAACCTTGCGTCGGATGTTATCGACTACAAAGGTGAGAGCAGATTCTGTGCTATGATGTTTTCGAAATCCATGTTGGGTGATGTCTAGATACTCAGAGGCCTCAAGAAAAGAAGATAAATGGCGATTCAAATGTGCTTCCAGAATTTTCGCAGGTGCGGGGAGCAAGGAAATGGGTCTAACATTTTTCAGGAGGCCGGGGTCAAGTGAAGGCTTCTTGAGGAGCGGCTTCACGATGGCCTTCTTCCATACCGATGGAAAAGAGCCTTGGGCAATCGCCTTATTCATCACCTCAAGCAAGGAGGGAAGGAGACTGCTCCTACACTCTTTTAGCTTTTTAAGAGGCAATGAGTCCAATGGAGAGGAGGATTTCATCCTGTCGAGAAGAAGATTCAATCCTTCCAGAGACAGAGATGGGAAATCCGAAAGAAGGCTAGAAGGGGCTATATCCAGTGACTCAAGAGAGCTTATGCCTGAAAGAATATTTTCGCCCAAGGAGAGACGTTGTACTTCTAAAGAAGTATGAATGTCAAAAAAAATTTTTTGAAAAAAGTCTGCAATGTCGTCACAGAGTCGTTGAGAACTAACTACGGGAACTGGAAGTTGAAGGGAGCATAGCGAATCCGCAATTTTAAAAAGCTCCCTAGAGGAAGTGAGTGAGCTAGTAAGATTGGAAAAGTATTCCTGCTTCTCCATTATCACTTTCTGCTTATACTCCCGTAGAGCAGACTTATGAGCCTCCCGGTCCTTAGGATCCCAAGATTTCCTCCACCTCCTCTCACTGCTTCTGCAACCCTGTCTTAATAATCTAAGATGGTCCGAAAACCATGGTGCTGATGGTTTACGTCGGGCTGCATATCGCAGGGATGCTGGAGCAAGTTTTTCTACTGCATTGGTGATGGAATCCTTCAGATCTTGGGCTGCTTCGTCCGCGTCTTTTGGGAAGAGAGCCTCAGGTGAAGGAACAAAAGGGGCAAGGGCCTCATCTGTGAGGTTTCTAAGATTTCTTCTAGAAACGAAAGGGGTAGTCCCCTTCTTAGTGGAATAAGAAGTGGAGAAGGCTAGATGAAGAGGAACTGCAAAATGATCTGTCCAGACCAACGGCAGAGGTGAGCCGCTGGAAAGTCTCAGATCATTAGAAAATACCCCGTCAAGGATGTGACCTGCCGTATGAGTGGAACTGGTAACAAGCTGAACAAGATCACATGCTCCTAGAGATTCGACTAATGATAAAGTGTCCCTAGAATCGACCTCATCGAGATGGAAATTGAGGTCGCCCAAAATGGTGAAGCAAGGCTTTCCAAAATAGGGTTCGAGAATTCTCAGTATTTCCGAGGCAAAGTTAGCTCTATGACCAGGCGGCCTATAGATCAATATCCCCGTGAAAGAGACCGATGGAGCACATGTAATACAGAAGTATAAGGCTTCAAAACGATCTTGAGGCGAGGAAAGTGGGTTAACCGTACATTTAAAGGAGGATTTAAAAAGGATGGCAATACCTCCTCCTCTACGTTTAGGTCTATCGAGCCTATGTAGAGAATAGCCCTCTGGGATAGCTAAAAGAAGGTCATGACCGGAGGAGTCAGTAGCCCAGGTCTCTGTAATGAAGACCCAGTCCGGCTGTCTCTCGTCAACAAAGTCGTGGAAGGCTAGGTTATGTTTAATTAGCGAACGCACATTTAATAGAAACCCATTTTTGTACGAGATGGTGGACATTGAAGAGGAAGGACAGAGACTAATAGGGCAGGAGACGAAAGGATGGAAGGAGGAAGAACAAGACATACAGCAGCGAGACTGTAGTAGCCCTAGCGGTGTGAAACAATGTAGACAAGGGCATGCGGGAGGTCTGAGAGCCAGAAGCGCAGATGGAGCATAGCGCCTAATTGTCTTACCAGATAGCAAGGGTGCAGAAACCAGGTCCAGCCCGGCCAGCAGCCCGTCCTCAGCGCGGACGGGCGCAGACGGGCTGAACTCTGGCGTAATTCCGGTGTCAGTCTGGCGTCCCCGCAGCGCGTCACCGCTGCGCGTTAGCATGGCTGTAAGATATGCACTGCTCGCCTCCTAGAGAGAGGACTAGAGCGTGCAAGCTACCCCCCAAGCAAAGATGGCCGCCAACGAGACGTGGACGCAGGACCCGCAAAGTGCGGTGATATAGCCAATTAAAGTGCGGGAGAGGGGGCAGAGATGCGAGTATGCGTGGCCGGCAGTTTTAAAAACAAGGGAAAAGCTAAAACTAGCAATTTAACAAAATGACCAAAAACGGGAGTTTTTAAAATCTCAAATAGCTGCTGGCAAGGTCGCGCTGTGAGAAGAGCGCTGCTGGTAATGCGCTCGGCTGTAAGGAGCGATCTGACGTGATTTGCCTCAATTTATGCACTGCTCGCCTCCTAGAGAGAGGACTAGAGCGTGCAAGCTACCACCCAAGCAAAGATGGCCGCCAACGAGACGTGGACGCAGGACCCGCAAAGTGCGGTGATACAGCCAATTAAAGTGCGGGAGAGGGGCAGAGATGCGAGTATGCGTGGCCGGCAGTTTTAAAAACAAGGGAAAAGCTAAAACTAGCAATTTAACAAAATGACCAAAAACTGGAGTTTTTAAAATCTCAAATAGCTGCTGGCAAGGTCGCGCTGCGAGAAGAGCGCTGCTGGTAATGCGCTCGGCTGTAAGACTACCTATTTGAATCACTTCAAGTTCTTGGCCTGACCGACATCTGGGAAACATCAATAGACCTTTTGTTCTTAAAGAAAATCGCCAAAAAATCGGCGCGTATTGTCTCTGTGATCGAAGACAAGCATGATCTAGCAAACAGGGCGAACGGCTGGATAACGTTGGGTGACTATGGGAAAATATAACCGCAAGCATACCTTAACACTGGTATGAAAAGGGAACTCAAAGAAAAGCTGCTAAAACTTTGCCTAGGGGTGATCCCCATACTCCCCCACCTTGGGAAATAAAATAACTTTCTTTCCCGCCAAGGAGAACATTGTCCATGTAATCTGCATCTGTCCTAGACTAAAGGACCTGAGGCATAACTTTTTACAACTATTCTTTAAACTACATGCCGTTCGGTCCTGCAGGCAGGCAGTCAAACTGTGTTTTAACACCAATAACACTAAATTGAACTGCCAGGTCGTGAGGTTCTTTGATTCGACAAAGAAAAGACTAAACAGTGCTTGACGAAAATTACACAGCTCCGAGGATAAGCACGAACTGATCTCAATTAATTCTTCTTTTTTAATCTAATTTAACTTGATATGCCTAAGTACATACTTCTTTTAAAATATATATATTGGTGTTTTTACAATTTTGTAAAGGTTTTAAATAACCATGTACAAATAATAAACTTTACCTTACCTTACCTGCTCCAAAAAGTTTCCACGTGTGGACTTTTGAAAACTGAAAATATTCTTTACAAATCATGCGAATAACCAAAACGTAATTACTTACCTGTTTCTAGGAAATGTACCAGTGCTAAATCTAGGTATACAGCACTGAGTTAGAAAAGTAACGTAAAAGGTAACTTACCTGCAATTTACTGAAAAAGCCTATTCATTTCAATGTACTGTATTTGCTAAGTGTTGCATACTACTGCTCCCCTGTAAATCAAACAAAGTAAAATGTCTACTGCCTACTTGAACTGTGTTCATACAAGTACATTATTACTGCTAAGTATTTTTATGCTTACCTGTGCCAGGCTTGCTTAGTTCTAGAAATAAAACAACAATATATGTTTGTATACAAAAACAATTGGCCTAGAGTTCAGTTCTTGAGTGTGTGAATACATTTGCTGACTGAGTGTGTACATCAAATGCTTAACACTGTCCTCTGATACTGCCTTACTGCTCGACCAAGCTACCACTTTAGAGAGTAAGTTTCTATCTAACTTTTAACTCTGCCTACCTCTGGAGACCCTTGGACTCTATACACACTGTACCTCACTTTGGTGCAGTATACAGAGCCAGTTTCTTACACTACCTCACTATATGTCTCTCCCAATTTGCATGTGATGTTGTTGTCCAGTGGAGAGAGCAAGTTACTTCTGGTAAACTTTTGCAACGCTGGAGTTACACACCTGGATGAGGGCTATATAACTCTGCTGGGGTCTGTACTTCAGGATAGCATCTTGAAGGGTCAGAGTTATCACTACATTTTTCTAACAGGGGATTTTAACACTCATGTGTGGGGACATCAGGCAAGGAGGAGTGGAAGCTATGGGCTGTGCGCGACAAGCAGGCTTACACATGGAACATACTCCCCAGGGTATTGAGCTTAACTCCATTTTGCTTGCATTTGATCTAACATCTGTAATGAATAAGCTGCCTCCGGGGAAAACAGACATTACTCCCACCTTTATTGGGAGAGGGTATGAGACCTTTATTGATTTCACCTTTGTATCAACCCCCTTTTACTCTCTGGTTACCGATTTTTCTGTGCAGGCGAGTGAATGCAGTGACTACAACCCCATTCTTAACAGGCTGGACCCGAACACTCGGACATACCAAGGTGAGCGGGGGGGCTGGTGTCCCCCTTAAAGCAGTGGAAGCGGGAAGAAGGGTAACATGGGAGTGTATTGTCCCAGAGCTACTCCACGAGTACCTTTTAACTCAGTGTTGCAGCGAGTTTACCACCTGTCTCGACGATGAGGCAAGTGCTCCAGACATCATGGGTGCATTTGGATCCATGTCTACTGTCATAAGGAAGTTACTACGGGACCCGGGTAGTGGCCGTTAGCAACCAGGTCCACGATGGTTTGACTCGGTGTGCTCCCAGGCTTCCATGAACCTGAGACAGGCCTTGGGTGTTAAGCCCCGAGACAAAGGCCTACAAAGAGCATATAGGGCTGCTCTAGCAACTCGCAAGTCTGCCCTGAAGGAGGAGGCCTAGAACGATTTAGTGAAGGCTTGTAAACCGCATAATAGCTCAAAGTTCTGGGGCATTATTAACAGCCCATTTCTATCTGGAAATAATGCTAATTTACTGGATGCCCAAATCACAGAGGACGATTGGGTACATCATTTCGGGGGTATCTTCCAGTTGGATACCCCTCCAATTGAGGGGCAGGAAAGGGTGGAAGGCAAGTCGGAACTTATTTTCACCACGCAAGAGGTGAGTGCCGGTATTCTGGGTCTATCTAAAAACAAGGCCCCAGCGCCAGATGGGATCCCACCAGATCTCTACATCGCCCACTTAAAAACCTGGGTGCCTGTCCTCACAGCTGTCATCAATACTGCAGTCCAGATTTGCCCCACAGATTCTTGGGCTTTATCGATTATAGTCCCGGCATTTAAAAAGGGATAACGGGACAGTACCTATTGTTATAAGCCCATTGTATCATGGGTTGAGGAAAACAACTTTTTATCCGATATCCAATACGGCTTTCGCCCAGGTCGTTCCACTGTGGAAGAGCGTTTAAACCTGTACATGGTTCTGAACAAATATACTGTGGCTCGTTCCAGCCCCATATACCTAGCCTTCATGGACCTGTCCTCAGCATTCGACTGGGTCAATAGGTCCAAGCTGTGGCAGTTGATGTCCTCCATTGGCATTGACAGTAACATCATTTTATTTCTGAGGGATCTTCACCGTGATAATAATCACTAGGGAAATCATTTACAGGGTAGCATGAAATCCCTCACAATAACTCTAGGAGTTACAGTCCACACAATGTACATGCGTTGTTACCCCTAATTCCAACTTTACATGTACCCCCAATCACCTGCCCAAACCTCTCCCTGCTGATGCCAATGTCGTACTCTGTCAACCCGCAGACCATATTTTTGGCCCTTTGAAACTACCCATACAATAAAAATGCTGCAGTTGTAAATACATATCAACTACCATTTGTTGTGTTTGAAACATTTTATTGAATAATAAAACCTAATAAACATAAGCTGATTATTAAAGCAAAACAAAACATCAGTTGCCATACACATAAGAGACAAAAGTTGTACATAAAAAATAAACATACTGTAACACAGCAAAGTTATGTAGTGCACAATTCTTAATTTCGGGCAATCTTTAAAGTTCAACAATAGAAACATTCATAAAGAACAGGAAAGGAAAGAAAGAAGGTGGGATACAGTGGTTTCATTAATGTAATGCTTCCTACATATAGAAAAACAAATACTAATTATTTTCCTTAAGCAATAAAGTCCTCACATTAAAATACTAAGAGAAATATATTGAACAATGAACATTTCATGTGTAATTAGAATTCAATTTGAATATTTTAACCAACTCAGCATTATTTTTTTTTTCAGAACCAAATTTTTATTGACATTTGAAATACGATTCCGAGACATCCACAGTACTCCGAACACCGGAGGAGCTGTGAGCATGTAATCAAGAAGCAAAATATAGCAATCAGTACAATAAGCAGGATAAGGCATTAACTTTGAACTACCCCCACCCCCCCCAACCCACCCTAGCCCTGGTCACGATGATCACCTGGAACTAAGCTAATCAGTCTATACAATATCGGTATTACACTCTCATCCTCTCAGAACAATCGGTCTTCAGTTGCATCTTGCCGCGGCGGCGGCTGCAGCCACAGCCCCCTGTATTCCGCCCACCGCTTCCAAATTTTATAGTGCTTTCTGGGGCAGCCGCGGGCCTCAAACACTGGACGTTCCAGTCCCATATATTGGTCCAAGCCCCTTTTCCATACCTCAATCGGGGGAGCCCTACTCCTCAGCATTATTTGACTCATGATTACAACCTCAATGATTCCTGGAAAGGAACCGCCTCATGGAGTTAAAAATCACATCTTTTCCAAAAATAGGATTACAATGATAAACTTGAATTTCAATTCAATTTAATGATTTAGGTCTTTTTGGAGATTAACAATTTTAAATAAATTTTAAATCAAGCGCACGATTACCAAAAAGGCATCCTGGCTCTATTGTCATTTGAAAACCTGACAGTACGGGATATAAAATACCTAAACATTTGCCTAGCAGTTAGATGAGAGCATTAAACTATGGGCTGAAAAGAAAAGTCTTAAGTTCCTTCCTGAACTTCAATAGTTGAGGCTGACCTCAAATGATTGGATAGAGTTCCACCATCTGGAGGTGGAGTAGCAGAAACGTCTTCCTCCCCAATGGACACTTTTTATTCTGGGCACACATATCTGCCTAGTATTGCTGGACCATAGAGTTCGAGAAGTGGAATATAATTTGAACATCTTGTAGGAAGTGAGGGTCAACCTGATGCATTGCCTTATGGGCACAGCATGAGGGCCAATCTGATGCAGTGCCTTATGGGCACAGCATAAGGCTTTGAATGTAATTCTTTCCTTAATAGGCAGCCGATGGAGGTCTTAAATGGCTTTAAAGGCTGAGCAGAATTTGGGGAGGTTCTTCAGCACTCTTGCTGCCACATTTTGGACGGTTTGCAACTTATTAAGAAGACAACTGGGAGTCCATATAAAGTTCAATAAAATTTTCCCTTTTAGATACGACAACAGCCAGGATAACACTTTTCCTAAGCTCCATGGGAAGGAAGGGCAAGATTTTCTTTGAATGTTTTAACATAAGGAAACAGGAAGAGGTTACCTGATTGGAGTGGTCAATAAAAGTGAGGTTTGAGTCAAAGACGACTACCCAAATTTCTAGCCTTCTGGACTGGGAGTGGAAGGGGCTCGAGAATGTGTGGCCACCAAAAGGAGCTCCAGATGGAGGAATACTTACCAAATAGCACTAACTCTGTTTTTTCTGTATCCAATTTTAAGAAAGTCTTCTGCATCCAATTAGCAATGCTAGTCATACTTGTTCTAAAATCTTTTGCCACTTTTTCAGGTTCTGCAGTAACCAATACCACTATTTGGGTATCATTGGCATAAAAGAATGCAGAGAACCAACAGGATCGAACTAGTTCAATTAATGGAGTGCTGTAGGCGTTAGACTAAGTCAGACTTATTGAAGATCCCCGAGACCCCACAAGGAAGTGAAAATGGGGCAGAGGTAAAATCTTCCAAAGGTACCAATTGCTCTCTGTTTGACAAAAACAACCTGGTCAGTTTGAGAGCAGTTTCTTAGATGCTTATACTTACTAAACGGCTTACCAAATAGAAATGGTTAACTGTATCAAATGTGGCTGAAAGATCCAATAGGATCAAGGCCGTTTAATCTCCTCTATCCATAATGGATCTGATCTCTTCAGTCACTGCCGATATGGTTGACTCTGTACAGTAGTAGGGTCTAAAACCATGTTGAACAGGATCCATACAGTCCGTATTTTTGAAGAAGGCGGTGATCTCCTGATTCATGGCCTTTTCTAATATTTCATCGGGAAGAGAAAAGACCAATTTGGATCTGTAGTACTTTACATCTGAGGGATCAAGGGGGGGGGGGGGGGGAGTCTTTAGAAGCGGCAAAATCGATGCCTTTTTCCAAGGATCTGGAAAAAAGACAGATCCTGCCACCCCCACCCAAACTGACCCCTACCCTACCATTGTATGGGCAAATTGGAGAGGCGCCGATCTACCGTCCTGATGAGACTACGGTAATTAACTGGAAGGGTCGAAACATTGACTATACAGGGACTATTTCATATATATTATGTCTTCTAAGAATCGCCTTTGCTTAACTTGTATTGTA
Source organism: Lissotriton helveticus (assembly GCF_964261635.1). NCBI lineage: Eukaryota > Metazoa > Chordata > Amphibia > Caudata > Salamandridae > Lissotriton > Lissotriton helveticus. Next base: position 1,656,136 of record NW_027611674.1, read on the forward strand.
CAAAAGTATTTACAGCCCTGTTTTTGTGTACAAAATGTGGATCGGACTGTTTTATCATCATATCACTTTCATCTTGAGCACTGTGCAGTCATCACTCAACGATTTATATATACCCTTGCTGCTGAGAATACAATTAGAATTTTGGAAATGAAAAGACTTCATCTGAATTCTAATCATGATAAAAATGGTGAATTAATATCTGCCCAGGGCCTGCATATGTGATACAGACCTGTGAGATAATGAAATCATAGACCTCTGTAGTTGTTCACAGAGCGAATGGAAAGTGCTTATAGGAGTCTCTGCTTGTCACTTCTGGAGCAGAATGATGTCGACACTGAGTTGGATGTTGTCTCCTACTTTGCTTTAAAGTTGGAGGACCCAGTCTGGCGTGTGGGGGATATTCACAAGGTGAGGAATCTGCAGGTAAAGGAGTATCCACCAGAAAGAGCGTTACCGAAGGCAAGTAAATGGTTTGTTATGTTTTCATGGTGTCGTATATTATCTCATTCTGGGTGGTGAACTCTGCTCGCGGAGTTTTCCGCGGAGCTCGCATAGTTCCTAAAAACTCCGGTCCATGGAGCCTAACGAGGTTTTTACTACGCTCGAGCTCTTCAACGTCATGTGCCGGATCGGGGAAAATCCACATCCTGATGAGATTTTAACTTGCTCGCACCCGCCATGGTCTAGTTGGCGAGCAAAATCAACCTCCTGGGGCTATTTCTCAAAGCGGGTGGTTGGATTTTTCAATGCGAGTGGTCGTGGCAGGTCACAACCACTCGCGTTGAGAAACCTTCCTTCACATTGACAAAGCTGCTGCTCGAGTAGAAGCAGCTGCTACCTCTTGCGCTGCACATGGTGCCATTCGCGATTATTTTTACAGGGCGGGACAAACACCAGGAGATCAAAATCACCACAAACGGCATGACTCTTACCCACTCCGCTGCTCGCTGAACTCCGCGTACACCGGCAGAGTTTTTTTATCACTTTGCAGAGTTCCTCATTGAGGAACTCTGCATAGGCTTAATCTTATCGTGAAAATATAGATATCAGTCATATGTTAAGAAACAAGGGTGAGTAGAAACCTTTTGGGTGGAGTAAAATTTAAGACATTATTATTGTGATTTGTTTGGCAATCAGTTGATTTTTGCAACCACTAACACTACTTTGTCTAAAGTAAAGACCTTGAGAGTTTTGTAACTTTCAGATACTCAAATTGTGAATTCTGTTGCAATTAAAAATATTTCCAGGCCTGAAATTTCTTTGGAGGTTGCATGCGGGCAGCCTAAATTATCCTGCAAGAGTTTCTTGATGAATCCTATTGCAACTACAATATGTGCTCTCTCATGTAAAGTCAGATTGTTAGAAGCTTTTCTGCAACTCAAGATACGCCTTACTTTTTACCTCATGTGGATGTATTTCTCATGTTTAGTGAGATCTCCTTTCTGAGTAAAACGTTTCTGGCTTTCCCCTCCTGTATAAGGCTTTAGTCCAGTGTGAATTCTCTCATGTGAAGTGACATTGTATTCAAGACTAAACCTTATCTGACATTCAGAAAACACATAAGGCTTTTATTCCCCCGTGTGAGTTTGCTCATGTCAAGTGAGAAGTAATTTGTAACCAATACTTTGCTTGCATTTCGAGCACTCATAAGGTTTTACCCCAGAGTGGGATCTCTCATGAAGCATAACTCTGTATTTCAGATTCAAGCTTTTATGGCATAAGGATTTTCTCCAGTGTCAATTTTCTCATGGTGAGATAGCGTTTTTCTCTGCAGCTTTTCTGGCATTCAGAGCACTCATAAGGGGGCCGATTCTGATCCTGGATTTTTATTTTCCATACAAATAGGATTTGTATTTTTTTCCATACAAATTGTAAAAGTCCCTTCCAACCCGTGTAGTACCATTTGTCCGGGAAAAATACATACAGATCGGCCCGATCCTTACAAATCGGATAGGGAACAGTTGTACTACACGGACTTGTAAAAAAGACCATACAATTTGTAAAAAGGCTGTCCAACCCGTCAAGTACGATTCGTACCGGGTTGTCAGCATACGATTTGTATGGATAATGGCCTGTATACGGGGAATGACTCGTACCGGGCAACGAAGCCAACCCATATACGCCTCGTACCCTGGTATGACTCGTTCTGGGGGTATGACTCATACCGGGGTACGGGTCGTATAGGGGTATGAGGCGTACAGGGGTCCCCCCACATAAGAGGCGTGTGTATGGTGCGTACCCGAACATCGCGCATGTACGCACCGTACGTATGCGATTTTGGGGTATGGTGCGTACATATGCGATTTTGGGGTACGGTGCGTACATACGTGATTTTGGGGTACGGTGCGTACATACACGATTTTAGGGTACATACACGATTTTGGGGTACGGTGCGTACATACTCGATTTTGGGGTATGGTGCATACAGATGCGATTTTGGGGTACACGCGATTTTGGGGTACGGTGCGTACATACGTGATTTTGGGGTACAGTGCGAACATATACGATTTTGGGGTACATACGCGATTTTGGGGTACGGTACGTACATACGCAATTTTGGGGTACGGCGCGTACTAACGGGATTTTGGGGTACGGTGGGTACATACACGATTTGGGGGTACATATGTGATTTTGGGGTACGGTACGTACATGCACGATTTTGGGGTACGGTGCGTACATACGCGATTTTGGGTTACGGTGCTTGTACGGTGCGTACACGACCAGTACCCCTCCATCGCGTATGTACGCACCGTACCCCACTTTCCGTGTCATCCGTACGCACCGTACATACACACCGTACCCCTGTATTCATGGGGTGTATGACGCGTACATGAGGGGGTCTGTCTCGTACTGTTTTCGGGGCGTACAAGGTTTTTCCGGCACTTTTTGCTCTTGTAAAAAAATTAGCCGTACGGAGTGCCGTTTGTACGAATCGTACTTGCCGGGTTGTAAACTGCTGCCGGGAATACATGGGAACGCCGCGTACAGAGCAATCCGAATCGGAATCGCTTGTATATACGAGTTGTATGTTTTTTTTACAATTTGTATGGAGTGCGTCTATTTGTACGGATCGTACTTCCTAGGTTGTAGGGGCCTCCTTACAAGTACGAGTTGTATGGGGAAAACGCTCCATACCACGATTTGTACAGCGTTTTTTCAGGATCGGAATCGGCCTCAAGGTTTTCCATCAGTATGGAGTCGCTTATGGTTAGTGAGGCTGTGCCTATCAAATAGGAATTTCTGGCATTCACAGCATTGGTAATGTTTTACCCCTGTGTGCGTCTGCTCATGTAGAGTGAGATTGAGTTTAAAATGTATGCTTTTCTGGCATTCGGAGAACTGATTATTTTGATGGTGTGTTTGGCGCTTGTAACCATCTCTACCCCTGAATCTTTTCTGACATTTAGATCACTGATAATTTTTTTCACCAGTATGGATTCCCACATGTTCAGTGAGATGAGATTTTTGGCTGAAACATTTTTGGCATTCGGAGCACTGATAAGGTTTTTCCCCAGAGTGGATTCTTATATGGTAAGTGAGACTGCGTTTTTCACTGAAACATTTCTGGCATTCAGAGCACTGAAAAGGTTTTTCCCCAGTGTGGGTTCTTATATGATGAGCGAGACTGTTTTTTCCAATGAAACATTTGTGGCATTCAGAGCACTGATAAGGTTTTTCCCCAGTGTGGGTTCTTTTATGCTGAGTGAGACTTCTTTTTTTAATGAAACATATCTGCCATTCAGAGCACTGATAAGGTTTTTCTCCAGTGTGGGTTCTTATATGATGAATGAGACTGTTTTTTTGACTGAAACCTTTGTGGCATTCAGAGCACTGATAAGGTTTTTCCCCAGTGTGGGTTCTTATATGCTGAGTGAGACTGCTTTTTTCACTGAAACATTTGTCGCATTCAGTGCACTGATAACGTTTTACCCAAGTGTGAATCCTTGTATGTTTAGTGAGTCTCATTTTGTCACTGAAACATCTCTGGCATTCAGAGCACTGATAAGGTTTTTCCCCAGTGTGGAATCGCACATGTGCCGTTAGAAGTGATTTAACTTTGAAATCTTTTGGGCATTCAGAGCACTGATAAGGTTTTTCCCCAGTGTGGAATCTCACATGTGCATTTAGAAGTGATTTAAGTTTGAAATCTTTTGGGCATTCAGAGCACTGATAAGGTTTTTCCCCAGTGTGGGTTCTTATATGCTGAGTGAGACTGTGTTTGTTTATGAAACATTTCTGACATTCAGAGCATGGATAAGGTTTTTCCCCAGTGTGGGCTATTGTATGTCGAGAAAGACTTCTTTTGTCACTGAAACATTTCTGGCATTCAGGGCACTGATAAGGTTTTTCCCCAGTGTGGGTTTTTATATGCAGCGTGAGATGTCTTTTTTCATTGAAACATTCCTGGCACTCAGAGCACTGATAAGGTTTTTCCCCAGTGTGGGTTCTTGTATGCCGAGTGAGGCGGTCTTTTTGACTGAAACATTTGTGGCATTCAGTGCACTGATAACGGTTTTCCCCAGTGTGGATTCTTATGTGCCGTGTGAGAGTACTTTTTACACTGAAACCTTTTTGGCATTCAGAGCACTGATAAGGTTGTTCCACAGAATGGGTCATTGCATGTTGAGAAAGACTTTGCTTGTTACAAAACCTTTCTTGGCATTCAGAGCACTGATAAGGTTTTTCCCCAGTGTGGAATCTCAAATGTGCAGTTAGAAGTGATTTAAGTTTGAAATGTTGTGGGCATTCAGAGCACTGATAAGGGTTTTCCCCAGTGTGGATTCTTGTATGTTCAGTGAGTCTGCTTTTGCAACTGAAACATTTCTGGCATTCAGAGCACTGAAAAGGTTTTTCCCCAGTGTGTGTTCTTCTATGCCGAGTGAAACTGTTTTTGTCAATGAAACATTTCTGGCAATCCGTGCACTGATAAGGTTTATCCCCAGTGTGGGTTCTTCTATGCCGAGTGAGCATGTTTTTGTCATTGAAACATTTCTGGCAATCCGTGCACTGATACGGTTTTTCTCCAGTGTGGGTCCTTGTATGTAGAGTGAGTCCTCTTTTGTCACTGAAATATTTCTGGCATTCCGAGCACTGGTAAGGTTTTTCCACAGAGTGGGTTAATACATGTCGAGAAAGATTTTGTTTGTTACAAAACCTTTTCTGGCATTCAGAGCACTGATAAGGTTTTTCCCCAGAGTGGATTCTCATATGGTCAGTGAAATAAGATTTACGGCTGAAACTTTTTTGGCATTCAAAGCACTGGTAAGGGTTTTCTGCAGAGTGGGTTAATGCATGTTGATATAGACTCGGTTTGTTACGAAACCTTTTCTGGAATTCAGAGCACTGATAAGGTTTTTCCCCAGTGTGGATTCTCATATGCTCAGTGAGATAAGATTTACGCCTGAAACTTTTTTGGCATACTTTGCACGGAGAGTTTTTTCCCCCAGTGTGGATTCTCATATGCTCAGTGAGATAAGATTTACGCCTGAAACTTTTTTGGCATACTTTGCACTGAGAGAGGTTTTTCCCAGTGTGCATTCTCTCAAATTCAGTGAGATGAGATTTATGGCTGAATCTTTCTTGGCACAGGTAACTTTTTTCTCCAACTTGGGTTATTTTGCTTTGATTAAGGTGGGTTTGAACACTGAATTTGTTCTCACAGCCCGTGTTTTTATAAGGTGTATTCCTTGAGTTACATTTAATTTTCTCTTCCTTATATGCCACGGTAAGAGTGAACCCGATTTTAGAGTCGGGCTTGTTTAGATAATGTTCAGTATTTATCTCTAAAAGAAATTGTGTGTTTTACACTTGAATTGAGCAAAATATGTCTAGAAGCAGCCCTGTAACACCTGTCAAAATGTTTCTAGCAGATAATAGTCTTTTGGTTATAGCCTCTCCGGCAGCAACTTATTTTGTGACTGAAGTTTTTCTCAAATCTATTTGTATAGGTTCTTAGCAATACAGTAATAAGGTGTTAGTCTGATATTTAATTATTAAACTGAGAAGTACCTTTTTGCACTGATGTAATGGCAGTAACTGAGAACATTAGAAAATGCACAGTACTATTGTGGATCACGAGTCAAAGAGCATCAGTTCCTTTTACCCTTTTTATGTTTGGTGTAAGGTGTAGTTCTGAAGACGAGAATTTATTTACATTAGATATAGCGCAATGGTGCTCATTTAATCAGTTTTTACACATCACTCCTGCACAACAGATAATGTCGAGGCGATTTACATAGAATTACAGAACAGAATACATTAAAAAGGAAACATTCTGAGATGGTCATGAACACAATAAAGTGGTGGATTTTTAGGTTTTCGCCAGAGTGAGCAGAGTGGGTCGTGGTGTTCTATTCAGAGGCAGATAGTCTCAAACTTGCGTAACTGGTTAAAAACGGTTGTTAAACAAAGGTGATTTTCCAATATTTTGATTGTTTGCTTGTCAGCTTTGGAGTCTTCTTTTAGCGTCTTTTCTTTGATGGTCTGCAGAAGAAACCTTTTGTTATAACTTTCTTTTTTGCAGTGTCTGGAATTAGATGATGCTTTAGATGAACGTTATTCCGTCATGCTGCAGCAATTTGTCTTTCTGATAATATTTCAGATGAGGATGCTGTGATTGGTCTTTCTGGCATTATTCCTGATGCTGTGTGCACAGATATGACTTTGCTCTGGGTTAATGAAATGCAAAATTAGAGACTTCACTTACAGGTATAGTACTTTCCTCAGCTCCCACTTCCTCGCCACACCTAGGTTTTGGAAATTGTTTAAACTTAGAATGCTGGATGTCCATCAGTTTTTCCAAATAATCCTTCTTATGGCACTAACATTCAGTTGCCTGGTGCTAAATCTTGCTTTCTTCATGCGTAATTTCAATCACCTATAGTATTAAAATTAAATAGTTAATACATGTAGATTTCAACAAAAATAATTTACAAGCCAAATCAATGCAGAATTGCAGAATTTTGAAAATGTTGAGCTGTTCTTCAGACAGAGCAGAGTGTAGAATGGTAGCTTGAGAGTACTTGGATGAGTGAGGATTTGTAGAATGTATTAAGCTCAAAAGGATACATGTACCCTATGGACTTGTAACATAGAATCCCAAAGGCAGACATTAAAGTCATATGGACTGGCACCAAACAGATATTTAAAAAAGAATACTATTAATTAAGTTTTAATGTAGATTTCTGGGATGGGAATTTCTCCTCCACGGACAACAGGCGTTTTCCCCTGCCCTGAGTTACCACCTACTTGTAGCTGGTTTCCTGACTTTTGAGTTCTGTCCTCTGCCGGACGCAAATCTATTGTGTATTGCGAGGACTATGCCTAGACCTATCCCTCAACTATGGTCCAGAGTATGAATCAAGGGCAATGAAATTAAGGCATACTTTCATGTGTTCATTTTATTCCATCTGATTATCATTTGTTAGGTTTTTCTGCACCTGGATGTACCGGGTGCAAAAAAAAATAGGACACACTTTTTTTCCAGACAGAAAATCTTTACTGAAATGACGCAGCCAAGACTTATGCTGTTTTTTTACTAACTGGGGGAAACACACAATTCTTCCCTCTGTTAGAAAATGCTTTCCTCTTCCCTCCCCTGCTTCACCCATCTCCCCCCAACCAACCACATGCATATATATACCACCTGCTTAAAACAAGTGGTAAATAAAAGCAGGAAAACACTATGAAATAGTGAAGGGCATGTGGTTTGACAGGCAGAAGAGTCTGTTCCTCGTGGCAACTCCCCAGTCCTTGGCGTTAAACTTGTAACTGCACGTTACTGGGGTAAATGTACCACAAAACAATTACATGAGATTTTTCTGCCACTCCAGTACTGTGCAACTTCTAACAAGGGACTATGAGAGGTCTTGGACAGGTCCTGTGACCTGGAGGGTCACACCAAGTGTGCTCTTATTTAAGGCAGAGGACTGTCATGGGTTTAACAGCTAGAGCGGTGGTGGCAATGAACCCTGTTGTAAGGATCAATAGCCTGATGAGATCTTTGCATCATGTTCAGTGAAGTGGCTTCCTACTGACACAACCATGTAATGCTCCATTTATATACCTGTGCCCAGACTTTGCGCTAACATCAAGTGCATGTTTAGGGTGTCGGTGTGCGTAGCATAAATGCAATGTGAGAGTGCGACAGAGTAAACTGCATCTCCTGCCTGCCAGTTGTGTATACAAGTGGGACCATCTATCCCTCTTTTATACCCTAGTTCGAAGTCCTCTGTTACCAAGGAATAATGTGCTCTACAAAGTACCCAGGTGCCTGCTGTGACACCAGGGATGGTGTCAGCCTGACAGTCTATCTAAGTTGAAGGGACATCACCTGCAGGCTGACTTACTTAATGGAGAGCCTAAAAGTCTGCCTAGAAGCCTGCCTGTTTGGTAAGAAAGGGAAGGGAGTTTGACTGTCCAGCAGGAGGACAAGGCTATCTGTAGGGCGGGCCGGAAAGCCATCCAGCAGGACCAGCTAGTCTGAGGGATGCCCCCCCGCCCCAAGACTCTCCCAACAGTTCAAGGCAGAAAATAAAACTCTACAACAACATGATTGTTGAGGCCCAGTAGGACGATTGTGTGCTGCCAACAGGCCCATTCAAGGTTGCATTTGCCAAATTCCTAACACAACAGAGTCTGACTCTACTGACTTCCTGGAGCGCATGTGTTGGGCCTTTAGCTGCTGAATTTCTGACTACTCTGTGTCAGAGGCCCATGAGGGACTACCACTACTCCAGTGTCGAACACCCTGTCTGAGCTTACACCTGTGGTCCAGCAGGCCACAGTGTGGGCTCAATTGCTGACGGTCGGGCCTCCAGAGGGGCTGCACTTACCGACAGGCCAGGTGTGACTGCTACCTTGGGACTAATGATCTTCAGGCAACTGCAATGAAAAGACAGAGTGGGTGCCCCTACTGAATGCAGCACTATATCCAGGACAAAACCGCTCCACAAAAGCCTGCTGGTGGGTCACTGCTCTCTCAAGTCTTCGGGCGTGCCATTCAAGTGTCGGGAAACAGGAAAGAGACCCAGATAAGACTGACTCATCCTGTGAAAGGGTAAGACGCTTACGACTGAGCATACACGCATTGGGGTGACTGGACTGACAGAACTGACCCTATACTATATTCATGATACTCCTAAATGCCCCTAGAGGGGAAGAGGGTATCAGAACCGGACGCACCTGTCTTCAGCACATGGTAGTCTGGCATGCCTGCACTATCTTTTCACCCAGACTGTCCATAAAGTTGATTTTAGAGCCGCTACACACATAGCAGGGGGAATCTCAGACCGTTCGCTGGTGGAGGTGCAACTCGATGGTCCGGTTATGGACTTCATGCTACCCCCAAGGGTTGGTCCGTGATATTTAAAAGACAAGACGGTCAAAGCTCGTATGAGAGATAGAGCAGAATTCTATTTTAAGGAGAACGGGCGGCCTGTTGAATCAGCTTGCGTGCTATAGGATGAATTCAAACCAGTGATCCTTGAGCACACTGACTACAAGGGGACAGAAATAATGGGAGAGACTTCCTGAAAGACCTGACCCTGCCAATGCTAACGAATGAGGACCGAGACGCACTAGACCAAGACTTGACATTAGACTAAATAAATAAGACAATAAGAACCTTGCAAGCAGGGCAAGCGACGGGGCCTAATGAGCTCCCCATAGAATTATATAAAAGCATGATGGATAAAATCAAGGAGTACCTCCAGAGGAGGTTTCAGACTGCCTGAAAATAAGGGTGTCTCCCAGAGGACCAAAGAATGTCTGAGGTGGTGGTCATCCCAAACAAGCATTGAAAATGCAATAGGTCTCGCATTAGGAAAGTTTGAGCTATTGGTCTTATAAATTAAATTCTTTTTTATTTATGTGTTTGTTAAAATAGCTGAATTAATAGCTCTGTCATTTACAATGCTAATAGTAATAACTTTTGCAAATGTGACACCTATAACATTTGTAATGCAACATGTTTTTTATTTACGTGACTTAGATGTATTAATATTACAAATAACAATGGCTTTTATTTTTTTGTTAAATTAATTGTTAAATAATTTATTTAATTTGTAATGGCAATATCTTAAACTTTTGTAAATAACTTTTGTGAAGATTATATTCAGTGTTTTTTATTGTGACGAAAATCCAAGAACAGAAGTGAAATATTAACATCTTTTTTGTGATTTGTAATAAAGCTTGAAAGCTTGAAAACAGCTTGAAACAGTGTCGCCTGTCGTGAACTGAGGGCTGTAACTCACTGTGTAATGCACTATGTAAAGGTGACCACAAAATACAGAAACTGTGAATTGAACTTTACAGGAAATGGGAGCCGAACAATGGGGAGAGGGAGGGCGGGGTGATTTATGCTTCCAGATTATGAGGTGGAAGTGCTCTGGCGAATACACCGCCCCCTCCCCACAGTTGCAAGTCAAACTTGAGCGAAGAGAAGAACATGCAGTGTTGCAGATCCTGAGCTAACTTTTGTTTACCTTTGTCAGTGGCAGTGTAATCCCTGTCAAAGATTACATGTTGTTTTTTATTTATTATTTACTTTGTGTTTCAGCCTGCCGCTAGTTGTGCTAGTCGTGTGCGTGTGTGTCTGAGTGGGAGTATTTACTCCCTCGCTCATCTTACATGAAACCGAGCTGCATAAAGCCTTGGGGAGTCCTCAATACTTAGGAACCTCCGCTGTCCCAATACTAAGGAAACAAGCTTGGCAATGAAGCCAGCTGGTTTAAAAGGGGGAAGGCTGTCGTTTCTCTGACATCCAAGATAACATAAAGCACAGAGTGATGTTACCATAGTGTAGCCCACATCTTGGTAAAGTTAGTGGCAAGTAACAAGACGGTTGATGCATCATAATCCTGGTCATGGGCAAAAGCTGGATCAAGGTTATCCAGGCAAAGAACTGGTCATGGGCCACTAGTGCGTGATCGCTCATTTTAATGAACCAAAAATAGCTCCCCTTAATACACTGCTGCCAGGTGAGGCTTGCTACCTTCTTTTTGTAGCCTTTCCTGCCTGTCTCCTGACTTACGGAGACTTTTTTTTTCAAATTAATTGTGAATCGGCAGCAGCTATTTGGCCATTTGTGTGGGTGCATAGCGGCAAAGAAGAAACACATTTAACTGCTCCTGGAAAAGGCAGAGAATGTCCTTGTCAAAGCTCTAGGGGAGCTAAGTATTTAATTACTCTTCTATTCTCTGAGTACTTTAGCATACAAAATTACATAAAAATACATCCTACGCAAGAGTTTGTGATATTTCTCGTATGTGGCAGAAAATATGCTGCACATGCTTTCCTTGTGATGGGAAAACATAACACTCCTTGGATGCCGCTAGTTGTGCTAGTTGTGTGTGTGTGTGTCTGAGTGGGAGTATTCATGTGAGTGTGAGTGTGAGTGTGTGTGCATGTGTGTGTGTGTGTGTCTGAGTGTGCATGTGGGAGTGCATGCATGTGAGTCTGTTTGCAAGTGCATGCGTGTGTGTGTCTGTGTGTGAGTGTGTGCGTGTGTGTCTGTGTGTGTGAAGAATTCTCTCATGCTGTATTTTGAGAAAGCTTTTGTGTATGCTGTCTATGTTCGTAAGCGCTGCTTTTAAAAAACAAGACGGAGGGAAGGCAGAGAAGGGGAGGGGGGAGGAGAAATGCGACACGGCGGGCAGGGGAGGATGCCGCTAGTTGTGCTAGTTGTGTGCGTGTGTGTCTGAGTGGGAGTATTCATGTGAGTGTGAGTGTATGTGCATGTGTGTGTGTGTGTGTGTGTCTAGGTGTGCATGTGGGTGTGTGTATGTGAGTGCATGCATGTGAGTCTGTTTGCAAGTGCATGGGTGTGTGTGTCTGTGTGTGAGTGCGTGTGTGTGTCTGTGTGTGTGAAGAATTCTCTCATGCTGTATTTTGAGAAAGCTTTTGTGCATGCTGTCTATGTTTGTAAGCGCTGCGTTTAAAAAACAAGATGGAGGGTAGGCAGAGAAGGGGAGGGGGAGGAGAAATGCAACACGGTGGGCAGGGGAGGGGGCGGAGCGGGTAAAAAAAAACAAGACGGAGGGAAGGCAGAGAAGGGGGGGAGGAGAAATGCAATGACAGACTGCTATAGCGCGATCACTTGCTTCAATGAGATCTTATCACTTCAGTTAATTTGCAGGAAATAAAAAGTCCAAGAAATCTACTACCACTAATCAAAGTAATCTTACAGGAAAAGGTGAAAAAAAAGCATATTTGTTTGAACAAGACGGAGGGAAGACAGAGAAGGGGAGGGGGGAGGAGAAATGCGACACGGCGGGCAGGGGAGGGGGCAGAGCGGGGAGAGCGGTGAGGAGGGTGTGAAGCAGCAGGGGCCTTTGAAGTGAAGCTAAGCTTCACTTCAAAGGTGTGGGAGGAGTGCTGCTGGGGAACAGATGGCGATTTGATAATATGCACGCGCATTTTAGGTCAATGCGCTTGCGCATTGACCTAAAATGCATGTGAATGTGATTCATTCATAAGCCTGGCTCTTTCGCCAGGCTTATGAATGAATCACTTAGGGGCAGGATTCCCTTGTCCGCAGCACCCTGAAACCTTGTGGTGTGCGTGCGCTTTATAAGTATTTTTAACATAACGTAACATTTAACATCGTCTAAATGGGACAACCTGGAAAGTCCATCTGCATTGGCAGTCCCAGGTCTCTGTTTCACTTCAAAGTCTATTCCCTGTAGGGAGATGGACTACTTTAGCCATTTGGGATTTTCACCTTTCATTTGTATTAACCATCGGAGAGGCCTGTGGAAGGTTTGAATTTGGAAGTGAGAGCCATACAGGTTTGAATTAAACTTCTCAAGGGACCAAACCACAGCAAAGGCACCCATCTAAATGGCACTTCGACGCTGATCCCTGGGGATTAGCCTTCTACTGATGAAAGCCAGTGGCTGATTTTGACCTTGTGGTACAAAAGGGGGTGGTGATGGACGGAGCATCTGAACCAATCAAACACTCACACCCAGTCAACAGATCTGGGTTTAATCCATCACCGTTCTTTAGCCCACTCTGCCACCCCAATTCAGACATGGCCATATGCAAATCAGTCTGAACCTGTGCCTCATGGGAACAGTCCAGCCCGAACTGCCAAGCCATGCCTTCCGTGGACCGGAATCAAGCTTCATAGGACCAGTTTCTGGCATTCCAGCCGTCTTCAGCCAGGCTGGCTTGAATCCAGTGGCAAAGTGAGCAAGGGACTCAACGTCTGAGCATAAGTTTTGGAAAGGACAACGGTGGAGGATTCCCATCAAAAAAGCACCTGGTCAAGTATTCTCCCAAAATTAGTTTAGACCCACATTATAGTGCATGGGACAATATGTGTGCACACTTCAGTAACACCCACCGTTACAATGTTGGTTCAAAACATGAACTATGAATTACTTTAAACAAGGTCAAGGTGCACCACTTTAGAGTTTGCATAAACTGACAACTTTGATGAGGTTAGCAGCAATGATCACATTAGTTGTTACTTGTGTTCTTTAAGAGTTCTTTTATTGAGTTCAGTTGTAAGTAACAAATCACACACAGGAGCTACAGCCGACGCGTTTCGTCCTCTTGGGACTTCTTCAGGGCGAAGTGAAAAAATAGACTAGTGTCCTTGTGTCTTCTCCCGTGACTATCAGGGTGCGTGGAAATATCTGTAACGATTTGTTATGCTTGATAGAGCATATCAAGAATATGGATGATGATCCAAAAAGAGCTGGAACCAGGGTAGTAGAAAGTGTAGGTTTTAATCTGGCTATCTATTATAGTTGGCTTGTTGTAAGGAAAGGGGTATTAAACCTTCTGCTTACGCACTCTTAATAAAGTGAGCTAAGGCATCCCCTGGTTCCTATATCCACCTGCAGTACAACGTCCTCCTCCGTCAAGTAGCAGCAGCTGCTACTTGACGGAGGAGGACGTTGTACTTACAACAAGCCAACTATAATAGATAGCCAGATTAAAACTGTTAGACGGGGACCCTGAGGGTCGGCCGGATACCGAGGGAGAGATCCCCGAGGGGGACCGTCTCCGGCGATCGTACAGACAAGTACCCTCCCTCCCCACAAACAGGCACCACACCAAGTCGAGTTCAAGGCTTTATATAAGGTTCTTAAGGCAAGGATATCAGCGATACAGGATAACTTGGACCCGGGGGTCCTCTCACTTCTAGTCTCTGTAGGGAAAGGGGGTAGCGGGACAGTCTTGGTACCGGATCGGTACAGGTAGTGGTAAAAGGCGAGCTCACAATCCTCGAGCTGGAGGGTCTGTGGATCGGGCCGCGGCAGCGCCAGCAGGCCAAGGTGATAGTCTCATAAAGCAGAGGGCCGCGGCAGCGCCAGCAGGCCAAGTCGATGGTTTCACGAGGCAGAGGGCCGCGGCAGCGCCAGCAGGCCAAGACGATGGTTTCACGAGGCAGAGGGCCGCGGCAGCGCCAGCAGGCCAAGACGATGGTTTCACGAGGCAGAGGGCCGCGGCAGCGCCAGCAGGCCAAGACGATGGTTTCACGAGGCAGAGGGCCGCGGCAGCGCCAGCAGGCCAAGACGATGGTTTCACGAGGCAGAGGGCCGCGGCAGCGCCAGCAGGCCAAGACGATGGTTTCACGAGGCAGAGGGCCGCGGCAGCGCCAGCAGGCCAAGACGATGGTTTCACGAGGCAGAGGGCCGCGGCAGCGCCAGCAGGCCAAGTCACGGATGAGTTCTTCTCGGGTCTCTCGACTCCAGGATACAACTGGCTTCCTGGTCTGGCCCTGCCCCAGTTATAGGTCTGGTCCCCTTTGATGTCCGGACCCTCGCGCCTGGGGGCCGGGAGGTCCGGGATGAGGGAGTCCAGACACCCAGCAGGGGGGTGGAGCCAGCGCCCAGGCGGCCGGGGGTGATCGACACCTGGCGGAGGAGAGCCGTTGACGATTCCTTCTCCCATTGACTCGCCAAGTGGTCACTCTGCCTCCTGGGGGGAGGTTGGTGCCTCGATGTCGGGGCCGGTCGGGCCCAGGGTGAGGGTCGAGTTGAGGCCACGCGGCCTCGTGCTGCAGTGCCCCAAGATGGCGGCTGGGCCGAGGCCGTGGTGTGGATGGTGACCCGGGCCAGCTGGGTCCGGAGCTGGTGTCTTGTGGTGGAGGAATTTGCAGTGTACTTCGGGTGGTCGTCGGGGACTCTGGCTGGGGATGCAGGGGGAGCCAGGGTCCAGGTCCCATTGCGGGGAGGGGGGGCAGCCCGACCATGCGGCCTGTCCAACATGCGTCCCCCCCAGCTGAAGGCGGGGAGAGACAGCCATCTTCCTGGGGACTCTCCTCGCTGAGGCGGAAAAAGCGTGACAGGCCGTCGGCGTTGGCGTGGTCCTGGCCTGGACGATGTTCCACCGTGAAGTCCATCCCCTGCAGGGAGATGGACCAGCGCAACAGCTTCGGGTTTTCCCCCCGCATTTGCATCAGCCATTGCAGGGGTCGGTGGTCTGTTTGCACCCGGAAGTGGGTGCCGAAGAGGTATGGCCGGAGCTTCTTGAGTGCCCAGACTACGGCGAAGGCCTCTCTCTCAATGGTGCTCCAGCGCTGTTCTCGGGGCAAGAGGCGTCTGCTGATGAAGACCACCGGATGGTCGACCCCTTCGGCGTTGAGTTGGGAGAGGACGGCCCCCACACCATGATCGGAGGCGTCCGTCTGCACAATGAATTCCCGGCTGTAGTCGGGAGCCTGGAGCACGGGGGCCGTGCACATGGCGGTCTTTAGCTTTTCGAAGGCCGATTGGCAGGCCGGGGTCCAGTTGACGGTTTTGGGGCTCTTTTTGGAGGTGAGCTCCGTGAGGGGCCCCACGATGCTGCCATAGTCCTTCACGAACCGCCGGTAGTATCCGGTGAGCCCCAGGAAGGCTCGGACCTCCGTTTGGATCGTAGGGGGTTGCCAGGCCTGGATGGCAGCGATCTTGAGTTGGAGAGGGGCCACCAGCCCGCTTCCCACTTGGTGTCCCAGGTAGGTCACGGACCCTTGGCCAACTTGGCACTTGCTGGCCTTGATGGTGAGCCCGGCTTGCTGGAGGGCGTGTAGAACCTCCCGCAGGTGGCGGAGGTGGTCGGTCCACTGGTGGCTGTACACAGCAATGTCGTCCAGGTAGGCGGCGCTGAAGTCTTCCAGGCCCGCCAGTACCTGGTTTACCAGCCGTTGGAACGTTGCCGGGGCGTTTTTCATGCCGAAGGGCATGACTTTAAAGTGGTAGTGCCCGTCTGGGGTAGAGAAGGCGGATCGTTCTTGGGCCCTCAGTAAGTCCGGAAGGGGTTCGGAGTCTTCTTCTGTCCCAGTATCGGTAGCCATCAGGAGGCTGAGTTCGGATCGCACAAAATGGGGTTTGAGCCTGTTGGCATGGAGGACCCGTAGGGGGTTCCGGGCAGTCTCCATGTCGATTAAATAGGTGACGGGCCCCTTGCGTTCGATTACCTTGAAGGGCCCGGACCATCTGTCTTGGAGGGCACAGGGCTCAACCGGGGACATCACCCAGACCTGTTGTCCAGGTTCGAACTCAATGGAGGACGTGTGCTGATCGTACCACCTCTTCATGTCCTCCTGACTGGCCTCGAGGTTGGCTTTGGCGGTGTCTCGGAACCGCCGGGTCTGGTTGCGGAGAGCCAGGAGATACCGGTAGATGTCCGGGGGAGTTTTCTGGGGAGGCTGCTCCCAACCTTCCTTGACTAGGCTGAGGGGGCCCCGGACGGGGTGCCCGTACAGTAGTTCAAAGGGGCTGAAGCCGAGGGACTTCTGCGGGACCTCCCGATAGGCAAACAGGAGGCATGGAAGCAGTACGTCCCACTGGCGTCGAAGGGGTTCTTCTAGACCCATAATCATCCCCTTGAGGGTGCGGTTGAATCTCTCGACCAGTCCGTTTCCTTGCGGGTGATAGGGGGTCGTGAATTTGTAGGTGACCCCGCATTGCTGCCAGAGGGACTTCATATATCTGGAGATAAAGTTCGTGCCCCTGTCACTGACGACCTCCCGGGGGAACCCCACCCGGGAGAAGATCCCCATCAGGGCCCGGCCCACCACGGGGGCCGTCACAGTCCAAAGAGGGATGGCCTCGGGATAGCGGGTGGCGTGGTCTACAAGGACCAGGATGAACCGGTGTCCTTGGGCTGTTCGAGGGTCGAGGGGCCCCACAATGTCTATTCCCACTCGTTCAAACGGGGTGGTGACGACAGGAAAGGGTTGTAATGGTGCTTTGATTTTTCGGCCACTTTTTCCGCTGGCCTGGCAGGTGGGGCAGGCCTTGCAGTGGTTGGTGACATCCTTCCGCATGTGGGGCCAGAAAAAATGGGTCACCAGGCGGTCGTAGGTTTTATCCTGCCCCAGGTGTCCGGCAAGGGGGACATCGTGGGCTAAGTTCAGGAGGAAGTCTCGGAAGCGAAGGGGCACCACCAGCACCCGACTGGCCCCTAGTTCTGCAATTTTCTGCTCGCTGTAGAGCAG
This sequence comes from Lissotriton helveticus, assembly GCF_964261635.1. Classification (NCBI taxonomy): domain Eukaryota; kingdom Metazoa; phylum Chordata; class Amphibia; order Caudata; family Salamandridae; genus Lissotriton; species Lissotriton helveticus. The sequence continues at coordinate 1,673,573 of NW_027611674.1, forward strand.
GTCTTGGTCCCAGTAGATCCAGTGGGCCCCCGAGGTATCCCCGGTGCTCTGGGCCAGGGCTTGCTGCCGGAGTCCTTCGAGAGAGGGACATGTTTTCTGTTCGGCCCGGAATTGTTCCTGCGTGGGGCCTCCCTCCTGCCGCCATTGTGCCAGGTCAGGGACGTCCCGAAGCTGGTCGGGTCCTTCTTCGGTTTGGGTCAAGGGAATGGCTTCTGGGGCGACCTCCTCTGGGATGAGCGCGGGAGGAGGTTCTGGCCACTCGGGCTCTTCTGGGCTGGGGACCGCGCGGGCGGTCATGGACCGGGTCGTGACGCAGACCCATTCGGGGAGGCCAAGCATCCCCAGGTGCTCCTTCCGTTCGACAGCTGCCCAGGGAGAGCTTTCAAGGTCGTTTCCTAGGAGGCAGTCCACGGGGGCATCATAGCGGACAGTTACTTTTAACATCCCTGTTACTCCTCCCCACTCGAAGGGGACGCAGGCCATGTGGCATAGGCTTTCGGAGTTGTCGGCTGATCGAACAGGGCAAAGAATGTTCGGCAAGATTTGGTCTGGAGTGACGAGGTGGCGTCGGACCGCCGTTACACTGGCCCCGGTGTCGCGGAGGGCTTCCGCCCGGCGACCATTGATGTTAACCCATTGACCGTACTTCTGTGTGTTGGCGGGAAGGGGGGCCCGCGGAATCATGTTTCTCTCCCCTAAGCAGACCAGTGCCATGGCGGCGGGTGCCCATTCCGAGGGATCGGTCTCGTACTCCTCTTGGTCTTCCGGGATTATTTCTTCCCCTAGGGCCGCCGCTGCAACTTGGCGGGGAGTCGTGTTCGGATTCTTTGGGCAGTTGGGATCACTGGCGTAGTGGCCGGGTCGCTGGCACCTGTGGCACGTAATGTTGGCCCGGAAACCGGCCCGGACGGCAGGGCTTCCCCGGCCAACCGGGGTCGAGGGGTTTCTGGGGGGTGACGAGGGGCCGGGGTCTCTCCCCCGACCCTGACTTCCTCCTCCCCCTCGGGGGCGATACGATCTGGATACTTCGCTGGGTGCGCTCCGGCCAACTCGGGTGCTTTCCCACCGGTCGGCTTCGGCGGCGAGTTGTCGAGGGTCGGTTAGCTTGCTGTCCAGGAGGTGTTGCCGGAGCTCCACGAAGCAGTTGTTCGACAGGTGTTCCCATACGATAAGGTCAAAGAGTTGTTCGTAGGTGGTTACTTTGTTGCCCTTGATCCACCCCTCGAAGGCTCGGCTAAAAAAGTTCACGTACTCCACCCAAGTTGTACCCGGAATCCGTTTGCAGTCGCGGAACCGTTGGCGGTACATCTCAGGTGTGAGCCCGTATCGAGTGAGGAGGGCGGCCTTCATGTGGTCGTAGGATGTCATCAGCTGGTCCGGGAGTTGCAGCAGGGCGTCCCGCCCTTCGTTGACAAACCTCCCCCATAATCCGGCTCCCCAATCGCTTCGGGGAATCCGGTGGGAGGTCATTGCCACCTCATAGGCTTTAAACCACTGCTGGATATCATCGTTCTTGTGGTATTCCCGGATGACATCTTTGGGGATGTGAACCTTGGGCTCGGTCGAGGCAGACGGGGTCGGTCGTTCGGGGAGCCCGAGGTCTTTATTCTGTTTCTGAATCTCCAGTGCTTTGAGATTGCGCTCATGTTCGTACTCTAGTCTCTTTTCTTCTAGCTCCCTCTGTCTTTGCTTGTCTTCCCGCTCTTCCCTGAGCCGTAAGTGTTCCAGGGTTATTTTTTGTTCTGCCAGCTTGAGTTCCCCATCCAAGCGAAGTCGGGCAAGTTCTAGTTCGTGGAGTCTGGTTTTTTCTCTTTCTCGGATCTCTTCCAGGGAGAGATCCGCTCTTTCTTTAGTTGGTGCGGGGCTCGTTTCGGTTGTTTGTGTTCGGGGTACGGCCGTACCCGTTTCTGCCCAAGCTTCTAGGGCTCGTTTGAAGTCTTCCTTTGTGCTAAGACCTGTGGTTGGAAGTCCAAGTTCTATGCAATATTGCTTCAGTTCCCGGTGGTTGTAGTCTTCCAATTTTTCCATCTGAAATTTTTCCGTTGTTCCGCTCTCTATTGACATGGTTGTTGTGTGTGGTGGGGCGAGTGACTTTCTGTACGATTATGCGTAGGTTCGGATCCCGTCGCTGGCCACCAATGTTAGACGGGGACCCTGAGGGTCGGCCGGATACCGAGGGAGAGATCCCCGAGGGGGACCGTCTCCGGCGATCGTACAGACAAGTACCCTCCCTCCCCACAAACAGGCACCACACCAAGTCGAGTTCAAGGCTTTATATAAGGTTCTTAAGGCAAGGATATCAGCGATACAGGATAACTTGGACCCGGGGGTCCTCTCACTTCTAGTCTCTGTAGGGAAAGGGGGTAGCGGGACAGTCTTGGTACCGGATCGGTACAGGTAGTGGTAAAAGGCGAGCTCACAATCCTCGAGCTGGAGGGTCTGTGGATCGGGCCGCGGCAGCGCCAGCAGGCCAAGGTGATAGTCTCATAAAGCAGAGGGCCGCGGCAGCGCCAGCAGGCCAAGTCGATGGTTTCACGAGGCAGAGGGCCGCGGCAGCGCCAGCAGGCCAAGACGATGGTTTCACGAGGCAGAGGGCCGCGGCAGCGCCAGCAGGCCAAGACGATGGTTTCACGAGGCAGAGGGCCGCGGCAGCGCCAGCAGGCCAAGACGATGGTTTCACGAGGCAGAGGGCCGCGGCAGCGCCAGCAGGCCAAGACGATGGTTTCACGAGGCAGAGGGCCGCGGCAGCGCCAGCAGGCCAAGACGATGGTTTCACGAGGCAGAGGGCCGCGGCAGCGCCAGCAGGCCAAGTCACGGATGAGTTCTTCTCGGGTCTCTCGACTCCAGGATACAACTGGCTTCCTGGTCTGGCCCTGCCCCAGTTATAGGTCTGGTCCCCTTTGATGTCCGGACCCTCGCGCCTGGGGGCCGGGAGGTCCGGGATGAGGGAGTCCAGACACCCAGCAGGGGGGTGGAGCCAGCGCCCAGGCGGCCGGGGGTGATCGACACCTGGCGGAGGAGAGCCGTTGACGATTCCTTCTCCCATTGACTCGCCAAGTGGTCACTCTGCCTCCTGGGGGGAGGTTGGTGCCTCGATGTCGGGGCCGGTCGGGCCCAGGGTGAGGGTCGAGTTGAGGCCACGCGGCCTCGTGCTGCAGTGCCCCAAGATGGCGGCTGGGCCGAGGCCGTGGTGTGGATGGTGACCCGGGCCAGCTGGGTCCGGAGCTGGTGTCTTGTGGTGGAGGAATTTGCAGTGTACTTCGGGTGGTCGTCGGGGACTCTGGCTGGGGATGCAGGGGGAGCCAGGGTCCAGGTCCCATTGCGGGGAGGGGGGGCAGCCCGACCATGCGGCATGTCCAACAAAAACCTACACTTTTTTCGGTTCTATGCCCCTTTGAACTCAGTTGGATATCTCTATCTACACTCTCCTGAGACACTGAACTGACCCACGGGGAACTCTTCTCCTCATCTGTGCAGCAACTAACATTAACTTGTTCACAGATACATCCCAGGTGGCAGACAGTACCACCATGGCAAACAAAAGTGATCTGTCTCATTACATCCCTCGGATCAGACTTTTGTTCCCAACCTGAGGTAAACTCTGTGAATTAAGACAGCAACCAACAGAGGCTCCTGACAATAGTACCAACGTAATATATTATGTAATATGCCCATGCCTGCTTGCATACGTAGGTAAAACAACTCAGGCAGTAAAAAAGAGGAGCACTCAACACAGATCAAGAATTAAATGCAAAGTCCAGAATGCACCCATGGTACAACATTGCGAAGAAATAAAGACATGGGACACAAGACATAAAATGGACAGTCCTAAAACATGTAAAAGGATGTTGCACTGATTCCATATTATCGTGCTTCGAAGCAAAAACTATACTACGTCTGGGCACAACCGACAATGGACTCAATGAGAAGAGCGAAATAATGCATTGCATATGAGGAGCCAACTACATAACACACAGCACAATATGCATGTAACATACGAACTGATAGTTTTTCACTAGGTCCTGATGAATCGCTACTGATCCTCCAGACTATGAGGCAACAAACATGTCGACCCCTCAGGAGTAGAGCGCAGTTATCCCGAACCATTAATTCAGAGTCGCCACTCTTCCTTTTAACCAGGTGGAGAGCCAACCTGAATAAAAGTCATTCTTTGGACTACCCAACCTGTTTTAATCACTTTCCATTACATCTCATCGACACTTTTTAGGTCCCTTACCTCCACTGCACCACACGGCATAGAACAAAAGATCTCTACCAAAGAGCCCCGCTTTGGGGTCCCGTCAGGTCTTGCAGCGCCGACCCAACGTGGAGCAGGCTCAAATGATGAAGCATGGCACCTAGCTGGCTGGGTGTGTGAGGGCCCTAGTTCCGAAAGGAAGAATTCCCCTCCCGACGATTATTTTAGGACTGCCATTTCTCTTTGTGACAATACACATTGTTGACCTCTCTTTACTTCTCTTGATCCACCTAATCAATCAATCATTCACTTGTAAGCGCACGACATACATAGCAGACGGTAAATATCATGCCCATGGAGCGTGGAAGCGGGGCTTACGCGCCGAGCAGCGGGGCCTTGTTTATGGTTCTCACGGGCTGGATGTGGCAGAACGGCCGGAGTACGCGAGGCCTAAACAAACACAATGAATCAGACACCAGGATCACCTATGACCACAAACCACCCACGGGGACGGGATTATATGGAACTGTTTGACTATGGCGATGGCAGGGTCTCTCTTTTGTTTTTCATGAATAACAACAAAAATTTTTTTTTTTTTAAACATAAAAGCCAATAAAATTATTTAAACCTCACACACGGCTGGCTGGGCGCTTTGAGGTCTCCTCCCTTCTCCTTGTTCACCGCTCAGTGGGGGCTGCAGGGCCTGGGGAGAGGGGGGGGCGCACTGGGGGCCGTGAGAAGGGAGCCGGTGTGTTATTCCCCCTCCGAGTGACGCGCGCGCTCACGCCGCTGCACGAGCCACCATCGCGCGTGCGAGCAAAACATGGCGTCTAAGACCGCGCGTCACAGCTGCGCATGTGCGGGGGGAAGACACTACTCTCTATGGCCGAGTTAGGACTTTGCACGGAGTTCAGACTGTGAACTGCGCTGGACAGAGGACGCTCAGCCTCACTGCGCCTGCGCACAGGAGAGATATTTTCCCACATTGAAATACATCTCACCCTGTGCTGTGGCGGGAGGCAGCTGTTGCATCTCATTCATTCTTGTCCCTGCGAGACCCCCGTCCCACCTGTACTGCAGTGAGCTGTGGCCCCTGCGCTCCGTGCTGCCGGGGCCTTGAAGTGCACCGACTTCCGGAGTTAGATTGCCTTAACAGCAGTGTCTGTACCCAGCGCATGCGCAGTTGGTCATCCATAAGGCCGTCTTTCACCGCGTCCCGCTGTAGGAGGCAGTGTCTGTGCTCAGCGCATGCGCAGTTGTCCTTGACCAGGCCCCTCTACCCCGCGCTCGCGCTCATGGTTCAGTCCTGGCCTCAGCCCAGCAGGGCCCGCAGCACCCCAGGTGAGAGATGGGCTCACAGTTTTTTTTTAATTGTTTTTTTGCAGAGCTTTATATTGTATTGTAATTATATTGCAGATGCCACCCGTTCACGGGTTCAATGTGTGGCACAGGGGTCGCTTCTCACTGTCCACTTGTTGTAAACTGTATCCTTTGTGCTGTGTCAGCATTCCAGAAGCTTCCACTCCCGTGGATGCTTTATCTGTCACCTTTAATATAGCGCTGCATGAAATAATAATGATTCTAATGCGCTAAAGAATCTGACATCTCCTCAAGCTTTGGATACATTCAATACCACCAATACAACACCTGCTACTGCCAAAGCGCAGATCAAGGGCTGAGTCTGAGGCTCCCTTGAGACACCGCTCGTTGCTGACTGACCAAGGTGAGGGCTGGAGGCTGGACCACTGCATACGATGACCTCTGCTCAAACTAAACCTGGATGCCTGCACGGCTCGAGAGCACGGCTCGAGTGCACAGCTAGAGTGCACAGTGCACGGCTAGAGTGCACAGTGCACGGCTAGAGTGCACAGTGCACGGCTAGAGTGCACTGTGCAGGGCTAGAGTACACAGTGCATCGCTAGAGAGCACCGTGCATGGCTTGAGTGCACAGTGCATGGCTAGAGTACACAGTGCATGGCTAGAGAGCACCGTGCATGGCTTGAGTGCACAGTGCATGGCTAGAGTGCACAGTGCATGGCTAGAGTGCACAGTGCATGGCTAGAGTGCACCATGCATGGCTAGAGAGCATGGCTAGAGTGCACAGTGCATGGCTAGAGTGCACAGTGCATGGCTACAGTGCACCGTGCATGGCTAGAGTGCACAGTGAATGGCTTGAGTGCACCGTGCATGACTTGAGTGCAAAGTGCAGCATGGCTAGAGTGCACAGTGCATGGCTAGAGTGCACAGTGCATGGCTTGAGTGCAAAGTGCAGCATGGCTAGAGTGCACAGTGCATAGCTAGAGTGCACAGTGCATGGCTTGAGTGCACAGTGCATGGCTTGAGTGCACAGTGCATGGCTTGAGTGCACAGTGCACGGCTAGACAGCATGGCTAGAGTGCACAGTGCATGGCTAGAGTGCACAGTGCATGGCTAGAGTGCACAGTGCACGGCTAGAGAGCATGGCTAGAGTGCACAGTGCATGGCTAGAGTGCACAGTGCACGGCTAGAGTGCACTGTGCAGGGCTAGAGTACACAGTGCATGGCTAGAGAGCACCGTGCATGGCTAGAGTGCACAGTGCATGGCTAGAGTGCACCGTGCATGGCTAGAGAGCATGGCTAGAGTGCAGAGTGCATGGCTAGAGTGCACAGTGCATGGCTACAGTGCACCGTGCATGGCTAGAGTGCACAGTGCATGGCTTGAGTGCACCGTGCATGGCTTGAGTGCAAAGTGCAGCATGGCTAGAGTGCACAGTGCATGGCTAGAGTGCACAGTGCATGGCTAGAGTGCACAGTGCATGGCTTGAGTGCAAAGTGCAGCATGGCTAGAGTGCACAGTGCATGGCTAGAGTGCACAGTGCACGGCTTGAGTGCACAGTGCATGGCTACAGTGCACCGTGCATGGCTAGAGTGCACAGTGAATGGCTTGAGTGCACCGTGCATGGCTTGAGTGCAAAGTGCAGCATGGCTAGAGTGCACAGTGCATGGCTAGAGTGCACAGTGCATGGCTTGAGTGCAAAGTGCAGCATGGCTAGAGTGCACAGTGCATAGCTAGAGTGCACAGTGCATGGCTTGAGTGCACAGTGCATGGCTTGAGTGCACAGTGCATGGCTTGAGTGCACAGTGCACGGCTAGACAGCATGGCTAGAGTGCACAGTGCATGGCTAGAGTGCACAGTGCATGGCTAGAGTGCACAGTGCACGGCTAGAGAGCATGGCTAGAGTGCACAGTGCATGGCTAGAGTGCACAGTGCACGGCTAGAGTGCACTGTGCAGGGCTAGAGTACACAGTGCATGGCTAGAGAGCACCGTGCATGGCTTGAGTGCACAGTGCATGGCTAGAGTGCACAGTGCATGGCTAGAGTGCACCGTGCATGGCTAGAGAGCATGGCTAGAGTGCAGAGTGCATGGCTAGAGTGCACAGTGCATGGCTACAGTGCACCGTGCATGGCTAGAGTGCACAGTGCATGGCTTGAGTGCACCGTGCATGGCTTGAGTGCAAAGTGCAGCATGGCTAGAGTGCACAGTGCATGGCTAGAGTGCACAGTGCATGGCTTGAGTGCAAAGTGCAGCATGGCTAGAGTGCACAGTGCATGGCTAGAGTGCACAGTGCACGGCTTGAGTGCAAAATGCATGGCTTGAGTGCACAGTGCACGGCTAGAGTGCACAGTGCACGGCTAGAGTGCACAGTGCATGGCTTGAGTGCACAGTGCACGGCTAGAGTGCACAGTGCATGGCTAGAGTGCACAGTGCATGGCTTGAGTGCACCGTGCATGGCTTGAGTGCAAAGTGCAGCATGGCTAGAGTGCACAGTGCACGGCTAGAGTGCACAGTGCATGGCTAGAGTGCACAGTGCATGGCTTGAGTGCACAGTGCATGGCTTGAGTGCACCGAGCATGGCTTGAGTGCAAAGTGCAGCATGGCTAGAGTGCACAGTGCACGGCTAGAGAGCATGACTAGAGTGCACAGTGCATGGCTTGAGTGCACCGTGCATGGCTTGAGTGCAAAGTGCAGCATGGCTAGAGTGCACGGCTAGAGAGCATGACTAGAGTGCACCGTGCATGGCTCGAGTGCACAGTGCATGGCTAGAGTGCACAGTGCATGGCTAGAGTGCACAGTGCATGGCTAGAGTGCACAGTGCACGGCTAGAGTGCACAGTGCACGGCTAGAGTGCACTGTGCAGGGCTAGAGTACACAGTGCATGGCTAGAGAGCACCGTGCATGGCTTGAGTGCACAGTGCATGGCTAGAGTGCACAGTGCATGGCTAGAGTGCACAGTGCATGGCTAGAGTGCACCGTGCATGGCTAGAGAGCATGGCTAGAGTGCAGAGTGCATGGCTAGAGTGCACAGTGCATGGCTACAGTGCACCGTGCATGGCTAGAGTGCACAGTGCATGGCTTGAGTGCACCGTGCATGGCTTGAGTGCACAGTGCATGGCTACAGTGCACCGTGCATGGCTAGAGTGCACAGTGCATGGCTAGAGTGCACAGTGCATGGCTAGAGTGCACCGTGCATGGCTAGAGAGCATGGCTAGAGTGCACAGTGCATGGCTAGAGTGCACAGTGCATGGCTACAGTGCACCGTGCATGGCTAGAGTGCACAGTGAATGGCTTGAGTGCACCGTGCATGGCTTGAGTGCAAAGTGCAGCATGGCTAGAGTGCACAGTGCATGGCTAGAGTGCACAGTGCATGGCTTGAGTGCAAAGTGCAGCATGGCTAGAGTGCACAGTGCATAGCTAGAGTGCACAGTGCATGGCTTGAGTGCACAGTGCATGGCTTGAGTGCACAGTGCATGGCTTGAGTGCACAGTGCACGGCTAGACAGCATGGCTAGAGTGCACAGTGCATGGCTAGAGTGCACAGTGCATGGCTAGAGTGCACAGTGCACGACTAGAGAGCATGGCTAGAGTGCACAGTGCATGGCTAGAGTGCACAGTGCACGGCTAGAGTGCACTGTGCAGGGCTAGAGTACACAGTGCATGGCTAGAAAGCACCGTGCACGGCTTGAGTGCACAGTGCATGGCTAGAGTGCACAGTGCATGGCTAGAGTGCACCGTGCATGGCTAGAGAGCATGGCTAGAGTGCAGAGTGCATGGCTAGAGTGCACAGTGCATGGCTACAGTGCACCGTGCATGGCTAGAGTGCACAGTGCATGGCTTGAGTGCACCGTGCATGGCTTGAGTGCAAAGTGCAGCATGGCTAGAGTGCACAGTGCATGGCTAGAGTGCACAGTGCATGGCTTGAGTGCAAAGTGCAGCATGGCTAGAGTGCACAGTGCATGGCTAGAGTGCACAGTGCACGGCTTGAGTGCAAAATGCATGGCTTGAGTGCACAGTGCACGGCTAGAGTGCACAGTGCACGGCTAGAGTGCACAGTGCATGGCTTGAGTGCACAGTGCACGGCTAGAGTGCACAGTGCATGGCTAGAGTGCACAGTGCATGGCTTGAGTGCACCGTGCATGGCTTGAGTGCAAAGTGCAGCATGGCTAGAGTGCACAGTGCACGGCTAGAGTGCACAGTGCATGGCTAGAGTGCACAGTGCATGGCTAGAGTGCACAGTGCATGGCTTGAGTGCACAGTGCATGGCTTGAGTGCACCGAGCATGGCTTGAGTGCAAAGTGCAGCATGGCTAGAGTGCACAGTGCACGGCTAGAGAGCATGACTAGAGTGCACAGTGCATGGCTTGAGTGCACCGTGCATGGCTTGAGTGCAAAGTGCAGCATGGCTAGAGTGCACGGCTAGAGAGCATGACTAGAGTGCACCGTGCATGGCTCGAGTGCACAGTGCATGGCTAGAGTGCACAGTGCATGGCTAGAGTGCACAGTGCATGGCTAGAGTGCACAGTGCACGGCTAGAGTGCACAGTGCACGGCTAGAGTGCACTGTGCAGGGCTAGAGTACACAGTGCATGGCTAGAGAGCACCGTGCATGGCTTGAGTGCACAGTGCATGGCTAGAGTGCACAGTGCATGGCTAGAGTGCACAGTGCATGGCTAGAGTGCACCGTGCATGGCTAGAGAGCATGGCTAGAGTGCAGAGTGCATGGCTAGAGTGCACAGTGCATGGCTAGAGTGCACCGTGCATGGCTACAGTGCACCGTGCATGGCTAGAGTGCACAGTGCATGGCTTGAGTGCACCGTGCATGGCTTGAGTGCACAGTGCATGGCTAGAGTGCACAGTGCATGGCTTGAGTGCAAAGTGCATGGCTAGAGTGCACAGTGCATGGCTAGATTGCACCGTGCATGGCTAGAGTGCACAGTGCATGGCTAGAGTGCACAGTGCATGGCTAGAGTGCACCGTGCATGGCTAGAGAGCATGGCTAGAGTGCAGAGTGCATGGCTAGAGTGCACAGTGCATGGCTACAGTGCACCGTGCATGGCTAGAGTGCACAGTGCATGGCTAGAGTGCACAGTGCATGGCTAGAGTGCACCGTGCATGGCTAGAGAGCATGGCTAGAGTGCACAGTGCATGGCTAGAGTGCACAGTGCATGGCTACAGTGCACCGTGCATGGCTAGAGTGCACAGTGAATGGCTTGAGTGCACCGTGCATGGCTTGAGTGCAAAGTGCAGCATGGCTAGAGTGCACAGTGCATGGCTAGAGTGCACAGTGCATGGCTTGAGTGCAAAGTGCAGCATGGCTAGAGTGCACAGTGCATAGCTAGAGTGCACAGTGCATGGCTTGAGTGCACAGTGCATGGCTTGAGTGCACAGTGCATGGCTTGAGTGCACAGTGCACGGCTAGACAGCATGGCTAGAGTGCACAGTGCATGGCTAGAGTGCACAGTGCATGGCTAGAGTGCACAGTGCACGGCTAGAGAGCATGGCTAGAGTGCACAGTGCATGGCTAGAGTGCACAGTGCACGGCTAGAGTGCACTGTGCAGGGCTAGAGTACACAGTGCATGGCTAGAGAGCACCGTGCATGGCTTGAGTGCACAGTGCATGGCTAGAGTGCACAGTGCATGGCTAGAGTGCACCGTGCATGGCTAGAGAGCATGGCTAGAGTGCAGAGTGCATGGCTAGAGTGCACAGTGCATGGCTACAGTGCACCGTGCATGGCTAGAGTGCACAGTGCATGGCTTGAGTGCACCGTGCATGGCTTGAGTGCAAAGTGCAGCATGGCTAGAGTGCACAGTGCATGGCTAGAGTGCACAGTGCATGGCTTGAGTGCAAAGTGCAGCATGGCTAGAGTGCACAGTGCATGGCTAGAGTGCACAGTGCACGGCTTGAGTGCAAAATGCATGGCTTGAGTGCACAGTGCACGGCTAGAGTGCACAGTGCACGGCTAGAGTGCACAGTGAGTGGCTTGAGTGCACAGTGCACGGCTAGAGTGCACAGTGCATGGCTAGAGTGCACAGTGCATGGCTTGAGTGCACCGTGCATGGCTTGAGTGCAAAGTGCAGCATGGCTAGAGTGCACAGTGCATGGCTAGAGTGCACAGTGCATGGCTTGAGTGCAAAGTGCAGCATGGCTAGAGTGCACAGTGCATGGCTAGAGTGCACAGTGCACGGCTTGAGTGCAAAATGCATGGCTTGAGTGCACAGTGCACGGCTAGAGTGCACAGTGCACGGCTAGAGTGCACAGTGCATGGCTTGAGTGCACAGTGCACGGCTAGAGTGCACAGTGCATGGCTAGAGTGCACAGTGCATGGCTTGAGTGCACCGTGCATGGCTTGAGTGCAAAGTGCAGCATGGCTAGAGTGCACAGTGCACGGCTAGAGTGCACAGTGCATGGCTAGAGTGCACAGTGCATGGCTAGAGTGCACAGTGCATGGCTTGAGTGCACAGTGCATGGCTTGAGTGCACCGAGCATGGCTTGAGTGCATAGTGCAGCATGGCTAGAGTGCACAGTGCACGGCTAGAGAGCATGACTAGAGTGCACAGTGCATGGCTTGAGTGCACCGTGCATGGCTTGAGTGCAAAGTGCAGCATGGCTAGAGTGCACGGCTAGAGAGCATGACTAGAGTGCACCGTGCATGGCTCGAGTGCACAGTGCATGGCTAGAGTGCACAGTGCATGGCTAGAGTGCACAGTGCATGGCTAGAGTGCACAGTGCACGGCTAGAGTGCACAGTGCACGGCTAGAGTGCACTGTGCAGGGCTAGAGTACACAGTGCATGGCTAGAGAGCACCGTGCATGGCTTGAGTGCACAGTGCATGGCTAGAGTGCACAGTGCATGGCTAGAGTGCACCGTGCATGGCTAGAGAGCATGGCTAGAGTGCTGAGTGCATGGCTAGAGTGCACAGTGCATGGCTACAGTGCACCGTGCATGGCTAGAGTGCACAGTGCATGGCTTGAGTGCACCGTGCATGGCTTGAGTGCAAAGTGCAGCATGGCTAGAGTGCACAGTGCATGGCTAGAGTGCACAGTGCATGGCTTGAGTGCAAAGTGCAGCATGGCTAGAGTGCACAGTGCATGGCTAGAGTGCACAGTGCACGGCTTGAGTGCAAAATGCATGGCTTGAGTGCACAGTGCACGGCTAGAGTGCACAGTGCACGGCTAGAGTGCACAGTGCATGGCTTGAGTGCACAGTGCACGGCTAGAGTGCACAGTGCATGGCTAGAGTGCACAGTGCATGGCTTGAGTGCACCGTGCATGGCTTGAGTGCAAAGTGCAGCATGGCTAGAGTGCACCGTGCATGGCTAGAGTGCACAGTGCATGGCTAGAGTGCACAGTGCATGGCTAGAGTGCACAGTGCATGGCTAGAGTGCACAGTGCATGGCTTGAGTGCACAGTGCATGGCTTGAGTGCACCGAGCATGGCTTGAGTGCAAAGTGCAGCATGGCTAGAGTGCACAGTGCACGGCTAGAGAGCATGACTAGAGTGCACAGTGCATGGCTTGAGTGCACCATGCATGGCTTGAGTGCAAAGTGCAGCATGGCTAGAGTGCACAGTGCACGGCTAGAGAGTATGACTAGAGTGCACCGTGCATGGCTAGAGTGCACAGTGCATGGCTAGAGTGCACCGTGCATGGCTAGAGTGCACAGTGCACGGCTAGAGTGCACAGTGCACGGCTAGAGTGCACCGTGCATGGCTAGAGTGCACAATGCACGGCTAGAGTGCACAGTGCATGGCTTGAGTGCACAGTGCATGGCTAGAGTGCACAGTGCATGGCTAGAGTGCAAAGGGCATGGCTAGAGTGCACAGTGCATGGCTAGAGTGCACAGTGCATGGCTTGAGTGCACCGTGCATGGCTTGAGTGCAAAGTGCAGCATGGCTTGAGTGCAAAGTGCAGCATGGCTAGAGTGCACAGTGCATGGCTAGAGTGCACAGTGCATGGCTAGAGTGCACAGCGCATGGCTAGAGTGCACAGTGCATGGCTAGAGTGCACAGTGCACGGCTAGAGTGCACAGTGCACGGCTAGAGTGCACTGTGCAGGGCTAGAGTACACAGTGCATGGCTAGAGAGCACCGTGCATGGCTTGAGTGCACAGTGCATGGCTAGAGTGCACAGTGCATGGCTAGAGTGCACAGTGCATGGCTAGAGTGCACCGTGCATGGCTAGAGAGCATGGCTAGAGTGCAGAGTGCATGGCTAGAGTGCACAGTGCATGGCTACAGTGCACCGTGCATGGCTAGAGTGCACAGTGCATGGCTTGAGTGCACCGTGCATGGCTTGAGTGCAAAGTGCAGCATGGCTAGAGTGCACAGTGCATGGCTAGAGTGCACAGTGCATGGCTTGAGTGCAAAGTGCAGCATGGCTAGAGTGCACAGTGCATGGCTAGAGTGCACAGTGCACGGCTTGAGTGCAAAATGCATGGCTTGAGTGCACAGTGCACGGCTAGAGTGCACAGTGCACGGCTAGAGTGCACAGTGCATGGCTTGAGTGCACAGTGCACGGCTAGAGTGCACAGTGCATGGCTAGAGTGCACAGTGCATGGCTTGAGTGCACCGTGCATGGCTTGAGTGCAAAGTGCAGCATGGCTAGAGTGCACAGTGCACGGCTAGAGTGCACAGTGCATGGCTAGAGTGCACAGTGCATGGCTAGAGTGCACAGTGCATGGCTAGAGTGCACAGTGCATGGCTTGAGTGCACAGTGCATGGCTTGAGTGCACCGAGCATGGCTTGAGTGCAAAGTGCAGCATGGCTAGAGTGCACAGTGCACGGCTAGAGAGCATGACTAGAGTGCACAGTGCATGGCTTGAGTGCACCATGCATGGCTTGAGTGCAAAGTGCAGCATGGCTAGAGTGCACAGTGCACGGCTAGAGAGCATGACTAGAGTGCACCGTGCATGGCTAGAGTGCACAGTGCATGGCTAGAGTGCACCGTGCATGGCTAGAGTGCACAGTGCACGGCTAGAGTGCACAGTGCACGGCTAGAGTGCACCGTGCATGGCTAGAGTGCACAATGCACGGCTAGAGTGCACAGTGCATGGCTTGAGTGCACAGTGCATGGCTAGAGTGCACAGTGCATGGCTTGAGTGCAAAGTGCATGGCTAGAGTGCACAGTGCATGGCTAGAGTGCACCGTGCATGGCTAGAGTGCACAGTGCACGGCTAGAGTGCACAGTGCACGGCTAGAGTGCACAGTGCACGGCTAGAGTGCACAGTGCATGGCTAGAGTGCACAGTGCATGGCTTGAGTGCACAGTGCATGGCTTGAGTGCACCGTGCATGGCTTGAGTGCAAAGTGCAGCATGGCTTGAGTGCAAAGTGCAGCATGGCTAGAGTGCACAGTGCACGGCTAGAGAGCATGACTAGGGTGCACCGTGCACGGCTAGAGTGAACAGTGCATGGCTAGAGTGCACCGTGCATGGCTAGAGTGCACAATGCACGGCTAGAGTGCACAGTGCATGGCTTGAGTGCACAGTGCATGGCTAGAGTGCACAGTGCATGGCTTGAGTGCAAAGTGCATGGCTAGAGTGCACAGTGCATGGCTAGAGTGCACCGTGCATGGCTAGAGTGCACCGTGCATGGCTAGAGTGCACCGTGCATGGCTAGAGTGCACAGTGCATGGCTAGAGTGCACAGTGCATGGCTTGAGTGCAAAGTGCATGGCTAGAGTGCAAAGTGCATGGCTAGAGTGCACAGTGCATGGCTAGAGTACACAGTGCATGGCTAGAGTGCACAGCAAACAGTTGTACAATGGCAACGGCAGGAGGTGAAAAACATGGCCAAGCTAAGGGGAAAATGAGTAACATGGGACATGGCAGGCAGACAAAGAAAGCAAGGAGAAGGTGTACCCGCGCTTCACTTTTGATGTTAAAAAGTAAAGCGCGGGTGCCGCGATTATAGCAAAAGTAAAGAATAAGATGTTTTTTTCTGTTTCTTTACTTTTGCGATAATCGCGGCACGAGCGCTTTACTTTTAACATAAAAAGTAAAGCGCGCGTGCCGCGATAGTCTGTCAGATATCAAATTGGACCATTTCGAAGCATTTTAACATATGTTGAATCGACTATTGTTGTGACCATTTTTTGTTAAAAAAATATGTTTTGTATGTTTTACCCCCTTCTCCCCACCTCCCGGTCGACGTTCCCGCCCCCAGACCCTGCAAATCTCAAATTTAGCTAAACAATTATATTTTTCTCACAGTTCTGTGTGGGTACACCATGCTGGCACAAATTTCCTACCACCCGACATTCCTCTCGGTATCCCAATAAAAATTATGCTTCACTTGTTTGGGTGGCCAAGGGTCTGCGACTGGGAAAGGCCAAAAACGTATAGACTGAGGAAATAGCACAGCAAGCTCTAAGCACCCTATTTTTTTTTACTTTTTTTAGGCTATTCTGCATTGGACACCCAAACAAGTGAGGTGTCATTTTTATTTTTTAAGGGGCACGCTGGGTGGTAGGAAATTTGTGCCGGCATGGTGACCTCATAAAAGAAATGTGAAGATAATATAATTTTGATTAGCAAAATTTGAGGTTTGTAGGGGATTCTTGGTAAGAAAACATTGGGAAATCCACACAAGCCACACCAGTGAGCCACGGAGAAGTGTGGCTCACTGGTTAGAGGAGGCAGACCTGGAAGCAGAGGTCAGCCCGGGACCAGGGTTCAATTCCCTGCTCGGCGGGGTCTTGAGTCCTAAAATGTCCATGGACTCGACAATTCTCGCTCCGGTGCCTACTCGATTCACGGGTTCACACTCTGCGACTCTGGGCAATAGCTTGCTTAATCTCCACAACGGCCCCTCGCGGCGGGATGCCTGGCTTTCACCTTGCGGATACCCTGCCGGGGTTATCTCACAGGGGAATACCAGGACGGGTTCCCTAAGCAAGCGCTTAGAAACCGCTTGGTGATTTGCGCTATATAAATTCCTGTACATTTAAATATACATTTACATTTACATTTACCTCGCTGGATTCTCCCAGGTGTCTATTTTTTAGAAATGTCTGGGTTTGGTAGGTTTCTCTAGATGGCTGCCAAGCCCGTGACCAAAAGCACAGGTGACTCCCTCGCAAAACCATATCTTTTTGTGATCAATAATTTTGAAGTCTCCACAGTACGTTTTGGGCAATTTCCTGTTGCTATGTTTTCCTTCGTGCCGGCTGAACTAGGGTCTAAAATCCACAGGTAGGCACATTGCGAAAGAAGGGTCCGTTTTCCTTGTAAAAAATTATGTGACCACATTTCTTTTATTTTGGACCATTTCCTGTTGCGGGCTCTAAACCTACCCACATAAGTGGGGTACCAATTTTATCGAAACACTTGGTGGAATGCTGGGAGGTTGGAAGTTTGTGACTCCCCACAGATTCCAGAACTTTCCATCACAGAAATGTGAGGGAAATGTTTTTTGTTGTACAAAGTTTGAGGTTTGCAAGGGATTCTGGGTAACAGAACCTGGTGATAGCCTCACAAGTCACCCCATCCTGGATTCCCATGGGTGTCTAGTTTTCAAAAAATATCCATGTTGCATTTTGACCCATTTCCTGTCACAGGCTTTAGGCCTACTCACACAAGTGAGGTACCGTTTTTATCGGTAGACTTAGGGGAACCCAGAATAGTAGAACAAGTGTTATTAGCAGCTGTTTTTCTAGGAATTTCTGCCTTCGAAAATATAACACAGTGGGTAAAAAAGACATTTTGAAAAATGCCCCTTAATTCACATGCTGGCATTGCTACCCACAAATTCAGAGATGTGCAAATAACCACTGCTTCAAAACTCCTTATCTTGTTCCCAATATGAGAAATACATAGGTTTACTTGATACCTATTTTTCTCTCTTTATATTTTACCAAATGAATTGCTGTCTCCCTGGTACACAATGAATGACCATTGCAAGGTGCAGCTCAGTTATTGGCTCTGGGTATCTCAGGTTCTTGGTGGACCTACAAGCCCGATATATCCCCGCTACCAGAAGGGTCCTGCGAATATAACGGGATATTGCTTTAAAAAATCTAAGATAGTAGAAGAAGTTACAGGTGAAAATCTAGGCACAAATAGCTGTTGTTTTGAACTCAAATTCAATATTTTTTATTTCAACTGTTACTTTCTATAGGAAAACCTTGAAGGGTCTACACAATTCACCCCTTGCTAAATTCAGAATTATGTCTTTTTTCATTAATCTATTGCTTTCCGGGATCCATTATTGGTTTTACACCCATTTCTACCACTAACTGGAAGGCGGTTGAAAGCACAAAAAATAGGAAAATAGCTTATTTCCTAATAAAATGCCAAAACCTTGTAGAACATTTTGGTTTTCTGACAAATATTTGCCTGTTCGTGAAAGCTGGGAAGATCATGATTTTAACCAAAAAAGGGAGTGGAACAGGGGGACAAAAGGCCTGGCAGCGAGGGGGCTAAGGTAAAGGGTGATCACAGGGCAAGGAGGATGGTGAGGACTATGAAACATGCCAATCCTAATGGCAGACAGTGCGTCAATAAAACAATACATTATAAGGAAGTAGGATGTAAGGAGGAGGCTGCCGGGAACACTTAAGTGTAGATCAACATAATGTCTAATCCACGCAGTCTGTCAGCGCGGCTCCCGGCCCCACTGTCCACAGGGGAACAGAGATCGCATGAACAGGAGAATGTACATCATACTTGGGTACAATTGTACATGCACCAACTCACACAGGCTGCAATGTAGTCAGAGTTTGGAGGGTCCCTTATGGGTGGCATAACACATGGTGCAGCCTATGGAGGTCCCCTGGAGTACCTAGGCCCTAGGTACCTAGTACCATATACTAGGGACGTACAAGGGTACACCAGCAGCCAATTAGGAATGTACCAAGGTACTCACCATAGCCAATTTAGGAAGGAAGCCCAGTGACTGGGGTCCTGTTTAGCAGGATCTCAGTCAGACTAGTCAGGAAAAACTGTATGACACCAGGAAAAAGTGGGGGTAACCATGAAAGCAGATCCTACTTTCCACACCCCCACCCCTTCTCCCCACTCCTCTAGAGAGTAGCTTGTGTAGTGTGTTGGTCTCTGCTCGTGCACAGTGCAGGGGAGTATGCAGCCCCCTCTTAGTGTCCGGCACAGAGGCCGCTTTCCAAGACATTGCTATTTGTCACTTGAAAAGTACGTATGCAAGGTCTTTGAACCTGTGTAAGTGTTTGCCCCCTCTTTGCTTTAGGGTGAAGGCCTAGCAGGCAGGATTCAGGGGTAGTTGACAGTGTATGGTCTGTGAGTTCTGCTATGGTGGCCGTAACCTCAAGCCATGACACCTGTAGTGGTGGGCACTCCCACACCATATGTTAGAAGCCAGCGTCAGCCAGTTTACAGCACGGACACTCTGGTGTCAAATCAGGAAACGCGCTCTTGATACGGTGGGGGTAGAGTTAACTGTAATGTGTAGTTAAATTGAGTGAATTGGAATCGAGGGTTCCAGGACACTTGGCTAACATGTTGTAGCGCCTGTATGCATGACTTGAGCGGTTGCGGGAGCATAGCGTTCATCTAGCCATTGCAGTCCCCCGTGTGCAGCTGGTGAAATGTTGATCGTCAGCATTTAAAACACCTTCTTGTTGCTCTGTTTTGGAAGTTTGTGGCTCCCCACAGATTCCAGAACTTTCCATCACAGAAATGTGAGGGAAATGTTTTTTGTTTTACAAAGTTTGAGGTTTGCAAGGGATTCTGGGTAACAGAACGTGGTGAGAGCCACACAAGTGCCCCATCCTGGAATCCCCTGGGTGTCTAGTTTTAAAAAAAATGCCCATGTTGCATTTTAACACATTATCTGTCTGGGGGCCTACTCACACAAGTGAGGTACCGTGTTTTTAGAAAAAAATATTTCTTTTTATTGAAGAAACAAGAAAAGAAGAAACAATAACAGGTGGCTTACAACGCGGAGTGAAAGGATCAATAATATACATACAGGGCATATAGACTGAGAATCATCAATAAAGTCTGTTCATGAGTTACATCAGGTATGCGGCCGTATTACAATCAGGATAGTCAAACCAACGCCTACCACCAACCCCACCTCCCCAGGAAAACAGGATAAACATTGAGTAACAGCCCAGAGTAGAAGGGAGGGGGAAGGGTGCAGTAATAAGAAGGTTACGAAGTTATAGCCGCATACCGAACACAATGATAAATTACGCAACAATTGGCTAACTCACGCAAGTGATCTCTCCATCAGAACCCGTCTACCCCATAACACAAATCCGCTACTCAATAAGACCACCTATACCAGGATTTTGAAGGATTTCAAACAGAAAAACTACATATACTAACTAAACAAACACCCCTCCCCCCACCCTGCACCCCTGCATATGGCTTGCACCCTATCCCCAACTAGCAGCGTGCCTGTCGCCCCATCTAACTAAGAACTAAATATAGTAAAACGTGGAGGAGGACATCTCAGTACGGCCCCCCGGTCCACCCCACCCCCCGCCAGAACCAGGAATCCCCGTAATAAAATACACAACTCCATTAAGAAGCAAATTTAAAGCTGGGAAAAATCCCGGGATCGCACCAAAGTACAACGTAGTGGTTCACACACCCGGAGGCAGGGTGGAAATTCAGGATCTGTAACAGGATTATCCGGCGGGGGACGGAGTTCGGCGGAGCCGGGAGCCTAAGCGGCCATCTTGGTTGCAGGCGTAGTTCCTCCTCCTGAGGTACCGTTTTTATTGGTAGACATAGGGGAACCCAGAATAGTAGAACAAGTGTTATTACCAGTTGTTTTTCTACACCTTTCTGCCTTCCAAATGTAAGACAGTGTGTAAAAAAAGAAGACATTTTGAAAAATGCCCCCTAATTCACATGCTGGCATTGCTACACACAAATTCCGAGATGTTCAAATAACCACTGCTTCTAAACTCCTTATCTTGTTCCCAATATGAGAAATACGTAAATTTCCTTGATACTTATTATTCACTCTTTATATTTCACCAAATGAATTGCTGTATACCTAGTACACAATGAATAACCATTGCAAGGTGCAGTTCAGTTATTGGCTCTGGGTATCTCGGGTTCCTCGTGGACCTACAAGCCCGATATATCCCCGCAACCAGAAGGGTCCTGCAAATATAACGGTATACTGCTTTAAAAAATCTAGCATAGTTTGAAGAAGTTACAGGTGAAAATGTAGGCACAAATGGCTGTTGTTTTGAACTCAAATTCAATATTTTTTTATTTGAACTGTTGCTTTCTATAGGAAAACCTTGAAGGATCTACACAATTGACCTCTTGCTAAATTCAGAATTATATATTTTTTTCATAAATCTATAGCTTTCCGGGATCCATTATTGGTTTTACACCCATTTCTACCACTAACTGGAAGGAGGTTGAAAGCGCAAAAAATAGGAAGATAGCTTATTTCCTAATAAAATGCCAAAACTGTGTAGAAAATTTTTGTTTTCTGACAAATGTCTGCCTGTTCCTGAAAGCTGGGAAGAAGGTGATTTTAACACCACAGGCCCTTTGTTGATACCATTTGCAGGGAAAAAAACTGACGCTATCTTCTGCAGCACAATTTTCCCATGAAAGTTTTTTTTTTGCTGTATTTTGCCTAATTCTCTCTCTCCTCCAGGAGAATCCACAAACCCTGGGTACCTTTAGAATCCTCAGGATGTTGGAAGAAAAGGACGCTAATTTATGTGGACAAAAAGGTACGGGTGCCTAAGCGCAAACCCCCCGAAACACCCAAAAAAGGGAGTGGCACAGGGGGACAAAAGGCCTGGCAGCGAGTGTGCTAAGGTAATGGGTGATCACAGGGCAAGGAGGATGGTGAGGACTATAAAACAGGCCGATCCTAATAGCAGACAGTGCGTCAATAAAGCAATACATTATAAGGAAGTAGGATGTAAGGAGGAGGCTGCCTGGAACACGTAAGGGTAGATCAACATAATGTCTAATCCATGCAATCTGCCAGCGTGACTCCCGGCCCCACTGTCCACAGGGGAACAGAGATTGCATGAACAGGAGGATATACATCACACTTGGGTACAATTGTAGATGCACCAACTCACACAGGCTGCAATGGCATGCCTGTGGTCTGAGTTTGGAGGGTCCCTTATGGGTGGCATAACACATGGTGCAGCCCATGGGGGTCCCCTGGAGTACCTAGGCCCTAGGTACCTAGTACCATATACTAGGGACTTACTAGGGTACACCAGCAGCCAATTAGGAATGTACCAAGGTACTTACCATAGCCAATATATGGATGACTGGGGTCCTGATTAGCAGGATCACAATCAGACTAGTCAGAAAAACTGTATGACACCAGCAAAAAGTGGGGGTAGCCATGAAAGCAGATCCTACTTTCCCACCCCCCCACCCCTTCTCCCCACCCCTCTAGAGAGTAGCATGTGTACTGTGTTGGTCTCTGCTCGTGCACAGTGCAGGGGAGTATGCAGCCACCTCTTAGTGTCCGGCGCAGAGGCCGCTTTCCAAGACATTGCTATTCGTCACTTGAAAAGTATGTATGCAAGGTCTATGAACCTGTGTAAGTGTTTGCCCCTTTGCTTTAGGGTGAAGGCCTAGCCGGCAGGATTCAGGGGTAGTTGACAGTGTATGGTCTGTGAGTTCTGCTATGGTGGCTGTAACCTCGAGCCATGACACCTGTAGTGGTGGGCACTCCCACACCATATGTTAGAAGCCAGCATCAGCCAGTTTACAGCACGGACACTCTGGTGTCAAATCAGGAAACACGCTCTTGATACGGTGGGGGTAGAGTTAACTGTAATGTGTGTAGTTAAATTGAGTGAATTGGAATCGAGGGTTCCAGGACACTTGGCTAACATGTTGTACTGCCTGTATGCATGACTTGAGCGGTTGCGGGAGCACAGAGTTCATCTAGCCAATGCCGTCCCCTGTGTGCAGCTGGTGAAAGGTTGATTGTCGGCATTTAAAACACCTTCCTGTTGCTCTGTTCTTCAAACAATCGTTAAAGATTGGCTGAGGTGGAGTGCTCAGTGCTGTGTTATTGGAAGCCAGCATCCTAATTTCCGCTACTATATCTCTGAATATTACTGAGCTATAAATGTTTTATTTCTGTCTGATCTGGGCCTGCACCCGCTCTACATGTCATAGAGGTAAAGCTGCTGTGGAATTAGCACACATGCTGCTGGTTTCAGGCTTTTCGATCACAATGCAGTAACAATTTATCATTCCCACCGCCTCACCTATCACTCGTTGACTCTGTCCCTGCCTTGGACCCGATAGGGAGCTCTGTTTCTTTTTGGTTAGGTTTGTGCTGTACAAATACCACATGCATAGCACCTTTTTCAAAGGAAAAACACTTTGGTGACAGCAAACGTTGCTGCTGTAGAACGCAGTTGAGATAGTAAAGAACCTTGGTGGCATGCAGCACGCTTTGGATCATTTGGGGTTGCATTTCACACTGTGAAATACTTTTATTTACATTGTTGAGCTGTGCCAATGGCATTTTGTGTGTATTTGAAAAGCAATGCTAATCATCTGGCCCTTTGTAAAAGCTGTGTGGGGGCTGTGTACTTGCCGGGCATGTGTGAGAGTCGCAGAGGGCACTTTATCTTTATCTTATGTGCAAGCTGAACGGGAGGGGAGGTGGGGTTGGGGTAATTTTTAAAGATACCTTGAAGATGAGGACTATTGATATTGATGTGGTTACTGGACTGGAACTATTCGGCATGACCAGTACAAATGATTCTGGTCTTATTTCGACGGGGATTATCTGTTACAGACCCCCCGGGGCTTTTAGTGTTCAGCAGCAGCAATCACTATTGGATACCCTCACTAATATGGCAGCCACGCATCATAGATTAGTAATTTTGGGTGATTTTAATTTGTGGTTAAATGGCTCTCTCGACTCTGGTTTCTATAATGCACTTCACTCCTGTGAAGGTCTTGGCCTCTTTCAGCAGGTCTCCAAGGCCACTCATAACGCTGGGCATCTTCTTGATTTCATTTTCTCAGAAACCCATCTTCTGCACATTGGCGAAATTCTGCCTATGGAATGGACGGATCACTTTCTGATTAAATTCTTTGTTAACTTTAATACCCTTAATACTCAGGTATCTCACTCCGCAACAGAATATATCAGTAGAGATTGGAAGGCTCTCACAGGGATGAGGGGTTCTGATATTGTGTTCAAGGTCAGGGATTGTTTCTCATTAGACAAGCAAGTTGAGGAGAATTATGCCTCTCTGTGTCTGAGGTCACCTCGGCCTTGGACTCTTGTGCCCCCCTGTAAAAACATAGAAGTAGGGGCAGAGCCTCGGCCCCGTGGTTTAACGATACTTTGAAAGACCTGTAATTAGCGTGCAAACAGGCTGAGAGGAGATGGAGGAGAGGCTACAAGGAGATGGACAAGCTCCTGTGGAAACTCAAAATTATGGATTATAAGAAGGAGATCAGAAGGTCTAAGGCTGGCTATTTCTCTTCCTTAATCTGCAATGCCTCTAACAGCTCTAGAAACATTTTTCACATCCTGAGCAGTCTTACTAGCCCTGACTATTCTAAGAATGTGATACCCCCCTCTCAAGAACTCTGTGAGAACCTGGCCAGGTTCTTCCAGGAGAAAATCCAACTGATCATTGATGATCTGGAGGGTGGCCATCAGGCAGCAGGGAGTGTAGTCTCTCAGGCTATGAGCGTTGACGCCCCTGTGGTGAGTGACTCTGAAGGTGTGGATATTAGCACCGCTTGTCAGGCCGCTAAATATCTATCTGAGTTTGTGCTTCTGGCGGCGGAGGATTTCAGTAGGGTGGCACGGGGTATTTCCTCCGGTTCTCCCTTGAACCCAGTATCACACAAGATTTGGAAGGAGTTTGAGGAAGAACTGTTTCCAACTCTCCGCTTGATCTGTAATCAGTCTTTAGCCAGTGGTGTGGTCCCTCCCCAATGGAAGCAAGCTCTGGTGACACCTCTGCTGAAGAAGTCTTCTCTTGATCCAGAGTGTTGTAAGAACTAGAGGCCTATTTCCTTGTTGCCGTTCCCGGCCAAGATTGTGGAACGTATGGTCAGTAACACTCTTTCTAGGCACCTGGAGCAACATAACTTGCTAGAGGAGGTGCAGTTGGGATTTCGGCCAGTCCATGGTACCGAGACGGCCTTGGTGACCGTTATGGATGACCTTCAGAGGTGGGCAGACAGGGGTCAGGCAGCAGTGCTGATCCTGCTCAACCTGTCTGTCGCCTTTGATACGGTCAACCATGAGATCCTGCTAAGAAGATTGAGCGAGGTTGGGGTGAGGGGCTGTGCCTTACGATGGTTTCGGTCTTTTCTACAGGACAGACAGCAGGTGGTGTCACTCCCTCCTTTTCAATCTGCCTTCTCCAACGTGTTGCATAGTGTGCCACAGGGTTCAGCAATTAGCCCTATTTTATTTAATATTTATTTGAAACCCCTGATTGCGGTCATCAAAGCATACAATATTGACATCGTAAACTATGCTGACGACACGCAGCTGATTCTCTCCTTTGAGGGAGAGGACTCGACGTCAGTGGATGTGTTTCACAACTGTCTGCGGGACACAGCCCGTTGGCTTAAGGACAACTCATTACAATTTAATGCAGGGAAGACTGAGGTGATTTCCTGCTCAGTGAGCAGGATTCCTCATGTCCTTCCTTGCAATTTTTGGCCCTCTGGTAATTCAACCGCAGTTCGGCCTGTAAAAACGGTCCGTAACCTGGGCATTATGTTTGACAACAAACTTACTATGGAAGCTCAGGTTACAAAAATGACAGCTTGCTGTTTTGTGATCATTAGATCCCTGCGGAAAATCTTCCCTTTTCTACCTCCTCATGGAACGTTCGTTAGTGGTAAGGTGTCCGATTCTCAGTAGGTTAGACTACTGTAATGCCCTATTGCTTGACTCCCCGAAGTTCCTTTTGGACAGACTACAGAGGATCCAGTCAGCAGCAGCCAAGATAGTCCTAGGGCTGCCTAGAAAGTCCTCTACATCTGCGGCCTTGGAAGAACTGCACCGGCTTCCTCTGAGACAGAGAGTTCAATTTAAATCTCTCTGCCTTGTCTTTAAAGCCCTTCATGGGATGGGTCCTGCGCTCACGCGGAAAAAATTTGATTGGTATATCCCTACAAGAAGGCTCTGCTCCTCATCAGCAAGACTGATGAAGGCACCGAGGTTTAGGAAAGTCAGGTCAGGGGGTAGATCCTTTGGTGTGGCAGCGACCAAACTGTGGAACGAGCTCCCGTGGGAGATCAGACAAATTTGGGAGCTCCTCCCTTTTAGAAGAAGTTTGAAAACCTGGCTGTTCCCCAAGACTAAGGGCCAGATGTAGGAGCCCTAATACCGGTCGGTAACGGCCGAATTCGGCCGTTACCGACCGGTATTTGGGTTTTGCAATGGAGGGGGCTTAAAATGACAGAATCAGTATATTTACCGATTCTGTAATTCTAGATGTAGCTAGCACTTCAAAGAGTGCCACAGGCCCTTAAGAGTCGGTATTTTACCACACAATACTATTGTGTGGTGAAATACGAATTCAGGTGTGCATGCACATCTGTGCATGCACACCTGTGCCATGTGACACACAGACATGCCCTTAGGGCATGCATGTGTGCCACATGTCACACAAGCCTGTACTTGGGGTGCTAGAGGGTGTCAAAGTGACACCCCCTGCACCCTTGCAGGATTCGGTATTTACCGATTCGGTAAATACCGAGTCGGTATTTCCCATTGATTCCTATGGGCTTCAAGGCCCATAGGAATCAATGGGCAATACCGATTCGGTATTTACCGAATAGGTAAATACCGAATCTTACAGATTCGGTAAATGTGAAATTAAATTTACCTACATCTGCCTCCTTCTAATTTACCGATTCATAAATACCGAATCGGTAAAATTCGGTATTTATGAATCGGTAAATTAGAATTACCTACATCTAGCCCTAAGTCGCCTGGCCATGTATCCGACACACCTGTACTCTGAGTTGCTTAGCACCAGGATGCCTGCAAGGTGTCAGTGCGCTTTATAAGCTGAATAAATAAAAATAAATAATAAACAGTGTGTGCTGTTCTGGTGCATTCTCCATCTTGTGAAACGACTGAGCGCACCTCAGTATTGTTCCATTAAATGTGGCCACAGTGGTTTGTACAGGTGATGTTGAAAAGCTTGCGTAGGAGGGGAGACCCATGAAAGGTCATGGGAATTACATGGTTGTAAAATCTTGTTCGCAGGTTTTGTGCTGGAAAAGGAATGTTGAAAGCAGGTCTATGCATGTGAGATGCAGGTGAATACATTTAAGAACAGGTCCTACCTTGTATGGAGGGCAGCAGAGGTGCAGGGTATATGGACAGAGCAGTTTGACTTAAGAGATGTTTTTAAGAGAGTGTTTGGGGTGCTTGGCATGGTCCATGGGTGAAAGGGCGATAACAGCCTTGTCTTTGGTGTACCATATGTGCTCTTGCTACGCTGATGCACCACAGCTGTCTACTAGTAGGCCGTCAGGCTAGTGTGCTATCTCGAGCTCTAAAGTTAGAGGTGAGACAACTAAACAACAGAGCAGCCCAGCTCAATCTGCTAGTCCATCCGTGGAACTCCCTCCCCAGTAGATAATACTGACAAATATTTGAGAGAAGTAAAACCACAAAGTAAGTTACAATCATTAAACTGCTGCTCTACTGCATATTGTGGGTGCAGTGGATGAAGCCAGGCACCTCTGCGAGCAGCAATATTTGATTTATGGCACAACATCCTGATGTCCACCCTGCTGTCTCAAGTCTTCCTGATCCATCTCACATCTCTTACTCAAAGAGCTGTTCTTGTTTTAACAAAACCTTGACCATATACATCTACCTAAAGCTGTAACTAGTGTATGAGTGCTATGCGAGCGCCCTTTTTTTTATTACTAACTTACTCATGAACACCTTTGCTGAAATAAGTAAGATGTGAAAGTCAAAGCAACTTTTATGTACATTTCTGTGTATGGTTAAATATGCCTTCATAGGTTTCAGAAATGGTAATCAAGAGATATTTATACAATCAATTAAAAATTGTGTGTGCACATTCCGTTATGTTTCCCTTTAAGTAATTTTAAATCTCTTTACATCCAACAGAAAACAATCTTTGATTGTACGAAATGTTTCAAAATGAGGAAGATAACACTGTAAATCTGCAAAGACGAAGTCCGAAATATTGAGTTCCAGTATTCAGGAAAACATAAATGCCATCAGAGACAGCCGAACCCGAACATAAACTGAGACATCCTGAAAGAAGAGGCAAGGGACACGAAAAATTCAGTGATTCCACGAGTCTCAGCTGTGCACCTCCATGCCTCAAAACAAAGAAATAACCTCTAGAAAATTAAGACAACACTGATAAACCTCCTCTTGTGTAAACATGTCCAATAATAGCTTTGATCATGAGGTTGGTATGAGGTGGTTACAGCAGTGCTTTGCTTCCTTAAATAATACCAGGCCACCATTCAGTGCTAGAGGTGTATTGCAAACTATTTCCGACCAATCCACAGCAACCATTGAAAAGCGCAACGGAGTGGAGTCAGACAAGTGAAGGTTAAAAGAAATAGGGGTTCAGCTGTCTAAAATACAGAGCACTGTTCCACTGTGCACCGGCCAGAAGGACAATGAATCTTTACCCGCAAGCATGTAGAACCATTATCCAGTCTAAAGACACAATCGCCCTCGAAGAAGCCTTACACACGTTATGTGATTGGAAAGTAGTTGGTGACCATTGCACTTTATTCTTTAATCGGAAAACAAACGTGCAAAATACGACTCATACAGGGAATGCAAGAATAACACAAGTGCTTTATCAGTCATGTTGGCCCTTCAGGATGTACAGTCAATGGATGTAAACAAGTATATACCAGAGCAAGAGACGCTAACCAAGAGAGAAGTCTCAGACACATGCAGTGAGCGCTTTAGTTTGTCATCAATATTAAAACCCCATCAGCAAGCACACACAGGGAAAAAACTATTCAAATGCACTGAATGTGTACAGAGCTTTATTCAGTTATCAGGCCTAAAAAGACATCAACGAACACACCCAGGGGAAAAACCATATCATTGCACTGAATGTATGTAGAGGTTTAATCAATTATCACACCTAAAACAGCATCAGCGAATACACACTGGGGATCCAGTGCAGTGAATGTGGAAGAAGTTTTAGTGATTCATCAGCATTAAGGAGACACCTGCGAACACACACAGGGGGAAAACCATTCCAGTGCAGTGAATGTGAGAAGAGGTTTAATCAATTATCACACCTAAAACAGCATCAGCGAATACACACTGGGGAAAAACCATTCCAGTGCAGTGAATGTGGAAGAAGTTTTAGTGATTCATCAGCATTAAGGAGACATCCGCGAACACACACAGGGGAAAAACCATTCCAGTGCAGTGAATGTGAGAAGAGGTTTATTCAATTATCAGACCTAAAACAGCATCAGAGAACACACACTGGGGAAAAACCATACCAGTGCAGTGAATGTGAGAAGAGGTTTATTCAATTATCAGACCTAAAACAGCATCAGAGAACACACACTGGGGAAAAACCATTCCAGTGCAGTGAATGTGGAAGAAGTTTTAGTGTTTCATCAGCATTAAGGAAACATCTGCGAACACACACAGGGGAAAAACCATTCCAGTGCAGTGAGTGTGGAAGAAGTTTTAGTGATTCATCAGCATTAAGGCAACATCTGCGAACACACACAGGGGAAAAACCATTCCAGTGCAGTGAATGTGGAAGATGTTTTAGTGAATCTTCAACATTAAGGATTCATCAGCAAACACACACAGGGGAAAAACCATTCAAGTGCAGTGAATGTTTGAAGAGCTTTAGTCGATTATCAGACCTAAAATACCATCTGAGAACACACACAGGAGAAAAACCATATAATTGCACTGAATGTGTGAAGAGGTTTAATCAATTATCACACCTAAAACAGCATCAGCGAACACACACAGGGGAAAAACCATTCCAGTGCAGTGAATGTGAAAGAAGTTTTAGTAATTCATCAACATTAAGGATTCATCCGAGAACACACACAGGGGAAAAACCATTCAAGTGCAGTGAATGTGAAAGTAGTTTTAGTCAATCTTCAACATTAAGGATTCATGAGCGAACACACACAGGGGAAAAACCATTCAAATGCAGTGAATGTGAAAGTAGTTTTAGTGATTTGTCAACATTAAGGAATCATCAGCGAACACACACAGGGGAAAAACCATTTAAGTGCACTGAATGTGTGAAAAGCTTTTGTCAATCATCACACCTAAAACAGCATCAGAGAACACACACAGGAGAAAAACCATTCAAGTGCAGTGAATGTGAGAAGAGGTTTATTCGATTGTCGGACTTAAAACAGCATCAGAATACACACACTGGGGAAAACCCATTCAAGTGCAATGGATGTAGGAAGAGCTTTATATATTTATCAAGCCTAAAACGGCACCAGAGAACTCACACTGGAGAAAAACAATGCCAGTGCAGTGAATCTGAAAGAAGTTTTAGTGAATCTTCAACATTAAGGATTCATCCGCGAACACACACAGGAAAAAACATTCAAGTGCAGTGAATGTATGAAGAGCTTTAGTCGATTATCAGACCGAAATCACCATCAAAGAACACACACAGGAGAAAAACCATATAATTGCAGAGAATGTTTGAAGAGGATTAGTCGATTATCACAACTAAAACAGCATCAGAGGACACACACTAGGGAAAAACCATATCATCGCCATGAATGTAAAAGTAGCTTTAGTGAATCATTAACATTACGAAAATATCAACGAATACACACTGTAAAAACCATTCAAGTGCAAGGAATGTGACAATGGATATATACACATGTGAGCAAGGGCTTGCGTAGCCCGAAACGCGTAATACACTTTTTCCAGCTGTATCTGCCAAAATAAAGAAAACCTGTAACTGATCCTGTGGTCCGTCTCCTGTGTGAACGCCTCGCTGGTCCGTGTGGATTGGAAGTGGCGTGGAGGAGTTTTTGTGTGTGTATATATATATATATATATATTCACTGAAAAAACCATAGGTTATAGACCATATATAGTTAGGAATTAGCATTTACAAAACCTTGAAAATTCACTGAAAAAACCATAGGTTATAGACCATATATAGTTAGGAATTAGCATTTAAAAAACCTTATTTTACTCACACAAAACCATTGAAATTCCATATATAGTTAGTTGCACTAACTATATATCGCGCACCTGCAATCCACTGCTGATGATGTCACATATTACATCATTCATGACATGGTCAGTGACATCACTGATGACATCACTGATGACATCTCAAATGACATCACTGATGACATCACTGATGACATCTCATTTGACATCAATGACCACATCACTGATGATATCATTCATGTGACAATACAATGCATCTCCTCACATTTTAATATAACCTCTGTTTCACCCAGTGTTAAATACAGAATATAATTTTTGAAACCATTGACACACCAATACTAGTTACTACATACGCACTCACTGATTCCTACGTCTACACACACCTTCACTCATTCACCCATACTATCATTCATACATACAATCACTCATCTTTACAACACTATCATATGCACTCATACACCTATACAGACACTCACAGTCTGCCACTCATCCATGGAGTTACTCACACACCTAGTCAGTCCTGTAAAGAATCAATGACACTTCCATTTTCTTGTCTATACAGTTAAACATAGAGCACCTTACATTTTCAAACATATACTAACACATACTTACCTTGTTATACAATCATTGATACAAGTACACATTGATCTGCACAGAGTCACACACCTCCCAGCCAGCCACACACACACTCAGTCTCCCATACAAATACTTGGACAATCAATCAGTAACCCATATAGTTAATCATATAGCTACTGATCAAAACATGCAGCAGTTTACAGAACAACAGACATAATGATGCACAAATTAAGACACTTTAGTCACTAACCCATGCACTCAGTGAGACACATTTAATCACTCACTCATGCATTCAGTCATGCACCTACTAAATCCTTTGTCCAGACACTTATACTTCCACTCATTCTTCAATATGTAAGACACATTTTAACTTTACAGAAACATACAGTCACTGGATGTTGTCATCAGTGATGTCATCAGTGATGTCATTTGAGATGTCATCAGTGATGTCATCAGTGATGTCACTGACCATGTCATGAATGATGTAATATGTGACATCATCAGCAGTGGATTGCAGGTGCGCGATATATAGTTAGTGCAACTAACTATATATGGAATTTCAATGGTTTTGTGTGAGTAAAATAAGGTTTTTTAAATGCTAATTCCTAACTATATATGGTCTATAACCTATGGTTTTTTCAGTGAATTTTCAAGGTTTTGTAAATGCTAATTCCTAACTATATATGGTCTATAACCTATGGTTTTTTCAGTGAATTTCAATGGTTTTTTAATAGCAAATATCATAAGCTGTCGAATGTCAAGTACGTGGTAAGTGAAAACATTTTCGTGTTTATGCACACTGATCTGCTTTGAATGGTGCCCCCCCCCCTCATTTCTATTAGGAGTACTCTCTCTTTGCAGATAGTGAAAGGTAGTTAACGCAGGTCTTTGCCCCCATTGTAATCCGTCGTGCCTGCTTCTCTCTCCATTTGATTCATTGTTATCCAAGTATTTACTGTTTTAGAATTAGTTCTCTTTGGTTCATTCTCTATTTACAAACAAACACAGAGTCGCAATACTCTGTTTAGTCTTTGCAGATAACGAAAAATCGTGTAAAAAAAAAGAAAAGGAATCGAGCAAAATCAGTAGGCCACTAATGGGATCTCTTTTTGACCTCGCTAAAATAGAAACATTAGGAACAACCCCTCATGACAAATACAAAACTAGTGAGATGAACTGAACTCCACACAATGATGGCTGCAAAACAGCTCTGCTCCGCCACCCACCCCGCCCAAAATAACGATAAAGAACGGCTGCCATGATTGGTTGCGGAATGACCACGACGGAGCTACGAAATGGTGCTGCTCTCATGCTAACCCCAGCTTCAGTCTGAAACATCCAGAAACACTGTAGACTACCAATTCGATCAGTTCCGGTAGCGCCCCAATGTAACCCGGTAGAGAAGAACTAGCCCTCCCCTCTTTGACTGATGGTTCTTGTTGCCTGTCCCTTCTGTTGTCATTTAACAGAACTATTTAGCCTGCTGAAAGGGGTTGTGTTCCGACCGCTGGTTGGTGGAGACATTTTGACTATATTCTGTACCTGCGTTGTCGCGTAATGCGTCATATGACGCGCCGCGTTAGCGCATCCGGAAGTCATCCGGGGCGCGCAGCGCGTAACGTAAGCATAACAAGTCATGTGACTTGTTAATAAAACTTTTCATTGGTTCATTTTACTTTTCTTATTGTAATGATGAAAGGCTTGATCATATGACCTAAAAATTACGCTTTTCATTACTTCCGAACATTATTTTTTCTTAAATATATGTTATAATGTTCCAGGCTAATGTACTTTCCCGGAAATTTTACAACTGTCCTGCAAGTAAAATATATTCTTTTTTCGAGAA
The DNA here is from genome assembly GCF_964261635.1 of Lissotriton helveticus. Lineage (NCBI taxonomy): Eukaryota > Metazoa > Chordata > Amphibia > Caudata > Salamandridae > Lissotriton > Lissotriton helveticus. The sequence goes on from NW_027611674.1 coordinate 1,706,629, forward strand.
AAAGAGCGTTTCTTCGTCCCATGACGGAGCCGTTGAGCAAAAGAGGGTCGACCTGCTGTCTTAGTCGCCGATACGCCTGAATATGAGATTCTTATCGATCACTTTATGTTGCAGGAATAGAAAACACAACAGCCCTTGACCATTTATCTTTACTGCGTTCCTTCGTATTATACCTTTTACCCTTCATGTAATTGGTCTGCTTTATTTCACTTGCCTTTTAATGATTCTAAAACAGTGACTATTATTAAAAACTTTACCAATGTATATACTACTACCATGTTTTCTTTTAAAAACCTTTATTGTGAAAATTTCATTATACAAATACGAGCCTATAACCACGTGGGCCGGCCACGGAGCAAACTGTAATCGTATATGATAAATAGACATTTACACTGTAGAGGAACGTAACGGGCGGGCCATTAGGTTGCAAGAACTAAGGTGTCTAACAGTTACGGAATCGGTGGACGTACATTTTATAATTAAAATACGACAGGGCCAGTTACAATAAAATTATCTAGATATACATTTGCGGGCAAGTACCATGGGTGACGTTAATTCGAACTTTCAACAGTACAGTAATCAATAACACATCAGAACTTAATATCAATAGGGATGTCGAAATATTCAATCAATTCTCGTCCCCGCCCGCCATGTGCTTCAAAACTGCATACGTATCTCGTGATTTCAAGGTTCTGCAACCAGTACACAACAAGGAGTTACGAGTCCCATTTATTCTGGCGCCATTTTGGGCGAGGACGGGCAGGTCCAGGATATAGTCAAAATGTCTCTACCAACCATCGACTATGATGATGTTCATATGCTGTATTTATTAGAGTAACACTCAGATGTCCACATGAAATAAATTTGCCACAATCTAAACATGTCATTTTAATCTTTCCAAAGTTCTTCTAAATATTTGGGACCGTTTCCCTTGCCTCTGAAGCTCTCAGTGCCACTTCTTTGATGAATGTACTAGCAGGTCAGGGGTTCTCCTCCAAATCTCTCTTTTATGCAGCACTATAATTAATTGTTGCCACCTCTCCATATGACGATGCATGGTATAGTTACCACAACTATATTTTTTTTCGGTTCCTCTAGAGAGTTCATCGTGGCAGATGAAGCGTGTAACGTACCGGGCATTTACCTTTTTTTGCATGTACAGGAAAGGAAAAAAAAATCGAGCGTCCGAGTTCTAAGGTGTCCCAGGGCCATTTTAGTGGACCAGGCCCAAATCCAAAGAACAGGCCGCCATTTTGAGAGTCCTGTTGCAGCCGCCTGTCGCTGTAGCATCAAGAGCAGCCGAAACTCAGCTGAATGGCAACTGAAACGGTAAAGGGGCGCCCCACTACAGCAGACGAGCCAGGCCCAAATCCAAAGAACTGCTATCTCACAGGCTAATGGGGCGACCCACGCCGAGTTTCAGCATTGTAGGATGACCACACAAGTACAGCAACTTGCTAGACATCACCTCGGTGCCATCCGGATCTCGGCGCCCCACTGCAGATGAAGTGCCTCTCAACTATGAAACCACCACGGTGACATCCGGATCTTGGCGCGTTGTGCTGCCTTCGGCCTATTCGCACATCGGTCCGCTACTGACGCCATCTCACAGGCTAATGGGGCGACCCACGCCGAGTTTCAGCATTGTAGGATGACCACACCAGTACAGCAACTTGCTAGACATCACCTCGGTGCCATCCGGATCTCGGCGCCCCACTGCAGATGAAGTGCCTCTCAACTATGAAACCACCACGGTGACATCCGGATCTTGGCGCGTTGTGCTGCCTTCGGCCTATTCGCACATCGGTCCGCTACTGACGCCATCTCACAGGCTAATGGGGCGACCCACGCCGAGTTTCAGCATTGTAGGATGACCACACCAGTACAGCAACTTGCTAGACATCACCTCGGTGCCATCCGGATCTCGGCGCCCCACTGCAGATGAAGTGCCTCTCAACTATGAAACCACCACGGTGACATCCGGATCTTGGCGCGTTGTGCTGCCTTCGGCCTATTCGCACATCGGTCCGCTACTGACGCCATCTCACAGGCTAATGGGGTGACCCACGCCGAGTTTCAGCATTGTAGGATGACCACACCAACTTGCTAGACATCACCTCAGTGCCATCCGAATCTTGGCATCTCAACGCCTAGTGGTATCTTCCATACAAAAAATATTGTTACGCTGCCTTTGGCCCCATTCGCACACCAGTCCGCAACTTAGACATCACCTCGGTGCCATCCGGATCTTGGCATCTCAGCGCCTTGTGGTGTCAGTCAGAAAATATTGTTGTGCTGCCTTCGGCCTATTCGCACATCGGTCCGCTACTGACGCCATCTCACAGGCCAACGGGGCGCCCCACGCCGACTTTCAGCATTGTAGGATGGCCACACCAGTACCACAACTTGCAAGACACCACCTCGGTGCCATCCGGATCTTGGCATCTCAGCGCCTTGTGGTCTCTTCTACACCGGAAATATAGTAGAAAATATTGTTGCGCTGCCTTTGGCCCCATTCACACATCAGTCCGCTACTGACACCATCTCACAGGCCAACGGGGCGCCCCACGCCGACTTTCAACATTGTAGGATGGCCACAGAAGTGCGACAACTTACTAGACACCACCTCGGTGCCATCCGGATCTTGGCGCGTTGTGCTGCCTTCGGCCTATTCGCACATCGGTCCGCTACTGACGCAAACTCACAGGCCAACGGGGCGCCCCACGCCGACTTTCAGCATTGTAGGATGGCCACACCAGTGCGGCAACTTCCTACACACCACCTCGGTGCCATCCGGATCTTGGCGCGTAGTGAAGCTGCAGCAGCTGCAAATAAGCTTCAGACAGTGTTACAACCGCTGCTCAGAACTCTCAACTATGACACCACCTCGATGCCATCCGGATCTTGGCGCGTTGTATTGCCTTCGGCCTATTCGCACATCGGTCCGCTACTGACGCCGCCTCACGTGCCAACGTATTTTCTCCGCATTTTATACCCTATGCCGCATAACAGGTCATGTGACTTGTTTATAAAACTTTTCATTGGTTCATTTTACTTTTGGTTTCCTAATGATGGAAGGCTTGATCATATGACCTAAAAACAACACTTTTCATTGGATGAAAACTTTTTTTTCCCCCCAAACGATGAAAGCCCCACCTTGTTTCTGGATGTTTCAGACTGAAGCTGGCGTCACCATGAGAGCACCACCATCTCGTAGCTCCGTCGTGGTCATTCCGCGAGCAATCATGGCAGCCGCTCCCCACCAGAAGCCTGCAGGAGTCGGGGCCCCCAAAACTTTGGATGAATTCTCAAGGCGGAGGGGACGCTTTCGAGAATGGGGTCCAAGACCTAGCAGACAAGCGTCCGATTTCCAAGGTGTCCCAGGGCCATTTCAGTGGACCAGGCCCAAAAAGGAAACAGCCTGCCGCCATTTTGAGAGTCCTGTGGCAGCCGCCTATCGCTGCACCGCAAGAGTGGGCGCAACTCAGCTGAATGGCGGATTTTGACACAGTGGACCAAAAGCGGACGGAATGGCAACTGAAACGGTAAAGGGGCGCCCCACTACAACAGACGAGACTCCACCTGGAGAGGCCCGTTCACGCCGCCTCCCCCGGGGCGCTCCACGCCGTTATTCGGAGCAGCATTGTAGGATACCAAAACCAGTGCGGCAACTTACTGGACATCACCTTGGTGCCATCGTTCTGCTGCCTTGGAACTATTCGCACAACAGTTTGCTACTGATGACCCACCCCCCGCGACGCCCCACGCCGTTATTTGCTGGGTGGCAACTTACTAGACATCACTTTTGTGTCATCTAGATTTCGGCGCGTTCTGCTGCCTTGGAACTATTCGCACAACAGTTTGCTACTGATCACCCACCCCCCGCGACGCCCCACGCCGGAAATCTGGACGTTGTGCTGCGTTGGGACTATTCGCACAGCCGACCGCTACTTCGTTGTTTTTCTCTAAAAATGTTTATATGTTATTACTATTTTTGTTTTCTTGTATATATTTATAAATTATTAAAGTTTTATAATCTTACTACTTTGTCGGAGTGCTATATATTTTTAATGTGACACATAATTGTAAAAACTTTGATGTACAAAGAGTCATCCCTGGAATCTTCCGCTTCACGCTCGGTCCCCTCCCCAATCACAATACAGAATGGTTTTCAGATAATAGCAACGCTTCTGCTGTGACGGATCTCATCGAGTGTGGGCCTTGATCTACTATAACTCCTTTGAAGACGGGTGATTCTTTACAGCTGTGGCCATAAACTACATCTGCAGGGCTAGCTGATAGCCTAGGACCGGCCTGGACAATCGGACACAGAGGAAAAGGAGTGTCAGAGGGTGCGGTAGTGAATAGGGCGAAAGGGAGGTGTCGGGCGGGCACAGGGTGTGATTCTCAGGGAAGAACAGCGCAGATGGGGGGAGGTTTATTACCCATGCATAAAACAGAGAGCGGGGGTGACCACTGCCTGGGGGAGATGCTTGCGAGGGTGGGGAGCCATGGTAAGGATCGACAGCGTTCACAGAGTGGATCTGGTCAAGGCATCTAAAATGGCTGCCGTGCACGACAAAAGTGTGGCATTTGAAAAAAGACAAGATGGCGCACACAATGTTTTTCAACAATTCCTGATTTCCTTCGAATCGAACGTTAACAGACGTTGGGGCATATTACCAAAGTTAAGCGATATTTATCCCTAACGATGCATTGCAAAGATTTTTTTACCGTCAGAAATTATCGCAGATAAACCTTGCTATTATCAAGGTTTATCGCAAATACGATAAAAAACGAGCGCAATGCATTAATGTCGCTGAAAACTCCGCGATATTCATGCATTACCGAGCTAATGCTCTTAGCCATGTTATCCACCTCCCATTGGATAACATGGCTAAGAACTGCTCAGGGCAGCTGTTACTTTTTGGAGATATTCGCGCTTATCTCGAATATTTCCAAAAGTTGATAATAGGAGATAGCGATGTTAGCGACTGTTTCCAGTCGCTAACATCTTGGCATGCCCACTTTGCATGTCATTAGTGATAAATATCACTCACATGCAAAGTGGGACCCAAGATGGTCGCTATCTCCTACTAGCCGTCGCTAACTGGTGTTAGCAACAGCTAGGTAATACACATATAATTTTATCTCCGCGAAGCGGAGCGCTGTTACAGATATATATCTTGTTTTTGAACGTTAATTTCTCAAAATGCACTGAAGCACATATATTGAGACATAGCAAAGGCACATCGGGCTACCAGTCCCTAATATTTTACCAAGTTTCGTGCAAATCCATTCAGCCGTTCGATTATTATTATTATTTTTTTTTTTTGCCCCGCGGGGCCCTTTTAAAACCTCCACATCAAACCTAGGGGGTCAGCGAGGATCTACTATGCCCCCTTATGGTCATCAGCCGTTCGATTATTATTATTATTTTTTTTTTTGCCCCGCGGGGCCCTTTTAAAACCTCCACATCAAACCTAGGGGGTCAGCGAGGATCTACTATGCCCCCTTATGGTCATTTGCCCCTTCGCTTTGGCCTCCTCTTGTCTCTCGATCCTACCGAGAGACAAGATGGCGGCCGCTACGTACTGTTTGGAATGTTTACAGACACCGGAGAGCCAATCAGCTTCGCTTCGCAAAGCTCCGTAACGCGAAAAGTACGCGAAGCGGTGCGCTGTTACAGATATATATCTTTTTTTGAACGTTAATTTCTCAAAATCCACTGAAGCACATATATTGAGACCTAGCAAAGGCACATCGGGCTACCAGTCCCTACAATTTTGCCAAGTTTCGTGCAAATCCATTCAGCCGTTCGATTATTATTATTATTATTTTTTTTTGCCCCGCGGGGCCCTTTTAAAACCTCCACATCAAACCTAGGGGGTCAGCGAGGATCTACTATGCCCCCTTATAGTTATTTCCCCCTTTGTTTTGACCTCCTCTTGTCTCTCGATCCTACCGAGAGACAAGATGGCGGCCGCTACGGACTGTTTGGAATGTTGACAGACGCCGGAGAACCAATCAGCTTCGCTTCACAAAGCTCCGTTGCGCGAAAAGTACGCGTCCTGGGACGCTGCCCGGTCCGCTGTTACAGATATATATCTTTTTTTAAACGTTAATTTCTCAAAATCCACTGGAGCACATATATTGAGACCTACAAAAGGCACATCGGGCTACCAGTCCCTACAATTTTGCCAAGTTTCGTGCAAATCCATTCAGCCGTTCGGGCTAAAAGTGAGGCCAACCGCCCTATGGAAAACTCAATGTTAAAAACACGTTTTGGGACCCCCCTTTTTTCTCGACCCCCCCTGGACGAAACCCCCCCCAATTTTCAGGGGCTGCTCAGAAACAAAATGTGCCATTTTCCTGAAAATTTCAGCCAATTCCGTCCACAAACGCCAAAGTTATTAGACATAGAATTTTCAAAAATCCCATAGAGAAAAAATCCTAACTATATATACCTACTGGCGACCGCCAGTAGGTAATATATATATATATATATATATATATATATACACTCGATCCTCCTGCTGAACGAAGGGACGACAAGCCACACCAGCCAGGTATGAATTAGAATTTCTTTATTGGGCACAAAAACAGACGCGTTTCGAGCACACGGGCTTTTGGTCACATGACCACCATGGACATTGCAAGCATTATAGTGAGCAAAATAATAACAAGGGAAGAGAGACTCTGTGTTTAACGCCACACAGAGTTCCCAAATGCGCCATTACAAAAATAAATTAATGTAAAAGGAACATTGTGTTTAACAGTGCAGGGCACATTTCCAAGGTGTGTGGTATAAAGCAGCAAATTACATTAATGTTTACATTTGAAGACAATGAAGGGTATAGTACCCCAATTCCATACTGCGTTCAAAGGAACTTAAAGAACATGGAGGAGACAATGTCTGAATGGTGAAGGAAACGATTCATAAGTGACAGACAGTAGATGCTGAGTAGTAGAACAAAAAGAATTATTAAGTGAAAAAGAATAGTAAGAGATAAGAAAGGAGGGAGAGAGAGCTCTAATCCGGTCAGGTATAGTACCCATGACGAACCCGTCTTGCATGCTATTTAGCTAGCCACTACTCCCATATCCTTATATATCCTAATTCCTTTCTATGGTCAGTAGTCTGAGAGTGTCACATTTGAAAGCAGAGACTAAAGAGACTAGTGGTTGTAAACTCTATGGCCTTCGAAAATAATGTACTCTTTACCTACAGAGTATCACCCCTTCTACTCGTTTTACCGATGGGAAATCAATATTGAAATGTGGTATCTATATTAAGATTCGATATAGATCCGTGCTCATATCTCTAGTGTATATAGTTTTATGGATTGCATTGTGCTCGTAACAATATCTTCTATCCGTGATATACATTTGTGCTCCATTCACAGCCAAGTTTCTAATAAAGATAAAGATAAGAAAAAAAAGGGGGGTTATTATTACTATTCATAAATATTTCAGGTCAAAAAAGGCATCAGAATACACACACAGGAATCATTCAAATGCAGTGAATGTAGAAGTAGATGTTATGTATATATAAGTACTGACCAGCAAACACACACGTGAAAAGCCATGCCATTGCAGTAAATGTGTGAAGATCTTTTGTCAACTTTCAAAGCTACAAAGACGTCAGCCTCTCTTCAGAAGAGTGCAGGATCAATAATGACGGTTGCAGAGCTAAAGCTGTGTGATAGCCAGGCCGAGCACTTCACTTCAGAAGAGTGCAGGATCAATTATGAAGGTCACGGAGCTGCAGCTGTGTGATAGCCAGGCCGAGCACACTTCAGAAGTGTGCAGGATCAATAATGAAGGTCACAGATCTGCCGCTGTTTGATAGGCAGGCCTAGTACTTCACCCCAGAAGAGTGCAGGATCATTAATAACGGTGACAGAGCTGCAGCTGTGTGATAGCCAGGCCGAGCACACTTCAGAAGAGTTCAAGATCAATAATGAAGGTCACGGAGCTGCAGCTGTGAGATAGCCAGGCTGAGCACACGGTGTCTGTTCACCAGATACAGAATATTAATGAAAGTCTCCAACCTGCATGCTGTGTGATAGACAGGGTGAGCACGCGGCTTCTCTTCAGGAGTGTGAAGAATCATTTATAAAAGTCACTGATAGTTGACACTGACTGTGTGATAGTTAAGAAAAATCACCATTTTACATTCTTGGACGACGATTTTTTGATGGCTAATGGAGCTCGATTTTGACATGATTGTTCCACAAAAGAAATGAAAAAAAAGATTGATTGTATAAAAATAATATAAAGGTAGAACCAATCACGATGCTATAAAATGTACACAATAATGAGTAAGTTTTACATATTAAAAAGAAAGGCATGTGTTTAAGATATGTAATAGAATAAAAAAAGATTTGGATTTTGGCATTTTACTGCTGATTGTAAAGAAATGATATTGCGCCCCTAAACTCAAGATAATTTGTGTTGTCAGCATGGAGTCTAGCAGAGGTGGCATTAGAAGGGGGCCCTGTCTCGACAGTGTGACTGCTGTCAGCATGGAGTTTGGCATAGGTGGCATTAGAAGGGGGTCCTGTCTCGACAGTGTGACTGCTGTCAGCAGAGAGTCTGGCAGAGGTGGCATTAGAAGGGGTCCCTGTCTCGACAGTGTGACTGCTGTCCGCATGGAGTTTGGCAGAGGTGGCATTAGAAGGGGGTCCTGTCTCGACAATGTGACTGCTGTCAGCAGAGAGTCTGGCAGAGGTGGCATTAGAGGGGGGGTCCTGTCTCGACAGTGTGACTGTTGTCAGCAGGTAGTCTGGCAGAGGTGGCATTAGAAGGGGTTCACGTCTCGACAGTGTGACTGCTGTCAGCATGGAGTCTGGCAGAGGTGGCATTAGAAGGGGGTCCTGTCTCGACAGCGTGACTGCTGTCAGCAGGGAGTCTGGCAGAGGTGCCATTAGAAAGGGGTCCTGTCTCAACAGTGTGACTGCTCTCAGAATGGCTCTGCTTTCGGTGTTCACATGACTGACAAGGTTTCTTTGAGATGGGACTAGCTCTTGTGTGTTAATAGAGAGATAAGTGTTACTTGTGATACAAAGACCTGGGCTTCACTTCTTTTAATTCAGTCATTTTTGTCCAACCAATGTATCATTTCTTAGGAAAGTTAAAAATATGTCTGTGGCTTGGCACTCCCCTTGTTAACAATTCATAAAAATGTCATAAAATGTTCAGTACTTGTAAGTATTCTGCTACAAGAGGGATGTAGACATAGATTTGTCATATTGACTACACAGTGGCGTATTTTTCTTCAGTCGTGGTGGCATGTTATCGACTGAAGGCACAACAAATCCCCTTGCTATCTCTGAGAAAACGAAGTTTCCTTGCTTTAAAACTCTACTGCTGAAAACTTCTGGTGGTATTTCATTTCAAGTGCAGGCGTGGATTGCTCCTTGGATTCCTGACCGGTGACCTCGTCGTTGGATTCAACCCCACTCCTCACGGTACCCGCTGCGCGGGTCCCGCTTCGTGGGGAAGGTCTGTGGCCATACCAGGGCTCTAACTATTGACTGTTGCTGCTGTTGAGGCGAGTTTGGGAAGCGCTGCAGGGCTGCGAGCGACTGCAGGGACTCCAACTACCAGGAGTCCCTGCCCGGCCAATAGCTCACACCTGGCCCGCTCTCCCTGCAGCCCCGCCCCCAGAGCACGGCCTCCTTTAAAATTCCATCTGCTCCCTGTGTTTGTGGGACTCACTGCTCGTCTTATTGCCCTCCCTACAGCGTGGATTGCTCCTTGGATTCCTGACCGGTGACCTCGTCGTTGGATTCGACCCCACTCCTCGCGGTACCCGCTGCACGGGTCCCGCTTCGTGGGGAAGGTCTGTGGCCATACCAGGGCTCTAACTATTGACTGTTGCTTCTGTTGAGGCGAGTTTGGGAAGCGCTGCAGGGCTGCGAGCGACTGCAGGGACTCCAACTACCAGGAGTCCCTGCCCGGCCAATAGCTCACACCTGGCCCGCTCTCCCTGCAGCCCCGCCCCCAGAGCACGGCCTCCTTTAAAATTCCATCTGCTCCCTGTGTTTGTGGGACTCACTGCTCGTCTTATTGCCCTCCCTACAGCGTGGATTGCTCCTTGGATTCCTGACCGGTGACCTCGTCGTTGGATTCGACCCCACTCCTCGCGGTACCCGCTGCACGGGTCCCGCTTCGTGGGGAAGGTCTGTGGCCATACCAGGGCTCTAACTATTGACTGTTGCTTCCGTTGAGGCGAGTTTGGGAAGCGCTGCAGGGCTGCGAGCGACTGCAGGGACTCCAACTACCAGGAGTCCCTGCCCGGCCAATAGCTCACACCTGGCCCGCTCTCCCTGCAGCCCCGCCCCCAGAGCGTCACCACCGTTATAAACCACTACGCGACCGCTGCGCGGGAGCGACCGGGGCAAAGAGCGGGCCGTTTGAGGCCGTTCGAGGTCTGAGGAGGTTGGGCTGGGCCACACCCCTTTCGCCTTTTCCTGTCTTTTTGGCAATATTTAATTGAACTCGTTTATTGTTAAAATTGTTTTGTTTTGTACAGTGTTCTAGGAGATGTGTACAAGGGTAAGCCGTAGTAGGGCTGCAAAGGGGCGTTTGAAGCAAAATGGGACACTGGACGACTTTATCACGAGGACAAATACTGCCATAGATGAGGAAATCACTAAAATGCAAAAACGTGTTTCCCTTGATCTGGACGCAGCCAGGAGATTGTCCCAGGTTATTGCCGAGTCCAAAAAATCATCGTTGGGCCACATTGGGGTTGCAATGACCCCGGAGCGACTAGCTAACCCACGGTGTATAATAACACATGCTGATGTCCATCATTCCTTAGCCACACCCCCTGTTTTATTACCAACTCTGTGCCCCAACCCTCAGTCCATAAGTCAGTCCCCACCCGTGACCACCCCTGGTGTAGACCAAGATCAATTGTATACTAATACACCACAGTTTTCAGAGCTTTATGATAATTCCTCTTGCACCAACGCTAAGGGCACAACATACAAAAGGAAACGCGATATAATGTCTGCCTATTCGCGTAAGAAGGCCAAAGTTGCTATGGCCCACCTAGGTAATGTTAGCGACCCCCCTGTGATTAGCACTGAGGTTGGGCCTGCTCTTCCTGCACAGGTGTCCACTGAAGCAGATGAGGATAGCTCATCCCTGGGAATCCCCGCGGAAAATGATACGGTAGAGGGTACGGTGACACAACTAGAGGAACAGGAAGGAAAGGATGTGGGTTTTATAAAAATAGTTTGGGAAACCCTAAACAAGCTGTTATCTCTTCTTGACCTAAGACTCTCACGCATTGAGAACCACCTGTTAGAGGTGGAAAAGAGTATTCTAGAACTAGCAACTCTTAGTCTGCAAGGTCAGGCAACCATCGGTATTCCAGAGGACATCCCAGCTCCATCGATACCCATTACTACCCCCCTTGTACCATCCCCGCCCAGACCAGTACCTAAACCACGTACAAAGGGCTATGATACCAAACCTCCCAACCCTATACTAAAGTCACCTAAGCACCCTATTGTACAATCTACCACATATCGCAAAGCAGGAGTTGCCTCAAAGTCTTTTGCAACTAAGGCGGATTGTTTAACATCCCAGGCCACTCACAATAGGAGCAACTTTCGTGGGGGTTACATAGACCTCCCCCCAGACGCAAACCCTTATGTGGTGGTACTGACAGGTGTGCCAGCAATTGAGAATAACTGCCAAGAAAACCACGGGTCCTTGAAGAACAAGGTTATTCACTGGCTTAATGTGAATAGACCGATCCCAAATGATGTGAGAAGCAGAATTTTGATGGTGCGTAGAGTTCCTTGGGTGGGTCCTTCGCGGAAATCTAGCCCAGGTGACTGTATAGTTGTGTCCTTTGAGGATCCACACACGGCCCAACACGTATGCTCATGGACTACTTTCGGGGAAGATTCAGCCATTGTACCTAGGCCTTTAACATTCTTTTACCCCCCCCCACTCCTAAATCAAAATCATGGGAGGGAATGGTCTTCTGTACGCTACCAGGCTCATGGAGGGGTAAATAATAAATGGCAAGCCCCAAATAGAGGGTGGCTTGGGGTCCCAACATCCAATAGGTTTGGGTGCCTCGAAGAGGTTGATTGACTTCCTATGCCTGTTGGCTCTCCATCCTATGCTAAGGCCCCCTTGCCTCGCGTGGTACCTGACCTTTTACCTCAGGCGATTAAATCTGCTAGTAACAGCACCTCTAAAAATTCCATCTCTAAAATAATTTACGATCCAGGTCAAGAGGTTGTTATCCTCCCACTGACCACATTGAAATTGCACCCGGTGACATCGCTTACTAGTACAAAAACCACTGATGTTGGCCCTCAAGACACCTGGGTCTCCAACTTCTCTAAGAAGGAGGACATTTTAATTCCATTAGGGGTTGTGGCTGACCCTATAGTAGCGACACTTGGGTCAAGAAATTCAAGTGCTGTCTCTGGCCCCCCTGTACGTGCTTCCCCATTGGGGCTGAGTGTTGAAGGATACCCAAAACTGAGGCTCCTAAGCTGGAACGTCGCAGGTCTTGCACGTAACATCGACACTCCCGATTGGAATACCCTTGTGGATCCCTTCGGGTTTTGTCTTCTGCAAGAAACATGGTGTTTGGAACCTCGTCACAGGGTAGGTTTTACAACCTACTTTTTACCTGCATCCAAAGACGCTGGTAGCAAAGGTCTTCTGGTTTGGGTTAGTATCACATTGGGGCTAGCCGTAAGGCAAATGCCAACAAAATCACCTGATCTGATGAGACTATCAATTCAATGTCAAGGAGGGATAAAGTTAGAAGTGTTTAACCTCTACCTAAGGGGGTCAAGGGGTAGTATCTCCTCGCTATCCTCTACAGGAATTGAGGAGGAGCTCAGGTCCTGTAACACAGATTGCTTGGTCTTATTGGCTGGAGACCTCAATTGCTGTTTTGAGCCACTGGCCAGCGACGACATGTTAGACACTTGGGAGGATGATGTTGGGAGAGGTATTCCTTTGCTCTCTCTAAACCCGATCAAAAAGTGGACCCAAAGTGCCATAGACATTAATGGCCTTTGTATGGAATATGGTCTTAGAGCAACTAATGGCAGATCAAAGTCAGATACCGGGGGAGCACACACTTACAATAGGGTGGGCCACACTTCACGAATTGATTATATTTTGCTGAACCACAAGCTTTGGCCTTACCTTCAAGACATGGAGGTTCTAGCGACATCCGATAGTGACCACAACCCACTAGCCCTGACTCTTACTCCCCCATGGGAAGATACGTTCCCAATTCCTTCACCACACACATGGAAATCGTCCCATGAATTAGTCCCCTCGAACTGTGGCAGGCGGTTAAAATGGAATAAAGTTGCAGCAGATGAGGGGAGGATGGCCCCAGCAAAATCCATAATGTCAACTGTGAAGATGCGCATAGACACAATGGAACCTAGCAATTCTGTTGTTTGCAACGTGTTTACAGAAACTACCTTAGCACTTAGCGAGCTCTTTGTTGTCCCTCAGGGTAGAGTGGGGGCCACGAGCAGGATTACATCAAAGAATAGAGCTAAATGGTATTCTCCTTCCTGTTCTGCTGCTAAACGAGAACTTATACTAGCAGTAAAAGCCAAGGTACCGTGCCACATTAGCCTTGCTAGGAAGAGTTATAAAAAAGCTTTGTCCATGGCTAGGGGGGCCTATGAAACTGAATACTGGGAAGATTTAATGATGGCTAGCTCCAAGAAAGACTCGAGGGCCTTTTGGGAATTGTTGAGAGCCAGGGATAAACCCGCCGACTCTCTCTTGACCTGTAATATCAGGGGGGAGGCGTGGTTTGCCCATTTTTCCAACCTATATGCTATTCCCGAGGGATCCCTAGATGTATCGACAGATGTCTCACAAGCTCCTGGCGACTATTTGGATGAGGACAATCTTTTTGTAACCAGTGAAGTTGAAGGGGCGATTAAGTGCCTGGTGCCCAATAAAGCGGCAGGACCAGATGGCATCCCAGGTGACTTAATAAAGGCCAATTCGGAGGTGTGGAGCAAGCTTATTGCCCTACTTTTGAACGCGGCGCTGAGGGGTGGATGTCTCCCCGACTCTTGGAAGGGTGCGGAGGTCGTCCCGATCTTTAAAAAGGGATGTCGGGACGACCCCGCTAACTACCGCCCAATTAGTTTGCTAGATTCCACCCAGAAGGTAGCTGGCAAGGTAGTCCTAGGGAGGATCCTACAGTGGGCTGAAGATAATCAAGTATTGTCAGACTTCCAGGCTGGCTTTAGATCTGGAGTGGGGACTATTGAACAGACATTCCGCTTATTAATGCTATACTGGAAAGTGGTTGTATTGGGCAAGGGCAGTCTGTATCTCGCATTTATAGATTTACGGACTGCCTTTGACCTGGTCCCACGCACCCAGTTGTGGAATGTCTTAGAGGGCCTGGGTATCCCTTCTTACCTACTTAGCATGCTTACCAAGTTTCACGAGAGTAACTTTGCACAGATCAGGTGGGGAGAGCAGGGCCAAAAAACATCACGTATCCCCGTAAATAGGGGTGTCCGCCAGGGTTGTGTGCTAGCTCCCACTCTGTTTTCATTATATGTTAATGGAGTGGTGGAGCACTTACTCAAACATCCAGCTGATACACCTTCCCTGGCTGGCAGAAAAATCCCTACCCTCCTATTTGCGGACGATACCCTCCTGATCTCAAAAACCCCAATAGGCCTCCAATCTTTACTCTCTAGTTTCAAGACATTTTGTGATTCTAGGGGTCTTGCTATTAACGTAGGCAAAACTAAATTCTTGGTACTAAACCCTCCAAGGAAAACTGTTACTCCCCCCCACCTTGGACTTAGTCCCGCTCGAAAGGGTAAAAGAGTTTGATTACCTAGTTATCCGCCTCTGTGATTCTATGAATTGGAAGTCCCACCACCAAAAGATCTTTTTGACTCACAAAAGGATAACAGGGGCTTTATTGAAGGAACAACGCGCCTCGTCCCTTAAACCAGTAGGTGCTGTACTATATATATACAGGGCACGGGCGGTGAGCGCAGTTCTGTATGGGTCTGAACTGTGGGGTGTGCAGAAAGTTGATTACTTGAGGCGCTTAGAAAACAACTTCCACAAAGACCTCTTGAGGCTTCCACATAGCACTCCTTCCCTCCCACTTTTATTGGATACAGGGTACACGCCCAATAAACGAGCAGGCAAGGCTGCGTCCCCTTCTTTTGTGGGCACGAATTTGGAGGGTACCAGAACTGTCTAGTTATGCGGAAGGCCTAAGGGAAGTCCTCTCAATACCTGGCTGGCACAAGGTCCGTTGGCTTAAGGAAGTTAAGCGGCTTCTTTATGACCTTGGCCTTGAAGATGCCTGGGTTAATAGAACCTCCCCCACTAAACAGACCCTAAAGAATCTATATTGGACTTGGGTGGTAAATGGGAGAAATAGTGATCCTAAACGTTGTAGATCTACCAGAGAATTTCTGATGGTTAAAGAGCTCCTGGTTAGAGAATCCTACTTAGATTTGATTTACAAATCATGGGATAGGGCATTATATTTTAAATTTAGAGTGGGCATACTGCCTCTAGGCCAGTTGACAGCAAGCTGGAAGCCACCGCTGCAAACTGTACCATACTGTCCCTTCTGTGACAACAGGCCTGAGTCAGTCGCCCACCTATTGTTCGAATGCCCAGCCTATGCAGCCCCGCGGCGCATTTGGCTGAAACCTCTATGTAGGAATCTAGGTACTAGATTCCATCTGGAGGCCTTGCGCATCTTAAGATCTGATGCCCGTCCCTTGTTTGCCTGTTGCTTGGCAACATTTTTAGGTTGGACATGGCGAATTAGATCCGCAAGGCAATTGAGTCTTTACTAATTATGAACTGTATTAGCCACATAATTACCTCCGAGTTGTTATTTGATTCTTTTTGTTAATGAGCTGTTCCAAACAGTGTTGTCCATGCTTAATTGTAACTTTTATGTTTTTAGCAAGTGTTAGTTTGCTTATCTTTAAATGAGGATTAATTGTTAAAATGTTGTATTTTTACCAATTCTGATTGTGGTAATGCTTTGGATGATATGACTAATATATCGAAAATAAAGCTATCTATCTATCATATTCCAAAGAGACTTTTTTTTGAGGGTCTTATTTAGTGCAACTTTATATACTGGGTGTTAGATTGTGTTATATCTAGACCACCGTATCTGTGATGGACGTGGAATAAAGGAGCCAAAGTACAAATAGTTTCTCAGAAAGCTGTGAGAACCTTGTAAGGGTGAACAGTTATAAAGCTATGGTTATTTAAGGGTTGGCTTTTTGTCGAAATCTTTATGCCACAATCATATCCAGAATGTCGGTCTTCCTGTGTCCAGGACCAACCGAGTTTTTTAAGCTTTTTTCATAGTATGGAAGGAAGGCTGTTCCTCAAAGCCCCTGTAAGAACATACGGTGCTAAAGTTCGAGCAAAAGCAATCTATGGCGCCCTCCGCTGGTGTTACTGAGCAGCACCTGCTTGAACTGTTGTCGTATGTAACTTGTAAAAGAGAATTCTGTGGGTTCCTCTGGGGAATAATCATTCCATAGTCCTACGGAAGCTTAACTTTAAATGTATAATTGACTATAATGGAACTGAAAGCTCTCCTGGACTGAGCCACGATAGGGATAAGTAGTCTCTACTGATGATTGTCTTTGTTATCAGATGAGCTCGAGTGTGGATGATTGGCACAAGGATCGCTGTCATCACACAGTTTATCCAGCTCAAATCTGTGTAAGGAATTGTGTTAAAATGTCCTCATTTTGTGCACATATTCACTCCAGTACTTGTAAAGCCAGGACACCATATCTAAATATTCATACAATTGAATATAATTACTAGTGAGGCCGAGTCATTTAGAAATTTTAGAGAACAAAAACATTTGACAAAAAATTGTGATATGAAAATTATTGTATTTGGTTCTTTTGATTGTGTAAACCTTTTTCTGACCCTGGTTCACTTTAAAACAGGTGCTAGCTGATATACCTATAAAGCTGGTTTGAGATACAGCCCAGCACACCAGGTCAATGTCCGGTAGACTAGGACGAGAACACTTTCAGAACTTGGAAATTAAACCTTTAGTTACTGTAAAATGCTAGAAAGAGCATAGCACATCTACAGCGCCAGAGTTCCATCCACCATGGCACTTTTGGTATGGAAGGCTTTGCGAACCAATGATATTAAAGTAAAGAAAGATGACTCCCTACCTGTCTTGTATGGCATGGTGGGTGTTCACCGAGCACTGGTTTCTCAATCTAGGCGGAGGGCACTCGGTATGCTCAAACTAATTTAAAAGGTAGTTTGGTTGATGAACACGACAACTGTCCCTAGCTTTTACTGCAGTGTACAGAATAAAAAGGTCATACATTTCTGAAACACCTAGTTGCTGACTCTGAAGGGACGGATAAAATGATAACAAAGCAGCAATTTGCCAACAGTTATGTATTGAGATACATTTTCACTGTATTAAAGCCCTCAAAATGAAAAAAAAAATGTTAAGAAAGCTACTGTGAGACTCTAACTTTCCTCCTAACCTCAGATGATCTGGACGTTCTGTAGTAAATGGCCAACAGTATGACACAAACAAACTATAGAGTTTTAGGTCAAAAAGTGACTTCATTAGCCTAAAAATTCCTGTCACCCATAAGTTGGAGGATGTTGCTGGTAGCCTATTTCCGCAAGTTTGATTTAACTATCGGCATGATTAACCATGGAATCTATCTAGTCAGTTTATGTATCTTTGAATGTTTAATCAAACTTTTAATGAGTTTTAGACGTTGGACGTATCTTATCCTTTGATCCACCAGTTCCTTGTTTCCTACCAGTGCTTATGAATTGATTAGTTGTTGTTAAACTGCATTTCAGTTGTTTACTTGTTCTTCTGTACTATTGCTATATCAATTTCGTGAAATATTAATTAATTCCTGAATAAATCTTGATTCATTCATTCACTCACATTCTGTCAGCTCTTATGTGATTTGTTTTTTAGGATCTGAGAATGCTTGAAATGTATGTCCAGGGCAGTGGGACCTCCAACTGGGGGGTGGGCCCTCCTAGGGGGTCCTGAGATGATCCCAGGTGGGGCTCTAGGCTCTGGTCAAAAGAAGCATTATATTGATAACTGTGCTATGTTTTAAGCTGTTTTGTTGTTTATATCCTAGTTAGGAGTATGTGTCAAAAGGGACGGGACTCCAAATTTTTTTCAAAACCCCCACCCCCACTTCGAATAAACACACTGTGGGTATTTGTACCCCTTATTAGAACATTGGAATGTTGGGAGCTCCATTAAAGCAGCGCCGGGCTTGTGATGGCTGGTATAAGTCCGGAGCACCAACATCCCAATGTTTGTCTTCATGTTTTTCTCTTTTTAATTTAGAACATTCTACCCTTAGTGGGTGTAATCTTCTAATTGCCTTATAGCCCTTCTGCCTCTGGATACACCGGTCGTTAAAGGCCCTGACCCCGTTACAGGCCTGAGACGCATGCCCTCGTCAGTGCGCCGTAAGGCTATATTAAAGCCTGCCTGACCAGAATAGTATGTTTGTCAATCATGTGTTTGATTGCATTCTTAAAACAGTACTTAACTGCAATGTTTAAATGAGTCTAGACATATTTAAACATTGTCAATTGAATAGAATAATTTTGAAAAATTCTGAGGGGAGCCCGACGATCGCTGTGGAGTTGGGAACGTGGCATTAAAAGGTTTTAAGACCACTGGTCTAGGGTGTTCCTCATGGGAGAGGTGTGAGGGGCCTGATGTAACACTGTTGGTTAGTCAAATCTTAAAGGGGAGGGCACATAGACTCAAAGCCGATGGATTTCAATGTCAAACCTGTTTATCACCACTTAATCATCCTCACAATTGCAATAAGTGACTGGATCAGGCCCCCTCCTCCCATGTCCAGATGGGCTGCTGGCTGAGTATGTTCAGCACAGGTTTGGAAATCAAGGTTTGAGATGTAAAACATTGTAGTAATGGAAACAAGTAAACTTTACAAAGGAATGGTGACGGTGAAAGGGATGCCAAGCCCTGTGTGGCTGTGTTAGTACTGCTAGCAAGAGTGTGTACATTTATCAGCTAACAGTGCTGCTCCATGGAAAAGGTCAGCCATCCCTCATACCTGTCAACCCCAACCTATTCTACACCCTCTCCAGCATCATCTGTAGGTGAATGGAGAGGGTGTGGGGGACCGGAGTTGGACTAACGGCTAGGGCGCTCAACCTCAGACCTGGGGATCTGGGTTCGAGTCTCGGTAATGACGCCCAACATCCTGTGATTCTGGGCAAATCACTTAATCTCCCTATGCCTAACAAAAATGAATGTGTGTCCTCATGTAACGTGACTGGTGCTATGTAAAGCGCTCTGATACCTGATTCGGGTCAAGTTCGCGCTATATAAAATTCTGCAAAAAAAGAATGGCGAGTGAACAATAAACTCTCTCTCATAAACCCACCCTATTCTACACCCTCTCCAGCAGCACCTGTAGGCAGCTGGCGAGTGAACAATACACTCTCTCTCATAAACCCACCTTTAGCAGACATGGAGGGGAGTACTTCAGGCATAAACAACAAAACTAGGGCTGCTGATCGACCCCGATCACCGGACCAGAGTGTTTGGTCCTAGAGATCCACCAGGACTAGTTTGGTCCCGCGTGGAGCTGAAATGTAACCGGTTCCTGTCCAGAAATGCTGAATGTCCACAGGGGACAGGCAGCCCTTGTTCTGGAAGAGCATGGGCATTAAGTGCTTATGACCGGGGGTTGCACAGTCCCTTAAAATAATTTATAGACAGTTCATACACTACTAGTACAGCGGCTGGTATCAAACGCTTGAAGGGGGAAGAGTCGTGTTCCCTAAATCACTGCAGTTAGAGCTGACCGTAGGAAACCACCCAAACTTCACGCAACTTGGCCTCCACTTGTTCTTTTGGTCGGGCACCGCGGGAACCTCCTTTAGGCTTACTTCAGTAAGTAGTGGGTTTGAAACCCTGTGACTTGGATTACCGTCCGTCTTTGTGTAAGGAGCCCTTAAGTTGTAGGGTGCTTCATAGGGTTAGCATTAGAGTTGGAATAGGAATGTCCCCTGCATTTTTTGGGGAGTTTTATTAAGCTCGCACTCGACCCGAAGGTATCGGGGATCATAGTGCTTTATATGAGCCCCAGTTGCGTTACAGATGCACACATCCACTTTTGTTAGGCACAGGGATATTGAATGATTTGCCCAGAATCACAGGATGTCTCACGTGATGGATCGGAGTGCCATGCCTGAATGTAGCTAAACCAGAACCCCTAAATGTGCGCTGCAAGCTTTGCTCAGTTTGACTTCTAATTATGTTAACAGCGCTCCATCACTTGACAGCTCAGAAAGCTATAAAAATGTGTGACTTTGCATTTCATTATGGTGATGAGGATCACCACATTGAATCGCGTTAGTCTAACCCCTGATGCGTGGTACTTGTCAGGCCTCAGGCAAGGATTCCTCAACGCAGGAATCCTTGCACTATGGTACAAGGCTGCCTGCATTGGCACTAGGCAGCTAAATTTAGCCCCAGCACAGGGAGAAATGCAGGGCTGCACTGTATTCTTGTAAATACGGTGCAGCCCTGCATTTCAGAAGTGGAGAGTGTGGCGTACCAACGCCGTGCTCCACCACTTCCTTGTAAATATGCCCCTTAATGACAATAGCCTGACCTATTTTATCAAGAGACAGAAAATCCTCTTATTTCAGAGGATGCACCGCCTTGATGAAGCATTGCTCCAGGAAACACACCCGTCACCTACTGAACATGATGAACTCCGAAGGGATTGGATAAGTACAGTACTACATGCCAGCCGGATCCAGTCTACTCCTTTGGAACATAGGGAGAGTGGGTTGGACATCTTATTTCACAAATCTCTGGGGGTTTGCACACTGTGGACATGGCGGGACCACCCTTGGCAGATATATAATTTAGTCAAGGTTCAGATACACAATGAATCTTTGTGTGTGGGCTCTATCTATGCCACGGCGGCTGATCAAACTCCTGCTCTCCTTTGGACAGCCAGGGTATTCATGAGGAGGGGTGCTGGAATATGGCACCTTGACAAGTCCAGAAACCAAACGACCAGGCAGCCCCGAGACCGGTTTATCCTCTCTGGCATTATTGATGATCAAGCCTTGATGTATCCATGGTGGTTGATGCACCTGAGGGACGCGGACGATACTTTCACCTCCTGTGTCCGTTGTAAACGTTTAGGCCTTGATCCCCCCCAAACAGTACCTCTGATCATAATCTTCTGCAACTCGACCATAAACTTCGATTGTTGCAAACCCCACAGCCCCTTTGGCGTATGTATACAGCATGGTATAAAGCTCCTGAAGACAACACATATGGTGCCAATATCTGAGCCAGTACTTTTTTTTTTATAGAGTTTTATATAGCGCGAACTTGACCCGAATAGGGTATCAGAGCGCTTTACATAGCACCAGTTGTGTGACATTAAGACACATTCATTTATGTTAGGCACGGGGAGATTAAGTGATTTGCCTAGAATGACAGGATGTTCCGCGTCATTGCCGAGACTCGAACCCAGTTCCCTAGGTTCGAGGTCGACCGCCCTAGCCGTTAGGCAAACTCCTTTCCCCTAACTTGGAGGAGAACGTTGGCTCCATCTCCTCTGCACAGGTGCTGTGAGAGGGCAGGAAGGCCTTTGAGAGGTAATTCGATGAACGATTTGGCTGCCTATAAGTGCCACTGTGAGGAATAACAGTGTTGGTTGACTGACCTCCTGCTTCACCTGGCTCAGACGTATAACGCATTGCTGATCCCTGCTCTTCTCAAGGAGCTGCTTGGGGCCAAGTATGATCTTAACTCTCATTACACAGTGGAGGGCCAGAGGGATACGCTCTGTGGACGATATAGTAGGAGGCGGTGAGTTGGCCCCCTTTGCTACTCTTATGCATGATGAATGGCTGCCACAATCGCATCACTGACAGTACCGAAAGCTCATGCAGAGCCTGCGGCACATGCTGGATGCTCCCCCTTACGATCCAGAGACTGACTGTTAGAAATGAGGATCTCTAGTTGGCAGCGGCTGGCACCGAGGTCCAAATAGGGACCCTTCTTCCTAAGCCAGAGTAGGGGGGCTACACCCTTTGATAACCCCTGCTCAACCCTGTGGTAACGTAGCACGAGCAGACAGGCCTATCTCAGAGGCAGTGTGTGAAGCATTGATGACCATACACAATAACACAGGGAAGACGCTACAAACGGACACCACAAGCAGTTATAGAAAAATAGTTATCGTTATATAGACTGAACACGGGGCATAAAAGCGCTCAAGGAGCCACAATGCACATAATTACAGATTCACTTCAAAAGCAATAAAGGCACTCAAAAAGTGTGTGGAACGAACGTAGTTCGAGGCCGGGGTCCACGCGACCCGGTGGTGCACAATGTACCTGAGATTTAAAGGGGCACAACATGCAGTCTCACAAGGAAGTTGCAGTGATGACAGGCGGACTCGCAGCGGCCACAGCTCCCAGCTGTAGCGGTCCGCGGCATGCACTCACAATAATCCTGTGACGGGGCTTAAAGGCGGGCACCCAGTAACACATGCAGGTGGTAACAAGACCCTTAAAGTGGGGACTAGTACGGGGACTCTGTTTCGTAGCTCCTCAGCTGCAGCTTCCCGCAATAGCGATTTTGATAATTCTCGTAGGTCGGCAAATGCGGGCACTCAGCAGCACAGCTCCTCAGCTGTAGTGGCCCACAATAGCGATTGCGATGATTCTTGTAGGATGGCAAATGCGGGCACTCAGCGGCACAGCTCCTCAGCTGCAGCGGCCCACAATAGCGATAGCGATGATTCTCGTAGGACGGAAAATGCGGGCACTCACCAGCACAGCTCCTCAGCGGCAGCTGCCCACAATAGTGATAGCGATGATTTTGGTAACACAGGCAAATGCGGGTTCTCAGCGGCAACAGCTCCTCAGCTGCGGCGGCCCACAATAGTGATTCGATGACTTTCAGCCCGCATTCCCCGCAGTAGAACCAGAGGCTCTGGAATTCTCAAAAGAGGCCTCCCCTGCGAGTAGAATCTTCCCTCAAATAGGAATCCGGACTGCTGATGGGTGAAGTCTAATGTCCTTGAGACTTTGGCAGGAGGCAAGCTCAAATCAGGCCCTTGGGTAGTTGTTTCAGCAAGATGGGTGAAAGTTTCAAAGTCCATTCCCTCTAGTTACACGGACAGGGGTTCGTCTTGACATCCAGAAGTAACACACCATGTAGGGGTTTTTGCTCAGATCTTTATACCCCAAAAGTCTTTGTTCTCAAAAAGTCACAAATCACTGAACCCAGCCAGAACCAGTTTGGTGTCGACCTGGAGCACTTTGTTTACAAGGCTGCATTCTTCCCTATCTATCCCTCGGTTCACATCATTCTTGCCTGCCGGCGAGTCCGACATTTTGGCCATCCTTATATCTCTGAAGTCTGGCTCACCCACTGATCCATGTCCAGCACGTGTACTTGCTGGGGTGGCCAAGGAGGTTTGTCCCGAAGTAGTGGCGATTGTCAATCTCTTCCTTCAGACGGCCACAGTTCCTGTGAGATGGAAAAAGGCCAAACTGTTACCCCTGCTCAAGAAACCTTCGCTGAACCCTTTGGTGCCAGCTAATTATCGGCCCATTTCTCTCTTACCTGCCTTAGCCAAAGTCTGCGAGAAGGTTGTTTTTCGGCAGCTTGAAACTTTTGTCGAATCCTCGGGTGCTTTATACCCAGCCCAGTCCGGGTTTAGAACTACCTACAGCATGGAGACCGCTTTGGTGGAGATGTCAGAGGCAATCAGGGAGTGCCTGGACGGGGGCGGCAGGGCGGCCCTGATTTTACTCGACCTCTCTGCCGCCTTCGATACGGTGCCTCACCAGATGCTTCTTGCCCAGCTCTCTTCTATTGGCATTATGGGCCTGGCTTGGGAGTGGATTCAATATTTTTTGAATGCTCGCACGCAGCAGGTCGCTGATATCCTCTGTCAGGAAACACGCTACGGGGGTGCCACAGGGCTCTACTCTGAGCACTCTGCTTTTCAATGTTTATCTGATCCCTTGGATTTATCTGTCAGAGGAGGTTGGGGCTAAATTCATAGTGTATGCGACGACACCCAGTTGTTATTTACCTGGACGGGCTCGGATCTGGACACCAACATCGCCCAGACGTGCCTAGCGTCCGTATTTTGCTGGCTTGCCCATGCCTCTCTGAAGCGCAATGAGGGAAAATCGGAGGTCCTCTTGTACGGCCAGTTCCCTCTGGCCTTTAGACAATCTCTGTGGCCCCCTGATTTCCTGTGTCCTAACTCTGTGAGAGCCCCAGCAAAGAACTTAGGGGTATGGTTTAGTAAGGATCTTCGGTTCGCTGACCATGTTAAAAAACTGACTGGTGTCTGCTTTGGCACCCTCAAGGCACTTAGAAAGTTCTTTCCTCTGCTCCCTAGAGAGGCCAAAGAGACGGTAGCCCATTTTTTGATTCTCTCCCGTCTTGATTATGCGAATGCCTTGTTCATTGGCATTCCCGGGTATTTGCTGGAAAAACTGCAATCTATACAGAATACCGTAGCTAGACTCCTTTTTAACATCTCTAGGAGATCTAGTGTTCGACAGCATTTGCGGGATCTGCACTGGCTGCCTGTGGCCCAGCGAGTACAATTCAGAGCTCTCACTCTCGCGCACAGGGCCCTTCATGGTCTTGGTCCTTTGTATCTAAGGAGGCTCTTCGCCCTGAATGTACCCAATCGATCTCTGCGGTCTGCCTCTTTACGCCGGATGGTAATGCTGCGCTTTCGCAGAGCTAGCTTGGGAGGGCAGTCTCTTTCTGTTTAAACAGCAGTGGCTTGGAATTCGCGGATCTTCAGATACTCAAGACTTCCAACTTTTTAAAAAACGCCTAAAGACACACCTGTTTAGTCAGCTCCCTTAATTGGTTTCCATCTGTTCCGCCCCAGTTCACTTCCGCGCCAGGACACTCTAGAGTATTAGTGCGCGATACAAGCTTTCTTTTACATATAACATAACATAACATCCTGCCTTTTAGGAAGAGGGGGTCTGCTATCAGACGCACAGTGGGAGGTGGAGCCATCATTCACCTTGCCAGGCACAGCCCCGCTCAGATCAAAGGGTCACCCATCCCTATACTCCAACTGCATATATCTCTATTCAATCCTGCCATGACCCTCCAAAACCAGACAGCCAATACACATAACAGCAGAGCACACTGGAAGGTTTAGGCAAGAAATTACCGTCTTCCTAGTAGTGATATTTTCCATCACAGAATATAAAAATAATCATCACTAAAAGATGCACTTTAATATTCGGAGCTCAGGCATACTAAATTCGACTTTCCTATCATGTTCCTTGGGTCAATTAGGATTATACTAATTCATACAGGCAATTTACAATAGGGAGCATTCGCGCTGTGGCACTTTATGGCAGTGACACAGCGCCCAGAGCATCTAACACCAGCAAACACAGAGGAGACAAAAGCGAAACATGGAAGGACAACCCACGCCAAAGGTGCCAGGTCTAATACTGACCCAATGTTTCATTATATCCTGATGCTGAAAGGATACAAGGACACTATGGTGAGGTTGTATGTTACAGCTGCTGACAGCCTTTTTTCGAGCACCACTGCCCACAATTTATGCTGTTTGTAGATCAGAGACTGTGCCTCTCACTCTCCGAGCAGGACTGGCACAACCTTTGGAAAGACCATGGCAGTTTCCCCCAGGAGGTCAGGTTGAAATTCAGTTATTTCAAGTTCCTACACAACTGGCACTGGATGCCGGAGTGGATCTATAAAGCACATACACAGACGATTCCAAGTGCTGGATGTGTTGACGGTGTGGCGCACTCGCCTATGACATTTTGCATTTCCTGTAGACTGTACAGTACTTTGTGCTACTGCGGCTCTGTTTGGGATACCTTGATGACTAATCTAGGTCTGGCACAACAATTGATGGCCCGGCTGACCTTGCTTCACAAAATGTCAATATTCTAGGATTTAATACACCATTTTAAGAGTTATCTGGATACGGCCTTCGTAGTGGGAGTTGGCTTTTTGGGGGGTGACCATGGGGCCTGGCACCCTGACTTTTCTCTCCTGTTCCCACGTCCCTTCACCTCGTGTTCCCCCTCATCCTCCTTCCCTGATACTCTGTGGGATTTTCTGAGCCACATCACCTCTATCTGGACGGGTTATGTTATTTATTGTTTTTCCTGTTTTCAATGTCTTCTCACAAGTTCTAGTTTACACAGTATCTTGGACTCTGCTGAATCGATAAACTTCCATCCCTGTTATATGCTCATTGTAGATGAAAATTCAATTAAGAATTGAGGAATTTACAAAAGACACAGGGAGTGGTGTCACTTAACATGTGACTTTGACAATACCAATGAAAGAGACATTACTGAATTTATAGACATGATCAGAACACATGTAAAGTGATAACATTAACAACCAAGTCTCACTAAAATACACATTCAATTTAACATTCCACTGAACTGTGTGCAGTACTCATGGTGAAATATGGGAAAGGTTTTGCCACCAAAATGTGGGACAGAGGGTCTGCTCTGTGATGAATAGTCATGTGTGAAGTTCTAGTTAATCCCAATAGTTTGGAAGAATGGGCCAGGTTTGAGTGAGACTTCATACCCACCTCCAAATGTGTGAGTGTCATTCGTGGTGAGTGAAGCTTGAGGGCTCTCATGTATGCAGGTCCAGTCTAAAGTCGCTGTCGAGGCACTCAAAGCTTCTTGCATGACAATGCTACAAAGAGTTGACACACTCACTAATCAATGGTGTACTGATGATGAGTGTACTGTGATATAGGGGCCTATGTGAAGGAGTACAATATTTTAGAGTAGTGAAATGCCCCTCCCCTGTTCTTCAGACCAGTAACACCCACTCATTTTTATGCTACAATGCAAACTGTGTGAGAAATTTCTGGTTCTTACTTGATATCTCTATCTTAGGAATTAATTGCTTCAAAGATAAATTGCTTTATTTTTTGTCAGCGAATCTTTGTTGAGAGTGAATGGTGGTTACTGGAAACAAAAAAACAAAGCCTGGAAGAGGCCGCTATCTTGATAATTTAGGAGACAGTTGTGGTCTTAAATCAGAAACTCAAAACCTAATTAGGGCATAAATTTCAGTCTTGTTCGAGGATATAAAACCGTATCAAATATAAGGAATAAGCGCCAGACACAGGAAAATTGGAAATAAGCTTTTCCTTTAATTGTCCCTTTGACACATGACCTATGCCCCTTACTATTTGATCTGGTGTTCAAAACTCCATAGTATTTTCCTCTGTTTACTTTCCTCTATACCAAGCTGTGGATTTAAAAAACCTGCAAATAAATTATTTAAAAGAATAAATAAGCTGCCCAGTTTAATTGCAAAACTGACCTATATACCCAAATATTCATTGAAATACAGATATATTCATTGAAATATTGATATATTCACTGAAATACAGATATATTCATTGAAATACAGATATAGTCATTGAAATACAGATATATTCATTGAAATGTGCAGTACAAAACCAAGAGAGAGGGCCCAGCCAAGCATCATCCAGGCACAGACGGGCAAGGACCCTACATCTTACTACACTTTGAGCAATCTGTGCATGCTGAACCGCCTTATACTACAATATGAGGGATCTGTGCACACCGTACTGCATCTTACTAGACTTTAAGAAATCTGTGCACGCTGCACTCCATCATACTGTAAATTGAAGAATCTGTGCACACTGCACTGCACCTTACTACACTTTAAGAAATCTGTGCACGCTGCACTGCATCATACTACAATATGAGGGATCTGTGCACACCGTACTGCACCTTACTACACTTTAAGAAATCTGTGCACGCTGCAAAGCATCATACTACAATATGAGGGATCTATGCACACTGTACTGCATCTTACTACACTTTAAGAAATCTGTGCACGCTGCACTTCATCATACTGCAATATGAGGGATCTGTACACACTGTACTGCATCTTACTACACTTTAAGAAATCTGTGCACACTACACTGCATCTTACTGCACTATAAGAAATCTGTGCATGCTTCACTGCATCATACTACAATATGAGGGATCTGTGCACACTGTACTGCATCTTACTACACTTTAAGAAATCTGTGCACGCTACACTGCATCTTACTGCACTATAAGAAATATGTGCATGCTTCACTGCATCATACTACAATATGAGGGATCTGTGCACACTGTACTGCATCTTACTACACTTTAAGAAATCTGTGCACGCTGCACTGCATCATACTACAATTTGAGGGATCTGTGCACACTGTACTGCATCTTACTACACTTTAAGAAATCTGTGCACGCTGCACTGCATCATACTACAATTTGAGGGATCTGTGCACACTGTACTGCACCTTACTACACTTTAAGAGATCTGTGCACGCTGCACTGCATCATACTGCAATGTGAGGGATCTGTGCACACTGTACTGCATCTTACTACACTCTAAGAAATCAGAGCATGCTGCACTGCATCATACTACAATATGAGGGATCTGTGTACACTGTACTGCATCTTACTACACGTTAAGAAATCTGTTCACGCTGCACTGCATCATACTACAATATGAGGGATCTGTGCACACTATTCTGCATCTTACTACACTTTAAGAAATATGTGCACGCTGCACTCCATCATACTGCAATATGGGGGATCTGTACACACCGTACTGCATCTTACTACACTCTAAGAAATCTGAGCACGCTGCACTGCATCATACTACAATATCAGGGATCTGTGCACACCGTACTGCATCTTACTACACTCTAAGAAATCTGTGCACGCTGCACTGCATCTTACTGCACTATAAGAAATCTGTGCACGCTGCACTGCATCTTACTGCACTTTAAGAAATCTGTGCACGCTGCACTGCATCATACTAGGATCTGTGCACACCGTACTGCATCTTACTGTACTTTAAGAAATCTGTGCACGCTGCACTGCATCATACTACAGTATGAGGGATCTGTGCACACTGTACTGCATCTTACTACACTTTATGAAATCTGTGCACGCTGCACTGCATCATACTACAGTATGAAGGATCTGTGCATACTGTGCTGCATTTACTAAACTGAATAATCTGTTCCCACCACGCTGTTTTTTCTGTTTGACGGCAATATATGGGCTTCACTGCTTTTTGTTGCACTGATGAATCTGTGCACACTGCACTGCTTTTTACTATGCTCTGTGTACACACTTCATTACTTGTAATTGACTATGATAAAGCATTGCATGCTGCTGTTTACTGCACTATGAACAAAATGTGCACACTGCACTACTGTTTACTACACCTTGAGGATTAATGGGACGCTACAAAGCCTTTTACTACTTGAGGAGAAATCAGTGTACACTTCAGTGATGTTTACTGTACTCTGGAATCTGTACACACAACGCTGCTATATGAAAAATATGTGCACAATGGATTGTGCATTCTGAACTGCTGTTTAATACACTTTGAAAAATCTTTTAACACTACTGAGATTTGTTCTGATCAATGAGAAATGTGTGCATACCTCACTTCTTATCTAAATCGCTATTAGAGCACTATTAGCCACTACACCATGAGAAATCAGTGCAGGCTGTACTTATTTTCACCATGACTAGAGAAATATGTGCCCTGCATTGATCTTTACTGCAGTTCGAGCCAGATGTATGGCCATTTCATTCTGGGAGTCTCTAATTACGATTTTGTGCAATTTGCAATTTGAGGCAAATGCAATGCAGTGTACTTACGTCTCTCAGACACATTTAGCAATGCCCAATGGGGTCGCAAATGACCTACCTCATCAATATTCATGAGTTAGGCCGTACTTTGCACCCCATTGGGAATTTCCTATAAACACAGGGATGGTCACTATGTCTGTGGCTTTTTAAATAAAGCATTATTTTTTCCTGAAATGGAGCCTGTTTTCCAAAAAAAAAAAGCGGGATGCATTTAAAAAACAAAGTAGGTCATGGTCAGTGGGGCCACTGGCTGCTCTTAAAAACATTTTGGCACCCACATTCACAAAGGGGAGAGGGTCCCTTGGGGACCCCTTTCTATTTGCAAAATATGTTAACATCTCTTTAACGGAGTCGG
The DNA here is from genome assembly GCF_964261635.1 of Lissotriton helveticus. Lineage (NCBI taxonomy): Eukaryota > Metazoa > Chordata > Amphibia > Caudata > Salamandridae > Lissotriton > Lissotriton helveticus. The sequence continues at coordinate 1,736,816 of NW_027611674.1, forward strand.
TAAAGTATGAGTGTTTTGCAACCACATTCTGTTCACGAAACATTCATACACGCCCCCGTGACTCTTTATTAGGAATGGATGCCCTTGAAACACCCCTTCCTAATAGCGACTCTCAAACCCTATTTTGCAGGTCGGTAATAGGTTACCGACTTCCAAAAGAGGGTCAGTACATTGGAAAGCCATTTTAGTGGTCGCAAATGGCCCGATTCTCCATTTGCAACTGCTAAAAACTGTCATATTTTTAGCCCTATGTGAGGCATTTACAGATTAAACAGGAAAGCTGTACATACTGCGGTGCTTTTTACCAACTAGGAAATCTGTGCACTCTGTATTTCTTTTTACTGCACGATTTTTACTACAACACTATGAAAAATTTGAGTACGCTGACTGCTTTTACTTGTACCATGAGGGGAATTTACAGTGCATTGGTTTTTATAACACAACAAGGGAGGACTTTCAGAAGAAGAAAAGTGTGCATGCTGCGTTCATTTTTACTACACTATGAGGGATGTTTACAGAAAAGGTCATCTGTATCCAGTGCACTGCTTTTTACTCACTTCATATGTGTAGCTTACAAAAGAGAAAGTATGTGCTCTAGGTCAGTGTTAGAAGGGCCGATCTCAGGGGGGCATCACTGCGGGGAGAATGCACATCATTGGAGAGTATAGCTGGGTCGTTCAGGTTACTGATCGAACAACCAGGTTTTTATCGCTTTACGGAACTTGGAGAGACTACCCTTTTTTCGTATGTGAAATGGAAGTGAGTTCCATATAGTGGGACCAAGGTGGGAAAAGGATCTTCCTCCCATCCTGGAAAGCTTGAATCGCGGTACGCAGAAATTTTCTGCTGATTGGGACCGTAAGTTTCTTGTAGGGATATAGGGCTGTGCTAATGTCTGAAGATATTTCGGGGCAGTGCCTGATTTAATTTTAAACATGTCGTTTAAGGCCTTAAATCTGATGCGCTTTTCCACCTTCAGCCAATGCAGTTCGCGTAGGTAAGGGGACACGCTAGTATTGTTAGGGATATGGCAGAGAAGTCGGGCAGCCGTATTTTGTACTAGCTGTAGTCTTTTTATGACTGCTTTATTAACCCCCAGATACAAGATGTTCCCGTAGTCAAGCCGAGATGTAATTAAGGCATTGACTACTGTTTTTTGCATGGGGGTCGGCAGCATCCACAGGATCTTCCTGAGCCATTTGATAATGGTGAAGCAGAGACCCACCACTTTACTTGCCTGATGCTTCATGGACAAGGTATTGTCTAGAATTACTCCCAAATTTCTTGCTTGGGGCACTGGTGTTGGAAGATCACCCATCTGTGTAGGCCAGTGTGATCTATTCCAGAGCTCTGGATGTTTGCCCAAAAGAAGGATCTCCGTCTTATCTCAGTTTAATTTCAACTGGTTAGTTGACATCCAGTTGAAGATGTTCAGGAGACCATTTTTAAGAGAAGACGATGATGAAGATTGAGGTTCAGATAGTGAAAAGACAATTTGTGAGTCGTCTGCGTAAGTCATAAAAGTGAGTCTAGCTTTCTCCACTAAATCTGCCAGGGGTCTCAGATATAAATTGAAAAAGAGAGGGCTAAGAATGGAGCCCTGTGGAACCCCGTGAGGGGAGTTAAAATGTCCAGAGCTTGCAGTGGTAGAAGCTATTTGATATGTACGTTTGCTCAGGAAGGATCTGATCCATTTCAGTGCCATTCCACCAATTCCATTTTTTTCAAGTGTGGTAAGTAATCTATTATGCGACACAGTGTCAAAGGCTGCGCCTAAGTCGAGTAAAATAAGCGCAACCGTTTGACCGTCGTCGAGGAGTTTCTTGATGTTTTCAGAAATTCCTAACAGAGCAGTCTCTGTAGAGAAACCCGCTCAAAAACCAGATTGAGTGGGGTGAAGGAGGGCATTCTCATCAGAAAAAAGGGTAAGGGCTGTGTGTACATTCAAACCCATCCTTCTTGTTCTTGCCCTCCGTTGCACCCCAGCATGCAGCCATTCATAGCGTTTCATCCAACATTACTTCCAGATGTCTGCTCCAGTAGTCACAGCAGTTCTAACTCTAAGGATTGGCCTGTCTCTCTGTTCCTGATGTTCACCAAACTAACCGAGGCCACGGTGAACAAGCAGCTCAACAAATACCTTGAGTCCGACCAACTTCTGCACAAAGTCCATCCAGGGCTCCAAAAGAGCTAAAGCCACGTGGGATATTAGAGACATTGTGTATGGGGGAGGGGAGGTGGGGCTCTGATCTGATTAGATCTATCAGAAGCCTGTGACACCATCTCCCACTCCACTTTACTACAGAGATTGCAGATGGTGGGTCTTTGGGGAAAGTGCCTGCTTGATTCTTATCCTTTTTGAAAGATCTGACCCAAGCGGTGGCCTCAGCTAACTTCAGGTCAACCCCTAAGAAAATTCCCCCTCCCCCGGCTGGTTTTGAGCCGCAATCTTTTCAACCTTTACATGGCCCACTTGGCCAGCCTGATCGGGTCATTCGATATCACCTCTACTCGATGATACACAAATCATTAGATTAGAAGAAAATACGCCTGATTAAGCCATTCAATATCACATCTACTCAAATGTTCACAAATCATTAGATTAGAATTAAATACAGATAACATGCCCAGTAATTTCAGGAGCTGCCGCCAGGAAGCGGCTGATTGGATGAGCTCATATTCCCTGGCGCTGAACGGTGAAAAAAACGGAAATAGTGGTATTTAGGACCGGAGCCTCATGGCACAAGGGTGGCTGCCGGTGTCTTGGGAGATCTGTCTACCCCATTCCATCAGGTCAGCAAACTGGGAGTTTAGGTGGACTTGCATCTGTCCCTAAAAGAATACATCAAAATCACCTGCTCAACAGGCTTCTGACTGCTGAAAGTTATCAGAAAAATACATCCATTCATCCCGGCTTCATCTAGGAAGGACCTGGTACAGGTTCTGATCCTATTGAGAATGAATTCCTGCTTCACTTTATAGGTAGGCATATCTGAATATCGCCTACATAGATTGTTGCTGCTACAAAAACAGCAGTTGGGCTGGTTCTGAGGTTAATAAAATCAAGGTCGATCTCCAACAAACTGGTCAAATTGCACCGGCTTCCTGTCCTGAAAAGATGTCAATATAAAGCACTTCATGTCATAAACGCTCTTCAATCAGGGAGTTCATTCTTATTTGTCCTCGTTTTTTGCCTGGTATCAGCTGGCTGAGGGGTGAGATCCCACCGTGCTTTGCGGTGTAACATCTCTAAGTTTATAAAAAGCAGAATAGATGGCTGCTCTCTGCCTGTGGTGACGGCAGGTACCTGGAATGGAATGCTCTCCCACCTGCCCCGTGCGCCCACAAAACATGAGTTCTTTCAGGAAACTAATCAAAACCTTTCTGTTCATGTTCAGGGGCCGTGCGATTTTGATACTTATGTGCTTATACTAGCGCCAGGACACTTCTTTCCCGAACTAGTTATTCAGTGCTATATTAATTTGCTTTCACTTCCAGTCATAAGCCATCGATCTCTGGGCAACAGATTGTTGCAGCTCTAGACGCCCTAGGAGGAGGAAAGGCTCCGGGATCTGAAGGTCAGGTGTAGAGTTTTACAAAGCATAGAAATAAATTCCTGCCTGAGGTGATGCGACTCAGCTATCCCTCCTAAGAGAGAGAATTGTCTCCCTGGTACAGTTGGGATTTGTCCCACATAAACCCACAGCGGTTCAACTACGGACGGTATTCGCAGTGCTGCATCGGGAAAACACACACATGAAGGCTGATGATGCCGATAAGGCGTTTTACTCCCTGGAACAGTCTTTTATGATCGAGACGTTTAGGCGCCTTGGTATGTCAGTGAGTTTGAGATCACGTAGGAAGCTGCTGGACACACAGCCTATGGCCTGAGTTTACGTAAATGGGCTCAACTCAGACGCCATTCAGATCCCCTGGGGCACTGGGCGGGGACGACCTCTGTCATCCGTTCTATATACCAGGAACGAACCCTTAGGCCCGTGAACTCCGATAGAGGTATACCATAACCATAGTGGGCTGACACCTTTTAGACACTGAAACCAAGAAGAAAACACATCTTTAAAAATTGACAGGTTAATAGTCACGGTAGCCAGGCCTGGAGGTGCGTTGAGAGTTGAGAAGGGCAGACAACGGAACTTCAGAGTACAATTGTTCGAAATCCTTGAAGTTAGAGGTTTTCTGGACAGATCCGCTGTCCTCTGGAGATCTGGTCTTTATTGAAGAGTAGAAAATAAAATATCCTCTTGGAATCAAAAGTATCACCAAGTAGGTATAGCCACCATTCAATCCACTCTACTCAATCACATCTACACAAGATCCGTTAAATATACCACCTAGAAAGAAATTCCACATAATAGCTTTAATATAAAAAATACAACTCATGTTATTGTGTTTTTACTTAAAAAGGAGATTATAAATGTGACTCCCTATAAACAGTTCTAATTTTATTCTCCCAGTACAAAATATAATTTGGCGCACTAAAACACTTCAGATAAAAATACATGAGGTACTGGCATCAGTGTGGGTTTAATGTGCTGAGAAGTTTGATACCAAACTTCTCAGGTTATAGTGTAGCCATTATGGTGTTGTGGAGTTCGTAATGACAAACTCCCAGCACCATATACTCTTAATGGCAGGACTGTACTTACAATGCCCAGGAATGGACTTGGGCACTGTAGGGGTACAGGGCTCATTCACCTGTACCCTCGCCACTGGTATAGTACACCAAGCTGGAGGGGTGGCTGATCTAGGCCAGGGCAGTGGGTTGTAGGCTTGGCTCATAGGGATGTTTGCCATGTCGACTCTTCACTTTGTTCTGCATCAAAACACGCAGCCTGCAAAGGCAGTGTGTGTGTGTGTAGAGGTACAGGACCTCTAAGGGAGGCACAAAAAGTGTTGCAGCCCTCAGAGGCCTTCTCAGGTCACAGTGCCCTGGGTACCTGTGGTACCATTTACCAGGGGCTGACCTGTGGCCAGATAGGCCAATTGGGTTAGATTTGGGTAAAGAACAGAGGCCCTGGGAACCTGATTGGCAGGGTCCCAGGGCACATCAAGTCAAAGTGCATCAGTGGTCTGGCAAAAAGTGGGGGGGTTACTATAACAGAAACCCACTTTCCTACAGGTAGACTTTGAACAAAATGTGGAGATGCATACCATGCGTTCTAACTTGTCATTTGCGGGTCTGTTTTCCAGAAGGGTCTCTCTTGGAGTCCACCAAGCACGTTTCATCGTATTTTCAGCAACTTGTTTGGGTATCCGCGTTCCTTTAATTTGTGCGCAAGAATTTCTGCATTCAGAAATAATCACTTTTATCTGAGCAATTCCATTTTATTCGGAGAAATTGGCCCGAAGGCAAATTGTCATGTAAACTGTGTGGATGATGACTTGTATAATGCAGGGCATTGTTCCTAACCCTTGATTTGGTAAACAATGTATTTATTTATGCAGTTTTATATAGCGCAAACTTGATCCCGAAGGATATCAGAGCACTTTACAGTTAGAGGGAGAGGAAGGAAAAAGATCACAACAAGACTAAAATGGTGAAACTAATATGCATAAAATCATATAGTGCAAACATAACAGATCCTATCTTATTCAGGGTTAACGTAGAGTGGGCCAGTCAATGATAAAATGACATCAAGGGAGTGATGATACATAATGATGTAAGCAGGGCGAATACAATTATAACAAACAGAATTATTAACCAATGCTGTAGTATTTACAGAGCGATTAGGGTCCATCGTGTTAAGGTAAGAACTTATTAATGAGGAATCTTTTTGCTTCCAATTTGAAAGCATCCTTGGAGGAGATTCTACGAATTTCCGGTGGAAGAGAGTTCCACATTTTTGGTGCAGCGCCAGAGAAGGCTTGTTGTAGTTCATAATCGGCCATTGTGGCCAAAGACTGCTACATCCAAAAATGAGATAGATGACTGGCTACTGGACACACAGAATTGTATATCTACTGATCTGGCATTCAACCATTCAATAAACACATTTAAGATATCATCTTGCCCATCCCAAATGCAAAGAATGTCATCAATAAACCGAAACCATTTGTGGATATGATGCACAAATGGATTGCTATCATAGGTAAATTTCTCCTAAAACTTGGCCATGAATAACACGGCCAGCTCTGGGGCAAAGGGACAGACCATCACAGTCCCTTTGATTTCCTCTCCATGGGCAGCTCGCTGGTGTATCAGTGTCTCCATGAAGACACGTTGAGATGTCTGCCCCAGAAGTCATGGCGGAAGGTTGAGTAGTCGCGGTGGAAGGATCTCCTTCTTGGGTGTGAGGTGCTGGTGTTATCGCAGAAGTGCAACAACGGTAGAGTCAGCAGTGGTTGTCTGCCTCTTCCCCTCTGCGGTCTCCTAATCAGCTTTTTTTATTTAGCAGTTGACACTGGCAAGTGAGACACAACCTCTACACAGACTTGCTCAGTCAGGGAGACTGGTGGATCCTCGGCACTTCACAGGACTTCTCGGCTCTCTGCCACATTTCCTCTGTTCCTTCTGGGCCGTTTCTCACAACGGGCTCTGCTGCTGGTCCTCCTCAAAGGGCAGGCAGACTTCTGCCAGACAAGGCTCTCTCCTCTTCCCTCTCATCAGACAGGCAGCTCACAGGGCCACTGCCCGGGTCAATGGTTTCATCCCGGAAGACTTGCAGAAACCGGGCAATGTGCCCTCGCCTACGGGGGGTCACTATCAGTGATACTTATCTTGAAACACCGGCTCTTCGTGTCGGGCAGTAAAGCAACTTGAGTTACAACAAAGCCCATATGCTTGACACCCACTTTTCTGTGGTATTTTCAGACCCTGAAGGCTCATTCCCTGTCTGGGTTTACCGGTTTCCCTGGTTGCATTTCATCATCCATTTTCTTGTGCTGCACAAACAAGGACTTTGTGCAGGGTGATTGCTGCTCACAGCAGGTAGTGATGATGCTGCCTCCTTGTGGGAATACGTACAACATGAGCAAAGTAAGTGTGAACATTCTGAAAGGTGGTCCTGACTCCATCCCTCCACCCTTGTATCAAAAGTTACACCCTTCTCGTCTGGATTGCTGACAATATTGCCCATCTTCTGCCATGTTAGATGAAGGGCAATCGCACATGGATGTGACTGGTAACAACATACTTACACATGTGTAAACAATATAGAGCCCTGCTACCTTATATTATAAATACACGTCTCGAAATTCAAAGGGGATGCCAATACAAGGTCTGGTCATGACACGTGAATGGAACTTTACTCAATGCCCTGTAAGCAACGCAGCCGCCCTCTGACAAGTAAAGTGACCAGTTCAGCTGGTGACCTCTAAGAACATGGTACACTGCTACCACTACTCACTGTACATAGCCAGGGACACAGACCGTAGTCTTTGCCCCATCAACAGAGTGGTTGTAGTGTCTGTCAACGTCCCCAGAGCCAGGCTCTGGGTCTTCGGATCGATTCTGTGCCCAGTCATGCAGTGTGCACACAGTATCTTCTCTGTGCTGAGGCCAAAATAAAATCAGGATACCAGAGTCACTTGCAGTTCCATCTCTCAAGGCAAGGGTGCACGGGCTTTGGCCGAGGTGGGGGATCGGGTGACCCAGTAGGGCTCAGCTAGTCTATATTGTTGTCTTCCCCTAAAACAATTGGCCTCTGATATTTGCATTTATATATTTTAGCCTTCATTTGTAAAGCCACAGTATATATATATATATAAATTTCTTTATTCGGGTTTACACATTGGCAAACCATAAAAGCAACATTTTTGATAATACAATTTCATATGTTAAGAAATAAACAAGTAAACATGTTATAAGCAAAGACTCAGGTAGGAACAAGTTAATACATTTTAAAAAGTCAAGGTGTTTTGCTACATTGCCTCATCTAGAACCACGTCCGAAATAACTTTTTTACAGGTTTTTCCTGTGCCTCATAATACATTTTAAAAAATTCATGACGTGAAAACAAACGGGTTCAGATTCTAGCAACTGGAGACGCAGCATTGCTGGACGACACGGTCTCAGTCCCCATTTCCTTAACAAGGGTAGAAGCCATATTTTCCGATGCGGAAGATAGAATTTACAAAATAATATTGTGTGTAAATTGGTTTGTTTTGAATCTTCATCGCAAGGACAGACAGGAAAGGTGGCATCCCATCTGTTTCCATCATAAAAGGCTACTAGTCTGAAAAAGAGGTCTAATCTGAATCTTGTCAATAACATCCTCTCGTAGGTGGTGATCTGTAGCGTTAAATAGGGCTGGATCAAATCTGTGGTCTGAATCATATTAGCGTGAATGACCGAGGGTTTTATGGACTCAGATGTCAGCCTCAATGACTATAGGTGGCTCAGTGCCAGTTGTTTCAGCACTTTCTTTGGTAGATCGATAATGGATTTGGGGTTGGAATAGTACTTCTCCATACCTAGATCTATGAAGAAATTTCTAATGTACCGAAGCCATATTATGTTGTTAGTTCGATCAAGAGTCATTGTCTCTGTTGCAATTGTCTGTGTCAATGAATTTTTTTCAGAAGTCCAGATACGTCTCCAGAGTAGTAGTGGTTGAATCTTAATTAGATCCTCTAGATATGGGACACCAAGTTCTAGGTGAGATGCATAGATGGAAGTGCATCTCGGTGTTGCTAGGAGGAATCTAAAAAAATAGTTTTCTGCGACCTGGAGAGTACTAACGTCTACATTTCCCCAGAGGCCCGCCCCATATAGAGCAATTGTCTGGCACTTTGCGCTATACATTTTTAGTAGCTCTACTGGTGCCCTTCGTCCTAACCTCTGGGAGAAGCTCATTAGGGCCGCTGTAGCTCTTTTAAAAAGATGACATCTTGCCTCTACTGCGGACCGCCAGTTTAGTTTTTTGTCGATCATAATGCCTAGGTAGGGGTACTGGGCAGTTACCTCAAGTTTTTGACCTTTAAGGTAAATGCTCTTTGGTTGTTTTCTCCCACTACCAGCTATCATGACGAACGTTTTTTTAACGTTCACATGCAGGTCCAGCTTACCCATGTAATCAGTGTACCTATTTAGGGACTTCTGTAACTCGCGCGGAGTGCGGGCCAAGATGACGGCGTCGTCTGCATATAGCAGAGTGGGAATCAGGCGCTTTTTTACCCGTGGCAGGTCCTGGGCCCCCCTCCCTCAGCATCTCCTCCTCAAGGCCGTTGGTATAAAAGGAGAATAGGAAGGGGGCCAGGACACACCCCTGCCTGACTCCGCGCTCTACGCCAAACGACGCCGTCAGCTCCCCCTTTAAGCCAAAACGCACCCTTGCAGAGGCTCTAGAGTATAGTTCTCTGAGAAAATCTAAGAGGGCGGGATCCACGCCCATTTGTCTCAGAATTGTCCAGAGCTTAGCATGCGAGACACAATCAAAAGCAGCGGACAGGTCTACATACACCATGTAGACCACGTCCTTCTTTGCTTGAATGTATTTGCCCATTAGCAAACTGAGATTAAGGGCCTGCTCCACCGTACCAAATCCCTCTCTAAATCCGAACTGAAGATCGGAGATAATGCCTTTCTCCTCAGCCCACTGCTGGAGTCGCTCGAGGACTACCCTGCCTGCGACTTTACCCAGGGAATCCAGCAGTGAGATGGGGCGATAGCATGTAACATCCTGGCGATCCCCCTTCTTGAAGATTGGGACCATGATGGAATTAGTCGAAGATTCCATCAGTCCCACTTTTGCTGCTGCACTACACACCCTGGTGAGGATGGGGGCCCAGAGGTCCAGATTATATTTAAAAACATCTACTGGGACCCCATCCGGACCCGGTGCTTTCCCCTTTTTGCTTGTATCTAATGCAGCTAGTATCTCGGAGATGTCAAACTGTAAGGATATTGGGTACTCGACCGTTGGGAGTATGTATTCTGTCCCTTCTGATGTTAACGTATTTCTAACATTTTTTGAGAAATGGGACACCCATGTGTCTTCCCCTATGGCCACTTCTATCTTGGGACTGTTATCATCTATTAGATAGGGCGATCTAACTGTGCGCCAGAATGCCTCGTTATTTTTGGAGAGGGCACTATTGTGGAGTTCATCCCATAGCTTCTGTTTTAGTTCTTGTATTCTTGATTTTCGTGCCTTACTATATTGTTGTCTACATATTTGTATCTGGCCCGAGTCTCTAGGTTTTTTTTTAAGGGCCAGTTTTAGATTGGTTAAGGCCGCTGTACAGCTATGGTTAAACCATCCTCTGGTGGTGGTATTTTGTCCTTTAGGATTAGCTGTAAGGAGGCTCTTGGTTTTCTCCAGTATTTGTGTGAAGTTATTTAAAACGGCCTCATCCGTTTCGTGCGGGTCCAAACATTTAATTATGTTTGGGTAGGCCGCTTTCACCAGTTTTCCAGTAATTTCAGCCGGGTTTAGCTTCTCCCATTTTAGTGTATATCCATTTTTTTTATAGCTATCTCTAGTTTATTCCGGGCAAGTGTGTTCTCTATGATTGTAACTAGGGGTTTGGATATGAGAAATTGAAGATCCAGCCTCAGTGCTGAGTGATCACTTAGAGTATTGTTCCTAACCTCGAAAGATCTAACTCTATCTGTCAATCCAGATGACAGGAGGATGTAGTCGACTGTCGTCTGGCATCCCCTACCGATATAGGTTGGTTGTAAGGAGTTTGTATCATAACTGAACCTATTGGTTATTACCAGGTCCAGATCCGATAGCATATTGTTCATGGCGGCCCCCTCTTTAGTGTGAGCAAAGTGCATTAATGGGGTGTCATGTTCATCTACTATCCCGCATTGGTTTTTCTCGACATGCGGGCATGGGTGTAAGTTAAAATCCCCTCCCCAAAGAAGATGGATTGCCCCTTTTCCTGTTTTTGAATTACGGAACTGGGTTATTTTCTCCTGAATATTGAAAAGAAGGTTCACAAATTGTCCCACTTCTAAATTATTGTACAGGTTGATTAGAAGGATGGAATCCCCGTTCTTGGGTGCCAGACAGAGTATTTGAAAATTTGGATCGGACCCAACTGTCGTTACTTTTAAGTGGTTCACAGTGTTTGCAATATATGTGATTATCCCTCCCTTCGGTCTGCCTGCGTTGCAAGTCAGAGCTGGGATAAAGTAAGTTTTATATCCTTGGAGGTGTAATTCCACTGTGGACCATGTCTCCTGGAGACAGATAATTTTCCCCTGCTCCAAGAAATACAGGGCCGTCCCATCCTCAATTTTAGGGCGGAGACCCGCCACATTCCAAAAGAAGATGGGTAGGGACAGTGACACTGGTTTAATCCCCTCCTCTTCGATTACTGGGAGCAGTATGTTTGTTACTTTAGGTGAGATTGGATTATTAGATTCAGTCGCCTCTAGTGGTCAATCGACCATTTCGAGGTCACTGAATCTGTTCCTCGTCGGGATATTAAACCAGGTATCCCAGCGTAGCGGTTCTCTATGGATCGTTCTCTGTGTATGTGAGCCCCAATCGTCCCATCCTCCCCTATTGTGGCATGGTCCTACTGTGTGCCAGGAGCTATCATAGTCGTAACGACGAGGGAGGACTATTTGTCTTAGATTACCGTATTCAAAAGGCCGGGGGGCTGTTATTTCCCAAGGGGTTCCGTAGTCATTTAGGGGACCGTTACATTGCCTTGCGGGATAAAAGAAGGAAAGTGGTTTTGTGCTTATGCTTCCAGCTGCACTCAAGGAGTCCCAAGAGCAGATATAATCTACTACTCGGGGGTCCTCAAATGTAATGACAATGCAATCTCCCGGAATTGTTTTTCTACCGTTTCCCACCCAGATAGTCCTACGGACCATCAGAATCCTGGAGGGCCAGGTTGGCGGTATAGGGCGATTGTTATTTAGCCAATGCTGGGCCTTGTTTTGCAGTGACCACGTAGGTTCTATATTATGATCCACCAACTCTGGGACGCCAGTCAGTACCACCACAAAGGGAGATGCTTCTGGTGGCATTTCAACAGGGAGTCTAGCTTCAAGGGGTCCTCTAGGGCCACCTCTATTTGATACTGGGGGCGGATTTTTTTGACCTTAAGGTTTGGGACCCGGAGTTTTTGCTAACGGTGTTTTTGACGCCACGGTGTTTGGCACCGTTTTTTTTGGGGCAGATGTCTTAGGCGCCGATGTTTTGGGCGCCGGTGCCAAAACTACCGGTGAGTTACCCTGTGAAAGAGTTATGACAGTGTTAGCAGAAGATTTTACTAGGCTATTTTCACTTATCGTTTCAGAAGCTTTTGTCTTTAAAGTTTGGTTTGGCAGTATAGATAAGTTATTTTGTGTGACTGGATGGTTGGAAAGAGGCTGTTTATTGACTTTATTTCTCACCGTTTGTTGGTCCCCCCGGAACTTGCATCGGCTTTGTGTGTTTTATAAGGGCAGCCATACCCCGCAGGAGCGACACTGCTACCCTGTTCCACACGATTACATACTACAGTTGTACCCGACTGTGTTCCTGGTATTTTGCATCCTGATACACCCATTACGCGGACTACCCCCCGTCTCTTCATACGAACACTCTACCGTATCAGCTCATCTATCCACCACGCCATTTTCAGCCCTGATGAATCACAGGCTTCGACCTGCTTGATGAAACACGTGTCGGCTGGCGTCTGTATACTCTCTAAAGAGGATTACATAAAGCTTTCATCAAATCAACAGCTTCATTTTCGTTTGTCCAACAATACATGTATACAAAATTGTTTATCTCACGTGTGCACAGTTATTGTTTGTATGTTTTATAAGGTTAGCCAACTGATTCTCTATGTGCACCAGTCTTGCTTCTACTGGCTCAAATAGAGATTGCAGTATGTCCTTGATATTATGTAGGAACTGCAGGTTATTACCAGCAGTTATATCGTTGGTGCAAGATGGGGGGATAGGTGAGTCTAGACTGATAAGATTAGGTGAGTCATGTACTGAGTTGTTTATAGTTGCGGTAACTACTATCTGTTCTGTCCTGGAAGGTACATTCTCTATCGCTCTAGCCATCTCTATAATTTCTGTGGCGCTAAAACTTTTTAGATTTTGTTTTCTTTTACTTATTGCGCCCTCCCTCCTCCCTCTTGCTTGCCTTGCTTCGTCCGGTGTAATTTGGGGAGGGAGCTCTGGTGTCCTTTCCAGATCTGTAGTTATCTGGTCGGCTGATAGTTGGGAGTCTGATAGCTGGGATACTGATAAATCCACGGTGTTTGGTAGGCTGGGCCTGCCCTCACAAAGGGTTCCTTCCTCAGGATTACTACCTGTTAGGGGGGATCTTACATTCGCTAAGTAACCCATCGAGGATCTCTTAGCGTGTTCTAAGTCTAGGGACACCCTGCCTTCCATCAAGGTGATACTCTGATCGATGAATAAATTAGCTTTAGTGATGAAATCGTCCATAGGTCCTAATAATTTACCCCCACTCCCTTTTGCCTTACTTTTACTTCCTCTAGTTAATACCATGGTTCTTAATACGCCGTTACCATACGTGGAGGCTAATAGTCTGTTTAGGGAAAAGGGGTTGGGACTAGCTTCTTTGGAGAGTTAGAGGTGTGGGCTCAATATGAGAACAGTACTTACAGTACTCAGGTGAATTTCTCGATGTTGTTATATAAGGGGAGTAGCCCGGTCCAGTCTCTCTCGTCCTCGAACGGCCTCAAACGGCCCGCTCTTTGCCCGGTCTTCGCACGCGCTTCCGTCCGCGCGCTTCCCGCGTTCGCGTCAGGAGGCTGGGCTAAGTAGGAGGAGGGGGCGGGAAGAGGCACCAGGTGCGCGCGATGACCTGGCGCAAGCACCTCTGGTCCTCGCAGTCCCGCTCCCGGTAGGCGTTGTCTCTCCAAGCAGTGAGACCCAGCAGAGAGTGTAACCGAGCAAACGTGCTCCCAGGTTACTGGACAAAGTTCAATTCAGTGTTGGCAGAAGGCGAGCAGGGAAAGCTCCTCGGCGTGTCAGTTTCCCCGTAATCAAGCCTGCGAGGAGGAGGGGGTGGGAAGAGGCACCAGGTGCGCGCGATGACTTGGCGCAAGCACCTCTGGTCCTCGCAGTCCCGCTCCCGGTAGGCGTTGTCTCTCCAAGCAGTGAGACCCAGCAGAGAGTGTAACCGAGCAGACGTGCTCCCAGGTTACTCGACAAAGTTCAATTCAGTGTTGGCCGAAGGCGAGCAGGGAAAGCTCCTCGGCGTGTCAGTTTCCCCGTAATCAAGCCTGCGAGGAGGAGGGGGCGGGAAGAGGCACCAGGTGCGCGCGATGACCTGGCGCAAGCACCTCTGGTCCTCGCAGTCCCGCTCCCGGTAGGCGTTGTCTCTCCAAGCAGTGAGACCCAGCAGAGAGTGTAACCGAGCAGACGTGCTCCCAGGTTACTGGACAAAGTTCAATTCAGTGTTGGCAGAAGGCGAGCAGGGAAAGCTCCTCGGCGTGTCAGTTTCCCCATAATCAAGCCTGCGAGGAGGAGGGGGCGGGAAGAGGCACCAGGTGCGCGCGATGACCTGGCGCAAGAACCTCTGGTCCTCGCAGTCCCGCTCCCGGTAGGCGTTGTCTCTCCAAGCAGTGAGACCCAGCAGACAGTGTAACCGAGCAGACGTGCTCCCAGGTTACTGGACAAAGTTCAATTCAGTGTTGGCAGAAGGCGAGCAGGGAAAGCTCCTAAAATAATAGTTTGTAGGTCACGAGGGAGTTTTCTTATTATTGTACAGTCGCAGAGGCATCCTCTCACCTCACATCCAGTGAGACCGACAGAGAAACAGGATCAGCTCGGGCCTCATACAGTTGAACTCCTCGGCCACAGGTAACGGGAAATGGCACGAATTCAGCGCCGCCGCCAAAGCCTCAGAGGCGCTGCACACGGTAGTAGCGAGCAGCACGCCAAACACTGACAGTTGCCATCAGACTCGTGGTCAGGGGGAGGAGCCAGAACCAGCCACAGTAGACTGCAGCAGAACTTTGAGCTGGACGAGGGTCGTACCAATCAGGGCGGAGTGGGAGGAAATATAATATAGTATACACATCTAAAATGAAGAGAAAATGCAAGTTAAACTATTCTGTATGAAGTGGTCAATTGCTTAGTGTTATAATTTCTGATGTCTTCGTCTCAAACTGGAGGGTCGCTAATTTGAATCATATTAGGTGCACTAGGGAATAGTGACTTGTATATTTACAATGCTAGGACGTCCCTGCCTGTGAGAGACAGCACTTCAAATAGGAAAGCCAATAGTTTAAAGAAAGAATTAAACAAAATATAAAATACTCTACACAAATTATAGGATCTGCTGTAGAGAGTATAAGATCAGTCGCGCTTAATTTTCAAAAAGAGAGAACGTGCAAATGCTTACCATGCTATCAGATTTTACATTTTTAGTAACCGCCATCATACTGTAGCTAGTGTTAACCTTTTTTTTAGGTTTCCAGGAAAATACTGCACTTTTCAGAAGTACTGGTAACTTCCGGGCAGCAAGGATCTCGAAGTGAGTGTCCACATGCCAGTTTGTGGATCGTGTTTGCATCCCAACCCAACCATATCAGCATACTACGAATCTTTGACGCAACCACACAAGCAAACTGACCCAGGAGTTACAAATTAGACATGGCGGCTCCAGGCCATTGCTTACATTGATGGCCCCACCCAGGTCTATGGCCCTCTGGACAGCTATTTTAACAGAGGACATGCCCTTTTGGGAAGCTGGTAACCCCTGTGCTTCTTCGAACAGCTCTTTTATCGTGGCACTCCAGTTTAAGCAACCCACTCCAATGGCCTCCTCAACATGGTGTGATGTTTGGGTGACCAT
Source organism: Lissotriton helveticus (assembly GCF_964261635.1). NCBI lineage: Eukaryota > Metazoa > Chordata > Amphibia > Caudata > Salamandridae > Lissotriton > Lissotriton helveticus. Next base: position 1,752,571 of record NW_027611674.1, read on the forward strand.
TCGTTCGGCGAAGTCCTGAAGCGTGCATAAAGCACAAGCCCGAAACCCATTGACCTATATCTTCCAGGATCAACACCTAACGAGAAGAACAAACGCAGAATACAAATGTTTTAATAGGCCAATGTCATAGTCACAGTGTGAGGCGCTGTAGTCGTTCATCGTATTAGCAGGTCTTTTGTAATTAGGCGCTCCTACGTAGAAACGGTTGTTATGCGGTCACTATTATTAAGGGTTTATTGTTCTCCATTGTGGTTACACTGTCTACCTTGATACTTCTGCTTTTCCTTAACCTTTGTGTTGCTCTAAAAGTACCAGTAACCTTTATAAGGAAAGGTTGGTAATCTTTATAATGTTGTCTATCAGTTGTCGCTTAATCCCCTTCTTGTTAAATATTCAAGCCAAACTTGAAATAAGTACATTTTGTAGTGAGAATAGCTATTGTTGCCGCTTATTTCTTTTATTGCAGCACAGCAATGCCTCTATTCTAAATCTAACATTGATTATTCGAATAGTATTGATTTAATTCCAGAATGACTTTTGCACCATTAAGGTGATAAATAATACATTGACCTCATATTTGAGTTGGATCAGTTTATCCTGTTAGAGTCCTGTCCTTCGTCGTTGTTTTCTAGTGAGCGGCCTAGGCTCTAGAGGATTATACGGGCTCGCCCCCTCCCTTTTGCTTCGACAGTGTTTGCATTTGAGATGCTGATATGGAGTGCAGAGACCTGCAGTTAAGCAGCTCTGAACGAGTGAACAAAATCCATGCTGGTGGTTTGTGCTGGGAACGTGCCTTTGCTGTTTATTTCTTCCATCCAGCCTCCTTTGAGGTGCACACATTGCAGAGAGGTGTGGCGCCGCGGCCAGGGCGACTGACGCTGGAATATGGGGACCACGGTTCGATCCCCGGCTCCGGCGGCAGATTAGCCCAGCACCATGTGACGCTGGGCAATAGCTCGCTTAATCTTCCCGACGGCCCCCAGCGCCTAGAGACCCTTACGGGTGATTGTGCGCTTTACAAATGTGGACTTTACTTTACTTTACACATTGTCAGATCAGAGGACAGAGGCACAGAAAGAGTAGGATTTGCCTATTACTAAACAGTTTAAGTCTGATGAACGCAGAACTACTTTTTCCAAAGTTTATTATTTGGCCACGTTACATTCTGGTGAATAGTCCATGAGAGTGGGCGCTGTGTACCCCCACCCCCCAAAGGGCAATGTCTATGTGGTATTCAAACTTTCGTGTCATCAGTAGGCTAAGGGTAAGATTTATTCACCACTCACCCAAGTGCACCAGGAACGTAACTCCTGGCAACGCATCAACAACACTCCTGGCAATGTTCTTTTCTTCCACTCTCATGGGATGGTTTTACAAGGCAAATCTGAGCTCACTGAGTGTGGAGCTTCCACGAATCCCAGAGACGGGCCGTTCTAAAGATGGTAACAGAGAAGGTTGAAAGATCTGAGTCTTGATCCTGGCAGGTGGATGGGGGTGTAGTTGGTCTGTGTGTTGCCAGCGCTGTCCAGGGGGGTGTAAGTAAATGTCAGCAATTTGTGGAGGGCCCTCTTTTGGGTGAGAACCACCCAGCTTCATGCAATACAGACTTGAGGGTTTGTGTCTGCGCAGGATGAGTTACATTCTCATAGCAAAATGGAGGACCTTGTCAAAGGGGATTGATGTTGCCAAGGTTTAACATCTTCATTTATGACAGACAGAGAAAGTCCATGTACCTCGAGGTTTTGAAAAGCTTTCTGCACTCTGCTGGTGCAGGCAGGATGTTTATTCTCTAGTTGGCATTTGCCAGGGGACAGTGGTTGAATTAAACCTTGGAGCAGCACTTGTAGCGTTGACTCTTGGAGTCTCGTAGTGTGTGCTGGATGCGGTAGAACTGTCTTAATTTTCTACGGAACTCAGAATATCCAGACTCTCCTTCATCTCAGAGCGCGAGGTCTGTGGCTTGAACAGTAGAACTGCAATAAAGAAGAGGACCTAGACCAGTTCTACCTCTCCCGACCTTTGAACTGATCATTGAGGAAAGAAGCCCTTGTCTGGAAGGAAGATCTGCACAAGGCACAGCTGACAGAAGACCCTGCCTGGGAGGAAGATCTGCACAAGGCACCGCTGACAGAAGTCCCACCTGGTCAGCCCGAATGGCCTGCTTGTAGGGATCTTATCACAGGGATCCTAGTGGATGCGCCGTTTCCTTTCTAGCCTTCTGAAGCTTGTTTGTGAGCTCTAAGGTTCTCGTCAAACCAAGGTTCGGAGGGAAAAAATCTTTTATTTTTCTGATTTTTAAATGAAGCAAACGAATGGAGACTGGAGTCAATCCACTGACAATATACGTCCGTGGCGGCATCTAAATCTGCAGTAATCTCAGGCATAGATTGAGTGAGCTGTGCCATCAATAGTTCAGGGGTCATTTTATGCCAGGAGCGGCATCAGGACCTCAGCAGCTGAGGATGAACACTGAGAACATGAGCTTCCAAATTCAGTTGAAGCATAACTGCACAATGGTCTGACCAGAGAAGTGGACGTGCAGTAGTGACTTGAACTGAGGGATTGCCTGAGAAAATACCATATGAGTGGCCAGCTGAGTGTGTCAGAGCCGTCACTAACGGGGTGAGACCCAGACTTGCCCCAGGGTCTGAGAGATCGATCCTATCTTTATCCGCAGAATTTTCAAGATGGAAATTGAAGTCACCGAGTAGAGTGAAATCGAGGGAATTGGGTTTAATGTCCTAGAGCTGATTGTTACTATTTAAGAAGGCTGTCCTAGGGTCTGAGGGTCGGTAAATAAGTACCCCACTGAAGGAGTAAGGATTAGAAAGAGCAATTTTATATGCACGTGCTTCATAATCAGATGCGGCCGGTAATGTCTAAAAAGAGGCATTGAGGTTGTCCCTGTAAATGATTGCTAACTCACTGCCCCTTTCCCCAAATAATCAAGACTGAAATTGGAAGACCCAGGGGAGTCGCAACAATTAGATCTGGGTCAGATTAAGCACATGCTCAGGTCTCAGTGATGAAAGCAAAATCCAGTGCACACGCTTCTAGAAAGTCCGCAACATAGGATGCACTCTCTGTTAGAGACCATGCATTAATAAACATGCCTCTGATTTCTCTCTGAGGAGTGGGCAACCTGAAGACATGCGGTATAGGAGAGATATGTGCAACAATCCTGGAGGTGCTCAGAGTGAGCTTACAATCTGCGCAACTATTCCCGCCGATAGTATCATTCGGAATCAAAGTAGGGTCTAAACAAGGCTTACCTGAAGGTTCAAAAGTGAGCAGCTTATCCCGTGAGTAGCGGATATGAACAACCAGATGGGGGGTGAAACCAACAGGAGGACCGGCGCTGAGCACAGTATAAGCCCGTACGGGCTTAGACAAGCTTGCCTTAGGCGCCACTTCGGCGCACCGTAGATCTGTCTTTGTAGCACAACCTCCGGGGTGTGCCAGAGAGGCATATACGAAACGAAAGTACTACTCATCACAATATTAGCAAGTTTAAAAGATAATGTGAGGGAAAAATATAAACCTAATTAGGGTCCAGCAACCCCTGCGACCTTAACACACTCCCTGGTGAAGTATCAGCTACTGGTAACAGAGACAAAGAAAAGAAATGGTGTCCAACGCTAGCAACACATAAAACAAAAGTCATAACAATCCACCATTCCAGAGTGGCGGCAGGGGAGCCAGACACCTCCCAAAACTACATACTTGTGTAATACAGGGAAATCAAAAATCTGCACAAGGCGCAGCTGACAGAAGTCCAGCATGGGAGGAAGATCTGCACAGGGCACAGCTGGCATAAGTCCTGCCTGGAAGGAACATCAACACTAGGTGCAAGCGACACAAGCCATGCCTGAAGGAAGGTCTGCACAAGGCGCCACTGACAGAAGTCTTGTCTAGAAAGGAAGATCTGCACAGGACGCCGCTAACAGAAGTCCTGCCTGGAAGGAAGTTCTGCACAGGGCACAGCTGACAGAAGTTCTGCCTTGTGGTGACCTCAAAGCAGTGAGAGACCCACAAACCACAAGATCATTCAAGCCCAGCTAGGCACACTGGACACAATGTACACCAAAGGCCTGATTTAGATTTCAGCGGATGGTTTATTCCATCACAAATGTGACAGGTATCCTGCCCGCCCCATTAAAAATGCATTGCATCCTGCAGCAATTATAATAAGGAAGACAGGATATCTGTCACGTTTTGATTAGGCCTTTGTGTAGTTCGCAGAGTTTTACTCCGCTGAACTCCACAAAGCGCCAGGGAAACTCCGCCGCACTCTGCGGACTTCCGCTAGTGGCAGAGTTTGTTAAGCTGCAATGCTCTCACAGATTTTTTGTGCCAGGATTTTGTCACGCACTGTAAAATCAGCATGAACTGCACTACACATCGTGCCAGAGGGGGCTGCTGCTTCCTGCCGCTCGAATTGACATTCTAATCGAATGGTAGCTTCATCAACAAGAATGGCAGATTTATACACTCGAGTAGTCGCAACCTGCTGCGACCTCCCGCAATGATAAATCTCACCAGGAGGAGGTCTAGCGCGTTGTATTTTCTCACAAGCGCTCGTCACCTTACTTTTGGCGAACCGCTTGAGAAAAAAACTCTGTTCTGCATCACTTTGTGGAGTTTTTTGGAACGGAGTGGGCAAAACTTTACGCGGTCTGCCGGCAGAGCAGAATTCTTCACCCACCCCTAGTTTTGAGGCAATAATCTGTTGGACAAACTCCTAACTAGGCCCTATACCTGCAATAAGTGTTGTAGAAGAAGTGAGATCCATGGCCTTGTGAGTATGAGGCAGTTATCTGACTTCTGATGAACCCCACAGAGTGAGTGCAGAGCCAGAGGGCAGTAGGGGGGCCGAAGGACAGGAAATTAGATGAACTTGAATATGAGAAATATGGAAAGGTAGAAATGCCGCATCACCTGTGGATAACTGACACCTCCTCCTGCTCTTCAAAATGCCCATCCGGTCACAAATGGCATCCTGGGCCCCAAAAAGACAACATCATGCCAGATGCCATGTATTGGTGGAAAAAGGGGAGAAAAGAGTAATATGCACACACCTGCTGCAGGGATATGTCAGGTAAATTATTGGTTGTGATGGATTCTCTATAAGTACTAAATGACTGATCTCATTGAATATTAAATTATATGAATCAACGTTTGTTTGCCTGATCTGCGCTTATAATGTAAAGGATGGGGCTTGCATTGAACCCCTCGTTCTGTTTTACACAAAAGCCCCGGACAGAGCTGCATCTTACAGAACTTTATCTACTTTAGGAGATAAAGACTTGCTTTTTAAAGTTGTCTTCCAGGGCCAGAACCAGGCTCTGTAAGCGGCACTAGTTTCAGGGAGATGGACAGATGTTATGGTGATAGGAAACCCCTCTCAACTCACAATAATGTTCCAATCTTCCAGGTTAGAAGAAACCAGAAATGCTTGAACCAAGGGAGCTGTTGAAAGTGTCAAAGGTGACTTATGAACAGCGAGTAAAGACAGGAGTTGGCATTTGAGATGATCTTAAGTGAATCGGAAAGAATGAGAAGAAGTGTGTAAATGGAGTTACTTTTGTTGTATACTTCATAAAGAGTTACTGGAAATTTTACAGCCCAGCCTGATCCAGCTCTTTTTCTAAACTCTATTGTTGTTTAAATGAAATCTTGACCATATGCGTCTATCTTAAGCTATACCTCAAGCACTTGGGTGCTCCGTGAGCACCTTTACTTTGCTAAGTTACTCTGTAAACACTGGTAAATCACCTCCTTTTCAGACATTAATAAGATGTCACCTGATCAACAGAACTTTTAGTTAAATATCTGTGTATGAAGAAATATTCCTTGCTAAGTTTCAAAGGCGGTAAAGAAGGGGGGGAGATTTACTAATAATTCTGCACTGTGTTTGCGCCACAAAAGTGGCACAAAATGGCGCAAAATCTTTTTTTCCTAATTTACTTTCCAGCGCTAAACTTGTTTTGTGCTGGAATTAACGTAAAAGTAATGTGACACTACGCATAGCATTGTTTTGCATTACTTTGTGCAATGAGGGCCTGCCAAGGGTGATCCCGTGCAACCACCCAAGGTTTCTCACGCTAAACCCAATTTACCAAATACAGTAGATAGGGTTTAGTGTGAGAAAACTGCACCCTTTTAAAATAGCTGCAAGGAAGGAGAAATGCTTTCATTTCTCCATCCTTTTCTGACTTTGCATGCGTGCTTCTCTGTGCAACAGGCATACAAAGTGGGAAAAGCTTTCCCTTGTGTCTTTCATAGTATTTTGTACAGGAAGGGTGTCCTTCCTGTACAAAACCTATGCTGGACTCACACACACACTCTTGCTCTCTGGCGCTAAGGTGTGTGCATGGCGCAGGGCCGCTGTAATCAGTGCCGGCGCAAGGGAAAGGGAAGAAGAGAGCCATATCGTTGCAAATATGGTGCTCTCCTGTTCCCTCCCTGTCGCGCAACGCAGCACAACCTCTTGGGGGGGGGTAAATATCCCCCAAAGTGTCTTTTACAACCAGTTAAAGATTGTGAATTCTCATTCCATTATGTTTCAATTTAGTAATTTTAAATATCTTTACATCCAACAGAAAACAAGCCTTGAATGTATGAAATGACTATCAATAAAGAAGCTAATACTGTAAATATTCAATAATAGCAGAAATAATGAACTACAGTATTCAGAAAAACATCAGCGCAGTCGGCGACAGAGGAACCTGCACACAAACTGACAGATCCCGGATGAAGCAGACAAGGGTAGTTCGGTGGATGTAAGAGTCTGAGCTGTGCACCTCCACGCCACAAGACGAAGAAATGACCTTAGGAAAATTAAGGCAACAACAATAACAAATCGCCTCCTATATAAACAAGTGCCCAATAACAACTTTGATTATGGTATTGGTATGATGTCATTACAGCCATCATTCAGTGCTCTGGGTGAATTGTAAACTCTTTCTGGCCAAACCACAGCCACCAGAGAAAAGCACAACAGAGTGGAGCCGGACAACTGACGGCTAAAAGAAAGACAAGTTCTTCCATCTACAATACAAAAGACTGTCCCAATTTGCACCGGCCGGAAGGAAGATCCAACTTTAATCACAAGCGTGCATAGCCATAATCCAATCTAAAGGCACAATCGGCTCTACAGAGACACCTTCTATGTATTGGAGTGTGGCGAATATTTGGTGGCTATTGCATTTTATTGTTAAAACATAAATCAAACGTGCAAAATACTGCACACATTTAATGTGTGTGAGAAAAACACAAGTACTTTATTAGCCATATTGGCCCATCAGGAAATGCAGTCATGGGATGTAGACAAATCTATGCCCGACCCACAGACACTAACCAAGAAAGAAGAATCATACACCAGCAGCAAGAGCTTTAGTTTGTTATCACTACGCAATCTTCATCAGCACACGTGCACAGGAGAAAAACCATTCAAGTGCAGTGAATGTGTCAAGAGCTTTAGTCACTTATCAACCCTCCAAACACATCAGCGAATACACACAGGGGAAAAGCCATTCAACTGCAGTGAATGTGGGAAGAGCTTTAGTCACTTAACAACCCTCCAAACACATCAGCGAATACACACAGGGGAAAAGCCATTCAAGTGCAGTGAATGTGCAAAGTGCTTTAGTCACTTATCAGCCCTCAAAACACATCAGCGAATACACACAGGGGAAAAGCCATTCAACTGCAGTGAATGTGAGAAGAGCTTTAGTCACTTATCAAGCCTACAAATTCATCAGCGAACGCACACGGGGGAAAAACCCTATCATTGTAGTGAATGTGACGGTAGTTTTAATTACTTGTCAGCATTAAGGTCTCATCAGCGAACTCACACAGGAGAAAAACCATTAAAGTGCAATGAATGTCTAAATAGCTTTAGTCAGTTATCAAACCTCCAAACACATCAGCGAATACACACAGAGGAAAAACCATTCAAGTGCAATGAATGTGGGACAAGCTTTAGTCACTTAACAAGCCTAAAAATTCATCAGCGAACGCACACAGGGGAAAAAACGTATCATTGTAGTGAATGTGACAGTAGTTTTAGTTACTCTTCAGCATTAAGGTATCATCACCGAACTCACACAGGAGAAAAACCATTCAAGTGCAATGAGTGTCTAAAGAGCTTTAGTCAGTTATCACACCTCCAAACACATCAGCGAATACACACAGGGGAAAAACCATTCAAGTGCAGTGAATGTGCAAAGTGCGTTAGTCACTTATCAACCCTCCAAACACATCAGCGAATACACACAGGAGAAAAACCATTCAACTGCAATGAATGTGGGAAGAGCTTTAGTCGATTATCAGGCCTACAAATTCATCAGCGAACACACACGGGGAAAAACCCTATCATTGTAGTGAATGTTTGAAGTGAGAAGGGCTTTTGTCAATTTTCAATCACACACAGCCCTCAGTGAATTCACTCCTTCATTTAACTCACATGTAAACAATGCTAGAGATGCAGAGATTCCGGAAAGAACTTAAGACCATCAAAAATAATATTGACCCATCTGAGGACATAGACAAGAGCTGAACAGTGCAGTTATTGTGAGAGGAATGAATTACGGAAAATATAAAATTCAAATTATGTGGAACATTGAAATACCAGATGATAGAAGACCCGACAAACAGTGAAGGAGAAAAACAGATAACAGTGTTTGCAGAATTATAAAAGTGTGTGTTTACAGTGGTTGTTCACTTCCGTACACATAGCAAAGCGACATAATGTACCAGGATACACAGTGGGAACTGAGCACAATGTGAAATAAAAGAAAAGAAACATTGTTGATTTTTATTTGGTGAAGAAGAGATACAAAGAAAAACATTAAATAGCACATGATCACACTACCTGTAAAAGCAACACTGAACAATACTGGGACTAACAGCAGTATTTTCAGCTAACTTGTCGGATTAGTAATAAAACCTATAAACCCAACACACCCAGAGTGGACATGTTGTCAGGGCTCTGGAGATAGAAGCTTCATTGGTAAAATGTATTCTATTCTATTCTATAGTTTTGGTAGAGCGCAAACAGCTGCCCCAGCAATGAGGCGTCCCGGCGCTGAAAACCCAGATCCTAGCCTGAGCGGAGAACAAGGATGAAGGGAAATTTACGGAGAAGGGAATAGAAATGTTTTCACTGCTTTCCGGAATGCCGGTAGGCTTTCTATGGAGCGAATGTGTTGCGGCAAGTCATTCCACAGCTTGGCTCCAAGGACCCTGAAGGAGCGGCCGCCCATGCGGCAGAGTTTTATGCGTGGGACGCATAGAAGGTTTTGGTTAGAGGATCTTAGATTCCGTGCCGGTGTGTAGGGAATGAGAAGTGGGGGGGTATTGAGTTTGAGGATTTTGAAGGACATAATGAGGGTCTTGAATTTGATTCTAGAATCAACGGGTAACCAGTGTAGTTTTTTGATAGTCGCTCTGGCTGAGCATCTGCGGGGGAGGCCGACCAGAATTCTAGCCGCAGAGTTTTGCACTCGTTGGAGTCGTGCTATCTCACTTTTGTTGGCGCCAAGAAGGAGTACATTGGCGTAGTCTAGGCGAGAAAGGATGGTGGCTTGGATAATGAGTTGGCGAGTTTTAGCGTCGAAAAAGCCTAATATGTGGCTGAGGCTCCTCAGCAGGCCAATACAGGTGCCGGCCACTTTTTTGGTGTGGGCCTGAAAGTTGAGTGAGGCATCCATCCAGACGCCCAGATTTTTCACTAGGGTTTTGGGGGGGGGGGATGGTGCCCAGGGAAGACGGCGACTAGTGCTCATTCCAGAGGCTGGTGTTTTTGCCAAGGAGTAGCACCTCTGTCTTACCAGCATTGAGTTGTAGACAATTCATTGTCATCCATTGGGCGACCGCAGAGAGTCCGTTTTTGAAGTTAAAGGATGAGTTGGAGGGACCTTCTGAGAGGGCGATGGCCAGCTGTGTATCATCGGCGTATGATACTAATGTCAAGCCCCACTCTTTGGCCACTGCCGCCAAAGGCTGGACGTAGAGATTAAAAAGGGAAGGGCTCAACGCAGAGCCCTGCGGCACTCCCTGTGCAATGGGGTGGGGTTTGGATAAGAAGGGAGGGGCAGAGACTCGAAAGGATCTGTTTTCGAGAAATGATCGGAACCAGTCCAAAGCGTGGCCAGATACTCCAAAAGTCTCCAAACGATTAAGAAGGATGTCATAGGATACCGTGTCAAAGGCCGCGCTGAGGTCCAGAAGAATCAGCGCAGCACTTTGACCGGCGTCTAAAATCGTTCGGAGGTGCTCTGTGGTGGCTAAGAGAGCGGACTCAGTGCTATGGCCTGGTCTAAACCCGTTTTGCGATGGGTCCAGGATGTTGTTTTTAACCATGTGCTGGGATGGAGTATTGTTGACATGCGCTTCAGCGAGTTTGGACAGCCATGGGAGCAGGGAGATTGGACGAAAGTTCTCCGGTTTTGATGGGTCTAGGGTGGGTTTCTTGATGATGGGCGAAACCCACGCTTGCTTCCAGGCAGATGGTACACACGCTGAAGTGAAGGAGAGGTTCAGGATAGCAGTAAGTGCTGGTAGGAAGAAGTTGAGAGACTCTAAGAATTGCGCCGGGTGCATGGGGTCTGCAGGGGAACCAGATTTTACTTTTTTACATAGTTTGATGAGGGTGTCATCAGATATTTCCGGGATGCAAGTGAAATTTGGGTAGTTGGGTGGAAAGGAGGGAATGCTGGTAGTGCTAGGGGAGTGCTGAGGAAAGGAAGTGTAAATTTTCTGTACCTTGTCGACAAAGAACCTAGCGAGTTCTTCACATTGTTGCTCGGAGGAAATGCTAGGGAGGGGAGCTTTGCTGCTCTGAAGTTCTTGCACGAGCTTAAAGACTTCTTTAGCAGGGGTGGAACTAGATTCAATTTTTTCGGCGTAGAAAGCGGTTCGCGCAGCACGGATGGCTTTGTGGTACGCTTTTTGTAGAAGTAGGTAATTTGATTTATCCTCCTAGTTATATTCCCTTCGCCAGAGGCGCTCCGCCATTTTGCACTCTTTGCGTAAGGTTTTAAGAGTATCGTTGTACCAGGGGTTGGATGGAGAGTTACGTCCTTTTGCCCATTTAGCTGGAATGAGGCTATCTAGTCCGCCTGTGATCCACTCGTGAAACGCACTGTAATTGGCGTTGATGTCAGAGTTGATGTCATGGTGGAATTCCCCTAAGTTGGTGTGGAGGTCATTGCGAGATAATTTATGCCATGGTCTTTTTGGTATGTATTACTATTAACAAATGCCACTGCAATATATGTAATGAACTAAAGTGAAACACAGGTGTTCAAGAAATAACCTATTTTTAGATATAAAAGAGCATATACCTTGTTTTTAAGTAACGTTTGCTGCATCTTTTCCACACTGTTATCGGTTGATGGATCAGCTCGTGCCTCGGGCCTTATAGCTAAGTGTGACCTGTGGATCCTTTCCGACTCGGCTCTCCCTATTAATTCTGTGTCTTGCCAAACTCTACTTTTTACCAGAATTGAACCACTGTAAGCATCAGACTCTGTTTGAAGAATGTGGTGAAATAGCGAAAACACACATCAAAAGCATATATGTGCCAGGACAATCAGTTGCACTCACAGCAACTCGTCTTCCACACTGATTGTCCCTTGTTCTCAAATGTTCTGAAGGATTTGTTGTATGAATGCCAGAAGTGGCAGTGAAATTCATGAAGCTAAAGCTAACAGGAGTGTGTGGGAGATAGAGAGGGGGAGAGATAAAGAGAGTGTTGGACTTGGCCCTTCTGGCAGATTCACCCCTGAACTTTTTGCCTTTTAATGTTACATCATTGTAGTGATTTCTGGTCTTTGCGCACTTTAGCACTGTGGCGCAGTGTAAAGTGTGTGCGCTCTCTGAGTGCGTGTATGAGAATGGCCTGCCCTCCCACAGGAATGCATGGGGAATATGTGTTTCCATGGTATTTCCTGATGTGTGGGGAGTTTGGTATGTGCGGACTCGTGTGATTAAATACTGCGCGATGATGTGTGCGGCATAAATATGTCTAGTGTGGAAGTGCCACTTCTAAAAGTTGGCATGGCTGTGTTAATTATGTGAATTGGCTGTCTGGCTTGTGATAGGCTGTAGAGGGCTGGTGAGCCTGGCTCCAGGAGTCAGGATGGGTCTGCCCCGGTGGTGAGTGGAGAGATCTGCATGATTGATATGAGGGAGGGGTGCACCTGGGACCTGAATAGGGCTGGGCTTTCCCCACACAATGCTGGCTCTGCCCCCTGTGGTGTGACTGATGACCCTAGCCTGGCCAGTGAATAGTGAGAGGGACTGAGCACATCAGAGTGCTCCAAAACCAGCTGCGCCTGGTTTCTCCCCCACCCTGCACCCCACAGACAAAGGGATTTAGTGTATAAAAAGAGGCTGTGACCTCTTGTAAAATGTTCTTGTTTTCCTGACTAGAATCTACCAGGGGCGTGCTGCTGCTGGGGCCCAGGGGAAGGCTTGCCTCCCTGGATTGCTGATGGACTTTGTACTGGGACCCCTCTGACTTGCCTGGGGGACTGGAGGACTTCCCTGCGCTGAGTAGCTGGTTGCTCCATTTCTTTATGCCCAGGACTGGCTGAAACTCCTTTTTGTCCCAGTTGCTTTGTTGGGCCAGGGTTTCTGTCTCTTTTAGTGCCTGGGAATTGCTTTGTTTTGAAGTGTCCTGTGCGTGGTGCGCCGGAGCCTACGCTGCATTGTGTCCATGGATTGTGTGCTCTACTCGAGCAGGAGCCTACCCTGCATTTGTTCCTTTGTGGTTGCCTACGGGTGCCACCCCGGTTATTTAATTATTTAGGCACGGATGCCCACCCCGTTTCTACTTTTATTTATAATTTACTCGAGGGAGCCTACCCCTCTTTTCAGCCGGAGAAATCACCGCCGCTGCCCTGAGCTGCTTGTTGACACGTTGCTGGGCCGCAGCCTGCCGCGACCCGGAAGTAGTGGAGGTGGGCAGGGCCTGGTGACCCTTTGTTCAGCTTCCCCTTGCCTGGGGGAAGCCTTTGTGTGCTTTTCCGGTCTCCCGTATGGAGAGGGAGACCGGAGATGCTGCCTGCCTGCCCGCCCGCCCGCCTGCCGGAAAGAGAAGCTGGTGCTGCATGGGGAGGCCGGGAGCCTACCCCGCCTCCCCGAGTGGCCGCAGGAAGACCCGGAGCCTTGCGGGCTCCATTTTAAAAGTTCCGGTCCTGAGATCGGGGACCAGGTGAAGATCAGGGCGAAGCGGGCGCACTTTGAAGGCAAGGCTCTCAGGTGGTGAGAGAGCCCCGCAAAGCGCTACCGCCGCACCGGAGAGAGGAGTCCCCCACGAGCAGCCCGGTGAGTACAAAAGGGCTGGGGGGCTCCGTGGGGACTATCGGTGCTGCCAGATCAAGGCACAGCACCATGGGAGGCATTATTCGTGCGGCCCCGTTTGGCAGCGGGCCGCTCCTCCATTTTGCTCATTGTTCTAGAGCCCACGAGGCTCCAACATGTTAGGGCATTCTTATTCAAGGAGCTAGGTAGATCCTCTGCCTCCCATGAGTTGTTCTGAGCACGAGGGCTCCAACGATGGCCAGAGTAATGTAAAGGGCCCCGGTGGGGGTCCCGAGGGCCAGAGGGGCCCGTGTTCATGCCGCTGAGGGCCCCAGTTGTTCTAGAGCCTAGGAGGGCTCCCCATGGGTACACTATTTGTCTTGAGAGCCTAGATGGCTCCAGCCTGCACTGCAATAGTGTTTCCTGAGCCTAGAGGGCTCCAACAGTTGGCGCAGTTTTGTCCTAGGGTCAGTGAGGGCCTTGTCGCAGTTTTGCTGATTCGCAGCTGCCCAGCAAGTAGTGGGCAGCTGCACCGTTTAGGGTTTGCTTCTTTGGGGACTTGTTCTTTGGACCCAGGAGTGAGTCGCACTCCCTCATCCCTACCTTGGCCTTCCCCAACTGCGCAGCACTTAGTGCCAGCTGCAGCGTTTAGGCCCCTTGCTATTGTCCCCAGATGCCCAGCAAGTAGTGGGCAGCTGTTACGTTTAGGTTTTGACGCAGTGGCGCAACCTGGGCCTTGATGTGAGTTATGGGCTACATGTGATTTCTGCGCTAATGTGATTTATGTGCTAAATGTGATTTATGCTCTAATGCTTTGGGTGTTATGAAATGTACTGTGTGTAGTATGTTTTGTGCACCCTGTGTTCTGACACCTCTGTATGTGGCTTTATGCATCATATGTAAAGCTTCTGGCCTATACCCCTAAATGTATTTTCATGCTTAGGTGGTTGTTTTACCTAGTATAGTTATGCTAGTGAGTTCATGGTTCCCTGCGTGATATTTTCCTAAGGTGGTTAGGGTTGCGTAGGTGGTACTTACCTTTTACCAGTGGTTACTGGTTGTGTGCTACATTTGCTCTTTGGTGCTACAATTGCTATGTTCTAAGTGTTATTCCTACAAAGTGCTAGTTCTACCAAGTGCTTATTCCTGACAGTGGTCCCTGTGGCCCTGTCCCATGTATATAATCCCCTGTAAATTCTAACCGTGCCTCTGGCACATTGTAAAGTGTGTGTTTACTATCTAATGTGTTTTGTAATACAAAGGCTATTTTTACATATACCTTGTGTGGAGTTCCTTTTGTGGGGGGTTTGGGAGGTTGTTGTTGGTGAGAGATAGAGAGGGGAGAGATAAAGAGAGCGAGAGAGACAAAGAAAGGGGGAGAAAAAGAAAGAGAAATGGAAGGAGGGGGAACGGCAGGTTATTTGTATTCACCTAAAAATAGAAGAAGCAGCCAAATACATGTCAATGTGTGACATCACCAGAGAAATGGGCTGACTACCTGTGAATTTATATATTTACTTTTAATACCTATAGACCTATGTCATGCAAATAAACAGGGAACAAGTAAGGAAAATAGTGATCGAGCCCATTATCATATGCAAATCACAATGACGTCACATGTAGTGAAGTCACAAGAAGTGATGTCAGGCCCTCATAATAATTTTCACGGAAAAAGTCGACGGCCTGTTTTAAAAACAAAAACAAAGAAGCTTTTGGTTTCTGTTTTTATACATCAAGTGTTTTTCCCACTATCAGTTTGTAACTAAACTCGGAATTGATTGAAAGTGTAAATATTTTTAAACAGACATGTGGAACTTGGAAATTACATTTTTAAACAGTTTTCAGTGAATAAATAAAATGTGCTTTTAATTTGCGTTTGTTTACTAACGTTCTTTATCCAGCCCCTAAGCACCAAAGTGTTTCACATTTGAATTGAATTGAATTGAATTGAAAAGGTTCTTCTATAGCGCATGGCTACTCGAGAGCATCCCAGCGCTTGATAGTTAACCAGAAAGAAAAAAGTGAGAGGAAGAGGAAATCAGACGTAAACTAGATGAGTTTATCTATGTATTGGGGAACAGAATGGTTTTTATCTTTTTCCGGAAGACAGTCAGACTGGGCTCTAAACGAAGTGGAAGAGGGAGGGCATTCCACAACCTAGCCGCGTTACGCGAGAACAGGCGGTCCCCTGTTCGAGCTCTGTAGGTCCTGGGGATTGTGAGGAGTTTTTGTTGTTTTGAGCGGAGATCCCTAGATGGTATGTATGGTATTACCATGTCTTTTAAGATGGGAGGACCATTCCCATAAAAAGTTTTGTGGACCAGACAGAGGGATTTAAAATGGACCCGCTCCTTTATGGGGAGCCAGTGCAAGGTCCTAAGTGATGGTGCAGCTGATATGCGGCGGCTGGTTCCGGTAAGTAGTCTTGCTGCGGAATTCTGGGCAATCTGAAGTTGTCGTATGACTGAAGTAGGGGCACCCAGATAAAGTGCATTCCCAAAGTCCAGCCTAGACAAAATGAGGGACTGGACTATGGTTTTTTTTGCAGCTTCTGGTAGCTGGGGGAGGATTTTCCGGATTGTCTTGGTTAGACCAAAGCAAGTGGCTACTGTCTTTCTTGCCTGGGTTTTGAGAGACAGTTCCGAGTCAAGCCAGAAGCCAAGGGTTTTTATTTCAGGTTTTGAAGTGGGCCCAGGACCCATACAAGGAGGCCACAGGATGGTGTTGTTAAAAGTGGCCTTCCTTCCCAGTAACATTAGTTCAGTTTTCCCCCCATTCAATTTCAGATGGGACGCATCCATCCATTTCGCCACCGCCTCCAGGCAGCTGCAGAGATTGTTTGGGGGGTGGCCCACTCGATTTAGAGAGACTACTAACTGAGTATCGTCAGCATAGCTTATCAGCTGGATTCCAAAAGGGGCTACAACCTCCGCTAAAGGTGCCATATATATGTTAAACAGTGTGTGGCTAAGGGAAGAACCCTGTGGTACCCCACACTGCAATGGCACGGGGAGGGAGCAGTTGGTATCCGAGAAGACCCTGAAGACACTGTCACTAAGAAAGGACCGAAGCCATTCGAGGGCCTTACCCATGACTCCAACCCTCTCGAGGCGAGCCAAAAGGACGCAGTGATTGACCGTGTCGAATGCGGCACTGAGGTCCAGGAGGATGATGGCCGCGCTGCCACCTGCGTCCAAAATCCTCCTGGAGTCCTCGACCACTCTCAACAAGGCTGTCTCGGTCCCTTGTCCCCTTCGGAATCCCGTTTGGGTAGGGTGTAGCAGGTCATGGATCTCTAGGTATGACGCTAGCTGTTTATTTACCCATTTTTCAGTAAGCTTACTGATACTGGGAAGGAGAGAAATTGGGCGATAATTTGAAAAATCGTCGGGATTAAGGTTAGTTTTTTTTAGCAAGGCCTTTACCATAGCCAGTTTCCAATCCTGTGGTACCACACCGGATTCCAGTGAGGCATTCACAAGATTAATGATGTGGTTACTGGCATAGGGTAGGGCCAGTTTCAGGATGTTCATAGGTGCGGGATCGAGTGGAGAACCACTTTTTATGGAATTGAAAAGAGCGGGAAAGAGTTCACTATTGAGCGGATGGAAAGATACCAGGCGGGGTAAGGTGGCATTTGAAGCATCCATCGGCAGCTGGTTTGGTTCAGTTGAGGGAAGGGGGGAAAGAGAGAAGAATTTTTTTGATTTTTGTGGCAAAAAAACTTGCAAGTGCAAGTGCTCACCAGATTCCTCTGAAGAAAGTTTAGAGGAAGGTGGGTCAGGGGCTTTTATCAGAGTTTTTACTATTCTAAACATCTCTCTAGGGGCATTAACAGATTTTTCAATTTTTTTCAGCATAGAAGATGGATTTAGCTGTGTTAAGGGCGGATTTATATTTTTTTATAGATGATCTGTATATGATTTTCTTTTCTTTGTCAAAATGTTTTCGCCATAGCCTCTCCTCTTTTTTACATTCCTGCTTGAGTAGCCTGAGGTCTGAGTTGAACCAGGGCTGTTTATTGGAACTTTTTTTGTATGTGATTTCTTTTTTTGGGAGCACACTGTCCAGTGACAGCTCAATCCAGCGATTGAAGTCTGCGTTAGCCTTTTCAATGTTTTGATTGGCCAGAGGTTCGCTCTGCTTTAGCGATTCGATCCAATCACCGGATTCTAGTTTTGTCCAGCGTCTATTTAAAATTTTATGGGAAGGTTTTTTGTGGCTGGGTCTGGTGATTTTCCATAAGAAAGGAATGACCATATGGTCAGACCAAGGAATCGGATAAGGATCATCTGTTGATAAATCTAGAACATTAGAAAAAATGGGGTCTAGAAGGTTCCCTTTAAGGTGAGTGGGAAGCTGAACCATCAGATTAAGATGACAGATGGCTAGATCTTTGATTAATTCCTGTGCAGTAGTATCCAAGGGATTGTTAAAGTGAAGGTTCATGTCTCCTAGCACTATAAAGTTGGAGACCTTGCTGGCCGCGTCCAGAGTGGCTTCGATTAGCCCTTCTGCAAATTGGCCTATCAGGCCGGGGGGTCGATAAATTAAAAAGCCAGAGAGAGAAACTTCTGGAGATTGTGTAATGGAGAATTGTATACTCTCACAGTCTGGGATATGGCAATCGATCAAGCGGCAAGCTAAGTGTTCCCTGTATAGAATAGCAATCCCTCCACCAACCTTCGGTCCTCGATCCTTATGTTGGATCAGATATCCAGGTGGTAGGGCGCCGACAATATCAGGACCAGATGACGGTCCAAGCCATGTTTCTGTTAAGAAGAGGATATCCAAATTTGAATTTTCAATTAATAATGCAACTTCTGTGGCATGCTTTGGTAAAGAACGGCAGTTGACCAAAGCCATATTTAGGACAGCCTCTCCTTTCGTATTTTTAGTACTTAGAGTGGTGTTAATAGTAGCCTCAGTTACCCTAAAGGGACAGTGTATGCAGGAGAGACAGCCGGAATCGATGTTAACAGAATGGCTACAGTGGGATGGGAGATTCCCATTTACAGTGTATTAAGCAATAGAAGGGCTAATTTTGTCTAGTTCTCTGTTCCTCTCTTGCGCGACTCACACAAATAAATAAAGGGGACGCTGCTAGTGGGACGGATAGTTACAAACACTCTGAGGCCTGTGTTGGCAGATGCAAGAAGCAAAGTAACATTTCCCAGTCGTAGGCTAAGGAGCTAGGTGGAACTGAGTCCCTTTTGTAGATAATAGTGGGGGGACCCCATCAAACTGTGTCAACCCCCGACAAGTGCCGCGCTGATAAAGCAATAGAGAATTTGAGTACTTTACGATGAATTGAAATGAGAGGAAGAGAAGAAGAGAGCGAGGTGCAAGATGTATTAAAGAAAATGAAAAAAGAGATGCAAGACTTTACCCTGTTTGTGTACAAGCATTTTACGTAAACAAGTTGTGCTGTGCGATGTGAACAGGCTGTCACCCCCATTTGTATGTAAATGAGCTTCTCTAATCAGATACCCCAGTCTCCCATCTCTTCTTGCGCGGATGATAAATGTGAGCACTGTAAGGTAATCACAAACAAGGGCTACATTGAGAATTAATCGGCTTCCAGGTCACACAGCTGTTGTTATGTAGTTCTTTATTAGTTTGTTTTTAATTTACTTTAATTTGCATCAATTCTCCAGGTTACTTTTTCTCAGTATATTGCTTTATAGCGCTCTATCAGTTAATCGTGAGGTTTGATGTAGGATTTGTTGTAAGTGTTCCTAGACCATGTCCCAATCCCTTTGTCCTCGATTTGTCGGCATGTTTTTTGTCCACACGCTGGTCTAGGATGGGCCTTCTCAAGGTAAAAGGCGCTGTAATAGGAATAAGAAATCAGACATATATGAAATGGTATGTAAACAAATGTGTGCCTTTAAGTTATCAGGCACCACCAGACTCACATCTACACATGTAATTGAGCACCAGACTAAAGTGACTTCGCCCTATATAAATATGTGCCATCAGTAATCGGGCTGATGGTTTCGCTGAGGCGCACAGCAAATAAAGTTTCTGAGTGTTAGAAGCCGCGTTCCCGCGCGCACCATTGTTGTCTTTTTTTATATTATTTTTATTGGTGCATGATTTCAATGTTACACAATGACCTTGTAGTTTGCATGTTCAAAAAAGAAATACATAAATTAAATGGTTACAAATTGCATGTCTTTAAAGCCAGTGAACTTAAAGCAATTTTTTTTTTAAAAAGGCGTTAAATCAAAGCTGTAACATTTCTATAATATAGTGTCATGCACAGTTTGATATTTCACCCCCTCCCTTCCTTGTGTTGACCATCTATCTAAATGTGATATTGTGTTTGTAGATCTTAGATGTTCTGGGGTGTATCTGTCGTGTTCCACTGCTTTTATCTCTCGCGCCATTTAGTCAGTGGTTCCCAGATTTGTAACCCTTTTGACCGGGATCGAGTCCCCCTTTTCCCATATAATCCTTTTTCAAAGTTGTAGCTCGTGATTAGACGTGATAACCACTGACAGTACACTGGCGGCGATGGAGCTAACCAGGCTGATGTTAGGGTAAGGCGATATATTGCCATACTTATAAAAATTTGTCATTCTCCGGGCATCCCTTGGGTCTCCTGATCTACCCCTAGACAGATCAGGGCTGATGAAAGGTTTATATCCCTTCTTAGGATCTCTGTAAAGAAATTCGTAATGTCAGATTTTAAGATATTTAGTGTAGTATAGGATGCCAGCATATGCTCTAAATCTGCCTGGGGCAGCGAACATCAAGGGCATAAGGTCCCCTTCCCAGTTCCCCATTTAGCGATCCTTTTTGGCGTATAATAAAGTGAAAATCAAGTTTTATAATACTGCGCCTGAAGTCGTGCTGGTATTAAAAGCTTCTGTGCTAGTTCAGTAGAGTATTGAAGTAAATCCTTTGAGACGTCTAATTCTTCTTTCCATTTGCTAGCCCGATGTCCCATGCCATCCGTCATCAGGGAGTTAAGCGAATTATATACCATTCCGATTGATTGATTATTCTGTCTCAGTTTATCTATAATGGAGTTATTTAAGAACCCTATTGGGCCTCCATCCTACTTGCTTAGAAAATCATGTATTTGTAAATACTTAAACAAATCTTTCCATTCTAATCCATATTGTGTCTTAAGATTTTTAAAAGTGATTATATCAGTGAGAGAATAAAAATCTCCAAGCTTGAATAGGCCTTTGTCAATCCATCTCCTGATTGTGGGGTCTTTAAAGATTCCGGGCAAGTTACAGTTATTACTGATCGGGAAGTGGTCAAAGAGTACAAATATCTAGGGATAATTATTGATAACAAAAGTTTGTTCGACCAACAAAATGAGGCAATACAAAGGCGAGGGACACTCCTAGCTATCACCTTGAAAAACTTTAAAAACAAAATAATTGGACCAAACCTGCTCCCGTTGCTCGAAGTACTACGAGCTAAGCTCCTCCCAATGATAACTTACGGCAACGAGGCCATGAGGGGGAATGACTAAACAACCTTAGACAAAACAGTCTCCAAAGCACTGAGAATAATATTCAAGCTGCCAAAATACACCTCTCCAGCGCAACTAAGACTGGAATGCGGATTCCCAAACCAGGCAATAAACCGGAAAGGTGCGTACGTCAAAACCTGGTATAAAATAAAGAGCTCCACGGCCGGATCACTGAACTCATTTCTTTGGAAAGAAATTATACGGAAAAACAATTCCCCGGCCAAGGCTTACCTTCGACTAGGGATCAGCGAGTTAGCCCTTCAGAACTTCTGGGAATCTGGTCTCCCTTATAAAAACGTCAAAACCCTAGTTAACAAGTCAATAATCCTAGTCTCTACTCAGAAAGATCGAGCAGACCTAAACAGGAGGGCACACAGCTGGTTTGTGATTCAAAGCTACTCAAAATGCCTACCACAATCGTATCTAGGCAATAGCTTCTAGCTTCTCCAGAACGTTGAAGGAACGCTTTTTGGCAATGACGATGGGGATTCTACCTACTCAAACTCATATGCCCCCTTGGAAACGCCCACCAATAACCACCCTCTGCAGATTATGTGGAGAAACCAAAGAAGATGTGTTGCACCTTCTGTGTATCTGTAAGACTCTCGACCTGGAGAGAAGAGAACTGTTAAAACCACATATAAACGCTGTGCACATTCGGTCCTGCAGACAGGCAGGGAAGGCGTGTTTCGAAGGGGCCAACGTAAGGCTACTCTGCAGCTTTGTCCACTTTATGGAAAAAGCACAGACAAAACTAGGCGAAGAACCCCGAGCATATTCAACTCCTCCTGAGGTTCCCCGCCAGGTGCTCATCTATGAACCCAATTAAGACCCATGGGCCCAGGAGAAGACGAAAGCTCAGGATTTGCCCACAGACTCTGCCTGAACTAATGAAGTTTAACACAACTTAAGTACATGTAATTTTAACTAGTAAAACTCTAGTTTTTAGAATACAGAGTCTTAGCTTTTAAGGGAATATGAAATAGTGCTAATTACGTGTTTTATTGTACAGACCGCTAAGATTTTAATTAATGAAGCAATAAAGATTACTTACTTACTTACTGATCGGGGTATAATAATTCCCACAGTCCAATCCTAGCATCTTCCGGACTGCCTTCATAGTTTTATATTATCCTGCTGCCAGCGTCTTATAACATACCTTTTTGTAGTGAGAATCATTCAAGAATCTCCAGGCCCATCCCCAGGCCTACTTACCCATTATTAGTTCTATAGGTGTGGGGATATGGTTAAGTCAGTCGTCTAGTGGCTTGTGGGAGAAAAGGGTGTGATTGTGTAAAAGAGTAATTGCCCAATAGTGAAGGTTAATGTTATGAGCCAAACCACCCCTATACTATAGTAGACAAAGGAACCTATATGCTCGTCTTGGTTTCCCATAAGACCAAATGAACTGGGAAAATATATCTTCGATCTTGTTTATACATTTGGGATTAAATTCCAATAGAATAGCTCTTATAAGATATAAGATCTTAGGGAAAAAAGCATTTTGATTATATTACATCTGATTATTGAAAGATGCAGAATATGTAGTCGCCTCAGTTCTGGTTCTATTTTATCAATCATGGGGTCGATATTTGCTTCGACTAGCTTTTCGATATTGGCGGTAATGTCTACCCCCCAATGCGTGGCGTTTCCTACCTGTCTCACGTCGTCACCCATGTTGAAGTTTTTACAGATAATCTGGGTTTTATTTCGATTTAGGGAATATCTGGCCTAAAGGCCAAATCTCATCGCCTCTCGCTCTACCTCTGCCATAGATTCTATCGGGTTGGATATTACAAGCGCTATGTCGTCGGCATATAGCAATACTTATGTTTCCCAGCCTTGACTGATTATCGGCCTAATCCTCTGATTTCACTCCAGAGTGCATAAGAAGGGGTCCATATATATGGCAAATAGCAGAGGTGAGCTAGGGCATCCCTGATGTGTGCCTTGAGTTATTCTAAAGGTGTTAGTACGTGTACCATTTATGAATAATTACGCGGTTGGTTGAAAATACAGCATCTTAAATGCCTGTATAAAATGTTGGCCAATCCCAACCCTTGACAGAGACTCCCAAAGACAAGGCCAGGAAACTCTGTCGTAGGCTTTCTCAGCGTTGAGTAAAATGAGTGCCATGGCATTTCCAGAAATTTGTGTTGCATCATAGAGTGAGATGGTTCTTCTTATGTGATCTGTTTTACCATGTTCCGGGATGAATCCATGTTGCCTTGGGGATATTACTTTATGAATTACCCCTGCTAATCTGGTCGCTAATATTTTGGAGTAAATTTTGCTATCCGCATTTATTAATGTGATTGGCCGATAAGATGCAGGGTCTAGTGCTGATTTATGTTTTTTAAGAAAAACAATTATTTTTGCTTGCGACCATGATTCTGGTGGTCTTCCCACCTTAAAAAAATGTACAAACGAAGGAAAAATGGCTTCTTTTATTTCTGTAGAATTTTTTTTAATAAAACTCTGCTGGAATACTGTCTAGGCCTGTTGTCTTGCCATTAGGGAGACTGTTAATACACAGCAGAGCGTCAAACCATTGAGGGGGGTCCCCAAGTTGGGCCTGGTCATCTCAAGATCATTGTTCTTTTGGAATTAGATTAAGGTAAGTCATAATATTGTCTGGGTAGGCTTTGGTAGTTTCTTGATATAGGTTTTGATAATATGTTAAAAATTCATTGCGTATACCTTCTGGGTCTGTAATTATGGCCTGGGAGGTATCTTTCACTGCCGTAATAGTATTTTTTGTGGCTTTTTGTCTGACCCTGATTGCAAGATGGTGTCCGACTTGTTCACTACACTCGTACACTTCTTTTCTCCAAGTCTCCATACTATCTGCTGCCCTATGGGCGATTACTTCTATAACTAATGATTTGGCTGAAATTATTTTCGCCAGTGCTTCTGTAGGGTGCTCCCCATCTCTATATACTATGATCAAGTTTTTCTCTGCAGCTGCCAATTGCTATTGTAAAAGATCCAATAATTGGCGTTTTTCCCTATTACAAGCTAGCGAAAAGCTCATTGCTTCTCCCCTGATTGCGGCCTTGAGTGCATCCCAGACCACTTCTATCCTGGTATTGTCCAAATTCTCCTTAATAAATTGGGGGATCCAATGCCTCATGTGTTTGCAATATTCGTCATTAGAAAGTAGAGAGCGATCAAACGTCCAACTAATCGTATCTTTGTTAACCCTTGTTTCCCCTCTAGACCCAAGGGATTGTGATACGATATGATTCGTCTATGTTTTTCTATTGAGCACATGTGGAGAATAGAGTGAGATGTAAGGATGTAATCTAATCTGACCGGGCGCCGATGTCTCTGGATGACACACCCCCGACCGGGCAAGTTGCCTGGCTTCCGGGCCATGGTGGTTCCGGTCTTCTCTCGGCCAAGTGCGGCGTGGGCACCCGCTTCAGATAAAGCCATTGTGGGGTGGTCACCCGCTCTTCCCTTGAAACGTGGGGTGGGCTCCCGCAGTAAATAAAGGTAATTGCGAGGTGTGTCCCCACTCTAAAGGCACTGATGCAGGGTGGGCTCCTGGTGTTTAAGCATAAAT
The DNA here is from genome assembly GCF_964261635.1 of Lissotriton helveticus. NCBI lineage: Eukaryota > Metazoa > Chordata > Amphibia > Caudata > Salamandridae > Lissotriton > Lissotriton helveticus. Next base: position 1,776,945 of record NW_027611674.1, read on the forward strand.
CAGCGGGGTAGGCTCCCGCAAACAGAATAAAGGCAGGGTGGTCCCCGTCTCAAGACACACACAAACGCAGGCTGGGATCCCGCTCTCTTCCTGCAGGCAGCCCAGCGCTGCCTGCAACCAAAGGTTCTCCTATCCTGGGAGAATGAAGGAGATCGTCACATCGCTCACAAGGCACTTAAGCCCCCACAAAGATTTCCTCAAGGGACAAAGCTCTGCCCACGCATGCCCTTGTGGGGGTTCCACCTGGGGCCCAGCAGCAACAGGTCCCAAAGAAGCACAAAATACACAACTTTTCATGGGGTCACAGCCCCTATATTTATACTACACATCTCTTTGTCAGCAAAGCACAGGGCTTGGGGGGACCAGCCAGAACTGGTTCTGGAGCTCTCTGTTTACAGTGCTCACACCCTTCTTTGGGAGATGGGGGCTCGGCCATCAGACACACCAACGGGGGGCCGAGCCAGCATTCACTAGGGCAGGCACAATCCTATTCAGGGTCAGGGGACTACTACTCCTACTACTCCAAATGCCGATATCCTATTCAGCCCAGCGCTGACTCACCCTGCCCCTCCTGGATCTGCACACACCTCCCAGCCCCTGTCACTCAAAAGCCAGATATGCAATTCATATCAGGCAGGCAGACACATAGCACCCAGAAATGGCAACTTCTAAAAGTGGCGTTTCTAAAATTGTTATAGTAAATCCGGTCACACCATTGCATAGCATTTGTTATCCCTATTCCAAATATACCAAACTTGACTACACTGCTCCTCTCATATCAAGAATTGCCACTGAAACACTTATCAGGGAATCCCCAATGCATTCCTAAGGGAGGGCAACCTCACAGTAGTGAGAAACCAAAATGGCTGTTTGTCACTACCAGGACATGTCACTCACTTAAAGTACATGTCCTACCTTTTACCTACAATGCACCCTGCCCATAGGGCTAGCTAGGGCCTACCTTTGGGGTGACTGACATGTAGTAAAAGGGGTGTCAAAGACATGGCACACACTTTAGGTGCCACGTCACAGCGGCAGTAACACTGCGCGCACAGGCCCTGCAATGGCAGAGGCCTGAGATAGGTTTGAAAGGCTACTTTGGTGGGTGGCACAATCAGCGCTGCAAGCCCACCATTAGCATTTGATTTACCAGCCCTGGGTATATGAGATACCACTTTACAAGGGACTGACAGGTATATTAAATAGGCCAAATCGGTGTAGACCAATCTTCCCATAGGTAACACAGAGAGCACACGCACTTTACACTGGACAGCAGTGCTAAAGTGCTCAGAGTCCTAAAACCACCAACACCATGTCAGCAAAAAGGCTAGGAGAAAGGCAAAAAGTTTAGGGATGAGCCTGCAAAAAGGGCCAAGTCCAACAAAGACCATTGACACATGAAAAAGGGAATAGGTGCAAAGATATGTGCCAGGCCCTTAAAAATCAGGATATGAATGGAGATTGTATGAGGCATGCTGGACAGGGCAGCAATGTATCCTTCATCTACTGCAGAACTCCGCAGGACCAGTGACAGAGCACAATGGAAACTTTCTGAAAGGAGAGCCTTTGAAGGGTCCATGTTATTATCAACACTCCAGACGATGTATGAGTTTTACCTTCCAGAATAGACTGACTAGGTGGGGGGGACAATAAGCTGACAAAATTACATCAACCACCTCCATTGGCAGCTGGAAGGAGCTCCTATGCCCCTTTCAATCTCTAGAAATTAAGGTGGAGGCTCTGCAGGGTGAGGTGCGGCTCCTGCCACTCTCAATCTCCAGACATGAAGGTGGTGGCACTGCAGGGTGAGGCACTGGTCTTGTCCTCTCAATCTACAGACACGAAGGTGGAGGCTCTGCAGGTTGGGGTGTGGGTGCCGCTCCTCTCAATCTCAAGGCATGAAGGTGGTGTCTCTGCAGGGTGAGGCACAGGTCTTGCCCCTCTCAATCTCTAGACATGAAGGTGGAGGCTCTGCAGGGCGAGCGCGGGTCACGCCCCTCTCAATCTCCAGACATGAAGGTGGAGTCTCTGGAGGGTGAGCTGCTGGTCCTGCCCCTCTAAATCTCTAGATATAAATGTAGAGACTCTGGAGATTGAGGTACACGTCCTGCCTCTCTCAATGTCTAGACATGAAGGCTGAGGCTCTGGAGGGTGAGATGCGAGTCCCGCCCCCCTCAATCACCAGACATAAAGGTGCAGGCTCTGCATGTGGAGGCCTGGGTCATGCCCTTCTCAATTGCAAGACATGAAGGTGGAGGCTCTGGAGGTGGAGGTATGGGTATTGCCCCTCTCAATGTCCAGACATGAAGGTGGAGGCTCTGCAGGGCGAGCGTGGTTCCCGCCCTCTTGATCTCCAGACATTAAGGTGGAGGCTCTGCAGGGCGAGCTCGGGTTCCGCACCTCTCTATCTCCAGACATGAAGGTGGAGGCTCTAAGGGGCAAGCGTGGTTCCTGCCCCCTCAGTCTGCAGACATGAAGTTGGAGGCTCTGCAGGTCAAGCGTGGGTCTTGCCCCTCTCGATCTCCAGACTGGAAGGTGGAGGCTCTGCAGAGTGGGGTGCGGTTCCTGCCCCTCAATTCTGCGTACATAAAGGTGGAGGCTCTGGAGGGTGAGGCATGTGTCCCGCCACCTAAATCTCTGGACATGAAGGTGGAGGCTCTGCAGGGTGAGGTGCGGGTCCCGCCCCCTCAATCTGCAGACATGAAGGTGGAGGCTCTGCAGGGCAAGCGCGGGTCCTGCCCCTCTCGATCTCCAGACATGAAGGTGGAGGCTGGGCAGGGTGAGGCACAGGTCTTGCCACTCCCAATCTCCAGGCATGAAGGTGGAAGCTCTGGAGGGTGAGGTGCGGGTCCTGCCCCTCTCAATCTGCAGACATGAAGGTGTAGGCTCTGCAGGGTGAGCGCGGGTCCCACCCCTCTCGATCTCCAGACATGAATCAATCAATCAGAGTACTTATAAAGTGCGCAACTCACCCGTGAGGGTCTCAATCAATCAATCAATCAAAGCATTTATATAGCGCACTACTCACCCAGAGGGTCTCAAGGCGCTGGGGGAGGGGGGTCCGCTACTGCTCGAACAGCCAGGTCTTGAGTCGCTTCCTGAAGGCGAGGTGGTCCTGGGTCAGGCGGAGGTGGGTCGGGAGGGAGTTCCATGTCTTGGCGGCGAGGTAGGAGAAGGACCGTCCCCCTGTGGTGGCTCTTCGGATGCGGGGGACGGCGGCGAGGGCGTGGCCGGTCGATCAAAGCTGGCGTTTGGGAGCGTAGAAGTTGAGGCGCTGTTGAGGTATCCTGGGCCTTGGTTGTGTAGGGCTTTGTGTGCGTGGGTGAGGAGTCGGAAGGTGATTCTCTTGTTGACCGGGAGCCAGTGCAGGTCTCTCAGGTGTCCGGAGATGTGGCTGCGACGGGGGATGTCCAGGATGAGGCAAGCTGAGGCGTTCTGGATCCGCTGGAGTCTCTTCTGGAGTTTGGCGGTGGTTCCGGCGTAGAGGGAGTTGCCGTAGTCCAGACGGCTGGTGACGAGGGCCTGGGTGACCGTCTTCCTGGTCTCGGTGGGGATCCACCGGAAGATCTTACGTAGCATGCGCAGGATGTTGAAGCACGACGAGGAGACGGCATTGACCTCTCTGGTCATGGAGAGGGAGGAGTCCAGGACAAAGCCCAGGTTGCGTGCGTGGTCTGTTGGTTTGGGTGCGCTGCCTAGGGTGGGGGGCCACCAGGAGTCGTCCCAGGCGGAGAGTGAGGATCCCAGGATGAGGACTTCCGTCTTGTCCGAGTTCAGTTTCAGGCGGCTGTTCTTTATCCATTCGGATACCTCCTTCATGCCTTCATGAAGGTTGGCTCTGGCGGTGGCGGGGTCGTTGGTGAGGGAGAGAATCAGCTGGGTGTCGTCGGCGTAGGAGATGATGTTGAGGTTGTGCTGGCATGCGATGTCTGCGAGGGGGCTCATGTAGACGTTAAAGAGGGTTGGACTGAGCGAGGAGCCTTGAGCAACGCCGCAGATGACTTCGGTGGCTTCAGATCTGAACGGGGGAGGCGGACTCTCTGTGTCCTTCCGGCGAGGAAGGAGATGATCCACTCCAGTGCCTTCTCCTGGATTCCGACGCTGCTGAGTCGCTGCACTAGTGTACAGTGGCAGACAGTGTCGAAAGCCGCGGAGAGGTCTAGGAGGATGAGGGCTGCTGTTTCTCCATTTCAAGCAGTGCTCGGATGTCATCGGTGGCTGCGATCAGGGCGGTCTCGGTGCTGTGGTTGGCCCGGAAGCCGGACTGCGAGAGGTCGAGGGATCCGTTCGTTTCGAGGAAGGCGGCCAGCTGCTTGTTGACGGTCTTCTCGATGACTTTAGCAGGAAACGGGAGCAGCGAGATGGGGCGGTAGTTCTTGAGGTCGGTGGGGTCGGCTGATGGTTTCTTTAGTAGAGCGCTGAGTTCGGCGTGCTTCCAGCTCTCCGGGAAGGTTGCGGTGTCGAAGGAGGTGTTGATGATGTCCCGCAGGTGGGGTGCGATGACAGCGTCGGCCTTGTTGAAGACGTGGTGAGGGCAGGGGTCGGTAGGAGATCCGGAGTGGATGGAGTTCATCGTGCGGACGGTGTCTTCGGTGCTGATCGGGGTCCAGGCGTGGAGGGTGGTGGTGGGGGGCGGTGGTTTGTCGTGGCATGTGTCGGTTGCGTGCTGAAGCTGTTGTGTATGTCCGCGATCTTGTTGTGGAAGTAGGAGGCGAGGGAGTTGCAGAGGTCTTGCGAAGGGGTGATGTCGTTGTTACCGGCGTTGGGGTTGGAGAGCTCTTTAATGATGTTGAAGAGTTCCTTGCTGTTGTGTGCGTGGTTGTCCAGTCGTTCATTGAATGCGGTTTTCTTGGTGGCGTGGATGAGTTGGTGGTGTTTTCGGGTGGCGCGCTTGAGGGCAGTCATGTTGCCCGGTGTTGGGTCTCTGCGCCATGTTCTCTCGAGGGCTCGGCAGTTCTTCTTGGAGCTCTTGAGTTCGTCGTTGAACCATGGGGCTTTCTTGCTACCGGGTCTGCTCGGCGGGGTCTTCAGAGGGGCGAGGTCGTCTGCGCAGTTGCTGATCCACTTCGCGAGGTTGGTGGCCGCCTGGCTTGGGTTCGTTGAGCTGGTGGGTGGGTTCTTGCTCAGGGAAGTCGCGAGCTGGTCGGCTGTGATCTTGTTCCAGCTTCTGCGTGCAACCTGTTGCTGGTGGTGGTGGATCGCGGTCCTTCTGAAGCTGAAGTGGACGCAGCTGTGGTCCGTCCAGTGGAGTCCAGTGGCGTGGCTGAAGGCGATGTCCTTGCAGGATGAGAAGACGGGGTCGAGTGTGTGTATGGCGTAGTGGGTGGGGGTGGTCACCAGCTGCTTGAGTCCCAGGTTGGCGAGGTTGTCCAGCAGGGTGGTGGTGTTGCGGTCGTTGTTGTTCTCCAGGTGGAAGTTGAGGTCCCCGAGGAGGATGTAGTCAGCGGAGGGGAGGGCGTGCGGGCTGATGAAGTCGGCGATGTCTTCGCTGAATTGTGTGCGTGGTCCCGGGGGTCTGTAGATGAGGGTGCCTCTGAGGGTGGTCTTGGGGTTGATGTGGACCTGGAAGTGCAGGTGCTCGGCGGGTGCGAGGGTGTCGTCGGTGTTGGTCGTGATGCGGATGGTGTTCCTGTGGATGATGGCGATGCCTCCTCCGGTCTGGTTGATGCGGTCCCTTCGGAAGATCTTGTAGCCGTCTGGGATGGCGATGGCGATGGCGGGCGCTGAAGAGGCGTTCATCCAGGTTTCCGTGAGGAAGGCGATGTCTGGTGAGGTTGTGTCGAGCAGGTTCCAGAGCTCGATGGCGTGTCTGTGGATGGAGCGGGTGTTGAGCAGGATGCATTTCAGGTGGCTGCTGCTGTTGCTCGTCTTGGTCTTGGTTGGTGCAGGAGTAGTGCTGGTCCGGATGCAGGTGACCTTGCAGACGTTGCAGCAGAAGGGTCCGTGGGTGCGTCTCGGGGTGGCTCGGTAGCATCCTGGGATTCGGCCGGCGTTGAGTGCGTTGAGGGTGGCGGCGTCGTACGTCCGACAGGTGGGCTGGGGTCTGCGGGGGCCAGGGGTCCTAGCGCTGGGCGCGGTCCAGGCACGGACGGGCGCAGACGGGCTTACCTTTGGCGCACCTTCGGCGCTCATTCGGTGCTCCCGCTGCGCGCGTCCGCTGCGCGGTCGCCCAGGGGGCGTCATAAGAAGGGGGACAAGAGGGCGGGTCAGCTGGGCGGCGGGAGCGGCTCGGCCAATGGGCCGGTGGTGGGAGGGGCCTGTGGCGAGCTGCGGTGGGAAACTGGCGAGTGGGCGGCTCTGCTGAGGCTGGGCCGCTCGGTGGGTCAGGGGGGCGTCTGCGGCGAAAAAAGGCGGCAAGGCTGGCAGGCAGGAGCAGGCAGGAGCGGGAGGCGGCAGGAGGAGCAAGTGGGTGACCAGGCCTGGTGAGAGGCGCAGTGGTCACTCCCGAGCACTCCTTGCTGTCCCCTTAAGAAGGGGGACGAGAGGGCGGGTCAGCTGGGCGGCGGGAGCGGCTCGGCCAATGGGCCGGTGGTGGGCGGGGTGCTGAGGGGATGGGGGTGCCGCTACTGAAGGCGAGTAGGTCTTGGGTCTGCCGTAGGTGGGTCGGGAGGGTGTTCCAGGTCTTGTCTGCAAGGTAGGAGAAGGCGGTGGCTCTCAGGGGCGAGAGTGGGTCCCACCCCTCTCGATCTCCAGACATGAAGGTGGAGGCTATGCGGGACGAGTGCGGGTCCCGTCCCCTCAATCTGAAGACATGAGGGTGGAGGCTCTGCAGGGTAAGCGCAGGTCCTGCCCCTCTCGATCTCCAGACATGAAGGTGGAGGCTCTGCAGGGCGAGCATGGGCCCTGCCGCTCTCGATCTCCAGACAAAAAGGCGGAGGCTCTGCAGGGTGAGGTGCGGGTCCTGACCCTCCATTCTCCGTATATGAAGGTTGAGGCTCTGGAAGGTGAGCTGCAGGTCCTGCCACTCTCAATCTCCAGATATGAAGGTAGAGGCTCTGGAGATTGAGGTACACATCCTGCCTTTCTCAATCTCCATTTTAAACAACAGTGGTCCCTAGAACAAGGATTAATTTCTTAAAAGAATATAAACTCAATAGCAACTATATTTTGGGGACAAGTCCAGCCGGACAGAGGTCTAATTTTTACTTGATCAATAATATTAGACAGTTTTAACAAAACAATACATAAAGTGGGACACAAGCCTGTGTCCTAGTTAGCAATATACAAACAGGGAGGGAGGGAACCAACAAAGGGGGAAAGCAGGAACCTACACAAGTGACATAAAGGAGCCGAGAGTGGCTGGTGGTGGATTAAAGAGCCATGAGGTGGAATCAAGAGTGAGATAAAGGAGCCAAGAGCATCTGGGGTGGATTAGAGAGCCATGAGGTAGAATCAAGAGTGAGATAAAGGAGCCAAGAGCATCTGGGGTGGATTAAAGAGCCACGAGGTGGAATCAAGAGTGAGATAAAGGAGCCAAGAGCATCTGGGGTGGATTAAAGAGCCATGAGGTGGAATCAAGAATGAGATAAACGAGCCGAGAGTGTCTGGGGTGGATTAAAGAACCATAAGATGGAATCAAGAGTGAGATAAAGGAGCCGAGAGTGTCTGGGGTGGATTAAAGAGCCACGAGGTAGAATCAAGAGTGAGATAAAGGAGCCGAGAGTGTCTGGGTGGTTTGAAGAGCCACGAGGTGGAATGAAGAGTTAGAAAAAGGAGCCGAGAGTGTCTGGGGTGGATTAAAGAGCCACAAGGTGGAATTAAGAGTGAGATAAAGTAGCTGAGAGCGTCTGGGATGGATTAAACAGCCACGAGGTGGAATCAAGAGTGAGATAAAGGAGCCAAGAGTGTCTGGGTGGATTAAAGAGCCATGAGGTAGAATCAAGAGGGAGATAAAGGAGCCAGGAGTGTATGGAGTGGATTAAAGAGCCACAAGGTGGAATCAAGAGTGAGATAAAGGAGCCAAGAGTATCTGGGGGTGGATTAAAGAGCCATGAGATGAAATCAAGAGTGAGATAAAGGAGCCAGGAGCATCTGGGGTGCATTAAAGAGCCATGAGGTGGAATCAAGAGTGAGATAAACGGGCCGAGAGTGTCTGGAGTGGATTAAAGAGCCATGAGGTGGAATGAAGAGTGAGATAAACGAGCCGAGAGTGTCTGGGGTGGATTAAAGAACCATAAGATGGAATCAAGAGTGAGATAAAGGAGCCAAGAGTGTCTGGGGTGGATTAAAGAGCCACGAGGTAGAATCAAGAGTGAGATAAAGGAGCCGAGAGTGTCTGGGGTGGTTTGAAGAGCCACGAGGTGGAATGAAGAGTTAGATAAAGGAGCCGAGAGTGTCTGGGGTGGATTAAAGAGCCACGAGGTGGAATTAAGAGTGAGATAAAGTAGCTGAGAGCGTCTGCGGTGGATTAAACAGCCACGAGGTGGAATCAAGAGTGAGATAAAGGAGCCAAGAGTGTCAGGGGTGGATTAAAGAGCCACAAGGTGGAATCAAGAGTGAAATAAAGGAGCCAAGAGTGTCTGTGGTGGATTAAAGAGCCATGAGGTAGAATCAATAGGGAGATAAAGGAGCCAGGAGTGTATGGGGTGGATTAAAGAGCCACAAGGTGGAATCAAGAGTGAGATAAAGGAGCCGAGAGTATCTGGGGTGGATTAAAGAGCCACAAGGTGGAATCAAGAGTGAGATAAAGGAGCCGAGAGTGTCTGGGGTGGTTTGAAGAGCCACGAGGTGGAATGAAGAGTTAGATAAAGGAGCCAAGAGTGTCTGGGGTGGATTAAAGAGCCACAAGGTGGAATTAAGAGTGAGATAAAGTAGCTGAGAGCGTCTGGGGTGGATTAAACAGCCAGGAGGTGGAATCAAGAGTGAGATAAAGGAGCCAAGAGTGTCTGGGGTGGATTAAAGAGCCATGAGGTAAAATCAAGAGGGAGATAAAGGAGCCAGGAGTGTATGGGGTGGATTAAAGAGCCACAAGGTGGAATCAAGAGTGAGATAAAGGAGCCAAGAGTATCTGGGGGTTGATTAAAGAGCCATGAGGTAGAATCAAGAGTGAGATAAAGGAGCCAGGAGCATCTGGGGTGGATTAAAGAGCCATGAGGTGGAATGAAGAGTGAGATAAACGAGCCGAGAGTGTCTGGGGTGGATTAAAGAACCATAAGATGGAATCAAGAGTGAGATAAAGGAGCCGAGAGTGTCTGGGGTGGTTTGAAGAGCCACGAGGTGGAATGAAGAGTTAGATAAAGGAGCCGAGAGTGTCTGGGGTGGATTAAAGAGCCACGAGGTGGAATTAAGAGTGAGATAAAGTAGCTGAGAGCATCTAGGGTGGATTAAACAGCCACGAGGTGGAATCAAGAGTGAGATAAAGGAGCCAAGAGTGTCAGGGGTGGATTAAAGAGCCACAAGGTGGAATCAAGAGTGAGATAAAGGAGCCGAGAGTATCTGGGGGTTGATTAAAGAGCCATGAGGTGGAATCAAGAGTGAGATAAAGGAGCCAGGAGTGTCTGGAGGTGGATGAAAGAGCCATGAGATGGAATCAAGAGTGAGAGAAAGGAGCCAAGAGTGTCTGGGAGTAGATTAAAGAGCCACGAGGTAGAATCAAGAGTGAGATAAAGGAGCCGAGAGTGTCTGGGAGTAGATTAAAGAGCCACGAGGTGGAATCAAGAGTGAGATAAAGGAGCCAAGAGTGTCTGGGGGTGGATTAAAGAGGCACAAGGTGGAATCAAGAGTGAGATAAAGGAGCAGAGAGTGTCTGGGGGTGGATGCGAGTCTCCAGGAGCAATAGAGGCAAGGGGATTGCCTATAAGAGAGGCCCCAAATGTGATAAGGTGGGGGTTGAACTCACAAGCAGTTAGGGCATAAGTTGAGTGCGGGCAGCGGGAGTTTCATTCTTTTACATAAGTGTTAGTGTCACCATCCCCTCGGGAAAATTAAGATGTGGGGCAGGGAGCTGTTAAAAAGAAATGTGTATTTTTCGCTACCGAAGGAGGCCGCTTGGGCAGCAGCAGGGGATGGACTATCCCTAGACGTTGGTAAACCAAGCTAGTCTTAGATAAAAATAGAAAAGTGTAGTATTGCCTTAATGTAACCAACAGGCATCTATGCTAAAGGGAGGTAAAACTTGATAATCTCTTTCTCTAGTGAGCAAAGATAAGCAGTAGAGGTGAAAGGTCTTTGAATTTTTTTTAAAAAATGGGCTACCTTTGGTATTTATATTGTATTTTATTTAATAGCCCTGGTATTTTGAAGAAAATTGAAAACATAATTTGTACAGATGGAATAAATGAGTGTCCCGACCATTGAAACAAGAAAAACTGGGAAGTAACAGTTCGGTTGAAATAAGTAGTTCAAGGTAAGCCACTATTGACTGAGCTCACCTTTTAAGGGCAACTGACTACATTGAATATAATTACATAAGGAAATTTCCTTCTTTTAGACAAACTGCACGTCGGAGAACGGTGCCCTGGTTGTTTTTAAGGTCCTTTGTCTCCATAACTTGACTGGATACAGAGGAAACGAAGAAAATGAACTGATTGAGGTTTTTTAATTTAAGGTGAGATGGAATTACATAATCTTTAAAGCCACCATAGACGATAGTGGCGCCAGTGAAGATTGGTAACTGCAAACACAACAATGATGGACAGAATGTGGATCAATGTCACACATTCACCCCAGTCCAAAGATCTGGGCCCAAATCCATCGTTTTTCCACTCCACACCACCCTGGGTTAGACAATGGCGATATGCAAATCAGCGCTGACCCTGTGCCCCATGGGAACAGTCCAGTCCGAACTACAAAAGCCATGTCCTTCCCAGAACGGAATCAAGCATCCGAGGACCGGCCCGGTTTCGAGGTAACACCTCTCATCAGCCTGGCTAGCTTGACTCCAGTGGTGTGGAGTGCCTGGGACTCACGTCTGAGCATCCCCAGTACACTTAGAGCGGTAACTGCAAACACAACAATGATGGACAGAATGTGGATCAATGTCACACATTCTCCCCAGTCCAAAGATCTGGGCCCAAATCCATCGTTTTTCCACTCCACACCACCCTGGGTTAGACAATGGCGATATGCAAATCAGCGCTGACCCTGTGCCCCATGGGAACAGTCCAGTCCGAACTACAAAAGGCATGTCCTTCCCAGAACGGAATCAAGCATCCGAGGACCGGCCCGGTTTCGAGGTAACACCTCTCATCAGCCCGGCTAGCTTGACTCCAGTGGTGTGGAGTGCCTGGGACTCACGTCTGAGCATCCCCAGTACACTTAGAGCGGTAACTGCAAACACAACAATGATGGACAGAATGTGGATCAATGTCACACATTCACCCCAGTCCAAAGATCTGGGCCCAAATCCATCGTTTTTCCACTCCACACCACCCTGGGTTAGACAATGGCGATATGCAAATCAGCGCTGACCCTGTGCCCCATGGGAACAGTCCAGTCCGAACTACAAAAGCCATGTCCTTCCCAGAACGGAATCAAGCATCCGAGGACCGGCCCAGTTTCGAGGTAACACCTCTCATCAGCCCGGCTAGCTTGACTCCAGTGGTGTGGAGTGCCTGGGACTCACGTCTGAGCATCCCCAGTACACTTAGAGCGGTAACTGCAAACACAACAATGATGGACAGAATGTGGATCAATGTCACACATTCACCCCAGTCCAAAGATCTGGGCCCAAATCCATCGTTTTTCCACTCCACACCACCCTGGGTTAGACAATGGCGATATGCAAATCAGCGCTGACCCTGTGCCCCATGGGAACAGTCCAGTCCGATCTACAAAAGCCATGTCCTTCCCAGAATGGAATCAAGCATCCGAGGACCGGCCCGGTTTCGAGGTAACACCTCTCATCAGCCCGGCTAGCTTGACTCCAGTGGTGTGGAGTGCCTGGGACTCACGTCTGAGCATCCCCAGTACACTTAGAGCGGTAACTGCAAACACAACAATGATGGACAGAATGTGGATCAATGTCACACATTCACCCCAGTCCAAAGATCTGGGCCCAAATCCATCGTTGTCCATCATTGTTGTGTTTGCAGTTACCGCTCTAAGTGTACTGGGGATGCTCAGACGTGTGTCCCAGGCACTCCACACCACTGGAGTCAAGCTAGCCGGGCTGATGAGAGGTGTTACCTCGAAACTGGGCCGGTCCTCGGATGCTTGATTCCGTTCTGGGAAGGACATGGCTTTTGTAGTTCGGACTGGACTGTTCCCATGGGGCACAGGGTCAGCGCTGATTTGCATATCGCCATTGTCTAACTCAGGGTGGTGTGGAGTGGAAAAACGATGGATTTGGGCCCAGATCTTTGGACTGGGGTGAATGTGTGACATTGATCCACATTCTGTCCATCATTGTTGTGTTTGCAGTTACCGCTCTAAGTGTACTGGGGATGCTCAGACGTGAGTCCCAGGCACTCCACACCACTGGAGTCAAGCTAGCCGGGCTGATGAGAGGTGTTACCTCGAAACCGGGCCGGTCCTCGGATGCTTGATTCCGTTCAGGGAAGGACATGGCTTTTGTAGTTCGGACTGGACTGTTCCCATGGGGCACAGGGTCAGCGCTGATTTGCATATCGCCATTGTCTAACCCAGGGTGGTGTGGAGTGGAAAAACGATGGATTTGGGCCCAGATCTTTGGACTGGGGTGAATGTGTGACATTGATCCACATTCTGTCCATCATTGTTGTGTTTGCAGTTACCGCTCTAAGTGTACTGGGGATGCTCAGACGTGAGTCCCAGGCACTCCACACCACTGGAGTCAAGCTAGCCGGGCTGATGAGAGGTGTTACCTCGAAACCGGGCCGGTCCTCGGATGCTTGATTCCATTCTGGGAAGGACATTGCTTTTGTAGTTCGGACTGGACTGTTCCCATGGGGCACAGGGTCAGCGCTGATTTGCATATCGCCATTGTCTAACCCAGGGTGGTGTGGAGTGGAAAAACGATGGATTTGGGCCCAGATCTTTGGACTGGGGTGAATATGTGACATTGATCCACATTCTGTCCATCATTGTTGTGTTTGCAGTTACCGCTCTAAGTGTACTGGGGATGCTCAGACGTGAGTCCCAGGCACTCCACACCACTGGAGTCAAGCTAGCCGGGCTGATGAGAGGTGTTACCTCGAAACCGGGCCGGTCCTCGGATGCTTGATTCCGTTCTGGGAAGGACATGGCTTTTGTAGTTCGGACTGGACTGTTCCCATGGGGCACAGGGTCAGCGCTGATTTGCATATCGCCATTGTCTAACCCAGGGTGGTGTGGAGTGGAAAAACGATGTATTTGGGCCCAGATCTTTGGACTGGGGTGAATGTGTGACATTGATCCACATTCTGTCCATCATTGTTGTGTTTGCAGTTACCGCTCTAAGTGTACTGGGGATGCTCAGACGTGAGTCCCAGGCACTCCACACCACTGGAGTCAAGCTAGCCGGGCTGATGAGAGGTGTTACCTCGAAACGGGGCCGGTCCTCGGATGCTTGATTCCGTTCTGGGAAGGACATGGCTTTTGTAGTTCGGACTGGACTGTTCCCATGGGGCACAGGGTCAGCGCTGATTTGCATATCGCCATTGTCTAACCCAGGGTGGTGTGGAGTGGAAAAACTATGGATTTGGGCCCAGATCTTTGGACTGGGGTGAATGTGTGACATTGATCCACATTCTGTCCATCATTGTTGTGTTTGCAGTTACCGCTCTAAGTGTACTGGGGATGCTCAGACGTGAGTCCCAGGCACTCCACACCACTGGAGTCAAGCTAGCCGGGCTGATGAGAGGTGTTACCTCGAAACCGGGCCGGTCCTCGGATGCTTGATTCCGTTCTGGGAAGGACATGGCTTTTGTAGTTCGGACTGGACTGTTCCCATGGGGCACAGGGTCAGCGCTGATTTGCATATCGCCATTGTCTAACCCAGGGTGGTGTGGAGTGGAAAAACGATGGATTTGGGCCCAGATCTTTGGACTGGGGTGAATGTGGGACATTGATCCACATTCTGTCCATCATTGTTGTGTTTGCAGTTGCCAGTGAAGATTGGGCCACATTGATTTTTTGTCGGTATAATGTTGGAAAGCGTCATCCCTATTCTCTCTTTGTTAATTGAGATCCTACAACAAATGGTCTAAGGATCGCAATATGGAAGCACTATAGGGGCATTGTCTAACCGACACACTATAAAGAATAAGGTGATATATCAATGAAAGAAAATGAGTACCCTAAACATTGATAGGGGAAGGGTTGGACCTTAATATGGAACACTATATGAGGACCGATATAAGTGGGCTCTAAAAACTTGTTCATTTAGATATAGAAGGCTTAATGGAGTCATGTCTTAATAAGATTGTGAATTTGAATCGGGAGATCTAGATCCGGTTATGGAAACGAATCAGGGACTCTAACTAATACATTTTATCAGATGTTGGTGATCAGAATTGCTTATCAGACAATAAGAATAAGTATGTCTGCGCGATAGAATGATGAGTATTTGGAACCCCTTAGGATTTATAACAAGAATGTGAAGAAGGATTAATGTGATAATTATTTGTGGGTTTTACTCAAAATAAATGTCATAGTGATGCTGAATGAATTGTCTTACATATGTCAGATAAAGGTAGAAGAAGTGTATCGTTACAGATGCTTTTAATTGTATTATTTGCCCGAAAGGGTACTGACTGTAATATGTTTTTTGTTAGATTTTATTGAAAGCAGAAAGAGAGGAAGGATCTCTATTGTAAATTGTCCTGAAGAAGGTGGAAGAAAATAACAAAACTCCACCGAAACGCGTCGATGCCTAATTGAGGTTAAATCTGAAGCAGGACACAGAGCAGAATTATTAAACCCTTGGTCTCTTCCTGTGGTCTTAGCACAACGCAGATTAACACTGCAAGGGCCGAAACCTATGGCCTTGGTTTTGTTTTCCTTCCGTATGAGGTTTTATTGATTTTGATATTGTTTTACTGTGTTTTGTTATATACACTTAGTTAGGAATATGATTTTAAAATGTGTATTGGTAATGATGTTTATGTAATGAAATTTTAGATATTGTGATATCAAATGATTTGATTCAATTTGAGATATTTATGATCTCCTGTGTTTTTAATTATTTGTCTGATATTGAATACATTTGTAACAAACAGGCAGCATATTGTCCTGTTGGTGGCTCCAAACCTGTGAGTGTGGTGTGTATGACTGATAAAGTGAAAAGAAGAGTCCATAGGGAAAACTTGTTTTATATAACTATTTATGGTGCTCTGTCTCTATTGGACTTTACGAGCCCCTCTCCTTGGTTTCAAGGTGGATTAAAGAGCCATGAGGTGGAATCAAGAGTGAGATAAAGGAGCCGAGAGTGTCTGGGGTGGATTAAAGAGCCATGAGGTGGAATCAATGTGAGATAAAGGAGCCGAGAGTGGCTGATGGTTGAATAAAGAGCCATGAATCAAGAGTGAGATATAGGAGCGACCCTTGACCCTGATTCAGACAGGTTGCTCCCCACGCCGCACATCTCTACCTGTCTGTGCCCATGTCCCTGATCTCGCTGCTGCCGCGAGTTCAAGATCCTCCACCACCTGCAGGCTCCCACCTGCGCCTCATCCCTGGTGGCCCAGTGGTGAGCCGTAAGTATCTGTGTGCTCGCTCTGTTCCTTTTTGCCTGTTATTTGCCTGCTGTTGTATTACTTTTTGCGGTATCTGTTACCCACTGTTGTATTACTTTTTAGTATTCTGCTGCTGTATTATTTTGTGCCCACTGTTGTATTCCTTTTCTTTGTATTCTTTGCTTCCAC
This sequence comes from Lissotriton helveticus, assembly GCF_964261635.1. Lineage (NCBI taxonomy): Eukaryota > Metazoa > Chordata > Amphibia > Caudata > Salamandridae > Lissotriton > Lissotriton helveticus. The sequence goes on from NW_027611674.1 coordinate 1,792,706, forward strand.
CTCTTTTTTGCTCTGTGGCCCTCCAGCATTCCAGCCTACCTCTCCCCTCCCCGCCGCTGCGTCCCCTGCGGCCCCTACCCCTGCTTGCCCATTCATCCTGCTCCCGTCTCCCAGCTGCTCCTCCCTCCCACCTCCCCTTCTAATGGCCGCCGTGCCGAAAGCGCACCGAATGCAAACTTGCCTGCGCTCGTCCACGCCTGAACCGCGCCCAGTGCCAGACTCCCTTGGGCCCCCAAATGCCACAATGCCCGCCGCCACTACCACACCAGCACCGACCACGCACTCAACGCCGGCCGATCATACACCTGCTTACTGGCCACCCGAAGCGCAACCAAGGACCCTTCTCCTGCCGGAGCTGCAGCTTCGCCGGCCTCCAAGCCGCCACCCTGCCCACCAGGGTAGGACGCCACCACCTCAGATGCGTACTACTCAACACCCGCTCTGCCCACAAGCACCCCATCGCACTCTGGGACCTACCCGACTCATCCTCCCCGGACGTCGCCTTCCTAACGGAGACCTGGATGAACCCCTCCTCTGCACCCGACATCGCCATATCCATCCTGGACGGCTACAAGATCACATGCAGGGACCGTACCAACAGAGCAGGAGGAGGAATCACCATCGTCCACAGGAACTCCCTCAGAATCTCGACCAGCACCGACGACACTCTCAGCGCCGCCGAACGACAGCACTTCCAGATCCACATCGACCCCAATACCACCCTCAGAGGAACCCTCGTCTACAGACCCACCAGGCCACAGTGCAACGACTCCATCCCCGACTTCGTCAGCACGCACACCCTTGCATCCACGGACTACATCCGCCTCAGAGACCTGAACTTCCACCTCAACAGCAACTCTACCACTCTGCTCGACAACCTCAACAACCTCGGACTCAAACAGCTAGTCACGACTTCCACCCACTCCGCTGGACACATGCTCAACAGCATCTTCTCCGCCAGCAACTATGTCACCTTCAACTACACCACCAAACTCCACTGAACCGACCACCACTGCATCCACTTCCCCTTTGAGAAACCCACCATGCACCACCACACACAACAGACTCAATGCTGCAGCTAGAGCAAAGTCACCGAAGACCAGCTAATCGCCACCCTTGCCCGAAACCCACCAACTGACACCGCCGACACCGACACTGCGGCCCGCAACCTCAGGCAATGGATCGACGACTGTGCCAACACTCTCGCCCAGATCAAGAAACCCTCAAACAGATGCATCAACAGAATATCCATCTGGTTCACCGCCGACCTCCAGGCATCCGAGCAGACCTGCCGAAGGCTCGAAATGAAGTAGCACCACAAACAGACACCACCGGACAGCAATGCAGCCCAAAAGAGCGCCATCCGCAGACACCACCAACTCATCCGAACTGTCAAAAGGAATGAAGGCCGTCGCCGAATGGATGAAGAACATCCACCTGAAACAGTTCTCGGACAAGACGGCTGCACCCCGTCCACCTGGAACGACTCCTGAATGCCGGCCACACAGGGAGCTGCACCGACTCCCACCGACCACGCACACAATCTGGGGTCCATCCTGGACTCATCCCTGTCAATGGCCCAGCAAGTCAACTCCGTATCCTCCTCGAGCCTCAACACCCTCTGCATGCTCCGCAAGATCTACAGATGGATCCCCACCAGAACCAGAAGGACAGTCACCCAGGCCCTCGTCACCAGCAGGCAGGACTACGCTAACGCCCTCTAAGCAGGAACCTCTGGCAAACTCCAGAAACAACTACAAGGCATACAGAATGCCTCTGCAAGCCTCAGCCTCGGCATTCCCCGCCACATCCACATCACATCCCACCTGAGAGACCTGCACTGGCTCCCCATCAAGAGGATATCCTTCAAGCTCCTACGGGCATACGTTGCGCTTTACAAATTGCAATAATAAATAAATAAATAAGCTCCTCAGCAACGCACACAAGGCACTCCACAACACCTGACCAGCCTACCTCAACAGACGACTCAGCTTCTACACCCCGAACCGCCAGCTTAGATCCGCTGACCTCGGCCTCGCCACCGTCTCTGTGTGGGTGAAATACCCCCTCCGTCCTCAGACCCCATCCACTGAGTAAGAGATCCCTGTGTGGGTGAAATACCCCCTCCATCCTCAGACCCCCTCAACTGAGTGAGAGACCCCTGTGTGAGTGAAATACCCCCTCCATCCTCAGACCCCATCCACTGAGTGAGAGACCCCTGTGTGGGTGAAATACTGCCTCCGTCCTCAGACCCCATCCACTGAGTGAGAGACCCCTGTGTGGGTGAACATCCCTCTCCATCAGACCCATCCACTGAGTGAGAGACCCCTGTGTGGGTGAACTACCCTCTCCATCAGACCCATCCACTGAGTGAGAGACCCTGTGTGGGTGAACTACCCCCTCCGGACTCAGACCCCATCCGCTGAGTGAGACCCCTGTGTGGGTGAAATACCCCCTCCATCAGACCCCATCCACTGAGTGAGAGATCCCTGTGAGGGTGAAATACCCCCTCTGTCCTCAGACCACATCCGCTGAGTGAGACCCCTGTGTGGGTGAAATACCCCCTCCATCAGACCCCATCCACTGAGTGAGAGATCCCTGTGAGGGTGAAATACCCCCTCTGTCCTCAGACCCCCTCTGCTGAGTGAGAGATCCCTTTGAGGATGAAATACCCCCTCTGTCCTCAGACCCCCTCCACTGAGTGAGAGACCCCTGTGTGGGTAAAATACCCTCTCTGTACTCAGACCCCCTCCACTGAGTGAAAGACCCCTGTGTGGGTGAAATACCCCCTCTGTCCTCAGACCCCCTCCACTGAGTAAAAGACCCTTGTGTGGGTGAAATACCCCCTCCACTGAGAGAGAGACCCCTGTGTGGGCGAAATACCCCTCTATACTCAGACCCCATCCACTGAGTCAGAGACCCCTGTGTGGGTGATATACCCCCTCCATCCTCAGACCCCATCCACTGAGTTAGAGACCCCTGTGTGGATGGAATACCCCCTCCGTCCTCAGAACCCATCCACTGAGTTAGAGACCCCTGTGTGGGTGAAATACCCCCTCCGTCCATCAGACCCCCTCCAGTGAGTGAGAGACCCCTGTGTGGGTGAAATACCCCCTCCATCAGACTCCATCCACTGAGTCAGAGACCCCTGTGTGGGTGAAATACTCCCACCGTCATCAGACCCCATCCACTGAGTGAGAGACCCCTGTGTGGGTAAAATACCCCCTCCATCAGAGCACATCCACTGATTGAGAGACCCCTGTGTGGGTGAAATACCCCCTCCGTCCATCAGACCCCCTCCAGTGAGTGAGAGACCCCTGTGTGGGTGAAATACCCCCTCCATCAGACTGCATCCACTGATTGAGAGACCCCTGTGTGGATGAAATACCCCCTCCATCAGACCCCATCCACTGAGTGACAGACCCCTGTGTGGGTGAAATACCCCCTCCATCAGACCCATCCACTGAGTGGGAGACCCCTGTGTGGGTGAAATACCCCCTCCATCAGACCCATCCACTGAGTGGGAGACTACTGTGTGGGTGAAATACCCCCTCCATTAGACCACATCCACTGAGTGAGAGACCCCTGTGTGGGTGAAATACCCCCTCCATCCTCAGACCCCATCCACTGAGTCAGAGACCCATGTGTGGGTGAAATACCCCCTCCATCCTCAGACCCCATCCACTGAGTCAGAGACCCCTGTGTTATGTTATGTTATGCTATGTTAGTCACTCTTGTATAGCGCTCGAATCACCCTGGGGCATCTCGGTGCTGCCTAGAGTAAAACATCACTGATAGCAACATCGGGGCTGAGTTGGAATTTAGTACAGAAAGGCTTTTAGATGTTTCCTGAAGGATGTATACAGTGGAATATCTCTAAGAAATTTGGGAAGACTATTCCAGTATTTGGGGGCGAGATAGGAGAAAGCCATACCACCTGTACGCTTGAGACGGATGCGAGGAATATGAAGCAGCCTCGCCGAGCCCGATCTCAGCAAACGACCAAGGGTGTATCTGTACAATTTCTTTTGTAAATATTGAGGGCCTCGGCCGTTTAAAGCATTAAAAGACAAGCAGCAGATTTTGAAGATGGATCTTTTTTTTACCGGCAGCCAGTGTAGAGATTTTAACAAAGGCAATGACGGAGAACCAGCAGGCATGTTTAGGATAATTCTTGCAGCTGTATGTTGGATTACTTGAAGTTTGTTTTGAAGTGTGGTCCCAACCTCAGCCAGTAAGGCGTTCCCGTAGTCCAAATGGCTGATCACCATCACTTGGATCAGCGTTCTACGGTTGTCAGTTGAGATATATGGGAACATTTTCCGAAGTAGGCGAAGGCTGTGGTAGCAGGAACCAATAGTGGCTGCTACATGATCCTTCATTGACAGTAGGCGATCTAGTTTCACACCCAGGTTTTTTACACTCTGTTTTGGAGCAGGGGTAATACCCTGTTGTAAAGGCCACCATTTGTTTGTCCAGATGGTAGCGGCCTTTCCCAGCAGCATAACTTCAGTTTTACCAGGGTTCAATTGGAGACAGTTGTCGGTCATCCAGTTGGATATTGCATGTTTGCCCTTGGTTAACCGGAGCCTGTCAGCCTCTGGGTTTGGGCCGATGGTGAACAGTAGCTGGGTGTCATGTGCATAGGAGATTGTTTCGAAACCTAATGCTTCTACTGCCTCAGCCAGCGGAGCCAGAAAAAATGTTAAAAAGGTTAGGGCTGAGGCAGGAGCCTTGTGGGACACCCTTGTCCAGCGTTGTTTTATCTGAGTGGAAAGGACCCATGATAACCGTTTGGGCTCTGTCCGTTAGGAAGTTTTGAAGCCATTTAAGGGCTAGACCCTGGATGCCATAGGATATTAACCTCTCCGCGAGCCTGGTGTGGGAGACGGTATCGAAGGCCGCGGAGAGGTCAAGGAGAATCAGTATGGCAGATCCTCCAGCATCCACAGTCAGCCTCAAAGAGTCCGTAACGGCTAACAGGGCGGTCTCTGTGCTAAAACCTGGGCGAAACCCTGTTTGCGAGGGGGCCATGATGTTGTTGGTTTCAAGATAACTGTTTAGTTGTCTATTTACAATGCTTTCCAGCATTTTGGCCAGCAGGGGGAGCAGTGAAATGGGGTGGTAATTGCTGAGCTCCTGCGGGTTAGCCAGAGGTTTTTTAGGATGGGACGAACAAACGCTTCCTTCCAGGAAATAGGGATAGTGCCCGATTGAATAGAGTGGTTGAAAATTGTTTGAATGGTTGGTGCACAGCTGTGGGATAAAATAGACATAATTTTAGGGGGGCAAAGGTCAGCAGGGGAGCCTGATTTGGCCACATTTAGTGCTTTAATCACTTCTTCAAGTGTGGCAGGAACAAAACTGTCCAGAGAACAGGTTAACCTGCTAGTGGGACTTTTTAGGCTGGACAGGATTGAAGGGGGAATGTTATCCTGTGAAGGAAAATTGGAGTAGATAATTGAGATTTTCTCCTGAAAGAAGGCGGTTAGGGAATCACAGAATTCCTGGGATTCCACAGGCAATTGTTTGCACACTTCAGGTGATATACATTCTCTAACAATGCCAAAGAGGGCTTTGGAGGAGTTACTGGCATTCTCAATTTGATTCAGAATAAAAAAGGCGTCTGGCAGTCTTTAGATTTCGATGGTAACTAGTTAGAGCTAGTTTAAATATCTGTCTACTTTGAGAACACTTGGTCGCTCGCCAGTGTCTCTCTAGTTGTTTGCAGGAGGATTTTTTCTGTCTTAGTTCTAAGGAGTACCATTGGGCTGAGGTTCGACAAGGGATTGGTCTGGACTTTTTACTTGTCTGAATAATTTTGTCAAAAGAATTTTCAAGAGCCTTATTAAAAAAAGTCAGCATAGCAGATGCATCTTGATCATGGTTTCGTATTTGTTGCTCGGCCTGAAAATTTATATTGAAAGCTGAGGTCGTTAGTTTATGCCAGGGCCTACGGGATGATGGTTTTTTGAGAGCCAACTGTGTTGGAGATTTAAGGGCGATGTTGGGCATTGCAAACTTGATCATAGAGTGATCGGTCCACGTAAGAGGCCACGGAGGATCGCATTTGATCTGATCTATATTGAAAAAATTAGGTCTGAGGTGTGGCCCGCCTGGTGGGTAGGACCTATTACTCTTTGTGTAAGCCCTAACTGTTCTAGATCACCGAGGAAATTACTGATCTCTTGAGTTATGTGAGCCTCACAGTGAAGATTAAAATCACCCAGCATCAGGAATTTATTTGACGCAAAGACATGGATGGCTATGTAGTCTATTACGGTAGCCGCAAAGTCTGTTTTTGGGCCAGGAGGTCGGTAGACTAATGCTCCAAGCCAACTTTCCGTAGGGGATTTAGTGACCTTAAAAATGCCTATTTCTAGGCTCTCATCTATCATAGTGGAAATCCAGGATAGTTTGAGATGATTTTTGAAATCAATGGCTATCCCCTCGCCTACTTTCCCTGTCCGATCCAGATGGATACATTTGGAGTTCTCTGGAATGGCAATGTTTATAGTGAGGTGGTTTGAGGGATTTAGCCAAGTTTCCATAAAAAACCCATATCTCTGGTGAGTGAGAGGTGATCGTGTCCCAGATTTCATATGGGTGTTTGGCTAAGGAGCGCACGTTGCATAGGATGAAAGAGGTGCCCTCAGGAGAAAAGAATCTTTGAAGTCGGGCTGGTGAGACGAAAGATATATACAGATTTCTCTGGAAGGAACAATGTCTGCAAGCTACCGGACCTTCCAATAAGTCAGGAAAAATATTTATACAGCTAGCGCTAGGTCATTTAGTGAGAGTTTGTGTGGCTCTGATAGTATGTAAGATATCAGATGAGTATGAAATCCGAGGGAGAGAAATAGGTGTTACCTGATTTTGGGCAGGGGTCAAGGTCTCTGGGCTTGTGCGGGCGTGGACGGGCGCAGACGGGCTTTCCTTAGGCGCTCCTTCGGCGCGTTTTAAGCGTGCCTGCTTCTCGCGTCCGCTGCGCAGAGGCATGCCCGTCTGCTTTTAAGCTGTTGCAGATCGTTTCAGAAAACACTAGACCGCCACCCAGCGTACCTGGCCAAGATGGCCGCTGGATTTGTCCGGCAGCCTCCGGGTGCATATGTCAACTCAGCACCTACTCGGCTGAGGGGTGATTGCGGCGAAGGATCTTAAAATGTGAGCAAATTGCTAAATGATAATTCAAGTATTAAAAAGTACAGAGTACAAATTCACGAAACACAGCTCCTGGTTTCCGCCTCAGGAGTAGATCTAGGACTAGCGCCTGCGCGGTAATTCCTGCTTTTAAACTGTCGCAGAGCGCGTCAGAAAAGACTAGACCACCACCCAGCGTACCTGGCAAAGATGGCCGCTGGATTTGTCCGGCAGCCTCCGGGTGCGTATGTCAACTCAGCGCCTACCTGGCTGAGGGGTGATTGCGGCGAAGGATCTTAAAATGTGAGCAAATTGCTAAATGATAATTCAAGTGTTAAAAAGTACAGAGTAGAAATTCACGAAACACAGCTCCCAGCTTCCGCCTCAGGAGTAGATCTAGGACTGTGTGGGTGAAATACCCCCTCCGTCCTCAGACCCCATCCATTGAGTGAGAGACCCCAGTGTGGATGAAATACTCCTTCCATCAGACCTCATCCACTGAGTAAGAGACCCCTGTGTGGGTGTAGGAGAGTAGGGTCTGCTATCCTATGGTCACCACAAATTTTTGCTTTTTGCTTCACTGGTTTTCGACTACTGAGGCTGTGGGCCTGCTGATCAGACCCCCTGCCTGCTGTTCTCTCACTAAATTACTGATACATGTGCTATAGGCACATACCACAATTGGAAATGGACTCCTTGTCAGCCCCTGTATAATGCACTATAGGTGCCCAGGGCATAGGGGCCACCAAGGCCTACCCGGGGCTGCAGCATATCTTTTGCCACCCCTGGCTGGTTCTTAAATTGACACAACTGGCTGATCACTCAGCTGGGGTAAGGTGGTGTAAACACCCCTTACTTAGATATAGTATACCTATGTCTAAACCTATATCTGGACACATATAAACCTGTGAGCCACTCCTATGGAAGGCCTCATCAATCCTGGAGGCAGAGTGCGTGGTTTAATGTGAGATGGAGCTCTAGCATGAGCTGAGCCTGTCTGCAGCTGTCGGGAACAACTCCCTAAGCTGTTTCAGGGTAACGCCATACCATATACTCTTAAGTGCCTTATAATCCTCGCGGTTATATAGCATCTTTGGTTTGGCTTTATCAAAACATGTCGTGTAAGGTGTCATACGATTTGGAATGCTATCCCCTCGCCAGTTCTGGCGACGGGGATAGCATTCCACCCCTCTAGAGGGGTAAGACATGTTACTTTACTTAAATGCGGTTAATTTCTAAAAGGGCCTTAGATCCACAAAATGGATGCCTCTGCCACAGACACGGGTCTGGACCCCTGCAGCTGACCGAAAGTCCGCCAAATGGGGCCTGGACAAAGGGTTTCCTGTCGCAGGGGGGTTTTACCACCCTCCAGACAGGAAATAGTGGATTGTAGCAGGGAGGTCTGAAAGAAACCAGACACTGCAGACACTGCTTGGGGCGCACAAGGCTGCCCCTTGCATGATCCGGCCAAACCGGTTCTGGGGCACTCCAGCCCTCGTGCCAGGGCGGCCTGGATCAAAGGAAAGGGGTGTAACCACCCCCTTCCTGGGTCCCACCCATAGGAGGGGACCTAGCAGGTAATCACGCCCCCCAGATTCGAATAAGAGCGGGAGCAGTGCCAAGACACTTTAGATTATCCTGAGGAAACTTAAGAAATGAAACTCTGGACCCTTCGACATCCTACTCAACGTGGAAGCCCGAAGAATCTCCCTTGTGGTCAAGGAGTGACCACCCTGTGTAAGCAGGCACCATCCAGCACTCGACGTCTGCTTTGTCGCAGTTCCCGCCGGAACTCGAGCGACTGAGATCGACGAGATCAAGCTTGCCTGCCTTCCAACAGCCCGATCCACAGTCCCTGCAGAGCTGAGACCCGTGGAGGCGACCGGAAGCGTGGGGCTCGCCATCTTGAATTGACCACGAGACGCTGACCGTGCAGCCCACGAGCAACCCTCGAAGCTGTGCACCGGGGTTTGAGAAGCCCCAACCCTGAGCCACTCTTGCATCGAAGTCCAGCCCCCCACACTCGACGAGTGCCGCGTGGGACCCTTCTGCTTCTTTTGGCTCAACGCGTTGGTCCGGTCACTTGCCAGCCGGCTAGTGGCCCCTGCACTGACGAACTTTGAAATTCGACCTCTGAATCTGGTTGCTCCAGATTTACACCAGCTCCCCTGAAAAGGAGCCCCCACTCTGACCTTCCTGGTTCGAGTGAGAAGCAATCTCCCGGTTCCGCGTGGATTGCTTTTGCCAAGTGTTGTTTGCTCCAATCTTGAAGCCGACAGCGCCGACGGCGAGAGCCTGCGTGGGACAGATCGTGACCTGCTCCTGGACGTCGCAGATGCCCCAGAGCCCACGTGACAGCGGAGAGAAGCTACACGACGACCGCCTGATTGCGCCCGACATTGCCTGGTTCCGTCCTGGTTCCACCCTGGTCACTGCTGAGTGACCCAGACTCTGTCCCCTCTGCTTTCAGGTACTTCTCGACTTGAGTCTACCCTTGGACTCCACCGGACACTTCTCCTTCACACCGCCTGCAGCCCTTTCAGCTTCAAGCACCAAGAGCCTGCGTGACGAAACCCGACTCGACTTCGACCCTATGCACCCGCTTCCTGTGGGTGAGGTAACTTTGCTCCGCCGGTGTTCCCACACTGGTGCACATCTCTAGGGTCTGTGTCTTAAGTTTCGTTCCTCTAGGTTCAGCGGAAGTGTCCTTAAACTCTAACTTTACAACTTTTACGCACCATTGGTTAACATTGGTACATGCGTGCGCGTTCCGCACTGCACCCGAATCCCGTGGGCCTCTCCCGACTTCAGCATTGCTTGTCCCGACTGCTCCCAGCGATTCCCTAGGCCCTAGGCCTAACCACTGTTTGATTGGTATCTCTTATACCACTTGTTTAGTATATGGTTTGAGTGGCCCCCGCCCTCATCCATAATCGTGCAACTTTATATGCTTAAACAGTACTTTTGATTTAACGCTTGTGCCCCTTTATTCATAAAGAATACTGGGGATTGTTTTTAGTAATAAACACATATATTTTTATAATATATACTTGTGTGGTGTCCTTTCATTTGGTATTACAGGATTGTAAGTGGTAAAACAGCTCGCTTAACACGACCTCTTAAGTTAAGCCTTTAGGCTGCTTAGTCCATGCTACCCCTAGGATAGCTTGTCTAATAAGGTTGACTTACAACCAGACACCATAAGGGATTGTTTGGTCAGATAGCAGGTGGTTCCAGAATTGGAAACATCCCCTATCAGGCCAACTTCTCACAGTGGGTGAAATACTCCCTCCATCAGACCCAATCCACTGAGTGAAAGACCCCTGTGTGGGTGAAATACCCCTCCAATCCTCAGACACCGTCCACTGAGTGAGAGAACCCTGTGTGGCTGAAATACCCCTCTATCCTCAGACCCCATCCACTGAGTGAGAGACCCCTGTGTGGGTGAAATAACCCCTCCGTCCTCAGACCCCCATCCACTGAGTGAGAGACCCTGTGTGGGTGAAATACCCCTCCATCAGACCCCATACACTGAGTCAGAGACCCCTGTGTGGGTGAAATACCCCCTCCGTCGTCAGACCCCATCCCCTGAGCGAGAGACCCCTGTGTGGGTGAAATACCCCCTCCATCTGACCCCATCCACTGAGTGAGAGATCCCTGTGTGGGTGAAATACCCACTCCATCCTCAGACCCCCATCCACTGAGTGAGAGACCCTGTGTGGGTGAAATACCCCCTCCATCCTCAGACCACATCCACTGAGTGGGAGACACCTGTGTGGGTGAAATACCCCCTCCATCAGACCCCATCTACTGAGTGAGAGACCCCTGTGTGGGTGAAATACCCCTCCATCAGACCCCATCCACTGAGTGAGAGACCCATGTGTGGGTCACACCTGATGGTTCTGTCTCATGACTTTATTGTGCTGCTTCTTTCCTTGTTTTATGAGTGAGCTCCTGAAGGGGGAGGTGAACAAGAAAGCAGCAGAGAAATGCAAACCCTGATGTGGTGCAAAGCAACGGGAGAGAGTTGATTGTCGGAGGTAGTCATTGCGGCAAGGTCCGGCCCGTACAATTGCTGCTCCTCGAGAGGTATCGGTTTTCTTCGAAGTGTACTTTACATTTTATTAAAAGCGCTAGCGTGCTGCCAGTACTGCCGTTCCTAATACTTTCAGTGGCAGTTTGTGACCTGAGTTGTTTGTACTAAATAGTAAAAGGTTCTGCTGCTTATTCACAGCGAAACCCTCTTCTATGCAGTCCCGGCTATGTTTTTGCTTACTGGAGTGGCATCGTTCAATAAGAATGGAAAATATCTTGAATTTGTAGCGTTCCTTAAAAAGTAAAAATTTCTTTAATTGCAAATTGTCCTTGATTTATGTGTGGTACGACGTTCCCGTTGTGCGCTCTCTTTCATCATGTAACTAGCGTGTCTGACAGAGCTTTTTTTTATTTACAAGACATACGAATACATTGCAGGTGTCTTATTCCATTGTTGTAAAGACAGAAGCCTCATTTGTCTCAATTGTCTAAGCTATTCAGCTAAGTTGTGCCAATGTAGCTTTGTTTTTAGACTGAATTATTCTATTTAGTAAACGGGTTCTCCTGGTTTCTTCTAGCGAACTTAATTCGGCACAGCTCACGTGCTCAGTATCTATGTTGTAGCTCTCCGTGACAGCAACTTCTGAAAACAAATGTGTGCAGGGCCCTTCTGTTCACCTTGGCAGTGTGCGGGCTCTGCATTCACATCATAATGTTATGCAATTATTTCATAACCTGTTGCAGAGGCCTGCTTGGGAATTGTTTAGCAGTGATACGAGTGTATTTAATACCGAACCTCTCTTGTTTTGCACATACTCCTGTTCTTATCTACATGACTGCGTTTTTGTCTAAACTATTGCATTTTATTTTCCATGGACTGTTTCTTTAGTACATTGTGGCGTCTCGAGGTCACCTAAAAGCGATCATGGGAGTTCTGTACTTCGTTTTCATGTTACACCTGACCTAGTGCTGTCATCCGTACTGGAGTGTGCACGTGCCCTGCTCTCCACATGCGGCCTAAGCAGAGTATTGCTTGTAAGACCTGAACTCTTCTGTTTTTATAAACGCCAAAACGAAAACCTTTTTTGAAAAGCAGTATGAAGACGGAAAAAGGAGAAATGGTCCCTTAAAAAAAAAACATGCTTGGATGAGTTACAGTTCACATATAATGGTTCTAAAAATGATTTCTTCATTACCATGATTGATCATTCGTGTGCAATTTATATCCCATGAAGTTTTAAAACACAAGCCTTTTGCTAGCAGGCCCCCTTCCAGTAACATTCATCTTAGAAAGGGGCTGTAGGTTAGTAAGTTTGCAATTCAGCGGCTTTGCAGAAGCCCCTTTAGGAACCTTTTTCCAAAGTTTATTACTGTTTTAAAGGGCGTAATTTCTGCTATTTAGCTTTTTCCTTGGACTTATGTGTTTGGTTTTATTTCAGGGGTTAAATGTCTCTGTCACTGAGAGCTGCAGTCATGCTGCTGTCTCCAGTTAGTGCCCTTCCTTCCATTTCTGCTGCTTTGCTGCAGTTCTAGGCGGCGGCTGCTGCCACGTCGTATTTTCATGTTTGTTGTGTACTTGCCTAATACAAACTCTGACGTTCCTGTTTGTACACAGTGTCTATCATTCGAGCTTTGGGTCAGAGGCATCAGTGTCATACTGTTTAGACCGCACGGGGCTGTGGTGATAGTAATATTCCTTTTCTTCCGACACTGACTAGTATTCAAGATGACACTCTCTCAAACGTCACTATTTTTTCCAATCTGAATAACTTCAGCACATTACACTCGTTGTCTTTTTTGACCTTTCGAGTGCAAATCCGATTTTTAATGCATCTTGATACATACAGTGGCTCATTGGACATTCATTGTATTCTTGTTGTAGATCTGAACTGTGAATTTTGATTCGAGTACCTCTGAGGAAGGGTTTCTTGAAAACCTGAAATGCATTGGGTTCATCTATAATTATGTTTGTTAAGATTCACTACCTGAGTGAGGCACTAGGTAGCGCTGGACCAAGATGGCCGCGCTTTAGTGAGGTTCTAGCCCTTCTGAGCTTCATCCGATCCTCCACATCATCCTGAGTGCTCATAATTGCCCGCAAATGTCACCACTGGTTCTGTGAGGCTGAGAGGATTCCTCCGATACCAAACTTGCTGACCCAGCGGAGGTTATTGCTGAGTTGCAGCCGCCTCGACCTTACTGCGGTCTCTGCCGTACCTCGCGCGAGCTCGCGACCTGGGCGGGCCCGGGAACATACACCGCCGCTTTGAGGCCTATCCCCGATCCCGACCTGGTGAGGAGCCTACACTTAGGAGGAGCGTAACGACTTGGGTGCCGCCCTGGACCGATTGCTGACCGGAGCCAAAGTGAGGAGTCTGCAGGAGCTTTCCCGGCTCCCGTCCTCCTACGCTCCTACATCGCTGGTTCCCTGCGGTGCCCGGGCCCTCGCGAGGCCAATGACGCATCTTCTGGCCGGGGCTAGGCCCTACATCCATCTTCCTCCGCCTGGCTGCTGCGACCTTGAGATCTTGTGCGCTGATACACCGGCTCGGACAGTTTCGACGCCTGTCACCCCGCTCTGGACCCTGGGGCTGCACCTGGCTGAGCGGCACCCCTTTCTGGGCACCCTTAAAAACCAACAAAAGAACACTGCTAGAGCTGGAGCAGCTATATTAAATGCCCCCAGGCCCGGCCGCCTGTGAGGAAGTTACCCCCTAACACGTGGATTGCCACTGAACCTGGCGGATCCGCGCTAGGCATTTACAGCAAGAGGCCCCGCGGCACCACTTCAACCCGGCATTATTGTCTGCGCACGTATGGTCAACACCCTCTGACTGCGCTGTGAACCTGTTCCCCCGGCCGGCACACCCTTTCCCTCGATCTTAACTACTTCCTCGCAATCCCATTGACGTTGCACGGCCCTCCGGTCACCCTATTGTCTGATCCTATACCATGGGGCGAAATGATGCCAGAAAATCCAAACTGCCTTACGAGGCCCGGAAGAACTCCGAAACCCAACCAACAGAGCAGACTGCCTCTGGTGCTACGGCCCCAGCCGATGAAGATTGGAAGTCACTTCTCCTGGGCATGAAACACAGCCTCACCTCAATTGATTCCAAAATTGACGCGCTTAACTCACGTATGGATACTGTCGTGGTGAAATTGGGCCAGCACGATACCCGTTTGAAGGAGGCGGAGAGCCGTATTTCCGATCTAGAGGACACTGCTACTAGTACTGGTCGCCAAGTCACCCAAATGGGCAAGTTGCTTAAAATCATCGCAGACAAAAATGAGGAACTCGAAGCCAGGTCGCGAAGAAACAATGTGCAAATTTTGGGCCTGGCGGAGACTTCATTGAAAAGCTCATAGTCGACCTCTTTGGCAGGGACTCCTCTGCACACCTTACAGTTGAGCGGGCTCACCGGTCCCTTGCGGCCCGTGTCCCCCCAGGCACCCCACCACGACCTATTATCGTCAGGTTCCTCAACTACCGCGACAGGGACACAGTTCTGCGGCTGGCCAGAGAGAAGCAACATGTCCCCTATGAGAACACATCGCTGTCCTTTTACCCTGACTTTACGACCTCGGTGCAGGAAGCACGCCGCAAATTCGCAGGAATAAAGAAAAAGCTGCAGACTCTGGAAATCCCTTACGCAATGCTCTACCCGGCAAAGCTCAAGATCACGCATAATGGAAAGCAACACATCTATGGCTCCCCTCAGCAGGCCGAGGACTACCTCAAAAGACACAAACAGGTGAACTCCAAGGTGGCGGCTACGGGGGGTCGCTCCAGATCGCCCTCTCCACTTTCTCAACAATGCTGATCTTATGGGCATTAACGGATCTTGATGGAGTCCATTGCCGTGCGAACACTGAGCCCATTTTCTGAACTGCTGGGTGACGTATAAGAATATTACACCGTTTGACTTTCTTCTTTTTCTTTTTGCACTCACTTTGATGCTCAGACTTACATCTCCGTCCCACATTCGAGTTCTTGGCTACTGGCTAGGCAACCGGTGGGTGAAATTAGGGAGATGTATGGGCGGGTCGACTGCCCCTAGTGACTCTTCCCCTTAATCAGGACGAACCCCTTGCTACTCCTCCACTACTATTTGGTTGGAGACTCTATTGTTACTCTGTTAAGTTGCAGTTCAAATGGGAGGGACAATGCTACCCGGCAAGTTGGGGAAACCGGTGTGGGAGGGATCAACAGGAGAAGTGTCACACAATGTACCGCTGCATTTACTGTAATTATGCCGCAACCTTATTCTGCATCACGGAATCCACTACTATCTTTAATTGCACACTCCAAACACTCACGAATGTTCATCCGTATATATCGTCTCCCTTGGCGAGGATAGGACACAACAGAATACAGAATATCAAAATTATCACCTGGAACATACGAGGCCTTAACGACCCCAGAAAACGTAGACAAGTGTTAGGTTACCTAGACAGACATGGAATACAAATCGCCCTCCTACAGGAGACACACTTGGCCCCTGGGGGGTCTACTCAGTTCCCATCCAAATGGGCCATGAGCCGCACTTTCTCTTCCTACTCTAGCTATTCCAGAGGGGTCACTGTTCTTATCAAGCGCGGGGTGGCGTTCGTACCGGGCGGAGTGGACCTTGATACGGGAGGCAGATCTGCCTGCCGTGGGGACGACTTCATGCACACGATATCCTTTTCGCGAACTACTATGGCCCCAATGTGGACGACCCCTCTGCCATGCTCGTACTTTGGGGCAAGATCCTCACTCTGGGCATCACTCAGGTCGTCTGGGGGTGTGATTTTAATACTGCACTGCATCCCCTGCTGGACAGGTCGAGAGCACTCCCCTCGCACTACACAAACACTCAAAGAACTCTTAATGACATAGTACAAGATAATAGCTTGATTGATGCCTGGAGATTTGCCCACCCCTCCCTTAAAGAAGGCACACATTATTCCTCTGTACATTCCTCCTGGATGCGCTTAGACTACATATTCATATCTGCGGGTTTGGCGCCATGGCTTACACGGACACAACACTTAGCCCGTATCCATTCAGACCACTCGTGGATCAGATGGTCTACCTATTGACTTTTACAAACTCTTTGCTCCAATCCTAGCCCCCATTCTGAAACAGGTATATTACGCAGTGCTTGAAGAAGGCAGCCTCCCCCGCACCATGCGCGAAGCACTAATCACCTCTCTACTTAAACCTGGCAAGCCCTCTACGCAATGCGACTCCTATCGGCCCCTAGCCCTACTGAATTGTGACACTAAAATCTTGGCTAAAGTGTTGGCGACTCGCCTTAACCACCTCATGGAACGACTGGTCCTGCCGGACCAGGCTGGTTTTGTCCCCAACCGTGCAACTTCGCACAATCTCCGCACGCTACATGCTGTCCTGCAGGACATAGATCCTAAGTGCGAAGCCGCGGCGGTATTCTCGGATGCCACCAAGGCTTTCGATACGCTTCAGTGGGACTACCTCCTGGGTACACTACAACACAATGGGATGCCATTCAGCTTCATAGACTGGGTTCGATTATTATATCACCAACCGACCGCTACCGTACTGCTTAATGGAGCCAGATCTGACCCCTTCACTGTTCAAAGAGGTACTCACCAGGGATACCCTCTATCCCCTATCCTTTTTGCCATCACGATCGAGTCCCTTGCCGCGAAACTCCGTCAAAAGCATAACCACCGCACCATCATCTACCCCGCCCGCCAGCTGCTCGTGTCCCTCTACGCGGATGACATGACTCTTTACATTAAGAAGCCCCAAGAAAATTTAAACCCGGTATTGCGCGAAATCACCAAATTTGGGGGAATTGCCGGAGTGCAAATACATCGGGCCAAATCTGCCATTTTCCCATTGACTGACAACACTCATCCACACCCACTCGACTACCCTCTTGTGTGGGAACAGGAAGACCTGAAATACTTGGGCATTCACATCTCCAGGCGGAAAGACGCCATGATGCGGGCAAATTATGGCACTGTCATTGACAAAATTACTGATAATGTCACCAAGTGGATTTACCTCCCACTATCAATGGCTGGAAGGATAGCTCTGGCCAAGATGGTACTGCTGCCAAAACTATTATATCTCTTTGTTAACATTCCATATAATCCAGGGAGGTTCTTCTTCAGTACCCTGAAATCCCAACTTACTAGGCTATTGTTGAACCTGGGGTGGGTCGGGGACAATCGGTATTTGCCCGGCGGTATTGCCTCTGTGACCCTCTAGTTATTTAATCAATGAAGAGGCAGGCGCTGGAGACTGGAAGGCAGGAAACAAGGTTTTTATTCTCTCCGGAGGAGAACACAACAAAACGGGCAGAAGGTATCGTTCTGAGGTGCTCTAACTACATTTCTGAGGCCTGGCCTCTTATACACTGTTTTATGACTTTATTGCAGATTACATATTCATGTTAAAGCTTTGATGTATGGAAAAGACATTCCCGGAACTCCCCTTTGGGCCCGTTCCCACACACATTTACAGTTGAAGTCCCCACCCTAGTCACAACAGGTGATGAGTATCGCGCAGCTGGATATTCCGCCGAGTCACGGAATGTGGGGGGTTTGATCGGATCTCATGGAGTGGGGGCTTTGATCAACCCGGGGATCCTTTGATGGGGGAAGCTTTCTATTGTACAGGGAGGGGCAAGGAATGGTATCGGCAGAGCTGGGTGTCGGCCTGGGAACGGGGAAGACAAACGGGCACACGGGGAAA
Organism: Lissotriton helveticus; assembly: GCF_964261635.1. NCBI lineage: Eukaryota > Metazoa > Chordata > Amphibia > Caudata > Salamandridae > Lissotriton > Lissotriton helveticus. The sequence continues at coordinate 1,810,611 of NW_027611674.1, forward strand.
AAGGGGATTTTGCATCTAAGGGCCGGAGATCATGAAAGGGAAGAAGGGAGGTGTCGCGCTGGGAACAGGATGAGGGCCTGGGGCAGAGCAGCGCCGAAGAGGGGTTTATGATTCTAGGCAGGTGCAAGCAGGGGGTTGGTCAGCGTGCAGGCTTAGTGAAGGCGAAGGGCTATGTCAGGGGCCAGCGGCATGAAAAAGGGTTCGTTCTGATCAGGGCATTCTAAAATGGCGGGTGCGCACGACAAAAGTGTGGCATCAGGGGAAGAGGCAAGATGGCGCAGATAATGTTCACCAAACCGTACTAATTTTCAACAGTCCTCCCTTTAACATATTCAAGACATCTTGCTGGTTCATTTTCTACTCGGTTCTATTGTGGTGGGCATGAGAAAGAAAACGGTAGGAACCCTAGATGAAAAAGAGTTGTAAACAATACATTTTAACATTTCTAGTTTTTAGGAGGTGGACCTATTTGATAAACTTTGATCAATTTGTTTAGCAGGAAAGTCATAAAAATGTAATACAAAAAAACGATTCTGTAGCGAGAGCAGCGAATACATTTCATAACGTGAACTGGTAAGTTACTACATATATCAGATTCGGATTGGAGCATGATCAATACAATGGCGGCTGGGAGAGAAATGAGGCATAGCAGAAACGGTGATTGAGGATGTCAAATGTTCGAAGTTAACGAGTTCTCATTATTCTTTGTTGTCTTTCGTTGGCGCTGAGGAGCACCGGCGGTGGAGCTACAAGTCCAGCTCTATTCTAAGTTCTGCGTTGCAGGGCACGACCCTTTCCTCGCGTTTCTGGTCGGAAAGGTCCTTTTCGCCCTGTGTCCTTTGAGGTGATTGTCAGAAAGTTCAGATGGAAGAAGAGCGTACAAAACAGTCCATAGGGTAGGTCGGAGGAAAAGGGGGATGGAGCAAGGCCAAATTAGGAACAAACTAGGGGAACGAGAGACTTCAGATAGGCGGGCGTGTGACCGAATTCAGAGAGCGGGGACTTGTCGGCAAACACTGGACATCGAGCAGGGGCATCAGGTCGGCCCTTTTTTCTCATGTTGTCGAAAACAGTGCCTCGTCCTGCAGCTCTTTTTCTGTCGTGGTCTCGCCTTGGCTAATGTCGCAGGTGTTCCTTAGTCTGCAGTCAGGCCTCGTGCTCCCACATCCGGTCCTTCTCTCCTCCAACAGCAGTGCCCTTAAACAAGTTTGAAAAGACAGTCTTTAGAGAATTTGCAGATGAAGATAATCAAAAAGTCTATTTCTCTCCCAGCTCCAGGCAAAGAATGAAAATGCCCGTTATATTAGTGTTCACAACTGGCATATGAATGACCGGTGACGGGCCTGTTGGATTTACTATGACTTTCCTTCACAATTATTTATTACAGTCACGACAGTTCATCTGATGGTGACCCACCTTCGTGAGACGAACCTGGCAAAGATATGCCGTTCTCTAGAGTTTTACATTTACAAAGGGTACTGTGAGTTGTCAACATGGTACTACACAGGCATTTTGCTGAGGGACGAACATAGGCTAAACATTTATTTTCTATCAATGCCTCCTGCTTCTCAACTAAACATTTTCGCTTTCGGCATGGTACAGTGTAATGGTTTTCTTTGCTCCAGTCTAATCTTAACTTTGCAAAACATCATTCTGGTCCCTATGCAGCCTCTCGCGGCCGGATTACTAAATTAGAGAAGACAGGGGTCTCATCGGAAGACACCTAGGGACATAGAAAACTTATGGTAAGGGCGTAAATCGACCCATCTCTCATAACCGGGAATGAGGGGTAGTTTCATAACTCCAATTTGGAGCGGCTGATACAGGGGATGTAACAGGGGTGATCATTTTTCCTGTCTGGGTATTGCGACAATTCGGGGCGGGGAGGGTCGCGTATTCTGAGGTCCTTGTTTTATACCATAGGAGCCGTTGACATGCAGTTCCCTTATTTCGGGCCAGATTAGGGAACCTCTGTCGTCTTACCTGTCCTTTCCCTTACGGCCCAACCTCGGTTCATTGACTTCTAGCGGAAAAGGAGAGGTAATGACACGGTCTCAGGGTGATTGTATTAAGGACAAGTTTTTGTGCAAATACTGACGGTATTTGAAGCCAATTAGGTGGTGCGCTAGGGGTGGCAGTCTGCCAATTTCGGGGCTAATCGCTCGGAAGAGTGGGAGTGCAAAAATAGAGAGAGAGAGAGAGAGAGAGAGAGAGAGAGAGAGAGAGAGAGAGAGAGAGAGAGAGAGAGAGTGCAACGGCAGGCTAAATAGTACACGTGCAACAGAGAGGGTGGCAGTGTATTCAAGAAAGGCTATTTAGTGCATTACACAGTAAAGGACATTCGCGGGTCTGCGTTAGAATCTTGTAATCATGCAGTTTGAGCATTAGACAGGGTAGAGGGGACGTGCCTTGAGAAAAGGAAAGAAGAAAGGAGGTACCATTTTGTCGCACTTTCTCGCATTCTCGGTCCTTCGACCAGTTGGGTCAACGCCTCAGTCACACACACACATTCTCTCATAGTTTCGCATCATACGTGACATGGGTTCATTCGTCCGGTCTGGTTTAAGGGCGATCACTTTTTATCAGGTTGTGCTAATTTTTTTTTTTTGTTCGACACGTGAGTAGTTTGCAGGCGTGCTTAGGCACCACCTTGCGGCGCTAGTCTGCTTCGTGTATTAGACATGGCAAGGCTTCAGATCTTCGCCACACCTCGGCTGTAATCTCTGATGTAACCTGCAGAGAGAGGAAAAAAGGGGGTGGGGGAGACAGCATTCGCGCATATTCAAATACATGGATTCATAAGTCCTTTACTTACCTCTTACTCGTCTTTCCTCCTCGGGGCAGGGTCCCCGGGGATATGGTTTCTGGAGTCGAGGGGGGTAGTGTGTCCATATAGGTCGTGTGCGGGGAAACGTGAAAAGGAAACCAGAGGTGCTTAGTGCGAGGTATCTAGTCAAAGGATGTATCTCACTATCGGGATCCTTAAACCTCTTTCAACGCTGTGGCGTTCTAAGGTTCTTCGGTTCTTGGGTCAGCTCCGTTCCCTGATACCTTGGAACGTTGTACTTTATAACATTTACATTATTTCATTTCACCCTCCTTTTACATTCCCTCATTTACACCGTTCGTTTTACCCATCCTTGGAAGTCAAGGTCTTCCTCTACGCGAGAGTTCATGGGTCAGTCGCGTACTTTGAAGGCAGAGTGTCGTGTTGTCGATCCGATCCGTCCTCCAGGGCTGGGCAACCATCTTCTTTCAACCTTAAAGAGAGAGCAGAGTAGGGTGCACAGAAAAGGACTTTCCCACCGATCCCACATTTTTTTAAAATAAAGCATGCGATACCCGTCCATAGTTTCAAAAACTTTATTTTGCAAAATCATTTCAGCACGTGGATTATGAGGGTGCGGTCGTATTTGGCCGGTCGTGGCAATGGCTAAAGTGCGTACAGTGGGGGTGTCGTTTGCAGCAATAAAAACATCGGAAAGTTTTATTCATTCATTTGTAAGAAACTAAAAACGTCTATTAATTGGCTGGGGGTTCGGGGGGGGGCATTTATTTTCATAATTTAGAAGCATAATCATAATAGTTGCAATCAGATTTCCTATATGTATACCGTATGTGTGCGTCGTAGATGAGGTTATACATCAGCTATAAAAAAATATAATACATTGTACATTTGTGATCAACATTTGTAACGGGATCCTTTCATACTGTTCGTCGAGTGAGCTCTCCTTGTCTTTTCTAGCCAAGTGTACAAAGGATCATATAAAGTCTCAGAACATCAAGTTTATATTAGTGCGAAGGAACACCACGAGGTGTTCGTAAGTTCCGATTGATACCAGCGCCATCTTGGGCGGGGCCGGCTCAGTCCGGAAGCAGCATCAGGGGGAAATGTTTCCCATTACTGGCAGTTGGACCAGAGTCCTTTTCGGCAGTTCTAGAATTCATGCTAACAGAAGGAGTGGCAATGTCACGTTTATTTCGTTGGCGATCAAGGCAGCCGTCCCTTACCGGAAACCTGCAGAGGCCGAAGGTTCCGCCGGGGACTTTTGTAGGGTCTCCAAGGCTGCGGAGATGCTGTCGGAGATGGGGGCTCGTGCCCCTGTGGGCAAATGTCCGAGTTATATTGCTGGTCAAAGTTACTCTAGTGGCCGGGGCCCGCCTTCCAGCGGACCCAGACGCCATTTTGAGGCCCTACAGGGGCCACTCTCGTCGAGTTTGCAAGAGCGGAAGAGATCCTTCGGAGTGAAAGGAAGAGGTCCCTGTTGTGTGAAAGCGGGACGTTCAGCTGGGGTGCAGCTGTGATGCCCCCACCTGGGGGGGGGCGAGGGAGACTCGTTCGCGCCGTCTCCTTCTCCCGGTGCACTCCGTGCTGTTCTTTTTCATCGCCCCGCATGAAGGTCTCTCCACATCCGGTGTTCCCCAAGTCTTGTGCTCAGTGCTGTGGGAGTATGGCCACCTGTGGCGCGCATTCGGCGCGGCACGAGTATCAGTGCAGTCATTGCAGGTTCGGTGTTCCGAAAATATGGCCACCATTGCACGTTCGGTGCTGCGCAAATACTGGGGCGCCACCATGGTGTGTTCGGTGCTGTGCAAGTATTGGCACCATCGCCTGACTGGGGGTGTTCGGCGTTGGGCCGGGGGCTGGGAGACCTCCTATCGGTGGAGGTGGGAGAGGCTCGTCCGCGTCGCCTCTCCCTCCCAGCCCAACTTGGACAAATTGTTGTGGAGGTACGTGCAGGACATCCCGCCGTCCAGAGCTGCTGCGGCTGTTACGGAAGGGAAAAGAAAGAGGTGTCTCGTCCCTCCCTGGACATGTGGCGGGACTACTTAAGTCTATCCAGGCCCGTTGCGGCTGGGCCGAGGAGGCATGTGGCGGGACTGCCTGCAACTGTCCAGGGCCGCTGCGGCTGGACTCCGCTGGCCCCTGCCTCTCCTCCGGCTTCCCCATATGTTAAGATTTCCTGACCAAGAGTTGGCAGCGGGGCCCGCCTTATATGGGTTGTCGCTGGTTGGGCGTAGCCGTAACCCTGCCCTACTTTGGAAGGTTCCAGAAGGGGGGGGGGGCGAATGTTCTGTTTGACTTCCATTTTCTACAGTTTACCGTTATTATTTCTTGTTTGCTGTGTTAAATTAAAAGTTCAAGTTCATCAATGGTCTACGGATTTTGTTGTACCATTTCTTTCTTTCCAGGTTGCTTTTATGCTAAGTTTCTGCTTAACAGAGGTTGAGTAACACGAAAACACGTGTAGAGGGATGACGCAGATTCGTACATTACATACACACACACTCAGACGGGGGGACAGTACAAATACGACATACAAAGACCCAAGACGAATAAAAAACAGTTATTGGTCATAATTATCTCTGTCCGTCTGTGAAATTTTAAAGCGAGGCTGGGTTCCCGTCTTGACGTTGCCCGACCTAGGAGAACTTGAGCATGCCGCTGAAATTGTCCTGGCGAAATCTGTGCCATCGGGCATAATCAAACGTGGTGGTTCTATCCGGTCTGTCTATGTAAGTCGGGTTCTTCTTTGTCTCGCGCTTTTTCTCGTACTGCCGGTCTGTCGTTCCTGTCGGCCCTTTGCCTTTACTCACGCTCAGTAGAGTCGGGCATTGGGCTTTCCAGTGTCCGACATATCTACAAAAAGCGCATTGGTCTGGCCCTAAGTCTGGTCGTCTTTTGCGTAGTGTCGGGGGATAACTTGTGGGTAGCGGTGTCCTGGGGTTGTCCTGTCGGTATATTTCTCTACTTGGTTTGTCCTCGTCTTTTCTCTGTCGTTGCATAGCCTCTCTGCGCCACATACCGAGACTGTCGAGCATAATAGGCGTTGTCTTATTATTTCGAAGGGCTATTTCTAACGTTTCTATTTTATCAAGGTCAAAGGATCCTGCCAGTGGCCACTGTTTGTCTTGACTTTCTTCGGTATACCTGTGCCACAATTTATTATAGGCTATGGTGACTAATCCATAGTTTATGAACATGTCCTTATTAGGGGTGCCTTCTAGTGGAGCTATATGGTCCACCTCTAATACACGGTCCGGGCTAAACAGGCTATTAATCAGTGGGGAGAAGACAGACATGACGGCTCGTAACGAGGGACTAAAAAGTCAGCACTGCCTATCTTATCACTAGGTGCAAAGACTGGACAGAATATTTCTATTCTACGTTGTTTGCAGGCAGTGAATACCTCATGGATCAAAAATAACAAAAAGACCAATAAATAACAATGGGGAGAATGAGTAGGTCCGCAAAGATCTGCGTTACCTACCCTTTTCACTATCTGCAAAAAGGGTGGTCTCTTCCCTGTTTGCAGACAGGGAATCTCCAGGAAACAATAGTTTTGCGAACAACAGTTCAGTTTCAAGTAATTATTGAGTGGGGGAGAAAAAAATAAGCACGGCTGCTGCCCTACCTATCCTCCACTGCTTGCAAAGAGAGAGCCCGTTGTTTCTCCGTTTGTAGACAGTGAATCTCCAAATAAATAAAGAGCAATACTAGTATTTTTAAACGATCAAGCAATCAAACAATCAAGCAATCATTTCGCAACTTATCGTGATTACACGACCTTACCCGGACCATGTGGACAGTTTCTTGTCTTCCGAATCCAGCGCCCGTTCGTCCTTTTCTTTCTCGTATTTCTCACGGCACTCCTAATGGTTCCCAGTCAGGACCGTAGATCGCTCGAGAGAGGTCTGTTCGGAACTAGTGAAGTTCGGATGATCGGTTGCCAGACGAGGGTCTATTGGGCAAGAGCTCTCCCGATCGTTGCAGTCGTTCACTCTGTCGTCGGGACCTCTCCCACTGGATCCACGAGTCGCTGATGGGCCCCACGCTTGGGACGCCAATTGTTGAACCTGGGGTGGGTCGGGGACAATCGGTATTTGCCCGGCGGTATTGCCTCTGTGACCCTCTAGTTATTTAATCAATGAAGAGGCAGGCGCTGGAGACTGGAAGGCAGGAAACAAGGTTTTTATTCTCTCCGGAGGAGAACACAACAAAACGGGCAGAAGGTATCGTTCTGAGGTGCTCTAACTACATTTCTGAGGCCTGGCCTCTTATACACTGTTTTATGACTTTATTGCAGATTACATATTCATGTTAAAGCTTTGATGTATGGAAAAGACATTCCCGGAACTCCCCTTTGGGCCCGTTCCCACACACATTTACAGTTGAAGTCCCCACCCTAGTCACAACAGGTGATGAGTATCGCGCAGCTGGATATTCCGCCGAGTCACGGAATGTGGGGGGTTTGATCGGATCTCATGGAGTGGGGGCTTTGATCAACCCGGGGATCCTTTGATGGGGGAAGCTTTCTATTGTACAGGGAGGGGCAAGGAATGGTATAGGCAGAGCTGGGTGTCGGCCTGGGAACGGGGAAGACAAACGGGCACACGGGGAAAAAGGGGATTTTGCATCTAAGGGCCGGAGATCATGAAAGGGAAGAAGGGAGGTGTCGCGCTGGGAACAGGATGAGGGCCTGGGGCAGAGCAGCGCCGAAGAGGGGTTTATGATTCTAGGCAGGTGCAAGCAGGGGGTTGGTCAGCGTGCAGGCTTAGTGAAGGCGAAGGGCTATGTCAGGGGCCAGCGGCATGAAAAAGGGTTCGTTCTGATCAGGGCATTCTAAAATGGCGGGTGCGCATGACAAAAGTGTGGCATCAGGGGAAGAGGCAAGATGGCGCAGATAATGTTCACCAAACCGTACTAATTTTCAACACTGATATGGGGCGGGAAGCAGGCGCGCCTCAGCCTTGACTCTCTCATGCTCCCCTTCCATCTGGGCAGGTTCGAGGTCCCCAACTTCGAGAGATACTATGACTGCGCCCAAGCACACTTCACTGCATATTGGTATTACCCGCCACCATTCATGGCACACCTCGCCGTGGAAGATGGCCACATGGCTCCTACAGCCAATACCGGATACATCCATGCTAAGGTGGGGCCCAGAGAGGGCGACCCTTCAACGGTTGATTGCACTGTGGCTGAATGGCATCGGATGGCACCACTCCTTGACTGTGCGTTCCTCTATTCACCCAAACTGCCACTAGATAATGACCCCAGACTTCCGGTTACATGCAAAGCGATAGGCCGCAAAATGCTCAGGGAATTGGGGTATAGGCATTGGGGCGATTTATATATGAACAGGACGTTTCTGACTAAGGATCAGTTTTTTAAAGCTAGCCCGACCTCTATTATGGATACCTTTCTATTCACCTGCCTGCGACAGAACGTCTGCACCCTCACTCCTGACTTCCCCGCTGAGCCAGACACCTTTGCGCCACTACATGCCATAGTGCACTGAGGTCCACCATGCCATGTCGTTTCCCAGCTCTACGAACACATGCAAGAGGCGCCGCGCCCCTCCACTTTAAAAGCCCGACTAGAATGGGATAGAGACCTTACAGAACCACTGACAGACGAACAATGGGAAACCAGCTGCACACAAACGAAAGCCATCATTGGCAACAACAGGTTATGACTCCTGCACTATAAATTCCTACACCGCTTACACCATACCCCTGCTCGATTGCACAAATTCCGTCTCCGAGATCCTGATTGCTGTCTGAGGTGTGGGTCCGCGGGTGCTGACTTCATTCACCTAGCCTGGTCCTGCCCCCAAGTAGCCACATATTGGACACAGGTGTTCGAAGGACTCTCTACAATGCTGGGCGTTACAATAGCCCCCTGTCCTTTGATAACTCGCCTTGGTCTGACACAACAGGTGGTTACTGAGCACAGGAAATTCCTGGCACTCAGCCTTCTTCTGGCCAAGCGATTGGTAGCATGTCGGTGGGGACGGGGGCGAGCACCAAAGTTTAAATTTTGGATCGGGACAATGTCCACATGGCAGGAACACTTACAGGACTATGCCGAATTATTACCTTTACGATCAAAGCCTAAAGACATCTGGGCCCCCTTTGTGTCCTTTCTACTTAGTCAGCAAGCTGAAGAAGATGATGGGCGGGGGGAAATACCCGCGGATGATGCCTGAGCGTCTTAGTCTCTTAGCTGAAGTGTGCTCTTGCGAGGCGATCCTCTTCCCTAGCTTGTCCCCCCCTCTCCTGGCCTGTTAACAGTGCAACTGGATGGGAGGATGCCTCCCAGGGTATACATTGTGAGATTTCTCTTAAAATGCCTAATACTCACACACCGACCTCATATGGGGCTAGTAGCTCCAGGATGTATGTCTTGCCAATTCGACCTTCTACCAACAACCATAGTCGACTCCACCTCACAGAGCTGTATTGTATTTTGGATCTGCTACTTATTTCAGGAATGCGTTTTGTATTGAACTCTGGGGATAATTGTTAATTGGGGAAAATGTTTAATGTCAATTTCTTTTTGTACAACTTACTGATTCATGTAAAGTACTGAGCATGGGAATATGCATATAATCTGCATAATATTTGACACACAGTTGCCTGAACTCATGGCATTGATGTACCATGCTTTAATTATACAATAAAGGTTTTTGAAATGAAAAAAAAAAAAAGATTCATTACCTGAGTGTTTGACCTTTTGCATAGGATGATAAATATTCACAATGGAATGAGAAATATGGCAGGAACGATAACCTGTCAAATATTAATGAATGATAACAATTTCAATTCAAATGGTTTCTGATCATTGTCTTTTTTACATTAATTGTGATTGAAGAGTGGATTTAAAAACACTGTTATTAAGGAGAGACTTTCTTGTCTGTGGCTGTGCTTCATGTAGACCTTGGTTGTTTTCCTTGGCCTAAATCTTATGCAATCACACCTAAAGGGATATAGGGCTAACCCCTTAACGTGAAAAGCACGCAAAATTGTGTCAAGAATAGAACACTTTAGAATTAAAATTGATTAGTATTGGAATAATTAGGTGTGCAGGCCCACCTTCAAAAATTGCAATTGCTAAACTGGCACCCAGTGCAGGCGGGCACTGGGTGCCACATTTCGGGGGGAGGAGGGGAGGGGGGGCAGAGAAATATTTTGGGGGGGCTAGATCTTCAAACCAAAGACAGAGGGGCTGTAAGATGGGGTGAACACACAACAAAAGCCTCATTTATACGTAAATAGTCTTTAAAGACCTATTAAGTACTTGGGTGCGGCTGCAATTAGTTGCTCACCAGCCCGCGAAGCTGTGTCACAAACGACGGGAGGGGTGCTAAATCGCCGTGAGCCCAATGGGTGTTGCACGCCTGACCCAGTGCCCATGCCGGGGAGAGGTCGCCGGCATGGGCACGCCATGGAAAGGCTTTTACAGCAACAGTGACAAATATCCCTTAAGGGAAGAGAGGGAGAGATGGGTCCTGCAGAAGAATCGGTGATTTCAGACATCCCTTTTCCCAGTCCTTCCCCTCCCCCTCCTGCTCCTCACCGGATCCGTTACCCCAACATTGATGCCCCTCGTGCATCGGCTTGGCAGACAAGCATTGCAAAGCCAATAGGTCACGCCTTTTGGCTTTGCCAATTGTTTTTGCTGACTCTGTTCAGCCTTTTAATAAACAGTGGTGTGCCGCGGGGGGAGAGGAGCACCTCATGGGCCGCCGCAAGTGAGGAGGTAGGCAGAAAAAAAATGCAGACAATGGGAGGAGGGCGGGAGCATGTTCAAAAAGGAAAAAAGAGGGGGCGGGCAGGGTATGCGGACAGCGGGGGGCAATAGAATGGTGAACACGGACAACGTGTTGGGGGCGGGAGGAGCAAAGCAACAGGGAATTCAACAAGCATGGCCGCTAAAGTGGAAGCGACCGCTTTGTGTTTAATTAGTAATCTGATCCAAAATGAGGAATGCAGCTGCCACCCTGCGCGCCGCTGCTCGCTCCCGAGAGCAAAACGAGGTGGGAGTGAATCTTTGAGAAGAGGTGGGACATGCTACGCTTTTGGCCGTTTGCGTGCTTCATTATTGATAGACACACGCAAAGGCCAATCCAATGTGTGGGCGGGGTCAGAGCAATATGGGAAAGTTTAGAGTGCTCACAAGAGGCCTCCCATAGAGCCTGGCTCCACCTTAAAAAGATATTGTTGAAACAATGAATTAAGAAGATAGTGCGAAAGTAAGAGACACCTCTAGCCTTCCACACTGCGTTTTTAAGCTCTTTCAAACGCTTTACATTTTACCTTTCTCATTTGAAAAATACCTTACTCATTTGTACATTGTTTATTTGTACTTTCATGCCACGGGTCAATGTTGTCATACAAGTTTGGGGTAGCTTTTTGTTTTTAATTTTACTGGGAGGTATACAATTTGAATTTGCTTGAATACGATTTGGATTTGCTTGAATTTGAATCTGCTTGAATCACTTTTCCTTGCACTCAAATGGCGGCGGTGTAACTCCACTGCGAAGCCTTCGCTTCCCCGCTCCAGTGTTTAGCAGTGGGCGGGGCAGCTTACTCTTTTCTCTTCTAACGCTTCTTAAGATGTTCAAAGCGCAGATGTGCCACTGGTGTACTGAAGGCGAGCCTAAGGCAAGCCTACCTGCGCCCGTCCGGGTTCTGGAAGCAACCAGATTCTAGCACATCAGACGACGTCAATGGGAATAGCAATTGCTCCTGCTGCAGATAATGTCTTACCAATGCCCAGTGCTTCAGGGGCAAAGAAATGCATGTGACAAGAGAGATCCCTTAAGAAAGGTCTGCAGGTTAAATCTTTCAGCACAATCTAAAGCACCTGAAAGAGAAAGGAATCTAGACTCTTCATGAAATACACATCAACGACGAGAGAAATACCGACTGAGAAGGGCTCCTCCACCAGGCCCCATGCATGGTCAGGACCACATATTTTATAGTCACTACAGATTTGTTACTAAAGATGACTGCATCAAAGAGCTGGTACTGGACATCATAACTGAAATAATTGTTTTTCTGGGTTGATACAGTCCCCATGTAATCCTCCTTAGTGAACACGTGTTCAAACTGCTGATTTGCACGGCGAACACGCCACGGCCTGGAGATCTGAAGGGTTCCACCTAAATATTGGTGGATGGGGCAAGTCTTCTAAAAGAAACTCCCTTATATTTGGAAGCATATTTAGCTCTCCGGGCAAGGGTCTAATTGGTCTACCTCTCCATGAGCAGTACTTATAGGATCGTCTTCCGGGTTGGAATTATCACCGGAACTAAGAGACTACTTGAAGCAGACTTCAGCCTTGAAAAAGTCGCATGGTAATCCCATGTAACAGCGACGAAACGCATGTTGGCTAAGAAGCCTTAAAGATCTTCAAATAAAGACATCTAAAAATATAAAGAGAAGCATCATTGTGATATTTAATGTAACTTTATGGACTTACTTTTGAACATGTGCAGAAGATTTGTATATATAGCATTAGTGGTCTGCTTGTTGTAATTTGACAGCGATTGGGTTAGCATTAGCAGAAGCCATCTTGCATTCAGAGGCTATCTTATCTGTTTTGTGGAAACCATTTTGTATTTCTGGCAGCCATCTTGTTTGCCATGTGCTACTGTGTGCTCACCATGTGCTCTGTCCTACCTTTCTGTTGTCTGCTCTTGTACTCTGCCTAGAGACAGGTTATATTTAGCCTCTTCCACTCTGCACATGCTCAGTAGAGCTTGCAGCTGTCCATGCAGCTGCTGTTTGTCTGTAACTGTGAGGATGTGTTCACCAGAATTAGCAACTGTTAGCTCCTCCCACTTGTTGACTGTGCATTTTCTATATGACCATATATGTACATAAAACCCCCTTCTTTTGAGCCCCTGTGTGGGTATAAAAGGACCAAGCTCATTCCATTCAGTGTGCTACTTCATACACTACCGAAGGGTGTTGTGTGAATGTAGTTCCACCTCATGAGGTTTAATACACTTTGTATTTTCTATTCCAGTATCTGTGCCAACTTCTATTCTATTGGTCTGAGGACTTGTGCAGAGAAGGGCGAACCCCTAACACTGGTAGGCCTTGCTGAGGCCCACCACGACAAATTGGCGCCCAACCAGTGGGGCTCATCGGCGACTTGGATGCCATAAGGAGTGGCCGAAACGAAGTATTGGAATCTCGCTACGGATAATCATTGCCCGAGGAGACCTGCGTCTTGGCAAACCACAGCGTTTTTCCTCTCCTTCTGATCTGACCATCCAGGGGGTGCCGGTCCTCGACTGATATCTCTTCTGTTGCTTCGCCGTGCAGTGACCGTTTGGTCGATTTGAGAACTTGGCAGTTGGAATCTGGACACCAATTGATTGGTAAGAGTTGTTTGATGCAACACTTGCTGTTGGTTTGATGCCTTGGATTGGTAAGGTCGTTTTTACGACGTTTGCTGTGACTTTGGAATTTGTAGTGCCCACTTTGGGATTTGTATTTGATCAACATATACATTGCGATTTATATAGGCAGGTAATGAGGAGAATTTTCTCTGTTTTGAATTGATTTGAGCGGTGCAACGTACAAGAGTACCTTAAGCGCTATTTTGCATATAATACTGCATATTCTGCACTATTTTTGACATGCCTGTTTCTAGCACACTTCGTAGGATGTGTTGCTTTTGTAGTGGTACCAGTTTGAGACTTGATGAAGCACAGCCGGCTTCCCCGGAGGGGACGCATAATAGGGACATGTATATTAAATATGGTATTTCTTCTATAATGTACAGCACGTTATGGAATAAATATACTAGGAAGGATCCTGAGTTGCATTGGCCTATGCATGGGTCATTTGATTTACGAAAGATTCAGTATGTGGAACAATGTATGTTTAAGCGAAAGACTAGGCAAGATATGTTTGACTGTGTACGAATGTGAGAGAGAGAAGTGCGTGAGCGAATGAAGCGTGAACAAGCCTTGATTGAAAAAGAACAGCGAAAGAACATTTATGCAAAAGCATTGGAATTGAAAAATAAAGAAATGAAAGAATTAAAAGAGAGAGAGGATAGGGAGCGCCATTTACAGGTAACTGACCAATACGCTGTTCGGCGACCCCTCTATCCTATCCTTAATAAGCCAGAAGATGATTTCCTGTTGTTGGATCGTTCTCCGTCTCCGTATATTTCCCTTCTGCTCCTCATGAGTCGGATGAGGACTCTGCTATAGACCAGGACAAAGCACGGGAAACTCGCTCTATGTTGCCCGCTGCACGTTCCGCTGAGCTTAGATCGGCTGCTCGCAAAGCCGCCCGTAACACTGACTCTGCTTCTGAAGTAATAGACAACATAAAGGATTGGCAGGAAAGGGAGCAAATATATTTTATAGAGGTGTTTGCCGCGGAAGTTGTTGAACAGTTTAGGAAGTATTCTGACACTTTAGAGCCCGACGATATAGCAAATGACTGTAAGCAAATGCGTGATGGTCTTTTTGTCTTTTCTCAGGTGGCCGACTCAATCAGACGTTTGGTTAAATTACGTGTTGACGGAGTCCGTTTGCGGGAAGAGAAAAAGGCAGCAGAAGCAGCTGCATTAACATCTCAGACCGGGGTAGCACAGGCCTCTATATTCGGAACAGACTATGATAATTCATGCGAAGCCTGTATGTTCCTCCTAGAGGAGCGGGTATGGATGATAATAAGGATTCTACTGATGCCAAAGGTTATTTTGTTTATAACTGGGTTTACACTCCTTGGAATAGAGCGGATGTTATGGCTCTTAAAACTGCATTGCCTGATCCGCGGAAAAATCCAGCAGCTTTTTATGAGGAAGTTGAGGGTGCTATTAGCTCATGTACTATGACTATGCCCGATATTGATTTGTTTTTTGGATTGATATTACCCCCTGATATGTGGAGAACTGTACGTAAAGTTGATGATCATGCGACTTTTGGGGCATTGTGGAAAGAGTTAGAACGACTGGATGAAGAGAAGGAACCACCACAGAAACCATGTTAGTTAATTTTAGATCTTCTTGCAGCTATATTAGTTAAGTTAAAGACAAATATCCCTCCTAAAAAGATAGATTGGACCATATTAGCATCATGTGGGCAACAGGTAGATGAATCGGTTTCTAATTTCTTTACACGTTTTGAGGAGGCATTCCACGATTTTAGTGGCCAGTCATTGACAGATGACACAGGCAGGCATCTGTTCGTAGATTAATCTATCACCAACTTGTTGCCAGGAATATCTAGTCGCCTAAAGGCCAGTGAGAGCTCATGGACTACCTCTTCTCCGGTTTCTTTTCTGACTATGGCTCAGTATTATGAATGTCAGGAATTAGAGGCGAAGGGTAAGGAGGATAAGAAGACTAAGGAGTTAAAAACGAAGGTTATGTTGGCTCAGGCTTATGGTCCGCCTTTTAGAGGTAATTATAGAGGTGGACGTGGATCTTATGGTTCGTCTTTTCCTTCTTATACTCGTTCGAATTTGTCTGTCGATCAGTGTGCGTACTGCAGGAAGTTTGGACATTGAATTTCTGACTGTCAGGCACTACGTGCCCAGCAGTATCCACGTGGTCGGGGACAAATGAGAAATCATTCAGAATATTCAGGGCCTAGAGGGAGCATGGATGATCGTGCTAGGTTTTATGCTAATACACGTAGACAGGATGGGTCTAACACGTTTGATAGACAAAATCAATATCAAGGGCCAGATGTAGGTAAGTTCCATTTACCGATTCTTAAATACCGAATTTTACCGATTCGGTATTTCAGAATCGGTAAATGGTATGTAGGTAAAAATTCGGTAAAAAATACTGAATCGGTAGGATTCGGTATTTACTGATTCGGTAATTACCGAATCGGTATTTGCCATTGATTCCTATGGGCCTTGAGGTCCATAGGAATCAATGGCAAATACCGATTCGGTAATTACCGAATCGGTAAAATTACCGAATTGACAAGGGGAACAGGGTGTCACTTTGACACCCTGTTGCACCCCTGATTCAGGCTTGTGTGCCATGTGGCACACAGACATGCCCTAAGGGCATGTATGTGTGTCACATGGCACAGGTGTACATGCACAGATGTGCATGTACACAGGAATTCGTTATTTACCATGCAATAGTATTACATGGTAAATAACGAATTCTTAGGGGCATGTAGCACTGTTTGCAGTGCCACCTACATATAGATCTACCAATTCGGTAAATGTACCGATTCGGTAAAATTCAGGCCCCCTACATCTCAATCACCAAATACCTGTCGGTAACGGCCGAAATCGGACGTTACCGACCGGTATTTGGTGACCTACATCTGGCCCCAAATGTCTGATTATGTACCGGCTGAATTGAACGATTCTGCTTATGCATAGGATTGCCTAGGATGGGGTAAGGAATCAGTGAAGTTCCAGTAGATCAGAAGGGTCCCTATGTTACAGCACATGTTTTGCGTTCTACTGATCAGTTTCTGGTTGATACAGGAGCTACTCGTAGCGCTTTATCTAAACACTTGGTTCCAAGGGCTCCCCTCTCTGGCTTAACTATTACATTAATTACTATTATTACAGTGCTAGGTTTCGATGGAACACCTTCCCTTAGCCCACTGTCACAACCTCCTGCATTCCATGTTGACAAATTTGCTGCTCCATGTCCGTTTTTGCTCTCTCCGAACACAACAGATAATATTGTGGGTCTTGATATGCTCAAGCATTTCAGGGCTACGATACGATGTTCCCCTGAAGGTGTACGTGTGTTTTTTTAATGATAACTACCCTGCGATGGAGAGATCTTGTCTTGTTGAAGAGGACACTGCATTAGCTTCACTCCCGAGTACTTTGTGGGCTACTTCAGACACCGATGTAGGGCAAATGGTTATTCCACCAGTACATATTAGTGTCAAGGTGGGCGTTTCACTACTACGCTTGCCTCAATAAAACATTTCTCGAGAAGGCGAAGAGGCACTTATACATATTGTTCATGATTTGATTGAAGCAGGGGTTGTGGAGGAAGTTCCTTACAATGTTTGTAACAGCCCTATTCTTCCTGTTTTGAAAAAGGATACTGACACTAGGATTTACAGATTTATCATTGATTTGCGAGAAGTCAACAAGGTTGTAGTACCACAATACCCCGTGGTTTCGGCCATAACAAACTTCTTACTTTGATTCCCCCGACAGCCACTACATTTTCTGTGATCGACTTGAAGAATGCTTTCTTTTCGATTCCTACTCATCCTGACAGCCGATATTTGTTTGGCTTCACTTTGAATAATAGATCGTACAGATTTTGTAGAGTTCCTCAAGGGTACGCTGAGAGTCCTAGCATTTACAGTCAAGCATTGAAGAGACAACTTGATTCTTCCGTTTTGCCTGAAGGAGTAGCTCTCATACAATATGACGATGACATCTTGTTGGCAGCCCATACGCCAGAACAGTGTGAAAAATGTACTTTGTCTTTGCTTTCTTTTCTTGATACACACCGTCATAAAGTGTCACAGAATAAATAGCAATATTGTAGACCGAAGGTAACCTATTTAGGTCACCTTCTGTCTAAGGAGGGCCGTGCATTGACATCAGCTCGCATTCAAGCAATTTTAGACACACCAGTGCCTTCCACTCAGAAAGATGTTCCTGCATTCATTGGCTTGACTTCGTTTTGTAGGCAACGGATATTAGGGTTTTCACACATTATTAAACCCCTGCTAGCGCTTTTGACAAAAGACACTCCAATGCCACTTCCATGGACAGATGAATGTGAGAATGCTTTTCAACCGTTAAGACAAGCTCTTTGTTCTGCACCAGTGTTAGGTACTCCAGATTACACGAAGGCTTTTACACTCTATGTACACGAGAAAGATGGGTGTGCATGGTCAGTTTTAGTACAGACACACAGTGATAAGCAGCATCCCTGTGCATACTTTTCAGCGGTTCTTGATCCTGTTGCTCGTGCGTTGCCTGGGTGCTTTCGTTCAGTTGCAGCAACAGCTGTGTCCATACGTCAAAGTGAAGGGATAGTTTTGTCACATAAACTGTTGGTGCTAGTACCACATGCGGTCGATGCGCTTTTGAATCAGACTAAGATGCAACAATTGACTAGTGCTCGTTTAACAGGATACAAATTGACATTGTTAGCCCCTCACATTACACAGAAGAGATGTGCGTCACTAAACCCAGCTACCTTGTTACCATATCTGGCGACTGAGTCTCCGTCAAAAGAGCCTCATGATTGTATATTCCTTACCGAGGAACAGACAAAGGGTCACGTCTATTTGCAAGATACGCCCCTTTTAGATGTAGATGGGGAACTGTGGGTTGATAGGGTCCTGTTTGAAGTTACCAGATGGCACGACCTCAGCTGCATATGCAATTACGACACTTGAGACAGTAGTGGCGACAGCTCGTATACCACAAAAGTAGGCTCAAGCAGCTGAACTAATAGCTCCGACACGAGTGTGTGAACTTAGCACTGACTTGCGTGTGAACATCTATACAGACAGCCGCTATTCTTTTGGAGTGGCCCATGATTTTGGCCTGCTTTGGAAGGAAAGAGGCTTTCTTACGTCCCATGGGATGCAGATAATGCATGGAGAATTAGTGCATAATCTCTTAACTCCACTAACATATCCAAAGAAGATAGCTATTGTGAAGTGTAGTGCACACAAGAAGTTAACTGATAAGACAGGACAAGGTAATGCCTTTGCGAATCGCGTAGCTCGTGAGGCTCCGATGCAACAAAGAACTACTTCTATGTACGTAGTGAAGTCTCAAGCTGAGCAATGGCATGATGCTAGACAGGAAGTGTTAGAATTACGGAGATCTGCTTCTGTAGCAGAACTTGAGCAATGGGCTAAAGAAGGAATATTGGACGATGAGGGTTGTTGGCGCAACAAAGACATGGATAAATGGAAACTACCTGCAGCCTATTTACAACCTATGGTTCAAATGGCACATGGACTGGCACATGTTGGAGCTCTAGCAATAACGAAATTACTTACGCGAGTTTGGGAGCATCCTGAAATTGCCAGCACAGCTAAGAGAATAGTACAGTCCTGTTTGATCTGTTGGCAGTATAATCCTGGTAAAGGGACACAAACTCCTACAGGAGGGTTTGCTACACCGACTGCACCTTTTGAAGTTTTGCAGATGGATTACATCCAACTTGAACGCTGCAACAATCTGAAGTATGTCCTAGTGGTGGTATGTGCCTTCAGTAAATGGATATAGGCATACCCTACAAAGGATAATACAGCTCTCACTACAGGGAAGGTGCTTCTAAAGGAATTTTTCCCTAGATATGGTGTTTGCAAGCTTTTGTGGAGTGACAACGGACCTCATTTTATTGGGCAAGTTGTTGAACATGCCCTGAAAGGATTAGGGATCAAGCAGAAATTCCATGCGGTCTGCCACCCACAATCAGCAGGATTAGTGGAGAGGTACAACGCTACTTTGAAACTGAAATTAGCGAAAATACTGGCTTCCACGCCTCTGAAATGGCCAGATGCACTACCTCTGGCATTATTGTCTATAAGATCGGTGCCACACTCACAATCTGGGCTTACACCATATGAAGTGGTATTTGGGAGACCGATGAACATTTGGGGAGTTCCTAAGCCACGCCCCATACATGATGTACCTTGTGTTCTGATGAATGACTATTTGGCACAGTTAACTGACAGTTTGATCTCTATTCATCAACAGGCTGGAGAAGCTGTTCCTGACAGATCTACAGGTGAGGCCCACGATCTCCGACCTGGCGACCAGGTTATGGTCAGAATTTTCGAGAGGTTGAACAGCTTGGAGCCGAGGTTGCGAGGATCAGAGCAAGTGCTGTTGGCTACGAGCACAGTAGTTCGAGTGACGAAGAGAAATAATTGGATCCATGGCACACACTGCAAGCGTGTGTCACCTACCTTGGTGGACCCTACTGTGCTGACCGACCATCGAGAAATTCTGGATACGGAGAAAAACCAAGCCATCCCACCTGACGAATCTGAGGAAGTCTTCCCGGACCACACGGTTTCTGGAGCATCACAATACCAATTGAGATCACGGAAAGAGCCTGCATTGTCGAAAAGGACTGGTTGAGCTACCGCCCTGGGTTTGTGAAACGGAACGCCAATGTGGCAAGGGGGGGATCAGCCTTGCGTAGTGTAGTGACACCAGTCTTGACCCTTGGTGAAGAAATCAACGGCTGCCCAGGGATAAGAGCTCCAACGATTTTTGACGACAAAGTGATCATGTCTGCTGAGAGATCAAAAGTGGCTAAGATCTGCTATAAGAAAATAATTTGTGCTGTAGGGTTTGTTGGTGCAATGGTGGTTATGGCAGCAATTACCTGGTATGTTGAGGAAGTGGCTCCTGTTCGAGAGCTTTTGATCGCCACTACTCCAGTACCAGTTGAGCACCACTACTTTACGCTCCCCTACCATGAGCAGAAGCATCGACAATCCTACCTAAATAATACATTCATCCAGATGTTAGATCATACACATAATGCCACAAATACTACCAACTGTTGGGTGTGTGGGATGATACCTGCGCACCGGAAGAAAGGAGGAACAACTTTTATTCCTCTTCCATTTTCACATAATGGTTCTTGTCACGCCTGGTTTGCGCTTTTGTTTGCCCCTGAAAGGGCCAACATTACAGAGATGACATTAGGGCAAATTAATTATAAACTCAATAAAGTTTGTTACCCTGATGAGAATGATCGGTTACCCTCAAGCGAGGGGAACTAAATGGGAATGGGAGGAGTATCAACCGGACAATATTTCTATGCCACATGTTTTCACAAATACGAGGACTATAAAGAACAATGGACCTTTTGTAATTTCTGTGACTAGAACTAAAGCAGACTTGTGTATTAGTAGTGTTGGGAGAATTCCAGTGGGGAGAAGTAAATGTACTATAATTCTGACAATTGAAGGTACAAATAATAGCAGCTTTATTTCATCACATAATACCTACTGAGTTTGTGGTAATAAAGGTTATGATCAACTTTCAGTGGGTTGGTCAGGAGTGTGCTACATATCTTTTCTGTTGCCCCCTGTGTTTTTGGCACCAGCATCGTATCACAAGAACTTTAAACTTTACAATGACATTTCCAAGAACAGAAATAAGAGGGTAATAAGTATGGATGAAGTTGACCAAACTGACACCGCTTTGCAACAGCTTGTCGACTTTCACTTAAGCTTATTTGTCTTCGTGGGTGCTGCATTGAAAAGTAGAAAGATAAGGCAATTGACTCATGTCGTGGAAGCTGTTACCAATCAGATAGCAATGGCACTTAGGAACATTACAGAAGAGCTGCAAGTTGCGAGGATTGTAGCACTCCAAAATCGTATGGTCCTTGATGAGATTTTGGCTGATCGAGGTGGTACATGTCGCATCATTGGCAGCAGCTGTTGTGTTTTCATTCCGGATCACTCACCTTCAGTATATGATGCAATATCTAAATTGCACAAAATTGCTGCAGAGATTCACCCAGAGACTGGTACATGGACTTTTTAGAGCTGGATATGGACACTCTTTGTCACCTGGGACTGGAAGCTACTGACTGTTCTATGTATACTACTGGTGATAGTATTTACATGCTGTATATGCATACAATGTGGTCCCATGCTGTGCTCTATTTGCATCACTGCTTGTACACCTACCAAGAGACATATTACAGAAATGAAAGTCCAACAAATGCTAAATAAAGAGGTCACTGAACTGATGAGCGTCGATGTACAGGATGCATATCTAGATTACCCCAGATGAACGACTGTCTTCAGCTAATGCTAAAAGGGTCCTCTGTTGTAATTTGACAGCGATTGGGTTAGCATTAGCAGAAGCCATCTTGTATTCAGAGGATATCTTATCCGTTTTGTGGAAACCATTTTGTATTTCTGGCAGCCATCTTGTTTGCCATGTGCTACCATGTGCTCACCATGTGCTCTGTCCTACCTTTCTGTTGTCTGCTCTTGTACTCTGCCTAGAGACAGGTTATATTTAGCCTCTTCCAGTCTGCACATGCTCAGTTGAGCTTGCAGCTGTCCATGCAGCTACTAATATCACTGCTGCTTGCGTTCGCAGACGATGGTCCCTGTAACACCTCACAGATCAGGTCAATTCACAAAGATGATTTTCTTCAGTTCCCACAGCCAATGCTAGGGAAGTATTCGAAACAGCCAAAGCCTGTGTGACTGTAGTAGAGTAGGTATCCAATCCAACTGGAGCTGAAGCATCCTGTGGTGGCTCTAAGAATGACGACATCAACATGGGGGATATGAAGAGGACACTGCACTACTTAGGCCTTTAACGTGTCCAGCAATACATCCACGTCCTCTGAGGCCAAGTCAGAAACGCTTATACGCTATCTATAATGAAATTTGGAAAATCTCTCAAGAAGAAGCTGCAGAGAGATTGCGTGAAATTGACAGAGTTAACTTATAAAAGCTTTGGCTGTGGCTGACAATGGTATGACCACACCGACATCCAGGATTTATTCACTGGGCAGCATTGTATCTTCTGCAATTGATATAATGGAACAGGATTTGTCCATCTTACAACATGGACAGTTACGATCCATTCTATTATTAAGCTGGGCGCTGCAATCTTTGTGCTCTGATCATGTGCCCTAGCGAGTATGTCTCTATTCTCCGCATATAATCTATCAGAGAGTCAAATGAGAGGTGATAAGGGTGGGGAGTAATTTAAGAATGTTGGTTAAAAATAAATTTGAATAAAACAATTATAGCAAAATAAATAATTTTTTCAAAAATAAAATTTGAATTCTAATTTTTTTTACCTTTTGAAGGTTTTTTTTGGGTGCTAATATTTTGATGTAAATTGTGTAAAATATTTTATAAATATTATTTTAAATTGAAAAAATATTTAAATAAAAACACAATGTACAAAATATGGCGGTGCCATACCAAAAGAACCAGCGGAAATCAAGTTGTTTGAAGGTTGGTTGGTTTCCTGGCGTCAGCTCTAACTGCAGTGGTTTAGGGAACGTGACTCTTCCCCTTTCAAGAGTTTGACACCAGCCGCTGTACTAGTGATAGGTGTACTGTCAATAAGTTATTGTAAGAGGGCCAAGGGTCATAAGCACTTAACACACATGCTCTTCCAGAACGAGGGCTACCTGTCTCCTATGAACATTAAGCATTTCTGGACAAGAACCGGTGAAGTTTCTGCCCACACATGGGATCGAACTAGCCTTTGTGGATCAGCCACTCTGGGCCTGCGATCGGGGTCTATCAGCAGCCCTAGTTTTGTTGCATTTGCCTTAAGTGTTCACCCACCCGTCTTGTACAGGTATTGCCGAAAAGGGTTGGATTAAGTTGGAGTTGACAGAGGGAGTGTCTGTTGTTCGCTTACAAGTTTTCTACAGATACTGCTGCAGAGTCTAGAATAGGTTGAGTTTGTGAGAGAGTGCTTAGTGTTCACTCGCCAGGCGTCTGCAGGTTCTGCTGGAGAAAGTGTAAAATAGGTTGGGTTTGTGAGAGAGTGCTTAGTGTTCACTCGCCAGCCGTCTGCCAGTCCTGCTGGAGAGAGTTAGGAATAGGTTGGGTTTGTGTGAGAGTGCTTAGTGTTCACTCGCCAGCAGTCTGCAGGTCCTGCTGGAGAGAGTCTAGAATAGGTTGGGTTTGTGAGAGAGTGCTTAGTGTTCACTCGCCAGCCGTCTGCAGGTCCTGCTGGAGAGAGTCTTGAATAGGTTGGGTTTGTGAGAGAGTGCTTAGTGTTCACACGCCAGCCGTCTGCAGGTCCTGCTGGAGAGAGTCTAGAATAGGTTGGGTTTGTGAGAGAGTGCTTAGTTTTCACTCGCCAGCCGTCTGCAGGTCCTGCTGGAGAGAGTCTAAAATAGGTTGGGTTTGTGAGAGAGTGCTTAGTGTTCACTCACCAGCCGTCTGCAGGTCCTGCAGGAGAGAGTCTAAAATAGGTTGGGTTTGTGAGAGAGTGCTTAGTGTTCACTCACCAGCCGTCTGCAGGTCCTGCAGGAGAGAGTCTAAAATAGGTTGGGTTTGTGAGAGAGTGCTTAGTGTTCACTCGCCAGCCGTCTGCAGGTCCTGCTGGAGAGAGTCTAGAATAGGTTGGGTTTGTGAGAGAGTGCTTAGTGTTCACTCACCAGTCGTCTGCAGGTCCTGCTGGAGAGAGTCTAGAATACGTTGGGTTTGTGAGAGGGTGCTTAGTGTTCACTCGACAGCCGTCTGCAGGTCCTGCTGGAGAGCGTCTAGAATAGGTTGGGTTTGTGAGAAAGTGCTTAGTGTTCACTCGCCAGCCGTCTACAGGTCCTGCTGGAGAGAGTTTAGAATAGGTTGGGTTTGTGAGAGAGTGCTTAGTGTTCCCTCGCCAGCCGTCTACAGGTCCTGCTGGAGAGAGTTTAGAATAGGTTGGGTTTATGAGAAAGTGCTTAGTGTTCACTTGCCAGCCATCTACAGGTCCTGCTGGAGAGAGTTTAGAATAGGTTGGGTTTATGAAAAAGTGCTTAGTGTTCACTCGCCGCCGTCTGCAGGTCCTGCTGGAGAGAGTCTAGAATAGGTTGGGTTTGTGAGAGAGTGCTTAGTGTTCACTCGCCAGGCGTCTGCAGGTCCTGCTGGAGAACGTCTAGAATAGGTTGGGTTTGTGAGAGAGTGCTTAGTGTTCACTCGTCAGCCGTCTGCAGGTCCTGCTGGAGAGAGTCTTCAATAGGTTGGGTTTGTGAGAGAGTGCTTAGTGTTCACTCGCCAGCCGTCTGCAGGTACTGCTGGAGAGAGTGTAAAATAGGTTGGGTTTGACAGGGAGAGAGTCACGGTATGGCTGACCTTTTCCATGGTGGGGCACTGTTAGCAGATAAATGTACACACTCTTGCTAGTAGTACTAACAGTGTTGATCAGGGCTTGGCATTGCCCTCACCGTTCCTTTGTAAAGTTTACATGTTTCTATTTTCTTTCATGTTTTACATCTAAAACCTTGATTTACACACCTCATGCTGAATATACCCAGCCGTACATAAGGGGGTGGTGATGGACGGAGCATCTGAACCAATCAAACACTCACACCCAGTCAACAGATCTGGGTTTAATCCAGCACCGTTCTTTAGCCCACTCTGCCACCCCAGTTCAGACATGGCCATATGTAAATCAGTCTGACCCTGTGCCTCATGGGAGCAGTCGAGGCCCGAACTGCCAAGCCATGCCTTCCCTGCACCGGATTCAAGCTTCCCAAGACCGGTTTCTGGTATTACAGCCGTCTTCAGCCGGGCTTGCTTGAATCCAGTGGCAAAGTGAGCAAGGGACTCACGTCTGAGCATACCCTGCCAACTTATGGCGAACAAAGCGGTACAAAAGGGGGTGGTGATGCACACAGCATCTGAACCAATCAAACACTCACACCCAGTCAACAGATCTGGGTTTAATCCATCACCGTTCTTTAGCCCACTCTGCCATATGCAATCAGTCTGACCCGGAGACCTCATGGGAACAGTCCAGCTCGAACTGCCAAGCCATGCCTTCCCTGGACCGGATTCAAGCTTCCCAGGACCGATTTCTGGCATTACAGCCGTCTTCAGCCGGGCTTGCTTGAATCCAGTGGCAAAGTGAGCAAGGGACTCGCGTCTGAGCATACCCTGCGAACTTATGGCGAACAAAGCGGTACAAAAGAGGGTGGTGATGGACGGAGCATCTGAACCAATCAAACACTCACACCCAGTTTGGGTAAAGGCTCACGCTGCAAGAAAGTTAAAACCTTCTATTGTAGCAATGCAGAAATGCAAAGAGTTTCGACATTCTCGTATTTAGGAGTCACATTTGAAGATAAGGGGAGTTGGTGCCCCCAAATAAGAAACAGAAATAGTGCCCTAGTAAGAACATCTTCTGCCATTTTGAGTTTCAGCAGAAGGCTGGGGGCTAGGCCAGTCCCAGCCCTTATGACCATCTACAACGCCAAGTGCGTGTTTGTTGCAACCTATGCTGTTCACTATGGGGATATGGATCGATAGACTGTCTTCAGGTTTCTGAAAATAAATTTCTTAGATCAGTCTTGTCTCTACCTCAGTCCACACCATCTTACTCGGTTCATTCTGAATTGGGGGCCGATTTTATTGCAGACAAAATTCGAGTGGCCCCTTTAATCATGTGGCTTAAAATTTGGCTTAATAGTGAACTATCTTTAAATCAGGCCATTTTGAAAGACTGTCTTTTACTTGACAACGTCCATAAAATCAAGTGGTTAACCTACGTTAAAAATGGCTTTAGCGCTCTGGGTCAACCTAACCTCTTTTCCTCACCGGAGTCTATATCCCGGACTGATATTGTCAGAACCAAAAGTGATATGCTTAAGAGGCTGTCCTTATTAAGAGAGGAAACGGAGTTGATAAAACCTTTGGTTAGAGCACACATTTTGGTTGCAACCTTTTCAGGCCCTGAATTTTATCTTACCCTGGTTAACCGCCCTTTTCATAGGTTTTTATTAACTCGTTTCCGCTTCAATATGATTCACCTGATATTAGGTCAGTATACAATTTGGTGTAAACCTGATGAACTTCCACCTTGTTCTTGTGATAGCTTCTCTATCCAAGATACTATACATTTCACCATGTTCTGTGGTCATTTTACAGTGGAAAGGAGGAAGTATATTGTGCCAATCTTAAAAAAGGCAGGGTTTCTGCAAGTAAGACCAGCACTTCTTTATTTGCAGCTGTTAAATCATCCCAGCATTGTCTTTCGTGTAGCCAACTATTTGGTTTGTGCGGTGCGCACCAACAAAAGACTCATGGAGAATGAGAGATTGGCAATATTGTTGTGAAGTTTTGCACCTAGCACTTTATTAATTAAATACTACCATATATCAGGAACTAGGTTGATGGCGGTATGATGATTTTTAAATATTTTATGACATATCTTTTTATGAATTTAGTGATGATCTTAAAATTTTTTTATTCTTTTGCTTTGTCTTTTATTAAACTATGATATGCGGTTTTTAAATTTAAAAATGTTGATTTTTAACATTGTATAATGTGTGTATTTCTTCATGTACCGTGCCTTTTTTTATATTGATTTATCGAATAAAGATTTTTGACTGACTGACTGACATGCGGTTTTTCTGAGTCCCCAGATAGATCATGCAGTCTGTGTGTTCTCTTTTGTATTGCCAGTCACTGGTGTATTAAACTGTGTAGCCTTTGACCGTGTCATGCATGTGCATGTAACTTGCATGATCGAGGTAATTAGCGGCAATACTTCGTGTCTCTCGGACACCTTTCAAGTGCTCGCCGTCCTTTTTCCCCAGCACCCCCCCCATCAAGGGCCGGCAATCTGAGGGATAGCCCCGGGCGCTACAAGTTCTAGCTACGCCTCTGGTTTGAACACCTCCACCCTAGACAAACCTTTCAAGCATTCAATTTTAAAATTGTGTAATTCATGTATACAAGGATTTTTTTTTAAAAAGACAGTTAGTGCTAAAAAGGTGTGTTAATCTTGCTAAAAAGTGAGGTGTAGTTAAAGTGTCCAGCTAATGACCGATTGCCTAAAACGTTAAAAGCCTTGGTTGACAAGACAATCATAGCATTACTTTAAAAAGCTGGAGGGAGACTTAGACATACATTTTCAAGCCGTAAGTAAGTAAGAAAGAACAATTAGTATTGGTGTAAAAAAAAATGGTCAAATAAACTATACTGAGTGATCAAATGTTCATGAGTTCATCGTGGGGCTGCATACCGGTGCGGCCAGAGGGTGGGAGGTTTGCGGCCCCTTAGTTGCCCAGTGAGTTGGCCGCTCTGGTGGCAAATTTGGTGAACCGAATGTTCAGCTTTGTATTTTCAGAACTCATGGCGGCTATTATCACCTGGCGACATGTACGAGCTCTGAGATTGTTCCATATGTCACTCAGTAAGTTCCTTCTGTCATTGAGCAATGCGGGACACGCGCAGGCTATGTGCTGCATTGCTTCAGAGTGGTAACCACATTTTCTACATTCGGTACTGACATTTGGGTGTCGCCATCCAAGTAAATGCTCTAAAATAGGCTATTCTCCCAATCTCAGGACAATACATTTTAACTTCCAAAAAAGTGCAAACGTGCATGATAAATAAGATGATTCAACCCCTGGTTTGAAGTCAGAAATAACCGCCCAGGCATGCTTCCTTCTGGACAGTTTATCCCTATCTGAATGAAAGGACCATAGCCGGACACTTCTCTTATTAACAGTCTTTAACGTCGGCTGTGAAGGATTTGTTCCCCAGTATTTCTTGACGCAGAGTAGCTGCAAGGAATGGTTGAGATGATGCCGATGTTTTTGGCTAGATTGGCTGGTCAATATTTAGGGGTCCATTAGGATGTCGGGCGGTGGCACCACCGCAACGATGGCGGGGCGGAAAAACAGCTTTTTCCGCCCGCAAGCAGTGGAATTCACGTCCGCCACATTAGGATATGTAAACACAGGTCATTTCCCGTCCGCCGCGGAGCGCCGCGCTCTGCCATCAAGGTGCGCCCGCCACCGCGGCGGCTGCAGCCAATCGAGACCCTCCGCCGCTCGACAAATTAGGATGGGCCAAACAAGCAGACGCACCGCAGCGGAGACACCGCACAGCTCTAGCAGGCGGAAAGTCTACAGCGGAGCACGCACGACGAGACCCGACATGAACCCCATGGACCCAGCCCTCCACATGCATCCGGTCATGTACCTGCTGCAACACTATCGCCAGATGGGCCGCCGCGGACGCCGCCGCAGGTACGTCACTACACATATACACCACACAACACACATGCCGACTCAGGGCCCAAGCACAACACTGGCATCCTGCTGGGGGGCACAACACATCCGCATGGGCACCCACACATCACCCACCTCACAACAAGGCACCCCACGGCATCCGGAACACACAACGTCGGCCAACCTGCAGCAACGTCACGGTCACGGACACGTCACCGCCGCGGTCAACACATGCGCACTATGCAGAAGGCAGGGCAACACCAAGGCATGGACAGTTTCCAAACATCACAGCGACACACCACCCCGACCAACACTGCACACCACCCGAAGTAGTCACAGGCCAGGTGCCTATCCCGTGCACCCCCATGCACATCAACAAGCACTGTAACAACAAGCACAATACACACACACTGCGACACACAACCAGGGACAAAGGCACAGCAGGATTGCCTGACAACGGACACAGAACACCAGTGCACTCCCCACAGCCCACACAATTGTATACAAACATCCACACAGGGCAAGACAAAACATACAACAGGCATACAACTCCTGCCTGACACATGTGTGTCTCACACCATACAGGGGCACACATACATACACTACAAACTAACGCCCTTCACACTGCACACCTCTGCCACACCCAACACCACACATGCCATGTAAGCCATGCCACCAGGACCAAGGGCCAACACAAGACGACCATACACATACACGCCTGGGCACACAGAAAGGAAAACACACACCTCATCACATCATAAACATCGACTACACCACAGCACAGCTGCACATCCTGTGCTGCCAGTGTCCCCCAAGGTGACCTGTGAACAGTGTATGCAGCAATAGCAATTCACCCACACGAAAACTGCATGGCCTGCCAAATAACCATCACAGAGTACAACATCAGCAGGGCCACAATGGACTGAAGACCCTGTCCCCCTGTCTAAAAATCATATGGCCACATAGAACCTTGCAATGGTGATGTACAAAATAGACCATGGAACTCAGTCAAACAAGAAAATGACTTTAATCAGTAAGGAGACAGAGAAAACACACCATAATGTACTGTATTTATTCACATATTGCACAGATGTAGCTACACAACATTATTAGACACCAGCAAGTCTCAAAATCATGTTCAAATGCCATAGACTATGCACTGGTGAATCACAATCGGGAAGTGCAAAGTCCTTGGCAGGGCAGGGGAGAGCACATCAGAGCAACAGGCCCAGAGTCCTTGGCAGGGTACAGCACATCAGAGCAACAGGCCCAGAGTCCATGGCAGGGCAGGGGAGAGCACATCAGAGCAACAGGCCCAGAGTCCTTGGCAGGGCAGGGGAGAGCACATCAGAGCAACAGGCCCAGAGTCATTGGCAGGGTACAGCACATCAGAGCAACAGGCCCAGAGTCCATGGCAGGGCAGGGGAGAGCACACCAGAGCAACAGGCCCAGAGTCCTTGGCAGGGCAGGGGAGAGCACATCAGAGCAACAGGCCCAGAGTCCTTGGCAGGGTACAGCACATTAGAGCAACAGGCCCAGAGTCCTTGGCAGGGCAGGGGAGAGCACATCAGAGCAACAGGCCCAGAGTCCTTGGCAGGGCAGGGGAGAGCACATCAGAGCAACAGGCCCAGAGTCCTTGGCAGGGTACAGCACATCAGAGCAACAGGCCCAGAGTCCTTGGCAGGGCAGGGGAGAGCACATCAGAGCAACAGGCCCAGAGTTCTTGGCAGGGCAGGGGAGAGCACACCAGAGCAACATGCCCAGAGTCCTTGGCAGGGTACAGCACATCAGAGCAACAGGCCCAGAGTCCATGGCAGGGCAGGGGAGAGCACATCAGAGCAACAGGCCCAGAGTCCTTGGCAGGGCAGGGGAGAGCACATCAGAGCAACAGGCCCAGAGTCCTTGGCAGGGCAGGGGAGAGCACATCAGAGCAACAGGCCCAGAGTCCTTGGCAGGGTACAGCACATCAGAGCAACAGGCCCAGAGTCCATGGCAGGGCAGGGGAGAGCACATCAGAGCAACAGGCCCAGAGTCCTTGGCAGGGCAGGGGAGAGCACATCAGAGCAACAGGCCCAGGAACACACCAACATCGCTAACAATGGTCTACTGTAGCACACCTATGTGTGGCACAGGCGTCTGAGGGTGTTGACAACTCACTCCTGGCTGTCATGTGGAGTGGGACCTGGCTGTGTGTCAGGGACTGCAGGTCCACTTGACTGGTGTGACAGAGGGACATGTGATGTGGCTATAACAGAGGGCCTGCAAGGTGGAGGGCTGTGCGGACCAGGTGGCACCGTGGCACGTGGAGGTGGAGTCATGCACGCCCTTGACACAGTGTGGGTGGGAGAGGTAGGAGGGGTGCCCTTCCACTTCTTTGGAATATGAATTTGCTTCCCTGTCATGGGGTTGATGGGAAGTGGCGTTGACACCACCTGCACACCCCTCAACTGTTCCACATCAAGGGCAGACACTGCCACTCCCTCTGGAGAAGTGCTTGATCCTGCAGTACGCTTGGGCTGGCTACGCCTCCGGACCACTTTACCCTCTCTGGAAGGTGTACCCCCCACAGTGACCACCTTCCCACTTACCCCAGGGGTGGTGTCTACACTGCCCTCCTGTCCCTTCTTGCCAGGGATGGCCACTACACTGCCCTTCTTTGCCACAATGACTGGGTTGGTCACGACAGGGGTCTCCACTGCCACAATGACTGGGCTGGTCACAACAGGGCTTCCCTCCACCTGCCTCGATGTACTTTGTTCTGGGGTTGATGTGGTAGGTGGGTGTGTCCTGTGTTCTCCCCAGGTGTAGTCATGACATCCCACACATCCTCTGTGGGCATAGCAGAGTCAATTTCTGGTGATGGCTCAGCAGCATGTGAGCCTGATGTCTGACACAATGCTCTTCTGGCCTTGCTCTTCTGTGACTTCACCTTGTCTGTGCATATTGGGGGGGTCCCTGCTCTTCTTTGGGGATGGAGTCTGTGGACGGGATTGTTTGCTTTGGGTCTGAGCTGTGCTCCTAGTGTTGTAACGTTTACTTGATGTGTGTCCCAAGTGCTCACTGTAATCTGATGTGGCCACTGACTGGGTGGACGTCACAGGCACCTGAGCTGCAAAGGGGGCATGTGCTTGTTGGAGGGCTGACGTCACTGTACCTGACAATGACAGGAGTGTACGATGTAGGCCACCCACGTCAGAGTGTATGCCCTCCATGAATGCCAGAGCATGGCCCAATTTGTTATCGTGTGCACTGAAGGCATTCAGCAGGGCGGTCTGGCCCACGCAAAGTTGCCGCAGGAGCTCTACGCACTCTGCACTGAGGGCAGCAGGGGGGCACGGTGCAGGTGCTGCGGTGCCATGTGTGAATGTCACACGTCCCCTCTTAGTGACACGGATACGGCCAGCCCCAGAGGAAGTGGATGGGAGGGTGGGCAGTGGCCGTTGGTAGTCAGATGCAGCAGCAGAGTCCCCATCCCCTGTGGCTGCTAACAGGGACTCATCCCCCCTGCCATCAGATGAAGTGGTACTCTGTGTCTCAGCCACAGATTCCTCATGCATACTCCTGTCACCCTCATCAGCGCTGGTGTGGTCAGTGTCACTTTGCTCCGTCTCACCCTGCTCTGCTGCCGCTGTCGTGCTGGTCTCGCCACCACTTTCAGGATCATGTTCCGCCGTGGTGTCTTGCGAATCTGCATTAGCGACAGAAATATGGTTGTATAAGTGTCATTGTCTGGTCACACGATATCAGAGCAATGCAGCACATGAGAGGCCTAGAGCTACATGGTAACCACCACACCCTCAAATCATTGTGCAGCTACACACCATTTAGACCACAACTGTGCCTGTCATGCGGACAAACAGGCAGGAGTGGACCAATGTCGATGACACACAGCACTACACCCTGCCCATGGATGGTGTTCCCCCAGCCCACATGGACCTGCCCCATGGACATGATGTAGCCACAACTAACATCACCACTTACAGAGCCTAAAGGGATCCAGAGGGGAATACACACACCTGTTTTGTCTACACATGCCACATTGTCAAATAGGCCATTGCAATCACCATGTGCCAATGTGGGTTCACGTTGTTGTCACATGTGTGGGCCACTACCATGCAGGTGCATGCCAAGTAGACTGACATGGTGTAACACTCATTAAGTGGACACAGCTGTACAGCATAATAGGGACTACACCCACCATCACAAAGAAGATTGACCATGTGGACAACAAAATATATGTCAAGGACTGAAAACTGCAGGCAGGAGCTGCAGAGTAAGGCCATGGTGGGCCAATGCCTCATACAGACTGTGGAAAAGTAAATTTTGCCATGTTCTGTGTCCCTACGTGTTCCCCACCCTATGTTATATGTGCATGATTAATATGCATATGTATTCCCCATGATCGATTAGAGACGCAATTACAGTTGTGTCCATCTCTAGTTTCCAGTCTTCGTGAATACAACGAATATCAGGCCTATGTAAAGTTATGTTGCCACGTTTCACAGTGTGCACGTTAATTCAGCCAAAGTCCCCGTTTCTAGGCCTCAAAAGGGCCCGGGCACCAGATTCAGCTCCTGTCTCCTGAACCCTCGCTGAGGAGCGATGCAGCCCCCACCTGTATCCCTGACCCTTCACTTACTTCCTGCCTCGCAGTGCCCGGCTCGGCCTGGCTCTGCCTCCGAGTCTGCCAAGAGTATGTTATGATTCTAGTTATCAGTCCAGCTCTCCTTCTCTGCATTCCAAAACTACTGAATCGCGTCAATAGTTTCAGTCATCGTCTAGCCTTTACGTCTCCATGTAAGAGAAATACTGTATTAATGGTCATTTAATATTCCTCAACCGCACTACATGTAGAATAATGCATGCACCAGTCTTAGAGTCAAGTTAGCCTTTCCCCTCCTGACTTTTAGTTTATATCAACATGTTCTCTAAACATCAGATACTAGATATGCTTAGGTACATGTCGCTCTGACTCTCCAGACTTTCGTCTCTTCCTCTAGCGCAGAAGTCATAGCCCCCAGCTTCACCTAGTAATACGTCATTGCCAGCTTGAGCGCACCACTAGGTTAGAGGTCCCGGCTCCTTAGGTAGCCCCCTCCATGTTTCCGCCCCATTTTCATGACATATTCTGTTACGTTTGCATCACATGTCTATGTTCACTCCTCTTTTATGCCTTATTTTTCGCGACTGCTACACGACACGCCTCCTACCCTGCCCACTGCTACGCCTATTGTAATTGAATTCTATGTGTTTGCTTTATGTATATATGCTTGTGCACTGTTATTAAAGTTAGAGCTCTCTTTCCAGATCCTGCCCCGGCAGCTGCCGGGCCCTGCCATCCTATTCCCATGCAGGTTGTCCTGTTCCTGTCCGTTATGCTCTATTAAAACCTGCAAAACTCCTACTACCTCGAATCTTGACTCTTATTTATTGAGCTATCTGTTATTAGTATACCTTGTCAAAAATAGATCCGGTAATATTTATTTACCACATAATGGCGCCCGAACAGGGACTTGCCCTTTCCCCACGCGCCGGAGAAGCCACGCCGGCCCCCTGACCCTCTGCAGCCGTGACGGAACCATACCGTGCACGTGCAGATATTTCTGCTTCAAGTATCCCTCAGGCCCACGGAGGAGACGGAGGTGGCGGTCCAGCATCCAGACGAGGCGGTGGAGGAACGCGGCGAGTCCCGATCAGAGCCCAAGCCGAGAGTCCAAGGTCCGAGGTATCCGGAGGCCCACCCGTAACTGAAGTCCGAAGTTCGTCGTCCGTCGTCGTAGCAGTCCAGTCCAGTCCGAGGCCTTCCGTTCTTGCTGCCCGGTGAGTACCGTTGCTGGGGTAGTATCTAGACAGGGTCAATTTAATTGTCTCTGGTCCGGGGTCTGGGGTACAACAGATCCAACACGAAGTGTCCACTTAGGTGGGTGCGGGTCCTGACGTGTCTCTTTAAGAGACCGGTAAGTTTCGTACTGTTTCAGCAGTGCATCTAGTAATTCTAGTCAGTTCTGTTTCTCGAGAAAATTCATGTGTTCTGTTTTCAGTATTCCAGGTAGTATCTTGTCCGAATTGTTATTTTAAATGTCATTCATGTATTTCAATGTCGTGGTATGAAAGTGGTGTCCCTCAGTAATTATCGTGTTCATTGTGTATTGTATTGTGTCTAGACTCCAGCCCAGTCATGCCATTGTTTTCCAAGTTACGTCAGCTAAAGACTAGGAAAGGTCTGTTAGAAGAAGCAGTTCCTGTCCCGCCTAGGGACAGCCCAGGTCATTTTATGTATCAAAAGCATGGCATAAGTGCCATAATATATCTAGATTTATGGGTCGAGTACACCAAGGAATTAGAAGAAAAGTATAGATGGCCTGTATCAGGCACATGGGATGCCGAGTGCATCATGCGAGTAGAAGAAGTATTATGGAAAAAGAAATCCAGACAGTCACAGAAAGATGCCATCGAATTATGGCGCAAAGAATCCCATAAAAGAACCGAAAAAGAAATCAGAAAGTCAGAATTGAGTAGAGAATCTTCCGAAAGAGCCCAAGAAAGGGAATTGATCGAAATAGGTGAACGAGTTAAAGCCGAACAGTCAGACAGACAGAGGAATGTCCTTATTAAGGGTATGTACCCTCTTCTTGCCGAGGGCTTGCCAAAAGCAACCCCGGAGGCATCCAGTAGTTTCCCGCCACCATTAGTTCCGACCAAGCTACGTCACAAACCGACCGCAGCTGATATTTTTCTCTCGTCCTATTTGGACGACACTGTCCCTGAATATGCAAATCCTGATCCGTCAGCTCCTGTAAATAATGTAATTCCTGCTCCTCCAGTCACCGGGGCGCCTGTTACGGCACCCCCGGTCCAGCCCGCAATACAAGTTCCCGCCACACCGGTCACTCTGCCAGCACGAAGAGTATCAGTCGACGATTCCAGTTTAGGAGCCGCGGGGGGAGGTCCTCCGGGAACCCCGCCGCCACACAAACGTGTAATATCAGCCGAGTTACATGAACGTGCGTTACAGCGTACGCCCAAACATCAGTCCGTTGCAGATATCAGACGAGCCCTTACTGAATGCCGTTATGATCCAGTTCCAGGTGATGATAGTATGGTTATATATTCATTGCGTGTAAGACGGGTGACCGAGTATTTGGACACCCTACCAAATATGAAAGAAGATCTAGACAGAATGTATCGCTTCATCCGTACAGGGGATGATCCAGAAAGTGTTGGTGAAGTCATGTCCTTAAGGAAAGCTGAGATTCAGCTTATGCTATTCAAGTTCCTAATTAATTGTCTAATAAGGGTACAAGATTATCCGACCAAGGATCCGGCCGAAATGAAAGTTCT
The DNA here is from genome assembly GCF_964261635.1 of Lissotriton helveticus. Lineage (NCBI taxonomy): Eukaryota > Metazoa > Chordata > Amphibia > Caudata > Salamandridae > Lissotriton > Lissotriton helveticus. Next base: position 1,846,423 of record NW_027611674.1, read on the forward strand.
GACAAGGTGGAGTGATAATATAACCGAAGGTAAACACAGAACACTCAGTAGTATAGAGAGTATGTACAAGAAAATTCGTAAGGAAATAATAAGGTTACACGAGAAACGCAAAGAAGCACAAGTAAGCGAGAAAGAAAATAACTCTGATACTGAAGAAGTAGAAGACGAGAATCCTTCCAGAATAGCGTATGTAGGTAGAACTAGACTTTCCGACCGACATTCACGTCTAGAACACAAGAAAGTTTTCTCTCTTTTAGCACCAGAACAAGGTTCTCTAGAGCAAGTATTTCAAGCTACCGATCACATTCTGAAATCACGAATCGGTTATAGTGAACTTAGTACCATGCATGAACAAGAACAAGCCCGATCAGCAGTCCGATGGGCTACTGATTCTACCACTTTTCCAGACGAAATAGTGGCACAAATGTTTCTGAAATTGCCCCCAGCCGAGCAGCGACTGGTGGGTATGTACATGATCCAGCACCTCATTACACTGTATGAGGGTCAGCATTCCGATCCAGGTCCGTTACACGACGTCCTGAACGAGTTACTCCAGTATAGATGGAAAGGTCTAGGTACCGATTTAATTAGTGTCATTCTAGAACAGCGTCACAAATATAGAACGTTCCTGAACCCGCATTTTGTTCATGTCTCACCCCCAGAAAGTAAACCGTTTTACATAGACAGACAGAATCCGTTACGAGAAGTACACCCAGTTAGGATCGCGGGTGGTGAAATGCAACGAGTATTTGTTTACACCCCGATTACAAAGATGGAACTCTTAGAGATGAAGAAGTTAATTCCCTGTCACGATAAAGATCCAGCAGGGTTCCATAGAGAATTAAAGGACATGCTCCGTATGGGAGAATACACGTATCCTGATATAATTAAAATGTTAAAAGTCCTGTTGCCCGCAGGGGTATATGAAAAGCTCAAGGACAAAGATTGGGAGGTGGGAGAGAAAAAGATAGATTGGGCAGCTCTAGAAGCTGAAGATAATATACGAGTACCAGGTACCGGTCTAGGAGACAAATGTAAAGAATTGCCTGAAATGTTAATACAAGTTTTGCCAAGATTACTAGTCACGAAAAAGGAAGACTGGGATGCAATCTCAGCCTGTAAACAGAAACAAGATGAAGATACTAGTGATTTTTATTCTAGATTCGAGAAATGCTTTAGCATTAACAGTGGTCTCAAGACCAGTAGTGAGTCATACCCTCATCTTTTTGTTACTAAATTAGTCGAGAATTCCAGTCCACAAGTTAAAAACAGAGTTTTGAAAGTCGAAAGTACCTGGCAAGCTAATACCCCGTCCCAGATGCTCCAGATGCTTCAGTATCATCAGAATAGAATCAGAGAAGAGCAAGATCATGAAAGGAAACGTATGAAAGACACGAAAATGAAAGTATTAGTTGCACAATCTGTTCCTCAAGACAGTCAGAAGAGGGGTCCGAATCAAGCCAGTCATCCTGCAGCTCCCGTTAAAGGGACCTGCAATTATTGTAAACAGCCAGGTCATTATATAAACGAGTGTGCAGTTCTGAAACATAACATAGCCACTGGTAAAACTAAAGAAAGACCACGTCCGCCTAGACAAGAACAAGTTTCCCAGACTTCTCAGTCACCACAGAATGCACAACAGACAGTTACAGTACCGCAGCCTATAGCTGCAACACAGCATGTTACACAGCAGATGTACCAGTATGCACAGTCTGAGTATCCAGAGTACCAGCAGTATTCGTGAAACAGCCTAGAGAGGGAGGTTGGCTTGCCTCTCATCGAGATACCTGTAGATCAAGAGGGTCCCTATGTTCATAGTCAAGTATTAGGGAAAGACAGAAAGTTTCTTATTGATACAGGGGCAAGTAGGACGACCATAAGTCATGACGAGGTTCCAGGGGCTCCGCTCTCAGGCTCAAGAAATGTTTCCCTTGGATTTTCAGGAAAGCCCATAGTTAACGAGATATCTAAACCAGTTACTCTAGATGTAGGTCCATTGTCCCGTACCACTGACCTGTTACTTACGAAGTCATGTCCAGAAAATTTACTAGGCATTAAGACACTGAAAGAATTAGGTGCAGTAATTTGTTGTTCCCCAGAGGGAATACGTTTGTTCTTACGTGACTTCAAGGGTCACTATGTTTTACGAGATTTTGATCCAAGACTGTCTAATGTACCGCAGCATTTATGGGCGCAAGGTCCAACTGATGTTGGGTGTATGCGGATCACACCCCATCGTGTGACTCTGAAACCAGGTGTAGTGTTACCACGAATCAGACAGTACAGATTGCCACCTGAGGCTGTAGCAGCCTTATCCAAAATTATTGACGAACTCATTGCTCAAGGAGTGGTTGTAGAAACTGACTCCAATGTATGTAATTCTCCTATCATTCCAGTAATGAAACGTACTGATCCAAATGCACCTCCAGTATATCGATTAGTGATTGACCTACGAGAACTTAATAAATGTATCATTCCCCAGTACCCAGTTGTTCCAGATATTTCTTCCCTATTGACAGCTATTGATTCAGAAGCTACGTTCTTTACTGTAATCGACCTCAAGAACGCATTTTTCAGTGTCCCCATTCATCCAGACAGCCAGTTCCTTTTCGGATTCTGTTTAAATGGAAGGAGCTATAAATTCACACGAGCTCCTCAAGGTTTCACAGAAAGTCCTAGTATTTACAGTCAAGCACTCAAGAGACAACTAGACAATATTCACATGCCAACTGACACTGCCCTGCTCCAATATGTCGATGATCTACTGATCACAGCCCGTTCTGAACGTGACTGCGAGCGAGCGTCACTTACAGTTCTGTATTTCCTAGCCGAGATGGGGCACAAGGTGTCCCCTTCAAAGCTACAATTCTGTGTCCAGCAAGTGGTCTACTTAGGACACTTACTGTCCAAGAGGGGTAGGCAGTTGACACCTGACCGTATCCAGTTAATAGCGAGTCTTCCACAGCCCAAGACCAAGAAAGAGGTACGAGCTTTTATCGGCCTCACTTCCTATTGCAGACAATGGATTCCTCAGTATGCATTTCTAGCTAAGCCACTGATACAGTTAACGACACAGGAGGCAGCCGTATCGACTGTCCTCCCTTGGACATCTGAACACACACTCAGTTTTAATGAATTAAAGAAAGTTTTATGTCAAGCACCTGTTCTAGCTACACCGAACTACAGTAAGCCTTTTACACTTTTCGTCACAGAACGTGAAGGTACAGCATTATCTGTTCTCACACAAGATCAAGCAGGACAGTACAAGCCTTGTGCTTATTTTTCGAGCACATTAGATCCAGTAGCCCAGGCTCTGCCTGCGTGCCTCAAGTCAGTTGCAGCCACAGCACTAGCTATCAGACAAAGTGACTCCATAGTGTTAGGACACTCCCTGACAGTACAGGTTCCACACTCCGTGGAAGTTCTTTTAAACCGAACACAGACTCAGCACTTGACAATTGCACGTTTAACAGGTTATGAATTGACACTGTTCCAGCCACACATAGAAATCAGACGCTGCAACGTTTTAAATCCTGCTACACTGTTACCATCAGTTACTTCAAATCCTGCCACACATGACTGTGTGGAAGTTGTTAACACCATGACAAAGCCAAGACAAGACCTGACAGATATTCCATTACCAGATCCCGACCTGACACTTTATGTGGACGGTTCATGTATGAGAACAAGTACAGGAGAACTAGTAGCCGCGTATGCAGTGACTACTGACACCAAAGTTATTGAGACACACCGTATTGATACCCTGTCCGCTCAAGCAGCAGAGCTAGTTGCTCTGACCCAAGCCTGCATACGTGCCAAGAACCTGAAAGTTAACATTTACACAGATTCACGTTACGCATTTGGAGTCATACACGACTTTGGAGTGCTCTGGCAGGAGAGAGGTTTCATGACTTCTCATGGAACCAAGATTCAGCATGGTCTCCTCGTTCAAGCTCTGTTAGATGCAATACATTTACCGACAGCTATCGCTATCATGAAGTGCAAAGCACATACGAAAGTCACAGACATTATTTCCCAAGGTAACGATCTAGCAGATTGAACAGCCAAGCTCACAGCTCAGACACCAGACATTCCAGTTAACGCGATACAGACATACACTCCAGATCAGACTACGTGTATGACAGTTAAGGACCCCACTCGAGATGTCATAGATATTCAGTTACATGCTACTCCCGATGAAATCAAGAAATGGTCCGAACAAGGAGGGGTCCAGACAGATCAGGGATGGTTGACGAAGGGAAAAGCCACATGGTTTCTCCCTGACTCAATGGTTCAAGTCATTATTAATACCGCACATAGTCCTGCACATTTAGGAGAAAAAGCTATGTTAGACAGTATCCAGAACATTTGGTTCAACAAGCATTTACGAGCTGCTGCCAAGCAGAAAGTCCGTACCTGTATGATATGTTGTCAGTTTAATCCAGGTAAAAGTGTCCCGGTGGAACAAGGGGGATTCCAGCCTCCTGACCACCCTTTTGAGGTCCTCCAGATGGATTACATTCAGATGGAGCGATGTCGAGGTTTCAAGTATGTTCTTGTAGTTGTATGCGCTTTGTCCAGGTGGACAGAAGCATATCCAGTCCCAGATTACACAGCCGCGACCACTGCCAAGCAGCTGGTTCGTGAATTCTTCCCCCGCTATGGACTCCCTAGGGTCGTGTATTCTGACAACGGCCAGCCATTCTCATCTGAACTCATGAAGCACGTTTCCCTTTTGTTAGGGTACCAGTGGAAGTTTCATTGTGTGCGCCATCCAGAAGCAGCAGGTCTCGTAGAGAGACATAACCAGACCCTGAAAATCCGCATTGCAAAAGTCTGTAAAGAGAAAGGTGTGGACTGGCTAGTAGCTCTGCCAGTCGCCCTATTCTATATGCGCATGGTCGCACATTCCAGATCAGGTCTGTCCCCGTACGAGGTCGTATTCGGCCGCCCCCCTAATATGTGGGGTACACCTAGACCCCGAAGTATTACCGATGTTTCAAGTAATATGCTGACAGATTACCTAGCTTCCTTGATGTCTGTCCTACACTCTTGTCGTTCACAGGTTGCCGCTGCATTTCCAGACAATACCGAGGTGAAACGGCATGAAATCGTTCCAGGATGCCTGGTCCTATTAAGGAACTTTGATCGTTCAAGTCCGCTGGAACCTAGATGGAAGGAGCCGAAATTGGTCCTCTTGACCACCCGTACGGCCGTGAAGTTGGAGGGCCGCAAGGGGTGGGTCCACCTGTCGCACGTAAAGAACTTTTATGGACTAAGAAACAAGACCTTGAAAAACATTTCCGAGGATTGTTCAAAAGACTGCCAAAATACTGTTCTTAAGGACTGTCCCGCAAATGACTTTGATTCAAAGCCCTCCCTGTTAGAGAAAACTCCGCAACAGGAGTATAAAATGAAATTACGGTCTAGTAAAATAAGTCAGCCAGTTTAATTGTCTAAGTCCTCCCCTAGGTGAAACGGTTAGACAGGTTTCTGACATGTATAAAATAGACCCCCACCGAGAGAGGTTTAGTGAGAATTCTAAAAGTTGCATTATTATTTTATGTTTTCTGCTATATTTGAGTTTGATAACTACCTGCACGAGTTATGCGTTATATCTATGTTTTCCGATTTCTCATGTAAATAAGTCTGCTAATGCTACAGTAGAGCACACATTTAGTGATCTGCCTCCTCACGAGCTATCCTATCGTCTTGCTATGCGCAACAATTCCTTTATCCGTTTGTTACACTATTCACACCAGACCAGCAATGCTACTAATTGTTGGGTGTGTGGTCAACTCCCCCCTTTCCAGACACCGAAGGGAGTTCTGCCACTCTTTCCTTATCCGTTTTCACATAATGGTTCGTGTGGAGCATGGTCCATGTTAACGTCATCCTCAACAGATATGTCCCTTCTTAACAGTACATGTTTTCCAGACAAGCAAGGTCTCTCCCATAGAACAGGGTCAGATCTAGAAAATGAAGTATATGATTTAGGAAATTACTCTTCGAATTTTATGGTCCTGAATGTTCAGTCTGATACTACTCCAGACTTACCTGCAATTTCAGTACTACCAGTCAAAGGCGAATTATGTGTCCGAAAGAATGGTTCTGTACATGTGGGACATAGTGATTGTACTACTATTGTCGAGTATAGTGACAGTGGGAAATATATTTTCAAAGCCTCACGTCATTCTTATTTTGTTTGTGGTCAGACCGCATATGTTCGTCTGCCCCTAGATTGGGATGGTACATGTTATATTTCCTTCCTACTGCCACCAGTCTTTCTAGCCCCATCTGATTATCATAGAAATACACATCTAGTACACATTAGACATAGAAGGGAGATCGAGTCCCCAATTGTCGATCAAACTGAAACTGCTTTAGAACAATATCAAGACTTCAATAAAGGTTTCTTTTTCTTTTTAGGCCCTGTCCAGAACAGTAAGCTAATCCGTAGATTAACCAGAACCCTTGAAGCAGTAGTGAATGAGACTACTTCTGCTCTAGGTAACTTAACCGAAGAACAATCTGCTATGAGATTTGTCGTTTTACAGAATCGTCTCGTCCTTGACGTCATACTGGCCGATAGGGGCGGGGCATGTAGAGTCATCGGATCTAGTTGCTGCATTTTCATTCCAAATAACGCTCCGTCTGTTTATTCAGCTATAACCAGACTTCATAAAATTGCCCATCAGTTACACCAGAATCCAGGCAGCTGGACATGGTCCGGTTGGCTCTGGAGTATAATTTCTGCCTGGGGATGGAAAGTATTGTCGTTTCTAGGTATAGCAGTAATGATCATATTCAGTTGCTGCCTCTGTATACAATGTGGCCCTGCGATTTGCGGCATTTGTGCTACATCCTGTATTCCAAGTCCTAGTTCTAAGCCCCGTTCCAAGACAATTCGAGACGAGCAACTGGTACTGTCTGAAATGATAGATGGTATCATGAATATTGATGTTTCCTGATGGAAACGTAGTGACAAGGAGGGAATGTGGAAAAGTAAATTTTGCCATGTTCTGTGTCCCTACGTGTTCCCCACCCTATGTTATATGTGCATGATTAATATGCATATGTATTCCCCATGATCGATTAGAGACGCAATTACAGTTGTGTCCATCTCTAGTTTCCAGTCTTCGTGAATACAACGAATATCAGGCCTATGTAAAGTTATGTTGCCACGTTTCACAGTGTGCACGTTAATTCAGCCAAAGTCCCCGTTTCTAGGCCTCAAAAGGGCCCGGGCACCAGATTCAGCTCCTGTCTCCTGAACCCTCGCTGAGGAGCGATGCAGCCCCCACCTGTATCCCTGACCCTTCACTTACTTCCTGCCTCGCAGTGCCCGGCTCGGCCTGGCTCTGCCTCCGAGTCTGCCAAGAGTATGTTATGATTCTAGTTATCAGTCCAGCTCTCCTTCTCTGCATTCCAAAACTACTGAATCGCGTCAATAGTTTCAGTCATCGTCTAGCCTTTACGTCTCCATGTAAGAGAAATACTGTATTAATGGTCATTTAATATTCCTCAACCGCACTACATGTAGAATAATGCATGCACCAGTCTTAGAGTCAAGTTAGCCTTTCCCCTCCTGACTTTTAGTTTATATCAACATGTTCTCTAAACATCAGATACTAGATATGCTTAGGTACATGTCGCTCTGACTCTCCAGACTTTCGTCTCTTCCTCTAGCGCAGAAGTCATAGCCCCCAGCTTCACTTAGTAATACGTCATTGCCACCTTGCGCGCACCACTAGGTTAGAGGTCCCGGCTCCTTAGGTAGCCCCCTCCATGTTTCCGCCCCATTTTCATGACATATTCTGTTACGTTTGCATCACATGTCTATGTTCACTCCTCTTTTATGCCTTATCTTTCGCGACTGCTACACGACACGCCTCCTACCCTGCCCACTGCTACGCCTATTGTAATTGAATTCTATGTGTTTGCTTTATGTATATATGCTTGTGCACTGTTATTAAAGTTAGAGCTCTCTTTCCAGATCCTGCCCCGGCAGCTGCCGGGCCCTGCCATCCTATTCCCATGCAGGTTGTCCTGTTCCTGTCCGTTATGCTCTATTAAAACCTGCAAAACTCCTACTACCTCGAATCTTGACTCTTATTTATTGAGCTATCTGTTATTAGTATACCTTGTCAAAAATAGATCCGGTAATATTTATTTACCACATAACACACATCACAGTTGCCACTCACATCACATATCACAGCATAGCAGCACACGCACATCACATGTGTCACCGCAGACACAGGCACTCTACACATGCATCCACTCCCAGACAAACTCTCCCTCCCCGGATACTCACCATATCTGTCTTGCTGCTGAAGCCCCTTCAGACGTGCATCCAGGTCTGGATAGGTCACTGCCAGTATGTGTGCCATCAGCGGAGTCATGGTGCGCCGTGCCACACGCCCTGTGCGTGGTACCATCCCCAAGTTCATCTCTACCACTTGCTTAGCCAGCCGGCTGATGTCGTCCCACCTCTTGTGACAGTGTGTGTGTCGTCTGTTTGATACCCCCAGGGCTCGCACCTTTGCTGCTATGGCCCTCCAGACAGCCTTACGTTGGTGTACTTTGAGCTGCAGGTATGAGAGTAAAGAAGGACAAATGAACATTTACACATTGTCATATGTCAGCATCTATCAGTACAGCAGCTAGACACTGAATCTGGACGCACAGTGACCGACCTCCCTCCAGAACTGGGGGTACCCTCACAAGGCCACTCTGCATGGCATAAACATTAGTGAATGCATTCACACATTGAGCTTCGTAGTCTCCATGATTATCACACTGAAGAATGATGATTAAACACAAATGCATCGACAGCACTGTGTAAATCAGAAATTGTACAGGGCATTGATGTGGCATATCCACTAATCAGTGTGCAGCAACTGTAGCATGTAAGTTGGCTGATGGACAAACTTTGGAAGGGCAGCCACTGAACCTACTCTGTGGGGCACACTGACTATGACTACAGGGGCACCCTGAAATTACATCACAAGCGGACACTGTCCAACCAGCTACAAGGCAAACAACCGTTGGTCATGTCTGCCCCAAAAAGTAGCACATCCCACTCACACATACAAGTATAGGCCTAGGACAGAGTCATAATGCTAAACACACACTCCCACCACCTGGAAACATCTTGTCTGTCAGTGTTTGTCTGCACCCCACATACAAAATAACATACTGCAGCATCATGAATACACGTCTGACACCACCCTGCCCTACTGCTCCCTACATGGTGACTTACCACGACATTGGGGCCACCAAACAGCCGTGGGTACTGTGCCAGCACCTCGTTCACAAGGACATCCAGCTCCTCACTCGTGAATGGACTGGCACGGATCTTATCTGTTCTTGACATCCCTGTGGATATGGCAGACCTGTGGCGGAAGTGAGTTCTGAGGTGTCCCAGGCAGCAGCAGGAGAGGGTCCCAGGCAGCAGCAGGAGAGGGTCCCAGGCAGCAGCAGGAGAGGGTCCCAGGCAGCAGGCTCTGTGAGCAGCAGGAGAGGGTCTCAGGCAGCAGCAGGAGAGGGTCCCAGGCAGCAGGCTCTGTGAGCAGCAGGAGATGGTCTCAGGCAGCAGCAGGAGAGGGTCCCAGGCAGCAGGCTCTGTGAGCAGTGGGAATGTGTGGCTCACTCCCACAGATTTATAGGCCCATGGGGTCGTTAGGAAGCTGATAAGGTGCTACAATTGGTTGTCTGGGTCAGCCTTATTCAAAAGCATCCAATGACCGCCTCCGCGGCGGCGGCGCACCGCTTCCGCATTTTTCAAATCTGCATCATGCCACATAGAACACCCATGCCATTGGCTGTATGCAATGCACCATGGCGGTGACGCACCGCGGGTGTCCGGGGTGCGCTACCGCGATGGTGCATCATTCAAAAGCATCCAATGACCGCCTCCGCGGCGGCGGCGCGCCGCTTCCGCATTTTTCAAATCTGCATCATGCCACATAGAACACTCATGCCATTGGCTGTATGCAATGCACCATGGCGGTGACGCACCGCGGGTGTCCGGGGTGCGCTACCGCGATGGTGCATCATTCAAAAGCATCCAATGACCGCCTCCGCGGCGGCGGCGCGCCGCTTCCGCATTTTTCAAATCTGCATCATGCCACATTGAACACCCATGCCATTGGCTGTATGCAATGCTCCAGGGCGGTGACGCTCCGCTGGGGACCGGTGGTAGGTACAGCGACTGATGCGGCGGAGCCTAGCCAGCGGCATGTACACAAGTCCATGTGCCAATGGCTACCTTGGCTGGGTAGATGGTGGTGCTGGGGTCACACCGCTGGGGACCGGCGGTAGGTACCGCGACTGATGCGGCGGAGCCTAGCCAGCGGCATGTACACAAGTCCATGTGCCAATGGCAACCTTGGCTGGGTAGATGGTGGTGCTGGGGTTGTGGAAATTTAGTACGATTTTGGTAAACATTATCTGCGCCATCTTGCCTTTTCCCCGGATGCCACACTTTTGTCGTGCGCACCCGCCATTTTAGATGCCTCGACCAGAACCACCCCTCTTGCTTGCCACTGGCCTCCAGCTTAGCCCTTCGCCCTCACCAAGCCTGCACGCTGATCCACCCCCCCCCTCGCTCCCACATGTTTTGGGTCATAAAACCCCCCCCCTTTTCAACGCCGCTCTGCTTCAGAGCCCCATCCTGTTCCCAGCGCGACACCTCCCTTCGTTCCTTTCATAAGTCCCAGATCCTTTGATGCAAAGACCCCCTTTCCTGTGCCCGCTTGTCTCCCTCGTTCCCAGGCTAACACCTAGCCCTGCCAATACTGTTTTTGCCCCTCCCAGTACAGTAGAAAGCTTCCCTCGTCAAAGGACCCCCGAGTTGATCAAAACCTCCCACCCTATGAGGTCCGATCGAACCCCCACACTCCGCGAATCGGCGGAATATCCAGCTGCGCGATAATCAGCACCTGTTGTGACCGGGGTGAGGACTTCAACTGTAAATGTGTGTGGGAATGGGCCCGAAGGGGAGATTCCGGGAATGCCTTTCCGTACATCAAAGCATTGCCATAAATATGTAATATGTAATAAAGTAATAAAACTGTGTATAAGAGGCCAGGCCTCAGGGATGCAGACAGAGCACCTCATGACGATACCTGCTGTCTGATTTGTCGTGTTCTCCTCCGGAGAGAATAAACCTTGTTTCCTGCCTTCCAGTCTCCAGCGCCTGCCTCTACATTGATTAATAGTTCGTGGGTTAAAGAGGCGATACCGACCTTAGTTTCCACAATTGGCGTCCCAAACGTGGGGCCCATCAGCGACTTGTGGATCCAGTGGGAGAGGTCCCGACGACAGAGTGAACGACTGCAACGATCGGGAGAGCTCTTGCCCAATAGACCCTCGTCTGGCAGCCGATCATCCGAACTTCACTAGTTCCGAACAGACCTCTCTCGAGTGATCTACGGTCCTGACTGGGAACCATTAGGAGTGCTGCGAGGAATACGAGAAAAAGAGGACGATCGGGCGCTGGATTCGGAAGACAAGAAACTGTCCATATGGTCCGGGTAAGGTCGTGTAAACACGACAAATGGCGAAATAATTATTTGAATTGTTCAGAAAATACTAGTATTACTCTTTATTGACTCATTTGGAGATTCACTGTCTGCACACGGAGAAACAGTAGGCTCTTTCCCTTCTGCAAACAGTGAAGGATAGGTAACGCAGCCGTCGTGCCTATTTTTCTCCCCCACTGATTCTATTATTTATTAACGGTTTTCAGGAGATTCCCTCTCCCACACTGATTAACTGGGTTCTTTGACCCCGAACTACTGTTCACGGATTGTCTTCTGGAGATTCTCTGTCTGCAAACAGGAAATAACAGATTCCCCTTTACGGATAGTGAAAGGGTAGAGGACGCAGACTTTTTGCGCCCTACTTACTCTCCCCACTGATCTTATTTTATTTTATTTATTATTGGTTGTTCCTTGTTACTGGTTATTCTTTGTTATTGGTTCATGAGGTATTCACTGCCTGCAAACAACGTAGAATAGAAATATTCTGTCTAGTCTTTGCGCACAGTGATAAGATAGGCAGTGCTGACTTTTTGTCCCTCGTTGCGAGCCGTCATGTCTGTCTTCTCCCCACTGATTGATAATTGGTTCAGCCCGGACCGTTTGCTAGAGGTGGATCATCTAGCTCCGCTGGAAGGCACCCCTAATAAGGACATGTTCATAAACTATGGATTAGTTACCATAGCCTATAATAAATTGTGGCACAGGTATACCAAAGAAAGTCAAGACAAACAGTGGCCACTGGTAGGATCCTTCGATCTTGATAAAATAGAAACGTTAGAAATAGCCCTTCGTAATAATAAGACAACGCCTATTATGCTCGACAGTCTCGGTATGTGGCGCAAAGAGGCAATGCAACGAAAGAAAAGAGACGAGGACAGAACAAGTAGAGGAATATATCAACAGGACAACCCCTGGACCCCACGACCCGAAAGTTATCTCCCGACACTACGCACAGGACGGCCAGACTTAGGACAAAACCAATGTGCTTTTTGTAAATACGTCGGGCACTGGAAAGCCCAATGCCCGACTCTACTGAGCGTGAGTAGGGGCAGAGGGCCGACAGGAATGACAGGCCGGCAGAAAGGGAAAAGGTGCGAGACAAAGATGAATCGGACTGACTTGGACAAGCCAGATAGAACCACCACGTTCGATTATGCCCGATGGCACAGATTTCGCCAAGCCAATTTCAGTGACATGCTCGAGTTTTCATAGGTCGGACAATGATAAGACGGGAACCCAATCTAGCTCTAAAGCAACAGACAGAAAGAGATAATTATGGCCAATCACTGTTTTATGTTTGTCTTTGGATCTTGTGTGTCATACTTTTACTGTCTCCCCGTCTGAGTTTGTGTGTACGTAATGTATGAATCTGCGTCATCCCTCTGCACGTGTTTCCGTGTTACTTAACCTCTGTTAGCAGAAACTTTAGCATGAAAACAACCTGGAAAGAAAGAAATGGGAAAACAAAAATCCGTAGGCCACTGATGAACTTGAACTTTTATTTAACATAACGAACAAGAAATAAATAACAATACGTAATAATAAACACCTGTTGAAACAAGAACGGTAAAACCTAGAAAATGAAAGTCAACGGAACATTCGCCCCCCCCCACACTCTGGAACCTTCCAAAGTAGGGCAGGGTTACGGCTACGCCCAACCGGCAGCAACCCATATAAGGCGGGCCCTGCTGCCAACAATCGGTCAGGAAATCATAACATAGAGTGGAGCCGGAGGAGAGTCAGGGGCCAGCGGAGTCCGGCCGCAGCGGCCCTGGATAGTTGCAGGCAGTCCCGCCACATGCCTTCCCGGCCCGGCCACGGTGGCGCATGGATAGTTGCAGGCAGTCCCGCCACATGTCCTCCCGGTCCGGCCACCAATGGCCAGGGACCGGGGCCAACTGAGTCCGGCTGCAGCCGATAACCTAAGGAGGCCCGGCCCAGAGAAGGACGGGACACTTCTTTCTTTTCCCCTCCGTGATGGCCGCAGCAGCACGCCAGGCGCCACTTCTTTCATGAACAATGGCCGCGACAACTCTGGGCGACGGGATATCCTGTACGTACCTCCACGAAAATTAGTCCTGGTCGGGCTGGGAGGGAGAGGCGACGCGGACGAGCCTCTCCCACCTCCACAGGTAGGAGGCTTCCCAGCCCCGGGCCCGGCACCGAACTCCTCCAGCCAGGCGGCGACGCCAATACTTGCGCAGCACCGAACATGCAACGGTGCCCATACTTGCGCAGCACCGAACACACAACGGCTGCGCCAATACTTGCACAGCACCGAACATGCACCGCAGGTGGCCATACCTCCACAGCACTGAGCATGGGACTCGTAGAGCACAGGGTGTGGAGAGACCTTCGTACAGGCCCATGTAAGAGAGCAGTATGGAATGCACCGGGAGAGGGAGACGGCGCAAATGAGTCTCCCTCGCCCCCCAGATGGGGGCACCACAGCTACACCCTAGCCGAATGTCCTGCTTCCACAACACGGAGCTCCATTTTTGTTTTCCCCAGAAAGGTCTCTTCCACTCTTGCAGACTCGACGAGAGGGGACTGCTGCAGGGCCCCAAAATGGCGTCTGGGCCCGCTGGAAGGCGGGTCCCGGCCGCTAGAGTAACTTTGAACAGCAGTGTAACTCGGGCGCTTGCCCACCGGGACACGAGCCCCCACCTCCGACAACATCTCCACAGCCTTGAAGAGTCTGAAAAGGTACCCGGAGGAGCCCTCGGCCCCTGCAGGCTTCCGGTAAGGGACAACTGCCTTGATCGCTAACGAAATAAGCATGACATAGCCACTCCTTCTGTTAGCATGAATTCTAGAACTGCCGAAAAGGACTCTGGTCCAACCGCCGGTTGTAGGAAGCCTTTTCCTGATGCTACTTCCGGACTGACCCGGCCCCGCCCAAAATGGCGCCGGTATCAATAGGAACTTACGAACACCTCGTGGTGTTTCTTTTTACTAACTAAAAAACTTGATATTCTGAGACATGTATATGATCCTTTGTACGCTTGACAAGAAAGAAGGAGAGTTCACTCGACGAACATGTAAAAGGACCCCGTTAAAAATGTTGATTACAAATGCACGATGTATTATATTTTTTTATAGCCGATGTATAACCTCGCTTATGACGCACGCGCACGGTATGCACATAGGAAATCTGATTGCAACTAGTCTGACTATTATGAAATAAAATGCCCCCGATCCCCCAACCACTTGATAGACGTTTTTAGTTACCTACGAATGAGTGAATAAACCTTTTCTAATGTTTTTATTGCTGCAAAACAACCCCCCCACTGTACGCACTTTAAGCAATTGCCGTGTCCGGCCAAATACGACTGCACCCTCATAATCTGGGCACTGAAATGACTTTGCAAAAATAAAGGTTTTCGAAACTATGAACGGGCATTGCATGTTTTATTTAAAAATGTGGGATCGGCGGGAGAATTCTTTTCTGTGCACCCTACTCTGCTCTCTCTTTAAGATTAATAGAAGATGGTTGCCCAGCCCCGGATGGAGGATCGAATCTGAGACACGATACTCTGCCTTCAAGATACGCGACTGACTCATGAACTCTCGCGTGGAGAAAGACCTCGACTTCTGAGGATGGGTAAAACGAAACGGTATAAATGATCGAATGTAAAAGAAGGGTAAAATAAAACGATGTAAATGTTATAAAGTACGACGCTCAAAGGTATTAGGAAACAGAACTGACCAAAGAACTGAAGAACCTTAGAACGTCACAGCGTTGAAGGAGATTTAAGGACCCCGATAGTGAGATACATCTACTAACTAGATACCTCGCACTAGGTACCCCTGGTTTCCTTTTTACGTTTCCCTGCACACGACCTATAAGGACACACTGCCCCCCCCCCCCGACTCCAGAAACCATACCCCAGGGATTCTACCCCGAGGAGGAAAGACGAGTATGAGGTAAGTAAAGGACTCTCGAATCCATGTATTTGATATGCGCGAATGTTGTCCCCCTCCCTTCCCCTCTTTTCCCTCCCTCTACAGGTTACATCAAGGGCCGCAACTGAGGTATGGCGAAGATCTGAAGCCTTGCCCCGTCTGATACGCGAGGCGGACCAACGCTGCAAGGTGGCGCCTAAGCACGCCCACAAACTGCTCACGTAGCAAACGAGCCCATAAATTTAGTATGATCTTATGAAAAATGACCACCCTTAACCTATACTGCACGAATGAACCCATGTCACGTATGTTCGAAACTATGAGAGAATGTATGTGTGTGACTGAAGCGTTGACTCAACTGGTCGAAGGACCAAGAATGCAAGAAAGTGCGACACAGTGGTACCCTTTTTCCTTTTTTCTCAAAGCATGTCCCCTCTACCCTGTCTAATGCTCGTCCGCCTCAAATTGCATGCTTTCAAGATTCTAACACAGATCCGTAAATGTCCTTTGCTGTGTAATGCACTAAATAGCCTTTCTTAAATACACTGCCACTCTCCATGTCGCACGTGTACTGTTTAGCCTGCTGTTGCTCTCTCTCTCTCTCTCTCTCTCTCTCTCTCTCTCTCTCTCTCTCTCTCTCTCTCTCTCTCTCTCTCTCTCTCTCTCTCTCTCCTCCACACTCCCACTCTTCCGAGCGATTAGCTCCGAAATTGGCAGACTGCCACCCCTAGCGCACCACCCAATTGGCTCCAAATACCGCCAGTATTTGCACAAAACTTGTCTTTAATAAAATCACCATGAGACCGTGTCACTACCTCTCCTTTCTGCTAAATTGACGAAACCGAGAAGTGACCATAAGGGAAAGGACAGGTAAGACGACTGAGGTTCCCTAATCTGATCCGTAATAAGGGAACTACATGTCAGCGGCTCCTATGATGAAATAGAGTGCCCCAGATAACGCGACCTTCCCCGTCCCGAATTGTCGCATACCCCAAGCAGTAATGGTGATCGAAACATCCCCATCTTCCCAGAACGCCCCAGTTTTGTATCAGCTGCCCTAGATGAGATTTTTACTGTCCCTCACCCCCGGTTGTAAGAGATGGGTCAATTTACGACTAACGCAGGCCAGCCAATTGTTCCTAGGAATAATTTGTTGATGAGCGAACTACAGAGTTGGGAATTCGAAAAATATCACTGAACGCTTACCAACCGAACTGTGGCCTTCTGCTAAATAATGCCCTCATAACACAAAGCAAGATGATAGTCCCTCACTGCAGTTTTCTATGTCCCTAGTTGTTTCCCATAAGACCCCTGTCTTTTCTACCTACGCAGTCAGGACGTAAGAGGCTATGTAGGAACCAGAATGATGTTTACAAAAAGTTAGACCGAAGTGAAGGAATCATTGCAATGAACCCTATCGAAAGCGAAAATGTTTTAGTTGAACGGCAGGATGCATTGATAGAATGAAAAATGTTTAGCCTATGTTCGTCCCTCAGCAAGACCTGTCAAATCATGGTGATAGCACACAGCACCCTTTGTAAATATAAAGCCCTGGAGAACGGTGTAGCTTTGCAAGGCTCGTATTAGGAAGGTGGGTCTCTGTCAGAAGAACTGACGCAACTGCAATGCAATAAAAGGTATCCGATCTCGTACCACAACAATGAATGTAACACCAATGTAACGGACATTTCTCATTTGTTTGGAGCTGGGAGAGAAATAGACTTGTGCGATTACCTTCCTCTGCCAATTCTCTTAAGACTGTCTTTTTCAAACTCATTTAAGGGTTCCACTGTCGGAGGAGAAAGAGACCGGATGTGGGAGCACGCGGCCAGACTACAGACCGTGGAACATCTGCGACATTGGCCAAGGCGAGACCGCGACAGTAAGGAGTTGCAGGACGAGGCACTGTTTTCGACAAAAATGAGAGGAAAGGGCTGACCTAATGCCCCTGCCCGAAGGTCAACATGTGCTGGAAAGTCCCCGCTCTCTGAACTCGGTCATGAGCCCGCCTACCTGGAGTTCTCCGTCCCCCTGGTCTGTTCCCGATCTGGCCCTGCTCCATCCCCCCTTTTTTCCCCGACCCACCCTAAGGACTATTCTCGCACACCTTTTTCTTCCATCTGGAACTTTTTGACAATCGACTCAAAGGACACAGGGCGAAAAAGACCTTTCTGACCAGAAATGCAAGGGAAAGGTCGTGCCCTGCAACGCGGGACTAAGAATAGAGCTGGACCCGTAGCTCCACCGCCGGTGCTCCACAGCGCCAACAGAAGACGACAAAGAATACCGAGAACTCATTAACTTCGAACATTTGACTCCCCTCAATCATCGTTTCTGCTACGCCTCATTTCTCTCCCAGCCACCATTGTATTGATTATGCTCCAATCCAAATCTCCCCAGAGCTTGAACATGTAATAACCCATCAGTTCACGTTATGAAATGTACTCACTGCTCTCGCTACAGCATCGTTTTTGTATTACATTACTATGACTTTCCTGCGAACATGCTTTTCACTAGGTCCGCCTCCCAAGATGGAAAATTTTAAATGTACTGCTTATGGCTCCTCCACCTGGGTTCCTACTTCTTACTTACGATCGCCACAATAGACATGGTTAGGAAATAGACCAGCAAGATGTCTTGGATATGTTAAAGGGGGGACTGTGGAAATTTAGTACGATTTTGGTAAACATTATCTGCGCCATCTTGCCTTTTCCCCGGATGCCACACTTTTGTCGTGCGCACCCGCCATTTTAGATGCCTCGACCAGAACCACCCCTCTTGCTTGCCACTGGCCTCCAGCTTAGCCCTTCGCCCTCACCAAGCCTGCACGCTGATCCACCCCCCCCCCTCGCTCACACATGTTTTGGGTCATAAAACCCCCCCCTTTTCAACGCCGCTCTGCTTCAGAGCCCCATCCTGTTCCCAGCGCGACACCTCCCTTCGTTCCTTTCATAAGTCCCAGATCCTTTGATGCAAAGACCCCCTTTCCTGTGCCCGCTTGTCTCCCTCGTTCCCAGGCTAACACCTAGCCCTGCCGATACTGTTTTTGCCCCTCCCAGTACAGTAGAAAGCTTCCCTCGTCAAAGGACCCCCGAGTTGATCAAAACCTCCCACCCTATGAGGTCCGATCGAACCCCCACACTCCGCGAATCGGCGGAATATCCAGCTGCGCGATAATCAGCACATGTTGTGACCGGGGTGAGGACTTCAACTGTAAATGTGTGTGGGAATGGGCCCGAAGGGGAGATTCCGGGAATGCCTTTCCGTACATCAAAGCATTGCCATGAATATGTAATATGTAATAAAGTAATAAAACTGTGTATAAGAGGCCAGGCCTCAGGGATGCAGACAGAGCACCTCATGACGATACCTGCTGTCTGATTTGTCGTGTTCTCCTCCGGAGAGAATAAACCTTGTTTCCTGCCTTCCAGTCTCCAGCGCCTGCCTCTACATTGATTAATAGTTCGTGGGTTAAAGAGGCGATACCGCCGGGCAAATATCGATTGTCCCCGACCTTAGTTTCCACAGGGTGATGCACCACTTTGGACCGGCGGTAGGTTCTGGCATTTTCGTACACATTGCTGTGTATGTCAATCATGGACAATGTATAAGTACCATGCAGCTACATGGTGTAGGGCACATCATTGTACACACGATGCCACAGAGCCATTGCATCCACAGGAGGACGCACGTTCAGTCTGAGCCACTTTAGCATGTGTTTGTGCCATTTTAGTAAGGGTTTTGATGGGTGATGATTGACAGACGTCAGGTGCTCTACATAGATGTAGTGAGGTTTAATGTGTTGTTGGTCAGTGCAGACCTTGACCGGGCTGGTGGCACTGCATTGTATCGTACCTGACTTGTGCATTCAGAACTGATCATGCACACAACCAGAAGTGTCCCTGCTATTGTGATCATTGTGTTGATGAATGCTTCCACAATGTACATGATGCATTGAGGTCTGGCAGGTACGGCAGATGGGTATGACAGACATGTTAAGTCACATTAGATTTGTGGCTCTTGTAGCTCCATGTCTGCGCATGTCACAAGTTCAATCATTGTATCCACATTAATGTCACTTTGGTATTGTCACTGGAGAGGCCTGCCCTCTGTGTGTAGCTATTGGGCAGCCATGTAACCAGATGTGCCATGCATCTCTCTGGCCATTGTTGTTTTCCCATTACATCATTGATGCTTTGTGCTATGGCCATCTCATGATGCTTGTCATTGACCTATTGTTTTTAATCCTAAACTAGGAGGAGGCCAAATCTCCTACGTCAGTTGATTGTGCTTGAGGACATGGAGAATGAGGCAATCATCAGGAAATTCCGGCTGGACAGACCGACATTGAAGATCGTGTGTGATCTATTGGAGCCCCACCTGCAGCCTCGCCGTCACTATCCTACGGCATTCACACCCACCTACAAGGTAATGGCAGCACTACACTTCTTTGCAACTGGTTCCTTCCAGGAGACCGTGGCTAACGCTGGGGGAATGTGGGTGAGTTACACAACTGCTATCACGTGCTGTGTGTCACTGGCTTTACTGTGGCCGTACAACATTGCAATGTGTGTTTTTTATTCACAGGGGACTCTGCTTATCCCAGTAGGCCATGGCTGTTGAGCCCACTCCGTAATCCCCAGACACCAGCAGAGATCCGCTACAATGAGGCCCATGGCAGGACACGACGGGTAATTGAACGTACTTTTGGGCTGCTGAAGTCAAGGTTCCGGTGCCTTGACAGGACTGGAGGCGCACTCGCATACTCGCCTGGGAAGGTGTGCAAGATCGTTGTGGCATGCTGTATGCTACACAACCTGGCCATCCACAAGGGGGTCCCCCTGCTCCTGGACGACGGTGAGGAACCAAGGCCACAACCTGCTCAGGGACCTGAATCCAGTGATGAGGAGAGTGGAGAGGAGGAAGGAGTTGACCAACGGCAGCAGCTAATCCAACGCTACTTCACTTGAAGGTGTGTGACGAGTTACAACGTCTACATAGTCTAGTGTGGTAGCTTATGTTGTGAATGGATATGCGCAGATGTTCCCAATAGCCACATGTTCTGTCACCTATGTATGGTATTGTTGGAATGGACGTTACGTCCGGAGATGTATTATGGACGGTATTAAAGCATATCAGATAGACACTGTGTAGGGTACCTGTGATAATTAGGATATTTGTGGATCAGTGATCTGTGTGTGTTGCCACGATGAGACCAGTGACTGTAGTTCTGTTGTGTCTCCCTAGGTGCTCCAGAGTGTTCCTGCCCTGCATACTGTACATCATGTTTACATATCATGGACATTATCATCATTGTAAATAATGCACTAAAGAATTCACTACACAAAATCTGGATTGTAAGGTATTTTATTTACGAGGTGGACATGTGAATTGTGCGTGAATATTTACAGGAAGGTGGGGAATGAGCAGTGAGTTGACAGTCATGGTCGCTGAGATGCAAGAGTAGACACCACATGAATGTGGTGACCCAGTCCAACAGACAGGTGCCATTGCCAAGGCAATGTGGGGAAAGATAGTCCAAAAAGTCAATGCAGTTGGGGAGAGGGTTGTCTTCAAGGCTGGCTCCGTGACTGGCGTGTGGCAGGTGCTTGGCTTCCAGAGACTTCCAGGCTCTTCTTCGGACGCCCCCTAGATCTTTTTGGCGGTGGGGGGCCTGCTGAATGGCCAGCGGCGTCAGAGGACTCGCCCCTCTCTGTTGGCGCAGGGGAGGATGGTGGACTGTCATCCTGCTGCACAACAGGAGGGGACGGCGGTGATGGTTGGGACACAGGCCTGTCCCTCTGCAACGCCACTTGCTGGCCCATGAGGTCCACCATCTGTCCCAGGCGGTTATCGATGGACCTCATCAGCAGGATGAGCTCCCTTAAAAATTCATCCGACCGGCCACTTTGTCCCTGGACCTCTTGGTAGGCCTCCACAACTCTGGTGAAGTGGTCCAGGGATGGTGTCCACTCCTCCCGAGGTCTGGTGTTAGCCCTGGCCCTCCCACCTGCTCTGCTGCCACGGACCTCTTCCCTCGCCACTGGTGCGCCACGCACTGGCTCCCTGCCCTCCACAGTTGTTGGTGTGGGCTGGTCATCCCTAGGGACAGGGAGGGTGCTGCAGGTGGTACTGGTGGTAGTGGTGGTGTTGGTGGCAGTGGCTGCGGTGGTGGTTGCGGTGGAGGCAAAGGCCGTGACAGCAGGGGTCTGCTGCGTTGTTGTTGCAGCAGAGGTGGTGGTGGGGAGGATGGGGGCCTGGGACCTCTGGGTGTGTGGAACACCGGATGGGCCGGCCTGGAGCTCATCGTCCAAACTGTCCTGGGAGTCTGCATCTGTGAGTCCATGTGCCGGAGGTGGAGACTGGCTCTGCTGGTCGTTGGTGTTGTCCCTAGCAGTGAGTTCTTCATCAGCTGTGGAGTAGATGGGGAGTGGTCAGTGTTTGTGTCATCTGTGTATCATCAGCTGTCTGTACACTAGTGCATTTTGCTGTCATCAGTTGTACAAATCATGGCAACACCGTGTTACATTACATAGTGGAGAGTTACATCATGGTGTCCTAAAGGTTGATTGTCTATGCATTTTGTACAATAGTAAATAGATTAATACAAACACACTTCATGAAGATAAACATTAGTTACATACCTGTAAGGTGAGCGTGCAGGGTACAATGGCTGACACTTGCTCCTGGGTGGGGGAGGCCTCCATGCTGCTGGGCTGTGGGGCAGGGGGGCATGCTGGGAGTAGTGAGACAGGCCTCCCTCCCTCACACCCACAAACAGGCTCCAATTGAAGATGGCTACCAACCTGTAAGTTTGTTTGTTAAACAGTGCAATGGCTGACACTTGCTCCTGGGTGGGGGTGGCCTCCATGCTGCTGGGCTGTGGGACAGGGGGGCATGCTGGGAGTAGTGAGACAGGCCTCCCATAATAATAATAATAATACAGAGTTTTATAAAGCGCGAACAGCTACCTCACGAGGAGGTGTCCCGGCGCTATAGCAACAGTGTTGTGCCCGTTTAAGTAGAGAGCTGGAGTCTAACGTGGTGCCTAGCGTGGTTGGGCAAACAGCCAGGTTTTCAGTAATCTCTTGAAACATGCTTCGGATGGAGCCTGTTGGAGAGCAGGGGGTAGCGAGTTCCATAGTGCCGCCACATTGGCCGAGAAGGTGCGACCACCTAACCTGGCTCTTTTTGCTCTAGGGGCTGTAATGCGTACACTGTTGTTGGATCTAAGGGACCGGGCTTGGGTGTATCTTGGTAGTCTAGCTTTCAGGTAATTTGGGCAGTTGCCGAACAGAGATCTAAAAGCCAGGGTGAGTGCTTTAAATTTTATTCTGCTTGCCACTGGTAACCAGTGAAGGGAAAGGAGATGCGGAGAGATAGAGTGTTTGTAAGGAATCCTCATTAAAAGTCTCGCAGCCGCATTTTGGACCATTTGGAGTTGTCGTATAAGATACTTTGGTAAGCCCAGATACAAGCCATTGGCGGAATCCAGCCTTGAAGTAACTGTGGCATGGATTACAGTTTTTCGGCAGCTAGTTGGTAAAAATCGGAGAATCTTGCAGAGATTTCTCAATTTGCTCATGCAGCAACCTGCCACTTGCTGGATGTGTGAAGCAAATGACAGCTTGTCGTCCCACCGGACTCCAAGATTTCTTGCTGAGTGGCTGGGCGAGGGGGCGTGTCCCATCTCTGCCGGCCACCATAGTTCAGATGGTGGAGGGGGGCTTTTTCCGAAAAAGATCACCTCTGTCTTGCTGGCATTGAGTTTTAGTTTATTGGTGTTCATCCAGCAGGCCACTTCTTGTAGGCACCCCTTCAGACTCAGAAAGGATGTTTCTGACACCTCTGAATATGGGAACACCAGCTGGGTGTCATCGGCGTATGAAATTGCCTTGATCCCCCAGTTGGCAATTAGCGTGAAGAGTGGAGCAAGGTAAACATTAAATAGGAGTGGGCTCAAGGCCGAACCCTGGGGGACACCACAGCTGAGGGTTTTTGGAGAAGAGGAGACATTCTTTAGAGCCACCTTCTGAGTCCTTTGAGTCAGGTATGATTGTATCCACTCCAAAGCCTGGCTCTGGATGCCTAGCTTCGCCAGTCGCAGCAGCAGAATATTGTGGTCGACCGTATCAAAGGCGGCCGACAGATCCAGGAGCACCAATATAGCTGAGTCTCCCGAATCCATCGACCACCTCACTGACTCGGCCACCTCAATTAGTGCTGTTTCA
Source organism: Lissotriton helveticus (assembly GCF_964261635.1). Lineage (NCBI taxonomy): Eukaryota > Metazoa > Chordata > Amphibia > Caudata > Salamandridae > Lissotriton > Lissotriton helveticus. The sequence continues at coordinate 1,870,109 of NW_027611674.1, forward strand.
GTGCTAAAGCCGGGTCTAAAGCCTGATTGTGTCTCGTGTAATATTTTGTTTTGCTCAATAAATTGATTCAATTGGCGCTGGATAATTTTCTCAAGCATTTTGCCTGGTGCTGCCAGGAGGGAGATCGGGCGAAGATTGTTGAGGTCCTTGGGGTCCCCATTTGGTTTTTTCTTTAAGGGGAGTAGAGTAGCATCTTTCCAGATATTCGGGAATATCCCCGAAGAGATGGATGAATTCCATATATGCTGAATAGTGGGGGCCACGAAGTCGGCTATGCGACTCCAAAGTTTGGGAGGGCATGGGTCGTCCGGCGAGCCCGATTTGCATCGGCTGAGTTCTAGCTTAACTGTACTCAGGTCTATCGGAGCAAATTGTGTCAAGATAGCGCGGTCCGATGTAGTGCCAGCTAGATCGTTTTTTTCTGTGATCTTCTCTGGGCCAAAGGACTCATAGACTTTCTTTATTTTAGAGTCAAAGAAGTCAGAGATGCTATTACAGAATGAGACCGATGGGAGGACATCCCTCTCAACACTCATAGGTTTTAAAAAAGACTGTATTATTTTGAAAGTTTCCCTACTTGGGTGTTCAGCTTGCTGAATAGAGTTCGCATAGAACAGTTTTTTTGCTTTTCTAATAGCTCTATGCAATTTTTTTGATGCTTCCTTATAGTAAGTCTTCTGTAGAGGTTCGTAGTTTTTCCTCCATAAGCGCTCCAGTTTTTTGCAATCTGATTTTTGTAGTCTAAGCTCCTGAGAGAACCAGGGAGCAGATGGAGAGTCTCGTTTAGATGTAGCGGCCGTCGCCGGGGCAATATATGTTACCATATTGCCAATCCAGTCATTGAGTAGTCGGGCATCCGTCTCCACATTGGAGGTGAGGGTCGGAGGGTTCTGGGCAAGAACTGGACCCATGATATCGGGGACTAGTTTGCTCCATTGTCTTTTCATAAAAGAGCACTTGCTTGGCGCCGGTTTATCAACTGTTATTTTGATTAGGAATGGTATCAGAAAATGATCTGACCAAATTAGAGGTAGCGGTATATTTGCCGACACGTTTGGAATGTTGGTTATTATTAGGTCAAGCGTGTGGCCCGCTCTGTGTGTGGGGGCCTTATTAACGAGTCTGAGGTTAGCTGAGATCAATGTAGATCTCAGTAAATCTGCGGAAGGACAATCTGCCCTGTCCATGTGAACGTTGAAGTCTCCGACAACAAGAAACTGAGGGTGAAGGAGGGAGCTTTGTATGATCATATCCATCAGAGTAGTGAGGTTGGATTCTTTCCCCCCCGGAGGCCTGTAGATAACTAGTCCTGCTAGGGATAGCCGAGATCCCACCTGGAAGCAGAAGTGTAGTCCCTCTAGACCCTGGGTGTATATGGGGGCGGAGGAGGTGAGTGTGAGCTGTTCTTTAAATATAACTGCCACTCCCTCCCCTCTTTTATCACCTAGTCGATTGGAGAAACAAATTTTATATCCAGAGGGGATAGCCAGTGCAATGGCAGTCATGTTATCATCGTTAAGCCAGGTTTCTGTTAGAAACAATATGTCCCATTGGTGACCTTCCAACAGCAGCCATATATCATCTGCATGCTTTGCAAGGGATCTATAGTTCACAAGTCCCGCGCTAAGGTTTTTACTGATTGGTGGCTTGGATTGAGTAGATCCTCCAGCCTTTTTACTGGCCGGTATGCCTAGTTGTAGCCCACATGTCCTACAGGTATAAGGGAGAGTGGAGGACCCAAGATCGATGCTGTGTGCACAGGTTTCCGCCAAAGTATTGAGAGACCATAGGTTATCCCTCGACCAGACAATTCTATCTATTTGAGCGCTCTCACCGTCAGCGTGTCCGGCCCCGGCCGCGTTCTGGTCGCGGACGGGCGCAGACGGGCTTGCCTTAGGCGCGCCTTCGGCTCGCAAACGGCGTGCCCGCTGCGCTCGCCCGCTGCGCGACCGAGATATGCACATAATTTGTACCGTTGCAGGTGGGGGAGGAGTCGGCTTGGGGGCGTGGCCTAAGCAGGGGGCGTGGCCTCCGCTCGTGGCTCCCATCACACTTCCTCCAAGTGAAGATGTCTACCAACCTGTAAGTTTGTTTGTTAAACAGTGCAATGGCTGACACTTGCTCCTGGGTGGGGGAGGCCTCCATGCTGCTGGGCTGTGGGACAGGGGGGCATGCTGGGAGTAGTGAGACAGGCCTCCCTCCCTCACACCCACAAACAGGCTCCAAGTGAAGATGTCTACCAACCTGCAAGTTTGTTTGTTAAACAGTGCAATGGCTGACACTTGCTCCTGGGTGGGGGTGGCCTCCATGCTGCTGGGCTGTGGGACAGGGGGGCATGCTGGGAGTAGTGAGACAGGCCTCCCATCACACTTCCTCCAAGTGAAGATGTCTACCAACCTGTAAGTTTGTTTGTTAAACAGTGCAATGGCTGACACTTGCTCCTGGGTGGGGGTGGCCTCCATGCTGCTGGACTGTGGGACAGGGGGGCATGCTGGGAGTAGTGAGACAGGCCTCCCTCCCTCACACCCACAAACAGGCTCCAAGTGAAGATGTCTACCAACCTGTAAGTTTGTTTGTTAAACAGTGCAATGGCTGACACTTGCTCCTGGGTGGGGGTGGCCTCCATGCTGCTGGGCTGTGGGACAGGGGGGCATGCTGGGAGTAGTGAGACAGGCCTCCCTCCCTCACACCCACAAACAGGCTCCAAGTGAAGATGTCTACCAACCTGTAAGTTTGTTTGTTAAACAGTGCAATGGCTGACACTTGCTCCTGGGTGGGGGTGGCCTCCATGCTGCTGGGCTGTGGGACAGGGGGGCATGCTGGGAGTAGCGAGACAGGCCTCCCTCCCTCACACCCACAAACAGGCTCCAAGTGAAGATGTCTACCAACCTGTAAGTTTGTTTGTTAAACAGTGCAATGGCTGACACTTGCTCCTGGGTGGGGGTGGCCTCCATGCTGCTGGGCTGTGGGACAGGGGGGCATGCTGGGAGTAGTGAGACAGGCCTCCCTCCCTCACACCCACAAACAGGCTCCAAGTGAAGATGTCTACCAACCTGTAAGTTTGTTTGTTAAACAGTGCAATGGCTGACACTTGCTCCTGGGTGGGGGTGGCCTCCATGCTGCTGGGCTGTGGGACAGGGGGGCATGCTGGGAGTAGTGAGACAGGCCTCCCATCACACTTCCTCCAAGTGAAGATGTCTACCAACCTGTAAGTTTGTTTGTTAAACAGTGCAATGGCTGACACTTGCTCCTGGGTGGGGGAGGCCTCCATGCTGCTGGGCTGTGGGACAGGGGGGCATGCTGGGAGTAGTGAGACAGGCCTCCCTCCCTCACACCCACAAACAGGCTCCAAGTGAAGATGGCTACCAACCTGTAAGTTTGTTTGTTAAACAGTGCAATGGCTGACACTTGCTCATGGGTGGGGGTGGCCTCCATGCTGCTGGGCTGTGGGACATGGGGGCATGCTGGGAGTAGTGAGACAGGCCTCCCATCACACTTCCTCCAAGTGAAGATGTCTACCAACCTGTAAGTTTGTTTGTTAAACAGTGCAATGGCTGACACTTGCTCCTGGGTGGGGGAGGCCTCCATGCTGCTGGGCTGTGGGACAGGGGGGCATGCTGGGAGTAGTGAGACAGGCCTCCCTCCCTCACACCCACAAACAGGCTCCAAGTGAAGATGGCTACCAACCTGTAAGTTTGTTTGTTAAACAGTGCAATGGCTGACACTTGCTCCTGGGTGGGGGAGGCCTCCATGCTGCTGGGCTGTGGGACAGGGGGGCATGCTGGGAGTAGTGAGACAGGCCTCCCTCCCTCACACCCACAAACAGGCTCCAAGTGAAGATGGCTACCAACCTGTAAGTTTGTTTGTTAAACAGTGCAATGGCTGACACTTGCTCCTGGGTGGGGGAGGCCTCCATGCTGCTGGGCTGTGGGACAGGGGCTATGGTGGGAGTTGTTGTACTGACATTCCGGCCCCATACAGGCCTCCTCAGCAGAATGGCTGGCTACATCTTGCTTAGGGATGGACAGTGTATTGGTGGTTGGGTATTGCAAGGAGGTAATAGTCAATGTGGTGTTAAACATTTGTCTGTACTTACCAGCCTCCGCTCCCCCGGCTACTCCTGTGTAACTCTCAGGTAGCAGGATAGCAAGCACCTTCTCCTCCCATGGTGTGAATGTCTTCAGTGGGATGGGAGGGCCACTGCCAGTCACGTTTGCCAGATTCCAGTTCTTGCTCCTCTTCTCCTTGACAACCCTCTTGAGATCATGCCACCGCTTCATGATCTCCTTCTTGGATCTTGGGGTGGCCCCAACTGCATTCACCCTTTGGACAATCCTTTCCCACATTTGTGTCCTGGTGGCTAATGGTGTCTGTTGGACTAGGTTCCCAAATAGTTGTGGTTCTACTCTCACAATCTCGTTGACCATGACTGTCAACTCACTCTCTGTGAATTTTGGCATTTTTAGTGATGTCATGGTGTGGGGGTGTTGAGGTGTTTGTGGGTGCAGGGGTGTGGTGATGAGGTGTGTTCTGTGCTGGGGGTTTGATTGTGATGGTGTGATGGTGGTGTTGATGGTGGTGGTGGGTGGGTGGGTGGGTGTTGTGTGCGATTTTGCCTCTCCTCTCAGATGTGGTGTGTGGCCTTCTGTTCTGGAAAGATGCAAAGGATTGTGGTGAGTGGAGGGTGTGGTTTTGTACTCAGCTGTGTGGGTGTGTCCAATTGGATAGTGGTTGTCAGGTGTGTTTTGGGTGTGGTTATGTAGTATTGTATATTTATTTGCCATTTCTGTATCTGTGTGTGTGTGTTGTATGTATTTGTGGCTGGGCTACTTTGTTTATGCAGTATTTGGCATTGCTGCGGTGCTTTGAAATCGACCGCCATGGCTTTCATGTTCGTCCGCTGCGGTGACTTTGCTGGTGCTTGTCGGCCATTTATCCCATGCAATCCTGCCTTCGACCGCGGCGGTCGGTGCCTGCGGTTCCGCCCGCGCCACCCTCGGGGATATCGTAATTTCCTGTGCGGTGTCTCCGCTTTCCCTGTGGGCGGTTTTGTATTTTCAGCTGCTTTTCCGACCGCCGCGGTCGGAGTTTTGTCATCACCGCACACGTCGGGCGGTTTCATTTTCACCGCTACCGCCGCGGTCGGTCTCCAGTGGCGGTCGATCCTAATTTGTCTGCCGGTTGCACCGCCTCCATGGCGGGCGGTTGTTTCCCGCATCCATGGCGGGCGGGGTGGTTTTCCGCCCGACATCCTAATGGACCCCTTAGTGTTCACTTCTCCGTTGGGGTTGTCTCCACCCATTATAGATGGTACTATATGTTTAGGACTAATTTCAGTATTTCCTTCAGAGATGACCAGCCTATTGCTTTCATTAGCAGGAGGCTGACTCCCAGAGAGAAACGTTGGTCAGCCATTGAGAGGGAGGCCTTTGCTGTGGTTTGGGCATTAAAGAAGTTGAGGTCCTACTTGTTTGGAACTCACTTCCTGGTGCAGACAGACCATAAGCCCCTCTTATGGCTTAATCAGATGAAGGGTGAAAATCCCAAACTGCTCAGGTGGTCCATTTCCCTACAGGGGATGGACTTTACAGTGGAGCACCGCCCAGGGACTGACAATGGTAATGCAGATGGTCTCTCCAGGTACTTCCACTTAGAACATGAAGACTTATCTGGTCAAGGTTAGTTTAATGTCCCTGCGTTTGGGGGGGGGTTGTGTAGGAGAGTAGGGTCTGCTATCCTATGGTCACCCCAAATTTTTGCTTTTTGCTTCACTGGTTTTCGACTACTGAGGCTGTGGGCCTGCTGATCAGACCCCCAGCCTGCTGTTCTCTCACTAAATTAATGATACATGTGCTATAGGCACATACCAATTGGAAATGGACTCCTTGTCAGCCCCTGTAGAATGCACTATAGGTGCCCAGGGCATAGGGGCCACCAAGGCCTACCAGGGGCTGCAGCATATCTTTTGCCACCCCTGGCTGGTTCTTAAATTGACACAACTGGATGATCACTCAGCTGGGGTAAGGTGGTGTAATCACCCCTTGCTTAGGTATAGTATACCTATATCTAAACCAATATCTGGACACATGTAAACCTGTGAGCCACTCCTATGGAAGGCCTCATCAATCCTGGAGGCAGGGTGCGTGGTTTTATGTGAGATGGAGCTCTAGCATGAGCTGAGCCTGTCTGCAGCTGTCGGGAACAACTCCCTAAGCTGTTTCAGGATAATGCCATACCATATACTCTTAAGTGCCTTATAATCCTCGCGGTTAAATAGCAACTTTGGTTTGGCTTTATCAAAACATGTCGTGTAAGGTGTCATACGATTTGGAATACCATCCCCTCGCCAGTTCTGGCGACGGGGATGGCATTCCACCCCTCTAGAGGGGTAAGACATGTTCCTTTACTAAATGCGGTTAATTTCTCCAAAGACCTTAAGATCCACAAAATGGATGCCTCTGCCACAGACAAATGTCTGGACCCCTGCAGTTGACCGAAACTCAGCCGATGGGGCCTGGACAAAGGGTTTCCTGTCACAGGAGGGTGTCACCACCCTCCAGACAGGAGATAGTGGATTGTAGCAGGGAGGTTTGAAAGAAACCAGACACTGCCTGGGGCGCACAAGGCTGCCCCTTGCATAATCCGGCCAAACCGGTTCTGGGGCACTCCAGCCCTCGTGCCAGGGCGGCCTGGATCAAAGGAAAGGGGTGTATCCACCCCCTTCCTGGGTCCCACCCATAGGGAGGGACCTAGCAGGTAATCACGCCCCCCAGATTGGAATAAGAGTGGGAGCAGTGCCAATGCACATCAGATTTCCTGGAAGAAACATTAGAAACGAAACTCTGGACCCTTGGACCTCCATCTCAACGTGGAAGCCCGAAGAATCTCCCTTGTGGTCAAGGAGTGACCACCCTGCAGCAGCAGGCACCATCCAGCCCTCGACGTCTACTTGGTTGCAGTTCCTGCCGGAACTCGAGCGACTGAGATCGACGAGATCAAGCTTGCCTGCCTTCCAACAGCCCGATCCACAGTCCCTGCAGAGCTGAGACCCGTGGAGGCGACCGGAAGCGTGGGGCACGCCATCTTGAATTGACCACGAGACGCTGACCATGCAGCCCACGAGTGACCCTCGAAGCTGTGCACCGGGGTTTGAGAAGCCCCCACCCTGAGCTGCTCCTGAGCCGAAGTTCAGCCCTCCACACTCGACGAGTGCTGCGTGGGGCCCTTTGGCTCTATTTGGCTCAACGCGTTGGCCCGGTCACTTGCCAGCTGGCTAGTGGTCCCTGTGCCGACGAACTACCTAAGAAGACTCGTGAATCTGGTTGCTCCAGATCCACACCAGCTCTCCTGAAAAGGAGCCCCGACTCTGACCTTCCTGGTCCGAGTGAGAAGCAATCTTCCGATCCCGCGTGGATTGCTCTTGCCAAGGCTTGTTTGCTCCAAACTTGAAGCCGACTGCACCGACGGTGAGAGCCTGCGTAGGACAGATCGTGACCTGCTCCTGGACGTCGCAGATGCCCCAGAGCCCACGTGACAGCAGAGAGAAGCTCCTCGACGACCACCTGATTGCGCCCGACATTGCCTGGTTCCGTCCTGGTTCCACCCTGGTCACTGCTGAGTGACCCAGACTCTGTCCCCTCTGCTTTCAGGTACTCTACAACTTGAGTCCACCCTTGGACTCCACCGGACACTTCATCTTTAACCCGCCTGCAGCCCTTTCAGCTTCAAGCACCAAGAGCCTGCGTGTCAAAACCCGACGCCACTTCGACCCTGTGCACCCACTTCCCGTGGGTGAGGTAACTTTGCTCCGCCGGTGTTCCCACACTGGTGCACACCTCTAGGGTCTGTGTGTTAAGTTTTGTTCCTCTAGGTTCAGCGGAAGTGTCCTTAAACTTTAACTCTATGACTTTTACGCACCATTGGTTAACATTGGTGCATGCGTGCGCTTTCCGCACATCTCCCGAATCCCGAGGGCCATTCCCGACTTCAGCATTGCTTGTCCTGACTGCTCCCAGCGATTCCCTAGGCCCTAGGCCTAATCACTGTTCGAGTGGCCTCTCTTATACCACTTGTTTAGTATATGGTTTGAGTGGCCACCCGCCCTCATCCATAATTGTGCAACTTGTATGTTTAAACAGTGCTTTTGATTTAACGCTTGTGCCCCTTTATTCATAAAGAATACTGGGGATTGTTTTTAGTAATAAACACATATATTTTTATAATATATACTTGTGTGGTGTCCTTTCATTTGGTATTACAGGATTGTATGTGGTAAAACAGCTCGCTTAACACGACCTCTTAAGTTAAGCCTTTAGGCTGCTTAGTCCATGCTACCCCTAGGATAGCTTGTCTAATAAGGTTGACTTACAACCAGACACCATAAGGGATTGTTTGGTCAGGTAGTAGGTGGTTCCAGAATTGGAAACATCCCCTACCAGGCCAACTTCTCACAATAATGTACAGACTATGAATTATAGCCAAAAGTATAAAGTGTTCTACAACACACATGAAAGTGAAAAATAAAAACTTACCTGAAGGTTGCACTTGATTTGTACCTTGTCCCTATAAGCCACAACCATGAGAGTTACCACTATGAATTGTAAATGTCTTAGCTACATACTGCAATTGAAATTAAGTCAGTACATCATATGCTTCAAGAAATAGAGTGCACTACATCCTCTGTAGTATATCCTATCCATTTCAAAGGGTGACCAGATGGCCGCAAATTAAAAATTGCCTCGTATGGATTCAAATTGCTTTGTATGACTGTTTTCAGGTCCCTGTAGCCACCAGGACCCCATAATATATCTCAGATGATATAACAAGAGTGGCTAGGGTTCATTTCCAGCCTCCAGGTACATGTCAGACTCCTATTTGTGACATTTCGAGGTGTTTGGGATCAAACTCATTTTTCCCAATATAGGCCATAGAGCTCAGAGTCACATCACATTGAGCTCAGAGTCACATCAAATTTCTAGTTCTGGACCTAAGGACCCCTTAGTATACCTCAGATGACATACCAGGAGTGTCTAAGACCCATTTCTGGCCTCCAGGGATGACTTTTTGAAGTTTTGGGGTTTAAGGGGGCATAGTCACTTCTTCCATCCAGGCTACGTTGCTCAAAATCGGGTACGATGTCAGCTTCTTCCCTTGGCTGGAAGCTGAAAAAAAAACTTCAGATAATAGCAAAGGTAGATAGATCAAATGAAAGCATCAGATCTGAGCTTTCTAACAAGTATATTTAGGTCCTGGGTACTCACAAAGTGACTGTGATATCCATTCTGAGCTATTTGGAAAATTAGCAAATCTTGTCAAAAAAACTTTTTTTGACGATTTTTGCTAATTTTCGGTATCAACCCTCATGACTGTTTTCAGGTCCCTGTAGCCACCAGGACCCCATAATATATCTCAGATTATATAACAAGAGTGGCTAGGGCTCATTTCCAGCCTCCAGGTACATGTCTGACTCCTATTTGTGACATTTTGAGGTGTTTGGTGTCAAATTCTTTTTTTTCCATTATAGCTCCTAGATATCAAAGTCACATCAGATTTCTAGTTCTGGACCCAAGAAGACCATAGTATACCTCAGATGACATACCAAGAGTGTCTAAGACCCATTTCTGGCCTCCAGGGGTGACTTTTTGAAGTTTTTGGGTTTAAGGGGGCAAAGTGACTTTTTCCACCCAGCCCAATGTTCTCAAAATCGGGTACGATATCAGGTGTTTCCCTTGGCTGGTAGCGGAAAAAAAACTTTATATAATATCAAAGTTATATATATCACATGAAAGCATCAGAGCTGACCTTTCTAACAAGTGTATTCGTATCTTGCGCACTCAAACAGTGTCTCTGATATCCATTCTGAGCTATTTACCGCTAAACTCCAGAAGAAACTCCAACGAATCCAAAACGCCTCAGCCAGGATCATATTAGACATCCCACGCAACGAACACATCTCTGGTCACCTTAAAGACCTCCACTGGCTACCCGTCAATAAGAGGATCACTTTCCGACTGCTAACCCACGCACACAAATCACTCTACGACATCGGACCAGAATGCCTCAACTCACGACTGTCCTTCTACACCCCCTCCCGCCAACTACGTTCTTCCAGTCAAGCCCTCGCCACTGTACCTCGCATCAACAAGACCACCATGGGAGGCAGATCCTTCTCATACCTGGCTGCTAAAACATGGAACTCACTCCCCGCTTACCTTCGCCTTACCCAGAACCACCTAGCATTCAGAAAGCAACTTAAAACGTGGATATTTGACAAGTAATCCTCCCCTCCTTTCTAAGCGCCTTGAAACCCCCTGGGTATGTAGTGCGCTATATAAATTCTCTGACTTGACTTGACTTGACATTTGGAAAATTAGCAAATCTTGTCAAAAAAAATTTTTGGACGATTTTTGCTAATTTTCAGTATCAACCCACCTGACTGTTTTTGGGTCCCTGTGGCCACCAGGACCCTATATTATATCTCAGGTGATATAGCAAGAGTGTCTAGGGCTCATTTCCAGCCTCCAGGTACATGTCTGAGTCCTATTTCAGACATTTTGAGGTGTTTGGTGTCAAATTCATTTTTTCCATTATAGGCCTTAGATATCAGAGTCACATCACATTTCTAGTTCTGGACCCAAGAACACCATAGTATACCTCAGATGACATACCAAGAGTGTCTAAGACCCATTTCTGGCCTCCAGGGGTGACTTTTTGAAGTTTTTGGGTTTAAGGGGGCAAAGTCACTTTTTCCACCCGAGGTCGTGGAACTCGGAGCTGGGTAAAAGTTTAGCTTGAGTGCCCTCCCCATGGAGGTCAAAAATGTTATTGCATCAAAATCATTTAAAAACTATATAGGTGTAATTGTAGTGCCCTGAATTCTATATGGCTGCATTTGCACCGTTCTAGGTATTTACCAAATGAATTTCTAACACTTTGGAAGTCTCCATGAAGTGAAAAATGACCAAGTCCAAAAACTTCACTGGTGCATCAAAGTGGTCAAAAAAGGTCAACATTGGGTTAAAATTAACAAAACATAGTGCTGCAGTGGTCCAATAGCAGGCTAAAGACATAATGAATGACACAGAATGAACAGTTTTACTAAACACTTTGAAAATTCGATTTTCAATTTCAGGGGGACAAGGTCATGGAAGTCATGGAACTCCGAGCTGGGTAAAAGTTCAGCTTAAGGGCCCTCCCCATGGAGGTCAAAAATGTTATTACATCAAAATCTTTTAAAAACTATATAGGTGTAATTGCAGTGTCCTGAATGCTATGTAACTGCATTTGCACTGTTCTGTGTGCCTCCAAAATGAATTTCTAACACTTTTGAAGTCCCCATGAAGTGAAAAATGACGAAGTACAAAGACATCATTGGTGCATGAAAGTGTTTAAAAACGGTCACAAATGCATAAAAATGAAAAAAACAAAGTGCTACACTGGCCCAATAGCAAGCTAAACACACAATGAATGACCCAGAATGAATATATTTACAAATTACTTGGAAAATGCTATTTTAAATTTCAGGGGGACGAGGTCACAGAAGTCATGGAACTCCGAGCGGGGTAAAAGTTCAAACTTTCCACCCCTCATGGAGGTCAAAATTTTTAATTCATCAAAATCATTTAAAAACTATATAGGTGTGATTGGAGTGTCCTGGTTGCTATATAGGTGCATTTGCACTGTCCTGTGTGCCTCCAAAGTGACTTTCTAACACTTTTGAAGTCTCCATGAAGCAAAAAGTGACTAAGTCCAAAGACCATTTGGAGCATCAAAGTGTTCAAAAACGGTCAAAAATGCATAAAAACGAAAAAAAACAAGTGCTACAGTGGCCCAATAGAATGCTAAACACACAATGAATGACACAGAATGAATAGTTGTACACATTACTTTGAAAATGCAATTTTAAATTTCAGGGGGACAAGGTCACGAAAGTCATGGAACTCCGAGCGTGGTAAAAGTTCAACCTTTCCCCCCTTATGGAGGTCAAAATTTTAATACATCAAAATCATTTAAAAACTATATAGGTGTGATTGCAGTGTCTTGGATACATCCCACATGAATTTTAAACACATTAGGAGCATCTCTGATCAAAATAACCATAAAAATCCCAAAGCTGCATCAGTGCTTCAAAGTGCTCCAAAACGGTCAAAAATGGACGAAAATGAAAAATATTCTCCATATCTGAGTTTTTATAACATTCCTTAGATAATGTATATCTTGAATTAGTTTTAAATCCTTTTATTAAAAAGTTTCTTTTCTATGCTGCACTGGTGCAACGCCTCAAGTCTGAGAAGCTGCACCAGTGCAGCCGTTTATTAGATGAAAAAATATTGTACGGGCACTTTTTTGCACAAAAAGTCACTTTTTGGCACTTTTTTGAGAGAAATAAAATAGTTCGCAGATTTTTTTTAAATCGACCGAATTAAAAAAAAAATGCTCTTGTTGGATGGCTTTGGACATAAGGCCGCATAAACAAAAGGAATTTTTCAAATATCTGTTTTTCTCACTTTTTTATTGCTGTTTGAAATTTCTGACTTGACTTTTTGCATCATTGGTGATGCATGTGTTTAACATTGAGCTTGGGAAAATTGAAAAAAAATAGACTTTGGGGATTGTTTACTAGGGCAAGTGATACATCAAATTAAGACTCATATTAAACTGAACCTCAAGCTGAAAAAAAAACAAAATAGCATTTACGATCACTTTTTTATAAGCGACTTTAACAATTGTTTTTTTAGCTATATTAAAAAACAAGGTAACGCCGTAAATTTTAGAAAAGAGATTTTTTCAAAGTAAAACATAGGTGTGACCTGCCTTCACATTAGGCTTCATAAACAAAAGAAATAACATCTCTATGTGTTATATTCACTTTTTAATAACACATTTTCGTTTTAGGCACAAGCAAAAAGCAGCATTGGTGATGCATGTGTTTTTCAATGGGGTTTTTTAAAGTCTACCAAAATACGGTTTACCAATCCATTTTCATTATTTTCTCTTTGGTATCTCATTATGCACATGTTAATAAACAGGTTCATGCATTATTAGCTAAATAGCATAAAAACACACTGAATTATTAACAATAATCTTTGAGATTTGGGTGACCAGATGGCCGGAAATCGAAAATCGCCTCGTATGGATTCAACTTCCATTTCGTGCACTTTCTATGTGGGCCACATGCATAAGAATTGGTACAATAATGCATACATATCTTAGCTAGAATCTGCAATTGAAATTAAGTCTTTAACTTATATGCTTCAAGAATTATAGGGCACATTCTGCTATGTATAATATCCTATCCATTTCAATGGGACGACCAGATGGCCGCAAATTGAAAATCGCGTCGTATGGATTCATATTGCGTTGTATGTACCTTACGTGTAAGCCACATGCATTTAAAATGACACAATGTAGTAGGGTATGCTATAGAATGTGTTGCAGTTGGAAATCAAGCTCTATCTAGTATGGATCATGACTGATGACACAATATACGTGACTCATTTTGCAAAAAATGGAGGCAAATTTTATAAAACATGCGTTTAATCACTGAATGATTCTCACCACTTCTAAGCATGGCACAGGCATGACAATGACCACAGGGCAGTGGCATGATGGTAACTGTATGCTGCACTCAGAATTATGGATCCAGATTGTATGGTTTTAGAATTATGGGCCACAACGTAAGGCATATTTTTTCACACATGTGACGTTATTGAAAAACATCATACATTCAACTTCACATTTTGTAGCCAAAAGCATAAAGTGTTCTTCAACACACATGAAAGTGAAAAATAAAAACTTTTCCTGAAGATTACACTTGATTTGTACCTTGTCCCTATAAGCCACAAATATGAGAGTTACCACTATAAAGTGTAGATGTCTTAGCTACATACTGTGATTGAAATTAGGTCAGTACCTCATATGGTTCAAGATTTATAGTGCACCACATACTATGTAATATATCCTATCCATTTCAATGGGTGACCAGATGGCCGCAAATTAAAAATCGCCTCGTATGGATTCAAATTGCTTTGTATGCACCTTGTGTGTGAGCCACATGCATATAAAATGGCACACTGTAGTAGGCTATGTTATAGAATGTGTTGCAGTTGGAAATCAAGCTCTATCTAATATGGATCTTGACTGATGACATAACATACGTGACACATTTTGCAAAAGCTGGAGGAATTTTTTTTAAAATATGTGTTTAATCGCTGAAAGATTCACACCACTTTGAAGCTTTCCACATGCATGAAAATGAACACAGGAAAGTGGCATCATGTTAGCTTAATGCTGCACTTCCAATTATGGATCCAGATTGTATGGTTTTAGAAGTATGGGACAAAATGTAAGGCATACTTTTTCGTACATGCGACGGTATTGAAAAACGTCATACATTCAACCTCAAATTTTGACAACTTTACACTACGCCACACACATAATAATTCACATGAGTAAGATGCACATCACTAGGAACAAAGTGCTGTTTAAATTATGTCTCTATAATGTACAGACTATGAATTATAGCCAAAAGTATAAAGTGTTCTACAACACACATGAAAGTGAAAAATAAAAACTTACCTGAAGGTTGCACTTGATTTGTACCTTGTCCCTATAAGCCACAACCATGAGAGTTACCACTATGAATTGTAAATGTCTTAGCTACATACTGCAATTGAAATTAAGTCAGTACATCATATGCTTCAAGAAATAGAGTGCACTACATCCTCTGTAGTATATCTGGTCTTCAACAGACAAGTGGAGCATGCTGCCACTCATGCATGCACACACCATCCTTCCTACAGTCTTAAGAAGACAAGTGGAGCATGCAGACACTCATGCTTGCACACACCATCCTTCCTACAGTCTTAAGAAGACAAGTGGAGCATGCTGGCACTCATGCATGCACACACCATCCTTCTTCCAGTCTTAAGAAGACAAGTGGAGCATGCTGGCACTCATGTATGCACACACCATCCTTCCTCCAGTCTTAAGAAGACAAGTGGAGCATGCTGCCACTCATGCATGCACACACCATCCTTCTTCCAGTCTTAAGAAGACAAGTGGAGCATGCTGGCACTCATGCATGCACACACCATCCTTCCTACAGTCTTAAGAAGACAAGTGGAGCATGCTGCCACTCATGCATGCACACACCATCCTTCCTACAGTCTTAAGAAGACAAGTGGAGCATGCTGCCACTCATGCATGCACACACCGTCCTTTCTACAGTTTGAAGAAGAGAAGTGGAGCATGCAGACACTCATGCATGCACGCACCATCCTTCCTACAGTCTTAAGAAGACAAGTGGAGCATGCAGACACTCATGCATGCACACACCATCCTTCCTCCAGTCTTAAGAAGACAAGTGGAGCATGCTGGCACTCATGCATGCACACACCATCCTCCGACAGTCTTAAGAAGACAAGTGGAGCATGCTGGCACTCATGCATGCACACACCATCCTTCTTCCAGTCTTAAGAAGACAAGTGGAGCATGCTGGCACTCATGTATGCACACACCATCCTCCGACAGTCTTAAGAAGACAAGTGGAGCATGCTGCCACTCATGCATGCACACACCATCCTTCCTACAGTCTTAAGAAGACAAGTGGAGCATGCTGGCACTCATGTATGCACACACCATCCTTCCTACAGTCTGAAGAAGACAAGTGGAGCATGCAGACACTCATGCATGCACACACCATCCTTCCTCCAGTCTTAAGAAGACAAGTGGAGCATGCTGGCACTCATGCATGCACACACCATCCTTCTTCCAGTCTTAAGAAGACAAGTGGAGCATGCTGGCACTCATGTATGCACACACCATCCTCCGACAGTCTTAAGAAGACAAGTGGAGCATGCTGCCACTCATGCATGCACACACCATCCTTCCTACAGTCTTAAGAAGACAAGTGGAGCATGCTGGCACTCATGTATGCACACACCATCCTTCCTACAGTCTGAAGAAGACAAGTGGAGCATGCAGACACTCATGCATGCACACACCATCCTTCCTCCAGTCTTAAGAAGACAAGTGGAGCATGCTGGCACTCATGCATGCACACACCATCCTTCTTCCAGTCTTAAGAAGACAAGTGGAGCATGCTGGCACTCATGTATGCACACACCATCCTTCCTCCAGTCTTAAGAAGACAAGTGGAGCATGCTGGCACTCATGCATGCACACACCATCCTTCCTACAGTCTTAAGAAGACAAGTGGAGCATGCTGGCACTCATGCATGCACACACCATCCTTCCTCCAGTCTTAAGAAGACAAGTGGAGCATGCAGACACTCATGCATGCACACACCATCCTTCCTACAGTCTTAAGAAGACAAGTGGAGCATGCTGGCACTCATGCATGCACACACCATCCTTCCTACAGTCTTAAGAAGACAAGTGGAGCATGCAGACACTCATGCATGCACGCACGATCCTTCCTACAGTCTTAAGAAGACAAGTGGAGCATGCAGACACTCATGCATGCACACAACATCCTTCCTACAGTCTTAAGAAGACAAGTGGAGCATGCTGCCACTCATGCATGCACACACCACCCTTCCTACAGTCTGAAGAAGACAAGTGGAGCATGCTGCCACTCATGCATGCACACACCACCCTTCCTACAGTCTTAAGAAGACAAGTGGCGCATGCTGCCACTCATGCATGCACACACCATCCTTCCTACAGTCTTAAGAAGACAAGTGGAGCATGCTGCCACTCATGCATGCACACACCATCCTCCGACAGTCTTAAGAAGACAAGTGGAGCATGCAGACACTCATGCATGTACACACCATCCTTTCTCCAGTCTTAAGAAGACAAGTGGAGCATGCTGCCACTCATGCATGCACACACCATCCTTCCTCCAGTCTTAAGAAGACAAGTGGAGCATGCAGACACTCATGCTTGCACACACCATCCTTCCTACAGTCTTAAGAAGACAAGTGGAGCATGCTGGCACTCATGCATGCACACACCATCCTTCCTACAGTCTGAAGAAGACAAGTGGAGCATGCTGCCACTCATGCATGCACACACCATCCTTTCTACAGTTTGAAGAAGAGAAGTGGAGCATGCAGACACTCATGGATGCACACACCATCCTTCCTACAGTCTTAAGAAGACAAGTGGAGCATGCTGGCACTCATGCATGCACACACCATCCTTCCTACAGTCTTAAGAAGACAAGTGGAGCATGCTGGCACTCATGTATGCACACACCATCCTTCCTCCAGTCTTAAGAAGACAAGTGGAGCATGCTGGCACTCATGCATGCACACACCATCCTTCCTACAGTCTTAAGAAGACAAGTGGAGCATGCTGGCACTCATGCATGCACACACCATCCTTCCTCCAGTCTTAAGAAGACAAGTGGAGCATGCAGACACTCATGCATGCACACACCATCCTTCCTACAGTCTTAAGAAGACAAGTGGAGCATGCTGGCACTCATGCATGCACACACCATCCTTCCTCCAGTCTTAAGAAGACAAGTGGAGCATGCAGACACTCATGCTTTCACACACCATCCTTCCTACAGTCTTAAGAAGACAAGTGGAGCATGCTGGCACTCATGCATGCACACACCATCCTTCCTACAGTCTTAAGAAGAGAAGTGGAGCATGCTGCCACTCATGCATGCACACACCATCCTTCCTCCAGTCTTAAGAAGACAAGTGGAGCATGCAGACACTCATGCATGCACACACCATCCTTCTTCCAGTCTTAAGAAGACAAGTGGAGCATGCTGGCACTCATGTATGCACACACCATCCTCCGACAGTCTTAAGAAGACAAGTGGAGCATGCTGCCACTCATGCATGCACACACCGTCCTTTCTACAGTTTGAAGAAGACAAGTGGAGCATGCAGACACTCATGCATGCACACACCATCCTTCCTACAGTCTTAACAAGACAAGTGGAGCATGCTGGCACTCATGCATGCACACACCATCCTTCCTACAGTCTTAAGAAGACAAGTGGAGCATGCTGCCACTCATGCATGCACACACCGTCCTTTCTACAGTTTGAAGAAGAGAAGTGGAGCATGCAGACACTCATGCATGCACGCACCATCCTTCCTACAGTCTTAAGAAGACAAGTGGAGCATGCAGACACTCATGCATGCACACACCATCCTTCCTACAGTCTTAAGAAGACAAGTGGAGCATGCAGACACTCATGCATGCACACAACATCCTTCCTACAGTCTGAAGAAGACAAGTGGAGCATGCAGACACTCATGGATGCACACACCATCCTTCCTACAGTCTGAAGAAGACAAGTGGAGCATGCTGCCACTCATGCATGCACACACCGTCCTTTCTACAGTTTGAAGAAGAGAAGTGGAGCATGCAGACACTCATGCATGCACGCACCATCCTTCCTACAGTCTTAAGAAGACAAGTGGAGCATGCAGACACTCATGCATGCACACACCATCCTTCCTACAGTCTTAAGAAGACAAGTGGAGCATGCTGCCACTCATGCATGCACACACCATCCTTCCTACAGTCTGAAGAAGACAAGTGGAGCATGCAGACACTCATGGATGCACACACCATCCTTCCTACAGTCTTAAGAAGACAAGTGGAGCATGCTGGCACTCATGCATGCACACACCATCCTTCCTACAGTCTTAAGAAGACACGTGGAGCATGCAGACACTCATGCATGCACGCACCATCCTTCCTACAGTCTTAAGAAGACAAGTGGAGCATGCAGACACTCATGCATGCACACAACATCCTTCCTACAGTCTTAAGAAGACAAGTGGAGCATGCTGCCACTCATGCATGCACACACCACCCTTCCTACAGTCTGAAGAAGACAAGTGGAGCATGCAGACACTCATGCATGCACACACCATCCTTCCTCCAGTCTTAAGAAGACAAGTGGAGCATGCTGGCACTCATGCATGCACACACCATCCTTCCTACAGTCTTAAGAAGACAAGTGGAGCATGCTGGCACTCATGCATGCACACACCATCCTTCCTACAGTCTTAAGAAGACAAGTGGAGCATGCTGGCACTCATGCATGCACACACCATCCTTCCTACAGTCTTAAGAAGACAAGTGGAGCATGCAGACACTCATGCATGCACGCACCATCCTTCCTACAGTCTTAAGAAGACAAGTGGAGCATGCAGACACTCATGCATGCACACAACATCCTTCCTACAGTCTTAAGAAGACAAGTGGAGCATGCTGCCACTCATGCATGCACAACACCATCCTCCGACAGTCTTAAGAAGACAAGTGGAGCATGCTGGCACTCATGCATGCACACACCATCCTTCCTACAGTCTTAAGAAGACAAGTGGAGCATGCAGACACTCATGCATGCACACACCATCCTTCCTCCAGTCTTAAGAAGACAAGTGGAGCATGCTGGCACTCATGCATGCACACACCATCCTTTCTCCAGTCTTAAGAATACAAGTGGAGCATGCTGCCACTCATGCATGCACACACCATCCTTCCTACAGTCTGAAGAAGACAAGTGGAGCATGCTGCCACTCATGCATGCACACACCACCCTTCCTACAGTCTGAAGAAGACAAGTGGAGCATGCAGACACTCATGCATGCACACACCATCCTTCCTCCAGTCTTAAGAAGACAAGTGGAGCATGCTGGCACTCATGCATGCACACACCATCCTTCCTACAGTCTTAAGAAGACAAGTGGAGCATGCTGGCACTCATGCATGCACACACCATCCTTCCTACAGTCTTAAGAAGACAAGTGGAGCATGCTGCCACTCATGCATGCACACGCCATCCTTCCTACAGTCTTAAGAAGACAAGTGGAGCATGCTGGCACTCATGCATGCACACACCATCCTTCCTACAGTCTTAAGAAGACAAGTGGAGCATGCTGCCACTCATGCATGCACACACCATCCTTCCTACAGTCTTAAGAAGACAAGTGGAGCATGCTGCCACTCATGCATGCACACACCACCCTTCCTACAGTCTTAAGAAGACAAGTGGCGCATGCTGCCACTCATGCATGCACACACCAGCCTTCCTACAGCCTTAAGAAGACAAGTGGAGCATGCTGGCACTCATGCATGCACACACCATCCTTCCTACAGTCTTAAGAAGAGAAGTGGAGCATTCTGCCACTCATGCATGTACACACCATCCTTCCTACAGTCTGAAGAAGACAAGTGGAGCATGCTGCCACTCATGCATGCACACACCATCCTTCCTACAGTCTTAAGAAGAGAAGTGGAGCATGCTGCCACTCATGCATGCACACACCATCCTTCCTACAGTCTTAAGAAGACAAGTGGAGCATGCAGACACTCATGTTTGCACACACCGTCCTTCTTACAGTCTTAAGAAGACAAGTGGAGCATGCTGCCACTCATGCATGTACACACCATCCTTCCTACAGTCTTAAGAAGACAAGTGGAGCATGCTGGCACTCATGCATGCACACACCATCCTTCCTACAGTCTGAAGAAGACAAGTGGAGCATGCTGCCACTCATGCATGCACACACCATCCTTCCTACAGTCTGAAGAAGACAAGTGGAGCATGCTGCCACTCATGCATGCACACACCATCCTTCCTACAGTCTTAAGAAGACAAGTGGAGCATGCTGCCACTCATGCATGCACACACCGTCCTTTCTACAGTTTGAAGAAGAGAAGTGGAGCATGCAGACACTCATGCATGCACGCACCATCCTTCCTACAGTCTTAAGAAGACAAGTGGAGCATGCAGACACTCATCCATGCACACACCATCCTTCCTACAGTCTTAAGAAGACAAGTGGAGCATGCTGCCACTCATGCATGCACACACCATCCTTCCTACAGTCTGAAGAAGACAAGTGGAGCATGCAGACACTCATGGATGCACACACCATCCTTCCTACAGTCTTAAGAAGACAAGTGGAGCATGCAGACACTCATGCATGCACGCACCATCCTTCCTACAGTCTTAAGAAGACAAGTGGAGCATGCAGACACTCATGCATGCACACAACATCCTTCCTACAGTCTTAAGAAGACAAGTGGAGCATGCTGCCACTCATGCATGCACACACCACCCTTCCTACAGTCTGAAGAAGACAAGTGGAGCATGCAGACACTCATGCATGCACACACCATCCTTCCTCCAGTCTTAAGAAGACAAGTGGAGCATGCTGGCACTCATGCATGCACACACCGTCCTTCCTACAGTCTTAAGAAGACAAGTGGAGCATGCAGACACTCATGCATGCACACAACATCCTTCCTACAGTCTGAAGAAGACAAGTGGAGCATGCAGACACTCATGCATGCACACACCGTCCTTCCTACAGTCTGAAGAAGACAAGTGGAGCATGCTGGCACTCATGCATGCACACACCGTCCTTCCTACAGTCTTAAGAAGACAAGTGGAGCATGCAGACACTCATGCATGCACACAACATCCTTCCTACAGTCTGAAGAAGACAAGTGGAGCATGCTGCCACTCATGCATGTACACACCATCCTTCCTACAGTCTTAAGAAGACAAGTGGAGCATGCAGACACTCATGCATGCACGCACCATCCTTCCTACAGTCTTAAGAAGACAAGTGGAGCATGCAGACACTCATGGATGCACACACCATCCTTCCTACAGTCTGAAGAAGACAAGTGGAGCATGCAGACACTCATGTTTGCACACACCGTCCTTCTTACAGTCTTAAGAAGACAAGTGGAGCATGCTGCCACTCATGCATGTACACACCATCCTTCCTACAGTCTTAAGAAGACAAGTGGAGCATGCTGCCATTTATGCATGCACACACCATCCTTCCTACAGTCTTAAGAAGACAAGTGGAGCATGCTGCCACTCATGCATGTACACACCATCCTTCCTACAGTCTTAAGAAGACAAGTGGAGCATGCTGCCACTCATGCATGCACACACCATCCTTCCTACAGTCTTAAGAAGACAAGTGGAGCATGCAGACACTCATGCATGCACACACCATCCTTCCTACAGTCTTAAGAAGACAAGTGGAGCATGCTGCCACTCATGCATGCACGCACCATCCTTCCTACAGTCTTAAGAAGACAAGTGGAGCATGCAGACACTCATGCATGCACACACCACCCTTCCTCCAGTCTTAAGAAGACAAGTGGAGCATGCAGACACTCATGCATGCACACACCATCCTTCCTACAGTCTTAAGAAGACAAGTGGAGCATGCAGACACTCATGCTTGCACACACCATCCTTCCTACAGTCTTAAGAAGACAAGTGGAGCATGCAGACACTCATGTTTGCACACACCGTCCTTCTTACAGTCTTAAGAAGACAAGTGGAGCATGCTGCCACTCATGCATGTACACACCATCCTTCCTACAGTCTTAAGAAGACAAGTGGAGCATGCTGGCACTCATGTTTGCACACACCGTCCTTCTTACAGTCTTAAGAAGACAAGTGGAGCATGCTGCCACTCATGCATGCACACACCGTCCTTTCTACAGTTTGAAGAAGAGAAGTGGAGCATGCAGACACTCATGCATGCACGCACCATCCTTCCTACAGTCTTAAGAAGAGAAGTGGAGCATGCTGGCACTCATGCATGCACACACCACCCTTCCTACAGTCTGAAGAAGACAAGTGGAGCATGCTGCCACTCATGCATGCACACACCATCCTTCCTACAGTCTGAAGAAGACAAGTGGAGCATGCAGACACTCATGCATGCACACACCACCCTTCCTACAGTCTGAAGAAGACAAGTGGAGCATGCTGGCACTCATGCATGCACACACCACCCTTCCTACAGTCTGAAGAAGACAAGTGGAGCATGCAGACACTCATGCATGCACACACCACCCTTCCTACAGTCTGAGGAAGACAAGTGGAGCATGCTGCCACTCATGCATGCACACACCATCCTTTCTCCAGTCTTAAGAATACAAGTGGAGCATGCAGACACTCATGCATGCACACACCATCCTTCCTACAGTCTAAAGAAGACAAGTGGAGCATGCAGACACTCATGCATGCACACACCACCCTTCCTACAGTCTGAGGAAGACAAGTGGAGCATGCTGCCACTCATGCTTGCACACACCATCCTTCCTACAGTCTGAAGAAGACAAGTGGAGCATGCAGACACTCATGCATGCACACACCACCCTTCCTACAGTCTGAGGAAGACAAGTGGAGCATGCTGCCACTCATGCATGCACACACCATCCTTTCTCCAGTCTTAAGAATACAAGTGGAGCATGCAGACACTCATGCTTGCACACACCATCCTTCCTACAGTCTTAAGAAGACAAGTGGAGCATGCTGCCACTCATGCATGCACACACCATCCTTCCTACAGTCTTAAGAAGACAAGTGGAGCATGCAGACACTCATGCATGCACACACCATCCTTCCTACAGTCTTAAGAAGACAAGTGGAGCATGCAGACACTCATGCATGCACACACCGTCCTTCCTACAGTCTGAAGAAGACAAGTGGAGCATGCAGACACTCATGCATGCACACACCACCCTTCCTCCAGTCTTAAGAAGACAAGTGGAGCATGCAGACACTCATGCATGCACACACCGTCCTTCCTACAGCCTTAAGAAGACAAGTGGAGCACACAGACACACATACTTGGGCATGTGTACTTAATAAACGTGTATAGATGGACGGGGCAGCAGACTTTGTTCCAGTACTGTGGTAAAAAGCAGTGCAGTGTGCTTTAATTTTCTCTTTAGGCTGTAAATACCCTTCGTAGTTTACTCAAAAGCAGTACAGTTTGCACACCTTTCTCACTGTAGTTAGACGCAGTGCAGTTCCCACAGATCTGTGCAGTAAAAAGCACTGCAGTGTGCACAGATTTCTTGCAGTGCAGCACCCAGCAGTGCAATATGCACAGATTTCCTGCAGTGCAGCACCCAGCACTGCAGTGTGCACAGATTTCCTGCAGTGCAGCACCCAGCAGTGCGGTGTGCACAGATTCCCTGCAGTGCAGCACCCAGCAGTGCAGTGTGCCCAGATTTCCTGCAGTGCAGCACCCAGCAGTGCAGTGTGCACAGATGTCTTGCAGTGCAGCACCCAGCAGTGCGGTGTGCAGATTTCCTGCAGTGCAGCTTCCAGCAGTGCGGTGTGCACAGATTTCCTGCAGTGCAGCACCCAGCAGTGCAGTGTGCACAGATGTCTTGCAGTGCAGCACCCAGCAGTGCGGTGTGCAGATTTCCTGCAGTGCAGCACCCAGCAGTGCAGTGTGCACAGATGTCTTGCAGTGCAGCATCCAGCAGTGCGGTGTGCAGATTTCCTGCAGTGCAGCACCCAGCAGTGAAGTGCACAGATTTCCTGCAGAGCAGCACCCAGGACTGCAGTGTGCCCAGATTTCCTGCAGTGCAGTGTGCCCAGATTTCCTGCAGTGCAGCACCCAGCAGTGCAGTGTGCACAGATTTCTTGCAGTGCAGCACCCAGCAGTGCAGTGTGCACATATGACTTGCAGTGCAACACCCAGCACTGCAGTGTGCCCAGATTGCCTGCAGTGCAGCACCCAGCAGTGCGGTGTGCACAGATTTCCTGCAGTGCAGCCCCCAGCAGTGCAGTGTGCCCAGATTTCCTGCAGTGCAGCACCCAGCAGTGCAGTGTGCACAGATGTCTTGCAGTGCAGCACCCAGCAGTGCGGTGTGCAGATTTCCTGCAGTGCAGCACCCAGCAGTGAAGTGCACAGATTTCCTGCAGAGCAGCACCCAGGACTGCAGTGTGCCCAGATTTCCTGCAGTGCAGTGTGCCCAGATGTCCTGCAGTGCAGCACCCAGCAGTGCAGTGTGCACAGATTTCTTGCAGTGCAGCACCCAGCAGTGCAGTGTGCACACATGACTTGCAGTGCAGCCCCCAGCAGTGCAGTGTGCACAGATTTCCTGCAGTGCAGCACCCAGCAGTGTGGTGTGCACAGATTCCCTGCAGTGCAGCACCCAGCAGTGCAGTGTGCCCAGATTTCCTGCAGTGCAGCACCCAGCAGTGCAGTGTGCACAGATATCTTGCAGTGCAGCACCCAGCCGTGCGGTGTGCAGATTTTCTGCAGTGCAGCACCCAGCAGTGCAGTGTGCACAGATTTCCTGCAGTGCAGCCCCCAGCAGTGCAGTGTGCCCAGATTTCCTGCAGTGCAGCACCCAGCAGTGCAGTGTGCACAGATGTCTTGCAGTGCAGCACCCAGCAGTGCGGTGTGCAGATTTCCTGCAGTGCAGCACCCAGCAGTGAAGTGCACAGATTTCCTGCAGAGCAGCACCCAGGACTGCAATGTGCCCAGATTTCCTGCAGTGCAGTGTGCCCAGATTTCCTGCAGTGCAGCACCCAGCAGTGCAGTGTGCACAGATTTCTTGCAGTGCAGCACCCAGCAGTGCAGTGTGCACATATGACTTGCAGTGCAGCCCCCAGCAGTGCAGTGTGCACAGATTTCCTGCAGTGCAGCACCCAGCAGTGTGGTGTGCACAGATTCCCTGCAGTGCAGCACCCAGCAGTGCAGTGTGCCCAGATTTCCTGCAGTGCAGCACCCAGCAGTGCAGTGTGCACAGATATCTTGCAGTGCAGCACCCAGCCATGCGGTGTGCAGATTTTCTGCAGTGCAGCACCCAGCAGTGCGGTGTGCACAGATTTCCTGCAGTGCAGCACCCAGCAGTGCAGTGTGCACAGATGTCTTGCAGTGCAGCACCCAGCAGTGCGGTGTGCAGATTTCCTGCAGTGCAGCACCCAGCAGTGAAGTGCACAGATTTCCTGCAGTGCAGCACCCAGCAGTGCAGTGTGCCCAGATTTCCTGCAGTGCAGCACCCAGCAGTGCAGTGTGCACAGATGTTTTGCAGTGCAGCACCCAGCAGTGCGGTGTGCACAGATTTCTTGCCGTGCAGCACCCAGCAGTGCAGTGTTCACAGATTTCCTGCAGTGCAGCATCCAGCAGTGCGGTGTGCACAGATTTAAGTAAAAACCATTGCAGTTCATACAGATTTCTCAAGATTCATCATCCTCGTCTGCATTAAAAAACACTGCACTGATTACCGGTGCCTAAAGAATCCCTTTTAAATCTCTCTGTATTGGGCACTGGGCTGTTTATAACGTATGTAAATCAATCAATCAATCAGGGTTTTTTGAGAGTGCACTACTCACCCGTGAGGGTCTCAAGGAGCGGGAGATGGCTGCGAGAAGTGCGTTGGTCATTGGCACCAAGGGCAGTGCCCGAACGGTGGAGCTGCGCGGGGGGAGAGCAGTGACTCCGACCAGGAGGTCAGAGGTCCAGAGTATTTGTGCAAAAAGTCCTCTAGTGCTGCCCTGGTGGTCTGCCGCGGTCTGCAGAAGCTAGTCTTCAGACTTTCCTGGGGTGGGGGAGGGCGTTCGTGGTACAAGGGGTGTATCTCTGGGACAGTTTGCCTGTCCGCGGAGCTTGGACAGTTTAGGAGGTTGCTATAAACCTGCTTGCTTACTCTGGAAGTGTTGGCAGTAGGAATGCCCTTCTTTTTCAGACAATAGAGAGCTTTAGAAATGAAGTAATAATAATAATAATTAGTGTAGTAAATGCCAGTGAAGTGTGCACTGATTTTTCAGAGTGTAGTAAAAATCCCTGGAGTGTGCACAGACTTCTCGTAGGATAGTGAACAGAAATGCAGTTCACAGTTATTCTCAAAGTGTTGTAAACTGCCGTACAATGTGCAAAGATTCCTCACAGTGCAGTAATATGCAGTGCAGTGCACAGATCCCTCATAGTGCGGTAAAACGCAGAATAGTGTGCATAAACTCCTCATAGTGCAGTAAGATGCAGCGCACAGACCTCTCATTGTGTAGTAAGATGCAGTGCACAGATGCCGACTTCTCACAGTGCAGTAAGATGAAGGGCAGTGTGCCCAGATTCCTCACAGTACAGTAATAAGAAGTGAAGTGTGGTGTGCACAGATTTCCTGCAGTGCAGCCCCCAGCAGTGCAGTGTGCCCAGATTTCCTGCAGTGCAGCACCCAGCAGTGCAGTGTGCACAGATGTCTTGCAGTGCAGCACCCAGCAGTGCGGTGTGCAGATTTCCTGCAGTGCAGCACCCAGCAGTGAAGTGCACAGATTTCCTGCAGAGCAGCACCCAGGACTGCAGTGTGCCCAGATTTCCTGCAGTGCAGTGTGCCCAGATGTCCTGCAGTGCAGCACCCAGCAGTGCAGTGTGCACAGATTTCTTGCAGTGCAGCACCCAGCAGTGCAGTGTGCACATATGACTTGCAGTGCAGCCCCCAGCAGTGCAGTGTGCACAGATTTCCTGCAGTGCAGCACCCAGCAGTGTGGTGTGCACAGATTCCCTGCAGTGCAGGACCCAGCAGTGCAGTGTGCCCAGATTTCCTGCAGTGCAGCACCCAGCAGTGCAGTGTGCACAGATATCTTGCAGTGCAGCACCCAGCCGTGCGGTGTGCAGATTTTCTGCAGTGCAGCACCCAGCAGTGCAGTGTGCACAGATTTCCTGCAGTGCAGCCCCCAGCAGTGCAGTGTGCCCAGATTTCCTGCAGTGCAGCACCCAGCAGTGCAGTGTGCACAGATGTCTTGCAGTGCAGCACCCAGCAGTGCGGTGTGCAGATTTCCTGCAGTGCAGCACCCAGCAGTGAAGTGCACAGATTTCCTGCAGAGCAGCACCCAGGACTGCAATGTGCCCAGATTTCCTGCAGTGCAGTGTGCCCAGATTTCCTGCAGTGCAGCACCCAGCAGTGCAGTGTGCACAGATTTCTTGCAGTGCAGCACCCAGCAGTGCAGTGTGCACATATGACTTGCAGTGCAGCCCCCAGCAGTGCAGTGTGCACAGATTTCCTGCAGTGCAGCACCCAGCAGTGTGGTGTGCACAGATTCCCTGCAGTGCAGCACCCAGCAGTGCAGTGTGCCCAGATTTCCTGCAGTGCAGCACCCAGCAGTGCAGTGTGCACAGATATCTTGCAGTGCAGCACCCAGCCGTGCGGTGTGCAGATTTTCTGCAGTGCAGCACCCAGCAGTGCGGTGTGCACAGATTTCCTGCAGTGCAGCACCCAGCAGTGCAGTGTGCACAGATGTCTTGCAGTGCAGCACCCAGCAGTGCGGTGTGCAGATTTCCTGCAGTGCAGCACCCAGCAGTGAAGTGCACAGATTTCCTGCAGTGCAGCACCCAGCAGTGCAGTGTGCCCAGATTTCCTGCAGTGCAGCACCCAGCAGTGCAGTGTGCACAGATGTTTTGCAGTGCAGCACCCAGCAGTGCGGTGTGCACAGATTTCTTGCCGTGCAGCACCCAGCAGTGTGGTGTGCACAGATTCCCTGCAGTGCAGCACCCAGCAGTGCGGTGTGCACAGATTTCTTGCCGTGCAGCACCCAGCAGTGCAGTGTTCACAGATTTCCTGCAGTGCAGCATCCAGCAGTGCGGTGTGCACAGATTTAAGTAAAAACCATTGCAGTTCATACAGATTTCTCAAGATTCATCATCCTCGTCTGCATTAAAAAACACTGCACTGATTACCGGTGCCTAAAGAATCCCTTTTAAATCTCTCTGTATTGGGCACTGGGCTGTTTATAACGTATGTAAATCAATCAATCAATCAGGGTTTTTTGAGAGTGCACTACTCACCCGTGAGGGTCTCAAGGAGCGGGAGATGGCTGCGAGAAGTGCGTTGGTCATTGGCACCAAGGGCAGTGCCCGAACGGTGGAGCTGCGCGGGGGGAGAGCAGTGACTCCGACCAGGAGGTCAGAGGTCCAGAGTATTTGTGCAAAAAGTCCTCTAGTGCTGCCCTGGTGGTCTGCCGCGGTCTGCAGAAGCTAGTCTTCAGACTTTCCTGGGGTGGGGGAGGGCGTTCGTGGTACAAGGGGTGTATCTCTGGGACAGTTTGCCTGTCCGCGGAGCTTGGACAGTTTAGGAGGTTGCTATAAACCTGCTTGCTTACTCTGGAAGTGTTGGCAGTAGGAATGCCCTTCTTTTTCAGACAATAGAGAGCTTTAGAAATGAAGTAATAATAATAATAATTAGTGTAGTAAATGCCAGTCAAGTGTGCACTGATTTTTCAGAGTGTAGTAAAAATCCCTGGAGTGTGCACAGACTTCTCGTAGGATAGTGAACAGAAATGCAGTTCACAGTTATTCTCAAAGTGTTGTAAACTGCCGTACAATGTGCAAAGATTCCTCACAGTGCAGTAATATGCAGTGCAGTGCACAGATCCCTCATAGTGCGGTAAAACGCAGAATAGTGTGCATAAACTCCTCATAGTGCAGTAAGATGCAGCGCACAGACCTCTCATTGTGTAGTAAGATGCAGTGCACAGATGCCGACTTCTCACAGTGCAGTAAGATGAAGGGCAGTGTGCCCAGATTCCTCACAGTACAGTAATAAGAAGTGAAGTGTGCACATACTCCTCAGAGTGCAGTAAGATGCAGTGCACAGATCCCGTCTTTAACACAAATGATGCCCACAAACACCCCCAGGGCGGAAGGAAAGCCCCCCAGGCCTTCCGGATAGAGGAGCCCAGCTCAGCCCCAGAGCCCCCCGGATAGAAGAGCCCAGCTCAGCCCCAGGGGCCCCCGGATAGAAGAGTCCAGCTCAGCCCCAGGGGCCCACGGATAGAAGAGCCCAGCTCAGCCCCAGGGGCCCCCGGTTAGAAGAGCCCAGCTCAGCCCCTGGGGGCCCCGGATAGAAGAGCCCAGCTCAGCCCCAGGGCCCCGGGATAGAAGAGTCCAGCTCAGCACCAGGGGCCCGGATAGAAGAGCCCAGCTCAGCCCCAGGGCCCCGGGATAGAAGAGCCCAGCTCAGCCCCAGGGGCCCCGGATAGAGGAACCCAGCTCAGCCCCAGGGCCCCGTTATAAGCGGGAACGCGCAGCTGGGACGCCGTCGCATGCCGGAGTCGTGCCTGAGTCCTGCCCGTCTGCGCCCGTCCGCGACAGGACGCGCTGGACGTGGCTGGACTCTGGCCCCCCTCCTGGTCGGTCTACTCTACACCATGCGGTGCTACACCAGAGATAGTCTGGTTGCCATTGAGAGGTCGCGGCCACCCTGCTCTACACCTAGGGTGGATCCCTTATGCGGCCCATTATCGTGTGGCTGCGGATGCTTTACGCTGGCTGCCCCCGTAAGCAGGAGCTGCAGGGACGTTCTGCGCACGCCCCTAGGCCCGTCGCCAGGTATTAGCATTTGGAATCTTAACGCTAGGTCGCTTGTCAAGCACCATCTTGACATTAATGACCTGCTAGGCAGGGAGTTGCCTGACCTATTCTGTGTAACAGAGACCTGGCTGCAGGATGCTGACACGGCCATTGTCAATCTGGCCTTCCCGCCGGAATACTCGGTATTCACCTTGAATAGGACCTCAAGAGGCGGGGGTATTGCTCTGGCCGTCAAGTCCTGTTACCCTACTACATGGCATGGGCAAAAGATCCCGGGGTGCGAAAGCGCCCTGTTTAAGGTCGCTATTACATCTAACTTCACCCTGTCGGGACTTGTAATTTATAGGCCCCCGGGGAGTGAAGTGGCCTTTAGAGCAGCGTTACCTGAGGCTATTAGTAATCTGGCTACGGGGTGCTCCAATTTTACCATCATTGGAGATTTAAATCTGCACTTTAACAACTCCAGTAGTCCCTCAGTATCCAGTTTCCTGGCGGACCTTGAGGCGTTACAGCTGAATCAGTTGGTGACGCAGCCTACACACTCAGGGGGTCACACCCTTGACCCGTTTTTTACCAATCTGACGGAAGTCTGTGTCACCAGCTACACACCTCTGGCATGGACTGATCACTATCTGATACAGTTCCACTGCCCTATCGTGGCTAGTCCTTCTAAGCCAGTGGTGTGTTCTGTTCCAAGAAGACGCTGGAACAAACTTAAGCTGGATAAGTTCTTTCATCTCTTATCAGCTGACCCGCTTGACGTCTCAGGTCCGCCGGACCAGATGTACGACAGGTTTAGCGACTGGGTCTCCAGGGCCTTGGACACCCTCATCCCCTTGGTGACCTGTAAAACTGGATCTGGTAAGGCCAGCCCCTGGTACGACGACTCTCTGCGGGCTCTGAAGGTTTCTTGCAGGCGCGCAGAGCGGGCATGGCGCAAAGCCTATTCCAGCTCTAAGAAAGTCTTGTATCAGGCAACAGTGAAGGTGTACCATCGGGCGGTGTGTAGAACTCGTGCCGCTTTTTATGCGACACAATTCAGGAACAGTTCGAACCCGGCAAAGGCTATCTTTAAGGTATTGAAAGACCTCACTGCCAAAAAAGTTATAACATCACACCAGAGCTCTGTGGAGCACTGTGAAAAGTTGGCAGAGTTTTTCCTGGAAAAGGTGAATGCCATCTACCGAGCCTTTCCTGTGGTCGTTCCCTCGGCGATTACATCTTTTAAGCCACCACCATCTGAGGGACTATGTTCTCTACCTTTGTTAAACTCTGATAGCCTAGGCACTTTGGCCCGCAGAGTGAAGTCTGGGTCCCCTGAGGATCCACTTTGCCCTGAAGTGTTCAAGGACCTTGCGGCACATGACATCTCTCCGCTTTGTTCCTTGGTCAATGCGTCACTTACATCTGGCGTAGTTCCACTGAAGTGGAAGCGAGCCATGGTTCGTCCGATCCTGAAGAAACCTAGCCTGGATGGGAGCAAGCCGGAGAGCTATCGGCCTATTTCACTCTTGCCGTGGCCGGCTAAGGTGATGGAGGCACACGTAAACGCCGCTCTCTCGGAACATCTCCGTCGAGCGGATATACTCGACGCCACGCAGAATGGGTTCAGGGCAGGTCATAGCACGGAGACGGCTCTGCTTTTCATGGTGGAGCACCTTCGCTCCGTGCTTGACGCGGGACAAACGGCAGCGCTGGTGCTATTAGATCTAAGCGCTGCCTTTGACACCGTCTCGCACCCTATCCTTCTGCAGCGTTTAGAGGAGGCTGGTGTTACCGGCACTGCTCTCGACTGGTTCCGGTCGTTCTTAACCAATCGGGCCTTTAGCGTGACCGTCCCACCTTATCAGTCAAAATTCCTTCCGTTGAACCTGGGCGTCCCCCAAGGCTCCTCGCTGAGTCCTACGCTGTTCAATCTGTACGTAAGGCCGCTAGCTGAGGTTGTCAAACAATGGGGTATGACCATGGTGTCATATGCCGATGACACCCAGCTAGCGGTCACGATCAGCGGGGATGCTGAAGTCGACGCTCCTAGGTTTCAACAAGGACTGAGGGCGGTCGCTAGCTGGATGACGCTCAATTGTCTCCAGCTAAACGCTAGTAAGACCGAGGTGATGGTATTTGGTAGGCAACCGGAACTGTGGGGAGAGAGATGGTGGCCGGAGGAGTTGGGTCCTGCTCCCATCCCAGTCGCCGAGCTTAAGAACCTCGGGGTCTGGTTGGACCCTTCTCTTACGTTTGCATGCCACACTAAACGCACGGCCGCTTGTTGCTTCGGCATCTTGCGTGGGCTCCGTCCTGTGCTAAAGTTCTTCGATGCCCCCACTCGGCAACTCATGATCCAAGCTACCGTCATCTCCAGGCTGGATTATGCTAGTTCTTTGCTGGCCGGGTTGAACGTAGCTGAGATCGGGCGCCTGCAACGGATCCAGAATGCAGCAGCGAGAGCGGTGGTAGGCCTTCCAAGATTCTGCCCTACCTCCAGCACCATACGAGCGCTGCATTGGCTCCCGGTGGCGCAGCGGATTCAGTTTAAGGTCCTCTGCGTCGCCTATAAGATCTTGAAGGGGTCCCCGGCAACGATCCTTACGACCCTCATGGCTAACTACATCCCAGCACGACCCTTAAGATCGGCAGACCTCGAATTGGCCGTGGTACCGCGCTTTAAGCGAGGCAGGGCCGGTGGACGCTCATTTCGCATGCGGGCCGCTGCTTTGTGGAACTCTTTACCCCCGGCAATTCGCGCCATGAGCGATTTGCTTTCTTTTCGTCGCGCCGTGAAAACATTTTTATTCCCTTAGTATTTTGCTTGTGCTGTTTTATTTAGTTGTGTTGTGTAGCTGCCTTGTCGGGCGCCAGGACGCTCCTTAGCTGGAGCATCTGTGCGCCTAATAAAAACCACATAACATAACATAACATAACATAAAAGAGCCCAGCTCAGCCCTTGGGGCCCCGGATAGAAGAGCCCAGCTCAGCCCCAGGGCCCCCGGATAGAAGAGCCCAGCTCAGCCCTGGGGGCCCCGGATAGAAGGGCCCAGCTCAGCCCCAGGGCCCCCGAATAGAAGAGCCCAGCTCAGCCCCAGGGGCCCCCAGATAGAAGAGCCCAGCTCAGCCCCAGGGCCCCGGGATAGAAGAGTCCAGCTCAGCATCAGTATCACGCATCAGGCGTTAGACTAACACATTTCAGTGTGGTGGTCCGCATCACCGCACTGAAATGCATTGTCGCTCATAATAGCGCCTCCTGAGTTGTCAAGCAGGAGCCCTAGTAATCATACACCACTGAGCAGTATTGAAACTAAAGATGAAGGGAGGAGTAGCAGCGCGCCCTGCACTCTGCTCCCGGGGCCGGCTCAGAGTCTACAGCTATAGCTGCTACTCTGTTACCGTATAACATGAATGATGTACACGAAGATTTGCCACCGGCAGCGCAATTTGTTACATTGATGCTTCCGTGACTCAAAGTCAGGAGGTTAGGAAAAGCATTGTTGTAGCACACACCTCCTGCTGCCGCCAGTGGCTGGAGTGAAAGTTTCAGCATGCTGGCACCACGGTTAATTTAAATTAATTAATCACGCACCGGAGGGAGCCGACTCACCGCACCAGGGCGCGCCAGCAGTTGAGTGACCTGTCCTCCTGTGGCAGGGCGTAGCGCAGGAGTTGAGTGACCTGTCCGCCCGTGGCAGGGCGTAGCGCAGGAGTTGAGAGATCTGTCCGCCCATGGCAGGGCGTAGCACAAGAGTTGTTTAGCACATAGGAGCACACCAGTCTCTCCACGCAGCTGCTAAACCTCCGAGGGTGGAGTCGTTGAAGCCACGGCGAGGGCAAAGTGAGTGTAGCCTGGAGAGTGAACTCTCTTTACTCTGCTTCATTATAAATATGCTTTCACTGTTATAAAGCGCTTGCCGCAACCTGCCTTCCTACTTCAACCGATCTGGGTTTTTATGATCCCTGTCTTCCTCCTTCACCCCCCTGTGTTGATCCCCATGTCTGCGCACCTCTCGCTTAAGTATTGTGCTTAACAGTCGACACAGGTCATCTCAAGGCTCCTTGCTAAGCCACGGTGCAATAGTCGGTGAATACCGGCACTCGTACAATGGTGCTTCCCCGTGCCTGGCCTCTGCTCTTCCCCGCATTTGCGGTTATTAATGGCAGGACCGACCCAGCGCCAGCCTTGAGAGCCGCACCCTGAACTAAGACATCTGGGGACTGAGTCCTTGCATCTTGGAAATGCTGGGCTCAGCTACAGGTAGAGTGGGGACAGGGGGCGGGGTTTGGGGGAGAGCAGGGTGTGAGCCCTGGCATCTTAGAAATGCTGGGCTCAGCTACACTTAGAGTGGGGACAGGGGAAGCAGGGTTTGGGGGAGAGCAGGGTGTGAGTCCTTGCATCTTGGAAATGCTGGGCTCAGCCACAGGTAGAGTGGGGACAGGGGGAGCAGGCTTTGGGGGAGAGCAGGGTGTGAGTCCTTGCATCTTGTAAATGCTGGGCTCAGCTACTGGTAGAGTGGGGACAGGGGGAGCAGGGTTTGGGGGAGAGCAGGGTGTGGGAGAACAGCGGCCAGGGATGATGCCGTTAGGTGTGGGTCAGGTGTGCGGGTTGAGAGGGAGGACTCAGCAGTGTAATTTAAGCGATGAGCCGTCCAACGCGTCTTGTAATAACAATTACAGCGCCTGTTGCGGTGCCTCAGCATTAGGCTTGCCTAATCAATCCCCGGAGGTGTTGCTGTCGAGTTCGCGTGTTTGGTACTGACTTTTGGGTGTTGATTCTATGTTATAAGATATGTTGCTGAGACCCAAGCACATCTGTGCTGCTGGCGGCATTGCGTGCGGGCCTAGGAAAGTATCCACTTTGGGGTAATGATTTAGTTCGTTTTGGCCCGAGAGAGTAGTCATAGTTTTTATGAATAACTACACTTCCTGGCTGCCGACTCAGCTGTGACCCACCAATGTCACTAGTATGCATGACTAAGCCTTGCTTAGTCATGCATACTAGTGACATGCAAATAGAAGTGATGCAACATGTTTAGGTGCCATTCAAATGGAACAGAAGTATCACAGTTGTGCAGCGTGCATTGATAATCCTTCTGTACGCAAGTCATCTGTAGCATGGGAGCAGCTCCATGTTGCTCTTTCTCACCCAGGCTCCCTCTTGCTGTCGTTCGTTTGAATGCTCCTCCCGATCCCACAGTATTCCTCTCCCTTGAGTGCTGCTCCCCCCCTCCGCCCCCACCTCAGTCCTATGTATTTATATTACTGCTTTTTAATTTTATACTTCAAATAAAAAATTTGGGGAAATCGCTTTAAAAGCATAGCGATTTACCTATTCCTCTCGTAACAAAATGTCAAAAAGAGGCTCTTGAGTCAATTTGGAAACATGGTCATGCACAAGGCCCTTGCATAATGACACATATAAAGGATCACGTAGGCTCTATCACGCCTTTATTCCCTCTTTGTGCTCATGCCGTAAAGAGTACAGCATGATGGATTGGTAGAGCCAATAAGCCTCATAGACAAGACTTATTGCATTTGATGGGTTCCCTGAGGGGATCCAGTGGGGCCCAGTGGGCAAAGGCGGGCTGAGGGAGGAATCAAGTTGTTTTTCTTCTGCCCATCCTGCAACACTACTGAGGGCCAAGATAAGAATTTTGTTGGGGCCTTGCATCCTGTTTGGGCCGGGTCCCACGTGGGACAGAAAGGCCCTGGAGTCCACACTGTGATGGTCTGCAGCTGCGCACCATTAATAGCCAGGGAGGAGTCAGGGGCCTAGTCGGCAAAGCCTGGCTATGGCAATCTGTTGGTAATTGGCTTTTCTGTCGATCTGTCTGGCAACTAGTGGAGAAGTGTGGCTCAGGGGTTAGAGGCGGCAGACCCGGAAGCTGAGATCGGCCCTGGACCAGGGTTCAATTCCCCGCCTCGGCGGGTCTTGGGCTAAAAATTCCACGGACTCGATAATTCTCGCTCCGGTGCCTTCTCGACTCACGGGTTCACACTCTGCGACTCTGGGCAATAGCTTGCTTAATCTCCACAACGGCCCCTCGCGGCGGGATGCCTGGCTTTCACCTTGTGGATACCCTGCCGTCCCCTGTGGTTATCTCACAGGGGAATACCAAGACGGGTTCCCTAAGCAAGCGCCGGGAAACCCACTGCGGGTAGCTGTGCGCTATATAAGCTCAAATACATTTACATTTACAACACATCAATCATTCCAACCAGGCTCTAGCAGCCCAGCTTCGATGTTTTCCTGCCTCAGCCTGTTCTCCTGGCCAACCTTGGAGTATGTCTACCGTATGGGCACAGAACTTTAATACATAACTGCTTTTGAAAAACGTGTTTAATATCATGGTTACTCATTCGTTTAACACTATGATCTGGTGGTTACAAGGGCACACCCGTTTTTCAATTTCTGGTGCTTTGCAGTAGGTTTAAAACCTTGCAAGGGTTTCTTGTTGGTCAAATGGGTGTAATTTCTAATATTATGTTTCCCTATGTTTAATTTCTTGATTTTTGCTCGCGAGAAAGTGTCACTCTTAGTCCTTGAAATGTCACTCACAATTACACTAAAATTATGAAAATGTCACACATAGCAAACCTGCAGAGAATCCCTCCAGGATTATTCAGTCTATTTCTACAAACACAGCAGAAGGTGCAGACAATCTCCTACCTGAGCAGAGACCTGCGCAGATATGTCCAGGTTCTCTCCTCTCCCTGGGGCTGGGGCGGGGGGGGGGGCAGATCTGGTGTCTCGGGGGGGGGGGGTCTGTGAGGGTCGAAAGATGAAGGTAACTGCTCACCAGACAAGGCTCCTTCCTCCTCTGCAGCAGGCTGAACACACCAGGAGAGGCCGGAAGTGATGCCAGCACCGCTGCTGGTGCTGTCTCTGCCGGCGCTGACCCGTAAGAGGAAACCCTTCTCCCTTTCATCCAATGTGCAGCTTAGCGGGTTTCATCAGCAGGCGAGGAGAACCCTCTAGTGGCCACTGACGGAACCGCCGCCTCCAGCAGTGAATACATTTCACACAAACAAGCATTTATACCTGTAAAGACCTGGGACTTCAGATGTAAGGCCGTGCAGCAGTGTGAGCCACCTGAGGCCTACCAAGCCACTACTCACGTCAATCACAGACCCATCCAAAGTCAGGCATGGCGGGGCCTCGGAGACAGACAGGGTTGAGAGCGGGAACCCTGGGGAACCGAACCACGACCGACCAGAAGCGCCCGCAAGTCCAGAACCCACTCTACGCCATGACGGAGAACTCGTATAGCGCTTATGCCGTGATGCTGCTCTCCTCGATCATCTTCGCCGTGGGCATCATCGGCAACATGTCCTTCATGTGCATTGTGTGGCATAAGGTGCACTGCTGACGGACCAGGAAGAGACAGCAGTCTGAACTCGTCTAGTCCAAGTAAGTGTTACTTAAGTTACATCAGCCCAACAGGCAAAGTGCTGCACGTCAGGCAGAGCCGTGACTGACTTAGAACTGTACAGTCAGTTTATTATTGTACTTTTGTGTCAGTACAGCTGCGGAGCGGCACAAGTCTGTCTGATCATCAACAGAAAAAATTATTTCACAAACAATAGCATCTGGAGGCAGTTACGTGATTGCTGTTTAAACGCTGCCGCCCGGCCCTCCGCACCGAGCACGCTCCCTCCTCACTTACTCTACTTAGACACTTACACACAGTTACACAGCGGAGGTGCTTTCGACTCCCCCCCCTTGGCCTCCCACTCGTAAATAACAATGGCATAAACTAACTTTGCCCGTCTGTGATTTAAAGCGTCAGGAAGTCCCTCAGCCCACCTGACCAATGTGCAAAAATCCCTTACTTAGCATTTACTTCATGGCAATGTCATTTTTGGAAAAGCCTCATGTTAGCCACAATTTCGTACCTTGACAATTGACGGGCAACTAATTATTACGTTGTTTGCAGAGGAAATAAGAGTCTGTATTTTAGAATAGCGCGGTTGAAATGAAGCATCA
This sequence comes from Lissotriton helveticus, assembly GCF_964261635.1. NCBI lineage: Eukaryota > Metazoa > Chordata > Amphibia > Caudata > Salamandridae > Lissotriton > Lissotriton helveticus. The sequence continues at coordinate 1,908,179 of NW_027611674.1, forward strand.
TTCTTTTCTGCACCAATAATAACACTCTCTGTGCAGCTGAGATTGAGATTTGTATAATTGTACAGAGCGCACACTTGCAAAAGTGATTCAGAGTAACTGGCCCGTCTATATTTCTTGACGCACTGGCCTCTAAAACTTCCTTTTTGTCTGCTGCTTCCCAGTGTTGATCCACGACCACGAGTGAGGTCTTGTCAAGCTAAGCAAGTGTCTCACAGCCCCATCAAACTTCCTTCTCATGTGTCTTCATTGCCGCTATTAGTTTAAAAATGTAGTTATATTAGAAAGAGGTTGTATGCGCAGTATCGCAGTAGCGAGATCGGCATGGAAGAAAAGTGCATTTTCTCTTCCGCAGCAGCCCGTCTGACCGAGACTTTAAAATGGCAGCCCTGCACGGACGAGCAGACGCCTGGTGAAGGAGGCAGATTCGAGGGCATCTCAAAGGCACTGCGGCAGATCCTGCGGAGGGAGCCGGACGGGAACAGCAGGAAGCGGGGCAGAAGGCGCCCTCGCGCCTGGACCTGGCACCGTCTGCTGAAAACGAATGGATGCTTCCTACGCCACTCCTCTGATGAAACAACGGCCCGACCAGGATCCCCCTGCAGCACGCCTGGAACCTCCTCTGCAGCCCCACGAGAAACCACCAAGTGAGACCCCAATCCGACCGAATACTCAGCCATGTGCACGGACTGCTGATCTTATTTTTGGAAGGATTCAAGTCCAACTCTCCACTGGAGTAGCGCCGGAGGTAGGACGCCTGACCCCAAAATGGCCGCCACGCGCGACCTCACCAACAACAAATGAAGCTCGCCGACTCCCAATGCCCCCAATTTGATTAAGCGGAGCACAGACTCCCAGGGGAGCACAAAGGGGAACCATACAAAAATATAATCGCTCTTGCCACTGTCCTGTCAGCAAGTCTGGACGCACGAAGAGCAATCTGACTGCCGGTCGCTCCTCACGCCCCATCGCTGCCGCTGCCCTCCGGAGATAAGTTCTGAGGCTGCATTCATTTGGTATTGCTGCTGCACTGATTTTATTTCATCGTCCTCCGTGCCCCTGCTGATACTGTTGTGCCTGCTTTATTATTGTGCTTAATTTAGTTTTGTGTACATCGCGATCCCCGCCACTGCTCCCCCGCGGCACAACCCACTCCCTCCAGCATCACCGATCCCCTCCCCACTCGCAACCCCGCACCCGCCTCCCAGCTGCTCCTCCCTCCCACTGGAACCAAAAGGAGAGGTCCGATAAGCCAGGAGCTGTGATCCGACCTGACCTGGTCAGTGCCGGTCGCTCCTCACGCCCCATCGCTGCCGCTGCCCTCCGGAGATAAGTTCTGAGGCTGCATTAATTTGGTATTGTTGCTGCATTGATTTTATTTTATTGTCCTCTGTGCCCCTGCTGTACTGTTGTGTTGTGAGGCTGCATTCATTTGGTATTGCTGCTGCACTGATTTTATTTCATCGTCCTCCATGCCCCTGCTGATACTGTTGTGCCTGCTTTATTATTGTGCCTAATTTAGTTTTGTGTACATCGCGATCCCCGCCGCTGCTCCCCCGCGGCCCCACCCCCGCTCCCTCCAGCATCACGATCCCCTCCCCACTGAAGGCACGCCAAAGGTAAGCTCGTCTACGCCCGTCCGCGCCTGGACCGCGCCCAGCGCCAGACCCCCTGGCCCACCCAGAGACCATCCCACCCGCCGAACTTACGACGTCGCAACCCTCACTGCACTCAACACCGGACGCCTTATCGACTGTCACAGAGCCGCCCCAGGAAGTACCCATGGACCCTTCACTTGCCATTCCTGCACGTCCTGCTGCATCAGGACCCAAGCTGCAATCACTAACACCAAACTGAACTCCAACAACAACCACCTGAAGTGCATCCTGCTCAACACCCGCTCGGTCCACAGACATGCCATTGAACTATGAAACCTACTCGACACCACAGCGCCGGACGTCGCCTTTCTCACGGAAACCTGGATGAACGCCTCATCAGCACCCGACATCGCCATAGCCATCCCGGACGGATACAAGATCATCCGAAGAGACCGCATCAACAAAACAGGAGGAGGCATCGCCATTATCCACAAGAACACCATCCGCATCTCGACCAACTCCGACGACACCCCCATAGCCACCGAACACCTCCACTTCCAAATCCAAACCGACCCCAAGACAACACTCTCATATACAGACCCCCAGGACCCCACACACAATTCAGCGAAGACTTCGCTGACTTCGTCAGCCCACACGCCCACCCCTCCGAGGACTACATTCTCCTTGGGGACCTCAACTTCCACCTGGAAAATAACAATGACAACAACACCATCACCCTGCTGGACAACCTCGCCAATCTTGGACTCAGACAACTGGTGAACACCCCCACCCACTACGCCGGTCACACGCTTGACCCAATCTTCTCCTCCAGCAAGCACATCACCTTTAATTATATCATAGGACTCCACTGGACAGACCACAGCTCCATCCACTTTAGCTTCAGAAAGACTACGACCCACCACCACCCGCAAGAAATTCCCCACCGAAACTGGAACAAAACTACCACGACCAGCTCACCACATCTCTGAACCAAAAACCCCTTGCCACATCAACGGACCCAAATCAAGCAGCCATCAATCTCGCAAAGTGGATCACCCACTGCGCTGATGAACTAGCACCCTTGAAAAACCATCCCAACAAGACAGGAAGCAAAAAAGCCTCCTGGTTCAATGACGACCTCAAGAACTCCAAAAAGAACTGCCGCACCCTAGAGAAAACCTGGCGAAGAAACCCCACCACAGACAACATGACCACCCTCAAGAACGCCACCCGCAAACACCACCAGCTAATCCGCACCACCAAGAAATCAGCGTTCAAGGATCAACTAGACAACAACGCTCATAACAGCAAGGAACTCTTTAGCATTGTCAAAGAGCTCACCAATCCCAACGCCGGCAACAACGACATCACTCCCTCTCAAGACCTCTGCGACTCTCTAGCCTCGTTCTTCCACAGCAAGATAGCAGACATACACAACAGCTTCTGCGACCAGTCCACTCCCCCCACCACCGAACCGAAGCCCCCCACCAACACCCTCCACGCCTGGACCCTGATCAGCAGTGAAGACACCATCCGCATGATGAACTCCATCCACTCCGGATCTCCAACCGACCCATGTCCCCATTACATCTTCAACAAGGCCGACTCCGTCATCGCACCCCAACTTCGGGACATCATCAACTGCTCATTTGACACCGCTACCTTCCCGGAAAGCTGGAAACATGCCAAACTCAGCGCCCTCCTGAAGAAACCTACAGCAGACCCCACCGAACTTAAAAACTACCGCCCCATCTCACTCCTCCCGTTCCCCGTCAAGGTCTTAGAGAAGACCGTTAACAGTCAGCTCGCCGCCTTCTTCGAATCAAACAATTCCCTCGACCCCTCACAATCTGGGTTCCGAGCCAATCACAGCACCGAGACCGCCCTCATTGCAGCCACAGACGACATCCGGACCCTGCTCGACAACGGAGAAACAGCGGCCCTCATACTCCTGGACCTCTCCGCAACGTTCGACACGGTCTGCCACCGCACCTTTGTACAACGCCTCAGTGACGTCGGGATACAGGATAAGGCATTAGCTTGGATCATCTCGTTCCTCGCTGGAAGAACCCAGCGAGTTTGCCTCCTCCCTTTCAGATCAGAGGCCACCGAAGTCATATGCGGCGTTCCACAAGGATCATCGCTCAGCCCCACCCTCTTCAACATCTACATGTGCCCCCTCGCATCCATCGCACGCCAACACAACCTCAACATCATCTAATACGCAGACGACACCCATCTGATCCTCTCCCTCACCAAAGACCCAACCACCGCCAAAACCAATCTACACGAAGGGATGAAAGACGTAGCCGCATTGATGAAGAATAGCCGCCTAAAACTGAACTCTGACAAGACGGAAGTCCTCATCCTAGGCACATCTCCCTCTGCCTGGGACGACTCATGGTGGCCCCCGGCACTAGGCAATGCACCAAAACCAACTGACCATGCTCGCAACTTGGGATTCATCCTAGACTCCTCCCTCTCGATGACCAGACAAATTAACGCCGTCTCCTCATCATGCTTCAACATCCTTTGCATGCTCCGAAAGATCTTCCGATGGATCCCCACCGAAACAAGGAAGACAGTCAACCAAGCACTCATCACCAGTCGTTTGGACTACGGAAATACCCTTTACGCCGGAACCACAGCCAAATTGCAGAAAAGACTTCAACGTATTCAGAACACCTCCGCTTGACTCATCCTAGACATACCCCGCCACAACCATATATCCGGTCACCTGAGAGACCTGCACTGGCTCCCAGTCAACAAAAGAATCACGTTCCGTCTCCTCACCCACGCACACAAGGCACTACACGACCTAGGTCCCAGATATCTCAACACTTGCCTGACCTTCTACACCCCCACCCGCCATCTTCGATCGTCCAACCAAGCCCTCGCCACGATTCCACGCATCCGGAAAGCCACCATGGGAGGAAGATCCTTCTCCTACCTGGCGGCCAAGACCTGGAACTCCCTCCCCACCCACCTCCGTCTCACACAAAACCACCTCTCCTTCAGAAAGCAACTCAAAACCTGGCTGTTCGATCAGTAGTGAACTCATCTTCCTTAAGCGCCTTGAGACCCTCCGGTGAGTAGCGCGCTATACAAATGTTTGACTTGACTTGACTTGAAAATGGCCGCCACTCACGACCTCCCCAACAACAAATAAAGTTTGCTGACTCCCAATGCCCCCAATTTGACTAAGCGGAGCACAGACATCCATGAGAGCACAATGGGGAACCCCTTGGAAAAAACTAATCGCTCTGGCCATCGCCCCGTCAGCAAGTCTGTACGCACGAAGAGCATTCTGACTTCAAAATGGCCAGGGGCACTCCTATTAGACGCATCGGAGAGTCGGATGGCCATAATTACAGACCCCGGTACGGGAAACACTTGGGGCACTGAATTTGTGGACCACAGACTCTCATGGATTTCTTTAATTTCCCTCCTGTCCTGCCCGCCATTTTGCTGCTGTTCTCGGCCATCTTTCCTTTCCATTCCTTCGTCTTTTAACCTTTTCCCTCGTTTCCCCCTCGATGTTCCTCAAATGTTTCTTCCCTTTTCTGCCTTGCCTTCTCTCCTTACCCTTGATTCCCTCCCACCCTCCCTTGGTGTTGTGACCACATGCCCCCCTACGACCCCACTTAAGGGACCTCTGCCTAAGAAATTCTACTATGTGTGTATACATATATATATATAGGGATAACTCTAATCACTAGTATATGCAGTAGACTGTTGTGCTCTCTTCCATTTCTATGTGACTCTTAGAGTATATCCATTCGTATCCCTTCCCTCTGTATATAGAGATAACTCTATTCACTAGTACATGCTGTAGACCTTTATACCATCTACCATTCTTATGTGACTCTTAGAGTATATCCACTTGTATCTCCTCCTTGTGTGACTTTACATCTTGTACATTTGCAATTTTTTCCGTGTGTAACCTTTTTGTAACGCATGTAATCCTAAGTCCTTATGTTTTTCAACTAGTGCTTATGTAAAGCGCTCTGACACCTTCGGGTAAAGTTTGCGCTATAGAAAATCGCATAAATAAATAAATAAATAAATATGTTAGTGACCTTTCATTTCAGTTGTTTCCCATTATTTTCAAAATTTGTTTAGAGGTTCTCATTGTTCAAAATATAGAAATTTCTGATATTTATTTCTTCCAATGCACTTCATTCGATGACTTCTCGTGCCCCGGTACAGGGGGCAGTGTCTGTCCTCAGCGCATGCTCAGCTGGTGATATAGGGCCCGAGAGCTCTGTCTGTCCTCCGCGCATGCTCAGCTGTTGATATAAGGCCCGAGTGTGCCGTCTGTCCCCCGCGCATGCGCAGTGGTTCACCCAACAGACCCTCAGTAACCCTCCATCGGGTGCTGCGCAGTGGGATCGTAGTGTCAATACTCTGCGCATGCGCAGTTGTTAATCAAAAGACAATCTTCAACCCGCACTCGCAGTGCTGTCTGTCCTCAGCGCATGCTCAGGTGGTTCATCCAAAAGACCCTCAGTAACCCTCGCTCGGGGGCTGCGCAGTGGGAACGAAATAGAAGAACACCGCGCATGCGCAGTTGTTAATCAGTAGCAATCGCCAGCTGTGATCAGTCCTCCGCGCATGCGCAGTTGTTAATCATTATGCAATCGCTGTCTATCCTCAGCGCATGCGCAGTTGTTAAGCATATGCAATCTTCACCAGTGTCAGTCTTGAGCGCATGCGCAGTTAATGCAAAGCCTCTAACCTGCGCTGATAGGTTGTTTGGCACAGGCGCCATTGACAGCTCCCTGGGTGTCCAGGTGGGTCTGGGACAAGGTGTCTCAGTTTTTAGTTCCTCAGGGGGCCCCATGGCAGGTGTTTGAAGAGTGGATACAGTTAAACGGAATTTCAAAGCACCTGGCTTCTTGTTCCAGGTATAGTTGAGTGCATTCGGTCTTCTCATTTTGTCTGCTCAATGTAACAAAATGTTTACAATAGGAACTGATTCTAGTCTTATTTCTTACAGCTCGATCTTTCCACAAAGCAAATGGTGCAAGCACATTAGTTGTGAAGTGTTCACAGCTCTGGGGCCTATTTCCTTTAAGTGCTTAACTCTACAAGATGCTTACACTGCATAGTTATCAACATTATTTCGATTCTAATGGGAGAACTGAGAAAAGTAGTACATTCTACCTGGTCTTTTCTCACTGGTGCATTGCCCCAACCCAGAGAAAGATGTGTGTTCACGCCCTTGGATTTGTAAGCGCTGGACATGTGTATTGACCTGCCATTTGCACATTTGAGTCTAAATGACCAACCTGTGGCCTGCTGAGTTATGTGCCACCCTCTTTGTTGTATCAAAAATATATGTATTGCTTTAGCACGAAAATGCAAAAGGTGCACATGGAAAAGAGTTTGTTTTAAAAAGGCCGATATTGCTCATGGTAAATTGAAACTAGCATTTGCAATGCCATAGGTCTTGCATTTACCAGAGTTTTGTAAATGCGACACCTATTGCATTGCAAATGCCTGTTTGTAAAAACGCCCATGCAGCGCATTAACTTTAATGTTGGCCGGGCCCCTTTTCTTAGACGAGCCGTGTCTAAAGAAAGGGGTGGGTCGCCATTAAAGTGAAAGAGCAGTATGGGGCGCTTTTACAAAACAACAATTTACAATGCACTAGGTCTCGCATTTACACGAGTTTGAGCTATTAACATTACAAATAACAATGCCTTTTATTTTTGATTCGTTTTTAAAACATAAATAAAAGGCATTGTCATTTACAATACCAATAGCTTAAACTCGTGTAATTGCGAGACCTATTGCATTACAAATGCTTGTACATAGATTGGTAAACAGAAACAGGCTGTCTTTTACTCAATGCAAACATGGAATGGGAGACAGATGTATTGATACAAAAACAGTCACATACATCAACACAGCACCCATTTAACGTCACAGCTACACCTGCCAATATTTGGAATAGCGGTATTTCATTTATTTCTTTTACCAATCAAGTGGCATAACGTATGCAAAATGAAGCCGCATCTACTGTAGTTAAATGAAGTAAGCCATCCCTTTCCTCAGGGCAGGAAAACAATGCAGCAAAATAGAAATGCGCACATGCTGCTGCTGTTAACCTGCTGCTCGCGGGTGTCTCCGCTCCAGATACAAGCTTCCTAGGACCGGTTTCTGTCATTTCAGCCGTCTTCAGCCAGGCTTGCTCGAATCCAGTGGCATAGTGAGCAAGGGACTCACGTCCGAGCATACCCTGCCAACTTATGGCGAACAAAGCAGTACAAAAGGGGGTGGTGATGGACCGCTTTGTTCAGCTGAAATGCCAGAAAACGGTCCTAGGAAGCTTGTTTCCGGTCCAGGGAAGGCATGGCTTGGCAGTTCGGGCTGGGCTGTTCCCATGAGGCACAGGGTCAGACAGATTTGCATATGGCCATGTCTGAACTGGGGTGGCAGAGTGGGCTAAAGAACAGTTATGGATTAAATCCAGATCTGTTGACTGGGTGTGAGTGTTTGATTGGTTCAGATGCGCCGTCCATCACCACCCCCTTTTGTACCCATTTGAAACCAGGCCTTTTTTCCCTTTATTACGCCACTCCCTTCATGGTGACATCACTCTTTCCGCATGTGCTTCCAGGGTGAGCAATATTCCTCGCCCCGGCCAGCACATGCGCAGGAGGTCTCTGACCTTCTGTGCCCTCGTCATCGTCCGTCCCTTGACGAAAAAAGACAAAACAGTCGGAGTCAGACTGACTGAATTTAATTTGTGACACACGGGGCAGTGAGCAGTTCATTGATTTGACGCTGCTGCATTGCGTGCGTGTGGTACGTGTCTCTCTTGTCTTCCTCCCCGTCCCGACTCCCGAGGCTAGTGGGGCAACGGCCCATTCGCCCCTATGAACCAACCGCCACTGCTTATACCACGTGCAATTCATCCTCTCCAAAGCCAAGCCTCAAGAATTCCTGGGTGTGAAGGGCGGCTGATTCTGATTGGGTGCTTGATAGTTTTCCAGAAACTCATGTTCTTGATTTTTCATGTTTGTCAGTAGTTAATTAAACATGCCCAGGGGTTTTATCTCTTCAGTTGACAGAAGCTACAATAAAAGTGTCTTTGTCATTGCAAAAAAATATGAATGGCGAACGAGCCTCTGTCTGTCAAAGATTGGAAGGGCTGGGGAACTGTCATTCATCTCACTGCTAAGCAGGGCCATGTCATGCTTCATCCTCCGTCAGGCCTCTGATTTTGACCAACATCGCTTAGAACACTGGGACGTTAGAGCCCATCCTTTTAATGAGAAAAACAAAACTACAAGTCCCATAAGCAATAGTGGTGGAAGGTGTCACGCATGACCTGGGACAACTTCCGATTCAGCACATCCAGTTAAATTTTTTAAGTATTTGACACAATATTGAATTTATAACCTTTGTTTTTTATGGTCATGAGTCACCAGGATACTAAAACGTGTCTTTTATTTTCAAGGTCAATTAAGTAATGGTCATCAGCTTGGAAGCTCAGTTAATTCTTCAGTATTTGTCATTGATCTCCATGTGTGGCTGGTTTGGGTCTGCCCCCTGCATCGTTCCCGATAACTCACACAGGTAAGGACCTTGTAGCAGCAACATGATACCCCCATACTCGTCTGTAAGAAGTGCGCTCCGAGGCAGGTATCCGATCATTTTTGTGAAACAAGCAAGCACCAATATCTGCTATGTACATTTGTTAAAATAAAACAAAATCAAGTCAATTCAAAATATACTTTATTTGGCATAAACGAATACCATAAAAGTACAGTGTTAAAAAACAATATCTCATACATTATAAAAACCATACTAAAAACCTGTTTAACATCAATACATAAAAGATAAATGATTTGGCACGGGGATCATCTTATAGAAATGACAAGGAGGTACCCGGTTAAAAATGTTTCATCCAAAGTATAGTGCAAATCAGAGCAAATATTGAACACACAGGACCATTATTCCTCCCCTCTACTGGTTCTGAGTTTCATCGCTAATCTTAGAAAATATACTACACAGGAAAGTGTTAAAGGCTCTACTGACAATTTACAGAAACAGTAGGACCACCTTAACTTGTTTGAACTTGGCCTTCCTTAAAATACCTTTTAAAAATAGTCACCTAGGGTAAGCGTAAAATGGGCATAGTAGGACCAAATGGAGCGTATCCTGTGGAGACCGTTGGTTGCAGCCACAGGAGCCCTTACTCTCCAAATGCTTTGTATACCCTGCTAGAACCGCCAAAGTATGGTGTAACAAATCTAGCCTGAAACGGGTCATGAGAAATCTGTCTTGAGGATTGTAAATAAGACTCAAATAAGGTTCCACGCCCAGGCACGACTTTGTTAACTGATGAGTTCTTACTGATGGCTTAGTCAGCTCTCTTGCTTCCCTATTTGACGTGGCTCTGTTTAAAAATTCTGACTTAATACAGCCCTTATCCTTAGATAGCAATTTGGTCGGGTAGGTAAAATATTCAACACAACCCATGGCTAACCGGTTTTCCTTGATGTGTCTACTCCAAGGAATATTGTAACTCCGTGCCCGTGCAATGCAGTCTGAAATTATTTGTTGACTTAACGCCGCCTCTGGGTTTGTCCATACCTTAATCCAGCATGCGAGGGGCTTCCATTGCAGCCTATCGCACAGATGGGTTATACTCAGTTCCTCATGAACCACGTAGGAGGAAATGCTTTGTGGGACTTTCAGTACCCGCCTCAAATATTTGTTTCCTTCTATTTGTAACTTAAGCGGGTCTATAAAGCCCCAGACCTCACTCCCATATAAAACTTTGGCACAGCTTACAGAACTGTAGAGGTTCAGGATTTGTTCCGGAGACCATCGGCCTAGCCTTTTTGCAAAATTCATAGTTGCCCCTGTTGAGTTAATTAGTTTATTGCATTTCTCCTCCACAAGGGCTTTAAAACTAAGGCGACTGTTGAACATGATCCCCAGATATGAAAATGACTTGACCTTTTCCAGTCCCTGTGTGCCTATTGTAAATTTAGTTTTGCTGGATGGTCCTTCCCTACCTCCATAACATATGATTTGGTGAGGTTCGGTGACAAATCTAAGCTATCCATAAAATGGACAAAGCCATCTATGAGGCGCTGCAGTCCACGTGCAGTGCGGGCCAAGAGTACCGCGTCATCTGCATACAGTAACACCGGTATCCCTCTCCAACCTATCTGCGGGCAGTCCACCCCTAGAGCTACCAGCGCCTGGGTCAAACCATTTATATATAAAGTAAAGAGGAAGGGGGCCAAAATACATCCCTGCCTCACTCCCCTTGAGCATGGGACGTGGTCTGTGACTTTTCCCTCCTTATCATATCTGACCTGGGCAGAAGTATTCTGATGCAGTGTCCGTAATATATTTACCAGACCAGGGTCGACTCCCAAGGCCCCCAATAGTCCCCACAATTTCTTCCGATTTACTCGATCAAATGCCGCGGTGAGGTCCATGAAAGCCATGTACACCGTGCCCTCACTGGCTACGGTGTGCTTGGCTGCCAGGAGATATAAATTAAGGCATTGATCTGTGGTACCTAAACCCATACTGGGTATCCGTAATGATCTCATGTTACTCCGCCCAATCAATCAATCGGTTAAGAATGGCCCTACCTAGCACTTTCACGGTAACATCAATTAATGAGATAGGCCTATAGCATTGAGGGCTATTTCTGTCCCCTTTTTAAAATATGGGGACTATTGTGGCCGTAGACCAGGATATTGGCATCATTGTTTGCACTGCGGTATTCATTACTCTGGTGAGTATGGGCACCCAGAGTTCTTTCTGGCTTAAGAGTAGATCTGGTGGAATCCCATCAGGTCCTGGCGCCTTATTACGGGTTAGTCCCTCAATCCCCGCCTTTATTTCTCCCAAGGAAAAGGTAATCTGGGGTGGGTTCACACTTTCCAGTTCTCAATGATACCATGGTTATACAGGCCCTTGTAATGCTCAAGCCAGGTTTCTGGGAGGATGTGGCAGGCCAGCTTGCGTTTATTTGAATCCTGAAAGCATGGTTCATTAACAACTCTCCAAAAAGTAGTCAAGCCCTTTGTCTCGGCCGCTTCTCTCAAGTTTTCCTATACCTGGTTCTGCAATACGGTTCTGCTGCATCTTAGTGTTTTATTGTACCTAGCCCTGCAGCTTGAAACCTTCCCTCTGTCCCTAGTTACGCATTTCAGAGGCGATTTCAGATCCCACAAGGTGAGGGTGCAGTCATGATCGAACCACCTTGGTGCACTGTGTTCCTTGTTGATCTTCCTGCCCCTAAGTAAGCCATCTATTTGTTTGGCCGCTCCCTCAAATGCCTTGATCAGGTCTGCCCCCTCAACCTCCAAGTCCAAACACTTCCAAACGTTGGACTCGGCCTGTGTAAGTAAGATTCTGTAAAATGCCTCACTGTCCTTGTTGACCCACCTTAGTCTCCTACCTTGGTCAGTGGCTTTAATCAAACCTCTGGCCCCCCTACGTTGTGATAGAAGTACCGCATTTGGATCTATGATGCACGGGAGAAGTGGGTTATGGAGTGGTAGAAGAGGAGTAGTAGAGCGGTAGAGTGGTAGGATAGCAGTGGTAGAGGGGTAGTAGAGGGGTTGAGGTATAGTAGAGGGGTATACGAGGGGTAGAGGGGTAGGAGAGGGGTAGAAAAAGGGTAGAGGGGTAGAAGAGAGGTAGAGGGGTAGAAGAGGGGTAGAGGGTTAGAAGAGAGATAGAGTAGAGGTAGAGGGGTAGAAGGGTAGGAGAGAGGTAGAGGGGTAGAAGAGAGGTAGACTAGAGGTTGAGGGGTAGAGGAGAGGTAGTGCAGAGGTAGAGGAGGGGTAGAGGAGGGATAGAAGAGTAGAAAAGGGGTAGAGGGTTATTAGAGGGTTAGAGGGGTAGAAAGGGGTAGAGGGGTAGAAGAGGGGTAGAGCTGTAGAAGAGGGGTAGAAGGGAGTAGAAGGGTAGTAGAGGGGTAGACAAAGGGTAGCGGTGTAGAGGGGTATAAGAGGGATAGAGGTGTAGTGGGGTAGAAGGGTAGAAGAGAGGTCGAGGGATAGAAGAGAGGTAGAGTAGAGGTAGAGGGGTAGAAGAGAGGTAGAGGGGTAGATGGGTAGAAGGATAAAAGAGGGGTAGAGGTATAGTAGAGGGGTAGAAGAGAGTTAGAGGGGTAAAATAGAGGTAGAGTAGAGGTAGAGGGGTAGAAGAGAGGTTGAGGGGTAGAAGAGAGGTAGAGTAAATGTACAGGGGTAGAAGAGAGGTAGAGGGGTAGAAGAAAGGTAGAGTAGAGGTAGAGGGGTAGAAGAGAGGTAGAGGGGAGGTAGAGGGGTAATAGAGGGGTAGTAGGTTAGAGGGGTATTATGGTAGAGGGTAGTAGAGGGGTACAAGAGGTGTAGAGGGTTAGAAGAGGGAAATTAGAGGAGTAGAGGGGTAGAAGAGGGTTAGAGGGGTAGAAGAGGGTTAGAGGGGTAGAAGAGAGGTAGAGGGGTAGAAGAGAGGTAGAGTAGAGATAGAACGGTAGAGGAGAGGTAGAGGAGTAGAGGAGAGGTAGAGGGCTAGAAGAGAGGTAGAGGGATAGAAGAGTAGAAGAAAGGTAGAGGGGTAGAGGAGAGGTTGAGGGATAGAAGAGAGGTAGGGGGATAGAAGAGAGGTAGAGTAGAGGTAGAGGGGTAGAAGAGAGGTAGAGGTGTAGAGGAGAGGTAGCGGGATAGAAGAAAGGTAGAGGGATGAAGAGAGGTAGAGCGGTAGAAGAGAAGTAGAGGGGTAGAAGAGAGGTAGAGGGGTAGAAGAGAGGTAGAGTAGAGGTAGAGGGGTAGAGTAGAGGTAGAGGGGTAGAAGAGAGGTAGGGATATATAGTCAAATGAAAAGGAAGCTATCAACTTCAGGAATGTGAAAGAAAGCTCTCGTATTTTGAAAGCTGATGACCCATGAGGAGAGAGGAAAGCCAGATAGCTCCTCTGCTCGTGAGAGCACGCCCGAGAGCGTAACCGCAAGCTCTAGGCCACAGTGGTAGAATTTTCTGAAGCCCACTTACTAAAAGTCTTGCCAGTGGCTCAGGTGAGACCTAAAAAGGTCGCCTTCTGACCCAAGCACTACCTTTTTGCCAAATTTGGGGTAATTCCGTTCAGTAGTTTCGGCTGTAGCCTTGCACAAATTTTCCTATGGGAAATTGATTTTTTTACTCTTATTTTTTGATTTTCTCAAAAACTACTGTACGGATTTACACCATTTAAAAAAAGGTTGCATTCTGAACCAAGCTCTACCTTTTTGCCAAATTTCGGGTAATTCCGTTCAGCAGTTCGGGCTGTAGCTTGTCGCAAAATTTCCTATGGAAATTACCATGGAGAAAATGTGTTTTGGGACCCCGCTTATTTCTCAGCCCCTGCTTGACGAATCACCCCCAAACTTTTCGGATAGGAGCTGACCTGGATAGACTTATTTTTGCGAAAATTTCAGGAAGATTCGTCAAACGACGCCAAAGTTATTCGCAAATGAAAAAATGTTTTGCCTATGGAAACTAGGTTCTAATTATAACGTACCTACTGGCGACCGCCAGTTGGTAATGTATATATGTATATATATATATATATATATATATAGATATATATATATATATATATATATACATACATATATATATATTACCTACTGGCAGTCGCCAGTGGGTAGTTATAGTTAGGTCCTATTTTCCATAGGAAATCCACAACATTCTATTTGGAATAACTTTGGTGCCGGTTGACGATTCTTTGCGAAATTTCCAAACTTGGTGGGGCGCTCTGGTACGCTCCTATCCTGAAAGTCTTGGGGTGATTCGTGAAGCGGGGTCTGAGAAAAATGGGGGGTCCCAAAACGTGTTTTCTCCATGCAATTTTCCATAGGTAACGTTCATCGCGGCTACAGCCCGAACGGTTGAACGGAATTACACCAAATTTGGCAAAGTTGTAGTCCTTGGTTCAGACTCATGCCTTTTGCTTATATGGTGTAAATCTATTCAGTAGTTTATGAGAAAATTTCAATCAAATGTACATATATATCTATGGCCGCAGTGGATCCGTGCATCTGTAAATGGAGAATTTTGCGCTGGGTGCATGGATCCGCCGTAAAAAAAACATAAAAACGAAGCGCGGGGTCCTGTGCTTGTTTAAAAATTAGCTACGTGGGAAGGAGAAATCCCGGGGTCTAAAATATTGCATTTGAAGCGGGGGCCGAGAAAAAAGGAAGGTCCCATAACGTGTTTTCCTATGCCCATGACACCCAGCTCATCCTCTCTCTCACCAAGGACATTACACAATCAGACAACAGTACATCTACATTCACCAGTTGGGTTTTCAATAATTGGACAAAAATCTCACCTGTGTCCGGCACAAGTGCAATCTTATCTGGGAGCCTCCATCAACACTCTCAAAGCTCTAGCCACTCCCAATATAGCCAGGAGTCACAATATCCAGGCCACACTATTACAATTTCAACCCAACCAATCATTACCAGTCAGAGTCTTCATGCATCTGCTGGGAATGATGGCATCCTGCGTTGCAATCGTACCTCATGCAAGGCTTCACATGTGTCCTCTGCAACAATGTTTAGCGAGTCAGTGGAATCAATCACAGGGGGCCAGATGTACGACGTTATTTTGCATGCGCAAACGGGTTTGCAAGCCCATTTGCACATGCAAAATCGCTGTTGGCCATGTACAATTCCAAAATAGCGAGTCGCAGTTTATTTGCTATTTAGGAATTGAGAGTCTCAATTAGAAAGGGGCATTCCCTTCCTAATTGCGTTCGCAATGCTATGTGTGAATGTTTTGTGACCACAATTGCGGTCGCAAAACACTTGCAAATTACCACCCTCTTCAAGACGGTGGTAATGCAGTCACAATTTCGAAGGGGACCCCAGGGGACCCCTTCCACTTTGTGACTGTCTCTAAAAATATTTTTTACGGGCCGGCAGTGGTCCCAGGTACCACTGCCTTCCCTTAAAGAATGAAACTAAAACGTTTCATTGTTTTTTTTTTAATGCATCCCGTTTTCCTTTAAGAAAAACGGGCTGCATTTACAAAAAAAAGCTACTTTATTAAAAAGCAGTCCCAGACATGGTGGTCTGCTGAGCCCAGCAGGCCACCATCCCTGGTAGGGCTGGCATTCCCAAAGGGCTCGTAAATTGCGAGTGGCTCATTAATATTAATGAGCCTCACAATTTGCGAGCCCATTGGGAATTGCAAATCAGTGTAATAACAACTACTGTACACTTCATTTAGCGCCTCACAATTTGTGACTCACAATGAGTCGCAAATTGCGAGGCGCAAAATGAAAGGGTCGTACATCTGGCCCAGGGTCTATTAACCGATCTAGTGTTCGTAGACCGCCGCAACCATCGCTCGCTGCAGTGGTGGAACCCTCAAAACTTAGCAAAAGGGCAGCCTTTCATAGACCCACAGATACATCGTTAACCGGTTGGGGTGCCCATCTTCAACATTACAAAGTCCAGGGGCTGCCGTCGGACAAGCACAAACGTTTCCACATCAACTACCTGGAACTTCTAGCAGTGTTCCTCAGCTTTTCTCACCCAACTTGTAGACAAGACAGTCTTAGTTCACACTGACAACATGACAGAAATGTACTACCTACAGAAACATGGAAGGACTCACTCTTTCCAGCTGTCGTGCCTTGCACAAAGCATTTGGGATTGGGCGATTCACCAGAAAATCTATCTCCTAGCAGAACACCTCCCAGGAGAAGACCATCAGATTGCAGACCTGCTCAGCAGACACATGCAGCAAGTCCACAAGTGGGAAATTCATCCCCAAGTTCTTCTTCCCTACATTCAAAAATGAGGTTTTCCACAGATAGATCTGTTTGCCACAGTGCACAACGCAAAATGCCCAAACTCTGCATCCAGGTTCCCACACCCAGCATCCAAGGGCAATGCCCTATGGACGATTTGGTCAGGGACATTTGCTTACGCTTTTCCGCCTCTCCTGCTAATTCCATTTATATTTCGGAAGCTCAGACAAATGTCCCTCATTGATCTTAATAGCCCCCACATGTTCTCGTCAACCTTGGTACTCTCATCCTTAGAACTCTCAGTGGTTCCACATCAAAAGCTACATCTCACATCTTGTCTCCTCACTCCGAGCCATGGAGAAATCAGACATCCAATTCCCCACAATTTCGTACCTTGACAATTGACGGGCAACTAATTATTACGTTGTTTGCAGAGGAAATAAGAGTCTGTATTTTAGAATAGCGCGGTTGAAATGAAGCATCATTCTTTTCTGCACCAATAATAACACTCTCTGTGCAGCTGAGATTGAGATTTGTATAATTGTACAGAGCGCACACTTGCAAAAGTGATTCAGAGTAACTGGCCCGTCTATATTTCTCGACGCACTGGCCTCTAAAACTTCCTTTTTGTCTGCTGCTTCCCAGTGTTGATCCACGACCACGAGTGAGGTCTTGTCAAGCTAAGCAAGTGTCTCAC